>NC_086016.1:46014193-46698479 GCF_028858775.2 Pan troglodytes | reverse complement strand
CCCCAGGTGGAGGAGCCCCGGGTGAAGGAGCCCCGGGTGGAGGAGGGTGGGAGGAGGAGCCCCGGGTGGAGGAGCCCCCGGTGGAGGAGGGTGGGAGGAGGAGCCCCAGGTGGAGGAGCCCCTGGTGGAGCAGCCCTGGGAGGAGGAGACGGGTGTGGGCTTGGTGTAGGATTTGGGGGTGTGGGATCTGGGGGCTTAGGCAGTGCTTTTTCACTCGTTCTTTCATTGCTCTTCCAAACAGCCCTGGGAGGCAGGAATGACTATTCCCAGTCAGAAATTCCGGTCCAGCAGGGTAGGGAGGCAGGAAACAGCCCATCAAAACTTGGCCCGCGTTCCTAATGGCATAAATTGAGCCCACAGAGCCGACTGTGGAGGTGATGTCGGCTCCTCTGGACACTGGCAAGGCCCTGGCTTCCCTCGTGGAGGAGGGGCGTCCAACCAGGGTGGCATCCACCAGCCATGCCCCCACTTCTGCTACCAAGGAGTCCTCATCTGGAAAAAACTTGGTGGATTTCAGTGTCTTTTTTTTTTGAGATGGAGTCTCGCTCCCGTCGCGCAGGCTGGAATGCAGTGGTGCAATCTCGGCTCACTGCAGCCTCTACCTCCCAGGTTCAAGCGATTCTCCTTCCTCAGCCTCCTGAGTAGCTGGGATTACAGGCGTGCACCACCACACCTGGCTAATTTTTGTGTTTTTAGTAGAGACGGGGTTTTGCCATGTTGGCCAGGCTGGTCTTGAACTCCTGACCTCAGGTGATCTACCCGCCTCGGCCTCCCAAACTGCTCGGCCTCCCAAACTGCAGGGGCGCTGGAGGGGCCCCAACTCTTCATAGGGGCAGGAGGAGTCAGCTCCAGGTGTGCCAGGGGCACTGAGTCTAGGGCAGGGTCCCCACCGCTGAGTACGTGCTGTGCCCAGCGCGGGCCACGGCCTCCCCACCACAACCCCTGCAGCTGGGTAGCCTCCTCTCCGTGCCACCGAGGTGGACATGGAGGTTCTGAGTCCTGACGTCACCTGCAGGGTCACAGGCTGGTGAGGGGCAGGGCCAGGAGCAACCTCAGAATCCCCATTCCAGACCCCGGTTTTCTCTACCCAAATCCTCCCGGAAGCAGCCCAGATCTTCCTACCTGAAGCCTGGGCTGGGGCTCACCGTTCCTCTGCTCTCTTTCTCAGCCCCTGCCCACAGCCTGCCCACCCCCTCCACCACACAGCCCTCGGGGGCTCAGGACTCTTCTGCCTCCCCGCCCCGGGAATCCACCTTCCCGAGGCTGCCAGCACGTTCACTTGGACACCCAGGATGCCTCTGCCCTGGCTGCTCAGAGGCTCTGGATGAGGCCTTCTGCCTGCAGGATAAAGTCCAGGTTTCCAAGCCTGGCATCCAAGACCCTCCAGTCTGAGCACAGTCTTCCACTCCTTCCGATTCTGCTTCGTCTCCCGCCACGCCCTGCCAGGCCCCTCTCCCGCCACCCCCTGAACCAGGAGACAAAGTGCCCACTTGTTGCCTGGAAGATCTGGGCCTTTACCCAGGCTCTGCCCTCTGCCTGGGGTGCCCTGCTCCTCGTCCTCCGGCTGGGTTATTTTTTCAGTGATAATAATAATAATAACAGTGGGTAGTAAAGTGCGATTCAGAGCATGGGCTGTGCAGCCGGAGGATGGCGGCTTCACCACTTAATAGATGTCGACCTCGGGCTGATTCCCTCTGCTTGACTATGCCTCAGTTTCCCCATCTGTGAAATGAGAATCCTCATCACATCTCCCTCCCTGGGTAACCACAGGCTCTAAACGTATTCACAGCTGCAGGTGCTCACTCAGCCTTGGCCGTGACAGTGAGCTGGGCTGCCTCTTCCTCCAAGGTGGCCTCTGGCCCTGCCATGCCCGCTGTCAGGTTCCCCCCAACCCCATCATGGAATACTTTCTCTCCTTCACCCAACTTAGCCAACAGTCCCTGGCCCTCCTCCCTCCCCCTGCCTTGTGTCAGGGTCTCAGACTGTGCTTGTCTCCTCCATCAGACTGGGTGCTCAGGTCAATGCTCAGGCACAGGTCAACACCCAGTGGACATTCATCTGCCCACACAGAGCTGGGGATCCCTGATCCGGTGCTTCCTCTCCTGGGGGCTCTGTCTGCCCACAGGGTCCTCTCTCTCCCTCCTGGCCTTCTGGTCACCTGCCCCCGCATCCCTGACTTCTGCAGCCTGCCCCCTCCCACATCCTCCTTGGGCCCCAGTGCTCAGGTGCCGCTTCCCTCCTCTGTAAGCTCAGTCTCACCTTCTCCTGTCAGACCCGTGCTGCCCGCTCCCTCTGGACCACAAAACCACCTTTGGCCAGCAGTGCCTTCTCCTGTTCCCTTTTAGAGCAAAACTCTGGAATGAGGCCGGGTATGATGGCTCACGCCTGTAATCCCAGCACTTTGGGAAGCCGAGGCGGGCAGATCACTTGAGGTCAGGAGTTCGAGACCAGCCTGACCAACATGGTGAAACCCCATCTCTACTAAAAATACAAAAATTAGCCAGGCGTGGTGGCGGACGCCTGTAGTTCCAGCTACTCAGGAGGCTGAGATGGGAGAATTGCTTGAACCCAGGAGGTGGAGGTTGCAGTGAGCTGAGATCACGCCACTGCACTCCAGCCTGGGTGATAGAGCGAGACTCCGTCTCAAAACAAAACAAAACAAAACAAAACAAAACAAAACTCTGAGATGAGCTCCTGTCCCCACTTTTCCATGGCCCTTCTGCCTAGGCCACAGGTGACTTCCATGGCGTGCAATCCAATGGTCAAGTCCCAGCCTACACGGAGCTCAGTCCTCGAACACACTTGGTCCCTAAGGGAGGCTACTTAGAGCCTTTGTTTACCCTCTTCGGGTAATCTGGCTACAGAAACTCTCCTAGCTGTGGTTCCCACTTGCCGCCCAGATGCCCAGGGGTCACCCCATAGGAATTTCCAGCCACATCTGGCCCTGGGGGTGTCTGATAAGGGATGAAAGATGTGTACAGATGGGAAGATGAGTCACCAAGCTGGTAGGTGGCTAAGCTGGATTCCTCGGAACTCCAAAGATGACCCGTGAGTTAGCAGAATAACTGGACGCAGGTGGGCAGGATCCGGTAAGATCCCCGTAAGAAATGGTAATAAATGGGAGGGTTATTATTATATTGTCTTCGTCACATGAAGATCAAGAAGCTGGGCAATTTAGAGAACTAGAAAACCTAAAAATTCCCTCCCTGCCTGTGTCCTAGAAATGTTAGATAAAAAATTACAAACATCTTCTATGATCGAGCTTGTAAAAAAGTGTGGAAAATCAGGGGCCAGCATGATAATATTACAATTTTCCTTAAGATATATTTATATTATAACACATAAGATATAAGATGTAATAGCTGGAGTGCGGTGGAGTGATAGGTGGAGTGCGGCTCACTGCAACCTCCACCTCCCGAATTCAAGCCAGTCTCCTGCTTCAGCCTCCCGAGTAGCTGGGATCACAGGCGTGCACCACCATGCCCGGCTAATTTTTGTATTTTTAGGAGAGACAGGGTTTCACCATGTGGGCCAGGCTGGTCTCGAACTCCTGACCTCAAGTGATCCGCCCTGCCTCGGCCTCCCAAAATGCTGGAATTACAGGTGTGAGCCACACTGCACCTGGCCATATATAGGATGTAATAGCACATTTAATACTGATATTACTGAAGGCCAGCATAGTGCTTGAAGTACACAGTTACACATATGGAGTGATATTCTCCCTGCCTTCATGGATCAAGCCCTCTAGCCTGGCAGCAACCCCATATGGTAGACTGTTGCTGCCCCCCATTTCACAGATGAAGAAACTGAGCCCCCTCCTTGCCGATGGAGCTGGGTTCCAAGCCTAAGCAGTCTGGTCATAGCGTCCATGTTCTTAACTATTATGCTCTACTAGTTGCACTCTAACTAGTATAATAGTAACATTGCAGGAAATATTTTTTTCTTTTGAGATGAAGTCTCGCTCTGTAGCCCAGGCTGGAATGCAGTGGTGCGATCACGGCTCACTGCAACCTCCGCCTCCCAGGTGCAAGCGATTCTCCTGCCTCAGCCTCCCCAGTACCTGGGACTACAGGGGTGCACCACCACACCCGGCTAATTTTTGTATTTTTAGTAGAGACGGGGTTTCACCTTGTTGGCCAGGCTGGTCTCAAACTCCTGACTTCAAGTGATACGCCTGCCTCAGCCTCCCAAAGTGTTGGGATTACAGGTGTGAGCCACTGCACCTGGCTAGGAAAATGTTTTAAACTAGAAACTCAGACAGGCCGGGTGCAGTGGCTCACGCCTGTAATCCCAGCACTTTGGGAGGCCAGGGCGGGCAGATCACCTGAGGTCAGGAGTTCGAGACCAGCCTGACCAACAAGGTGAAACCCCGTCTCTACTAAAAATACAAAAATTAGCCAGGTGTGGTGGTGGACGCCTGTAGTCCCAGCTACTCGGGGGGGCTGAGACAGGAGAATCGCTTGAACCCGGGAGGCGGAGGTTGCAGTGAGCCGAGATCGCGCCAATGCACTCCAGCCTGGGCGACAGAGTGAGACTCCATCTCAAAACAAAACAAAACAAAACCTCAGACATTAAGTGAAAGTGTGGCAGCCTTGTGGGGGTGGAGAGAGGGTGTTGAGACGGAGGGTTTATTAAACTGTGATAGCAGCCAGGAGACCAGGCGCGGAGCAAGCAGGATGCTGGGAGGTGAAACTGAATTCTCCACAGAACACCAGAGGGCTTGAGGAGCTGCAACCTTAATACAATGTAGCCTAGAAAAAGATCTACCCACTGACAATAAGAGATGACAAGAAAACTTGTCTGACTCCTCCTGAGCTTGAGGTAGGAAAAAGTGTGCAGTTCTCCTGAGGGCCTCTAGCCATGGGTCTGCTCTAGCCCGGGATTAGGTTTGTATTTATAAAGCCTAACCCAACCGATGAGAAAGTGGCCCCAGGCCTGTGACAGCCATAGGCTGCTTGGGAGAGCAATTATAAAAACGCTCTGGATAGGGAAATCATCATTAACAATAATTTATCATATATTTCAAAGTAGCTAGAAGAATTGTAATGTTCCAAATGCAAAGACAATATAGATGTTTGAAGCGATGGGTTTCCCGATTACCCGGATTTGATCAAACACATTGTGTACAGGGGTCAAAATATCACACATACCCCAAAAGTATGTACAAGTGTTCTATATCAGCAACAATAAACAATGCTCTGGGAGGCATGCCCACGAGCTGGGATTCTCACAGATAAAGCCCTTGCTGGAGATAAACTCATGATCCCAAATTACACAACACACAGAAACAGACCACCCTGAGGGAGGGACAAGCAAACACCACACATACCAGAAGGAAATTCCTGAGAAACCATTGGAGGAGACTGTAAAATTAAATTTGCCTCACATAATTAAAGATGTAAAAGAAGGAATCAAATATCTTATTTGCCGGGTGTGGTAGTTCATGCCTGTAATCCCAGCATTTTGGGAGGTCGATGTGGGCAGATCATGAGATCAGGAGTTCAAGACCTGCCTGGCCAGCATGGCAAAACCCAGTCTCTATTAAAAATACAAAAATTACTTTGGGAGGCCAAGGCAGGCAGATCATGAAGTCAGGAGTTCAAGACCAGCCTGACCAACATGGTGAAACCCCATCTCTACTAAAAATACAAAAATTAGCTGGGCGTGGTGGTGTACACCTGTAATCCCAGCTACTCAGGAGGCTGAGGCAGGAGAATCGCTTGAAGCTGGGAGGTGGAGGTTGCAGTGAGTGAGCCAAGATCGAGCCACTGCACTCTAGCCTGGGCGACAGAGCGAGACTCCATCTCAAAACAAAACAAACAAATAAAAAAAATTAGCCAGGCGTGGTGGCACATACCTGTAATCCCAGCTACTCGGGAGGCTGAGGCAGGAGAAGCTTTTGATCCCGGGAGGCACACGTTGCAGTGAGCCGAGTTAATGCCACTGCACCCCAGCCTGGGCGACAGAGAGAGTCCCTGTCTCAAAAAAATAACAACAACAACAACAAAAACACAAGAATAGAACAAGATGTTGTAAAAGCCAGGTGCCCAATAGGGGAACTTCTTTTTTTTCTTTTTGTTTTGAGACAGTCTCACTCTGTCGCCCAGGCTAGAGTGCAGTGGTGTGATCTCAGCTCACTGCAACCTCTTTCTCCTGGGTTCAAGGATTCTTGTGCCTCAGCCTCCAAGTAGCTGAGATTACAGGTGTGTGTTACCACACCTGGCTAATGTTTGTACTTTTAGTAGAAACGGGGTTTCACCATGTTGGCCAGCCTGCTCTCACTCCTGACCTCAGGTGATTTGCCTGCCTTGGCCTCCCAGAGTGCTGGGATTACAGACGTGAGCCACCATGCCGGGCCCCAATAGGGGAACTTCTGATGTGTGGCATCATCACGGTGCTCCCCCAGGGAGAAAGGATGGTACCATGGAAGCCAGGGCCCTGGGCACAGGGTCTGCAAGTGGAACCATCTTTCTGGGCACTATCTGGGTTAGAAGGGGACAAAGTTAGGCGGAAGGGGCATCACGTATCTCGGCTTTGATTCCAGCCCCACCCTTGGTGCTTGGGATTCTGTGTAGAAGTTCTGAGCAACTCCAGCATGTGCCTGGGCATGTCTGAGAGGGTGTCAGGCACCACAGCCCACGCCTGGCAGAGTCACGGTGGCTGTGAGTGTGCCTTTCACTGGGGAGAGCGTGTGGCTTTCACTGGGGAGAGGGGTGTGGCTTTCACTGGGGAGAGGGGTGTGGCTTTCACTGGGGAGAGGGGTGTGGCTTTCACTGGGGAGAGGGTGTGGCTTTCACTGGGGAGAGGGGTGTGGCTTTCACTGGCTTCTCTGAAAGGGCAAGACTCCCACCTTAAGGAGAAACTGAGGGATAAGCATGGCCCTTCTCTATGGAGCATCCACAGATTTGGGGTTGAGGAGGGAAAACATTTTTCTGGTTAAATACACATGGCTCTATTCCAGACAGAGGAGAAATCCTTTTTTGTTTGTTTGTTTTGAGATGGGGTCTTGCTCTGTCCATTCTAGTCTCCACTGTCCATTTTACAGATGGTGAGACTGAGGCCTTGCACAGGAGTGGGATATGTAGGGTCACCAGCAGAGCAGGACTGTCCCAATGCATGGGGTAAAGGACACATGCTCACTCACGGAGGCCCTACTGGGTGCTGGCACTGCGTACCCATCTACCCTCCGACCTGGGGCAGACCTACAGGCCAGAATTTCCACCCACATTTTTCAGAAGAGGAACCAGAGGCTCCGAGGGAAAGCTGACTTGCCCGGGTTGTAGGGTGAGTGAGTGGAAGGGCTGAGATCAGAGCCCAGCTGTGACTCTGGAGCTACACGCTTCCCACGGTCAGTAACCCCAGCGGCCACCAGGAGCGCCTACTTCGTGCCGGGCCCTGAGTCCCGGGCTGCCACTTCCCTTCCCCTGAGAGCCACAAGAGGGCAGTAAAGGGAGGCTCCAGAATCCCCAGGAGGGAGGGCGCCTGAGCCTCCAGAGATGACATTTCACCAGGGCCTGGAAGGATGACCTCACCCAGCACGGCCAAGTGGAGCACAGACCAGAGCGACAGGAAGGGGCTGCTCCGCCACTGTGGACGATGACATCAGCCCGGCCCTGTGCTCTGCACCCACACCCGCTGTCTGCCCCTAACCTCACAACAGTGCCCTGGGCAGAGAGCTGGGGGCGGGTGCACGCTGGGCAACGCCAGGCAGCACAGGCAGTTGGACCGCGGGCAGGAGGTGACCCTCAGGCCTCCTGACCCTGGTCCCCAGTGCTCTTTGCCCTTCCCCATCATCCCCAGGACATTTTCTTTTGAGTCTCGCTCTGTTGCCCAGGCTGGAGTACAATGGCGCGATCTCGGCTCACTGCAACCTCCACCTCCCAGGTTCAAGTGATTTTCCTGCTTCAGCCTCCTGAGTAGCTGGAACTACTCAGCTGCCGCCACCAAGCCCAGCTAATTTTTGTATTTTTTTTTGGTAGAGACAGGGTTTCACCATGTTGGCCAGGCTGGTCTTGAACTCCTGACCTCAGGTGATCCACCTACCTCGGCCTCCCAAAAAGTGCCGGGATTACAGGCATAAGCCACCGCGCCTGGCCATCACCAGCACATTTTCTACCACTCTCGAGGCTGGATCAGACTGGCTTCCAGCTCCTGGCCTCACTGGGCTCACAGCTCAGGCTCTGTGGGCACTGGGGTGGGGGCTGGGGTGGCCACAGGTGGCTTGTTTAACTGAAAAGCCCCAGGCCCCTCCTCAGCCCACCCCTCTGGCCCGGGCCCTCCTGGACCCTCAATCAATTCTGGAAGTCCTGGTTTCGACGCCCCCACCCAGTCCGGGGGACACACCCTACCTGTCGCTGCAGTCAAAGCCAATGAAACCAACCCCCGCGAGGGGCCCAGCCCCTGTTCCTGGGCTAGGGCTTCTGACAAACGATCGGGCTGGCTCCTCTTCAGCCATCCATGAACCCTATCAAGGATGACAGGGGTGGACACAGTTGTTCATCCGTGGAAGCTGCTTCCATTCCCTGGGTGGCTCGCGAGTAGGCTTCTCATCTTACTGATGGGGAGACTGAGGCTTAGGATGTAGCTAATGAGCCATGGGGAGGAGAGAGGGGGTGACTCTGCAGCCAGGGCTTGGGACCCCAGAGGGACTGGATCTGAGGCCAATTAGAGGACCTGCTTCAGGGGTCCCCAAGGGTCTATGAGTTGCCCTTTGTTGGGGCCTAAGGCAGGGTGGCCTGGGAGGGTGGACACAGTCTCCTGGGCTCCCCCCAGCCCCTGCCCTCCTTCGGGGTGCTGGGCGTGGGAGGAAGGCTTTGCCCAGCCACCTGGCCCTGGCCCCAAGGGGGCTACTCATTCAGATCTTCTCGGCAGTTTCTGGTTTTGAGTAACCTAGGTCTGGGCCCTCTGTCTTGTGGTTCTGGGTGTGGGTGGCAGATGGGGTGGGGGCCAAGGCAAGAAGCCTCTTCCTCAGGAGCTGGGGCTGCCAGGTGGCCCTCGAGGTGGGTGGCTATCTCGACTACAAACTCTGTCGCTCCCCAAGCACTGCTTGGCCCACGTGGATTTCCCCAGACTCAAGGGGCAGATGACAGGAAGGGGCTCTCCAGGGCTCCACTGCAGGGATAAAGCCAGAGGGTGGCCGTGCAGTTAGAAGCTCCCAGCTTCTTGCAGGCAGCCTGAGCAATCAGCTCCCAGGGTCTGAGAGGAGAGGCGGGGGATCCAGGGGCCTCCTTGAAACCTCCTGAGTGAATGGGAGCAGAGGCCAGCTTCCTGGCGGAAGGCTCTGTCCTTGGAAGTCAGGCTCAGTTCATGTCCACATGCTCACCCTTCACTTATTTTGGGATGATCTTCCCTTAAGCCTGGTCTGGTTGGCCAACTCCTATTCATCCTGCAAAACCCTTCTTGGAGTAACCTAATCCACCAAAGTCTTCTCTGTAGCCCTGCCCCACCACACACACATCTGCGTTTAGAGGACAGTACTGTCCAGGCCTCCCGCTACAGTAGGCACGTTCCCTAGTGGGCTCAGAGAGGCCTTGGGTGGCCCTGCAGAATGAGAGCGGCAATTTCCTTAGGTGGCTACTGTAATTATAACATGGCTTAGCAGCTACTCAGCTCTGACCACATGCCAGGTACTGTGATTGTCTCTGCAACATTCCCGTGTCGAGAGAGCCATATGCAGCCTCCTTTTAACTCAAGTGTTTCCTGAGAACCTCCTATGTGCCAGGCCTGAGCTAAGTGCTGGATTCAAATCTGACCTTGGCCAAATCAGTCGCCCCGTGCCAGCCTCCGTGTCTTCACCAGGCTTTCATAATTGCTCTGTGAGAAGGCAGAGTGTGAGGCGCAGGGGGTCTTCATTTCACCTATGGGCACACAGAGGCCAGCGGGGACACATGGTGGAATCCAGAGCCCAGCACCAGAGGCTATGTCCAGGCAGCTGACAGCCACGGAGGAAGGTGGATGAAGAGCTCTGGCTGGGGCCTGGATGGGCCTCCTCCCCCTCCCCTTCCTCCTCCCCCCATTCTCTCCACCGTCTGCCTATGGCATCCCCTGTATTAGAGTATACGTAAGGAGGAAATTCACCTGAGCTCAGTGACCGTGACACTGCCTTCCCAAAATCTGCCTGGCACTGTGGCCAGAAGCCTCCCTGGAGGGTCCTCTCAGCTTTGGGGCCAGCAGAGCAAGGGAGTGTGGCTAACCTTGACCCTAGCATGCAGGCCTCCCTGCCTCATTGGGCTGGCTCCTCTCCTGAGGACATCTCAGCTCTGCTGGCCACGCCCCTTGTAACTCAGTGGGCCAGTGGTGAGGCAGGTCCATGGCCGCGTGGAGCAGGTTCCCTCTGTGCTGTCTCCCAGGCCCTGCAGATTCCTACTGTTGCCGGCTCCTCCCTCCAGCCACTGTGCTCTCAGGCCACGGCTCTGGCCACAGCATCCCTTCCACATTGGCCTCCCTGTGGCTGGGCTTCCTCCTCCTGCCTGCCCTCCAGGCTGTGGCCACAGGGACCTCTGAACAGGGCAGTTTGCCCACATCATCTCCTGCCTCAGCCCTCCGTGAGCCCCACAGCACCCTCTGCACAGCTACACAAGGCACAGGTGTCCCCCTGGGACTCAGTGGCTGCTCTTTCCCAGCAGGGTCCCTGGTCCCATAAGGCTGGAAAACACAGAGTCAAACAAAGTTCAACAGCCATCCTCGCCTCCCCAGAGCTGTGCCTGCACTGTCTGCTGGACTCTTCAAAAAGGGATGTTTCTCAGACTTTTTTTTTTTTTCTTTGAGACGAAGTCTTGCTCTTATTGCCCAGGCTGGAGTGCAGTGGTGCGATCTTGGCTCACTGCAACCTCTGCCTTCCGGTTTCAAGCGATTCTCCCGCCTCAGCTTCCTGAGTAGCTGGGATTACAGGCACCCACCATCATGCCCAGCTAATTTTTATATTTTTAGTAGAGACAGGGTTTCACCATGTTGGCCAGGCTGGTCTCAAACTGCTGACCTCATGATCTGCCCGCCTCGGCCTCCCAAAGTTCTGGGATTAGAGGCATAAGCCACTGCGCCTGGCCTCCCAAACTTTTTTTTTAACTAACATTTTGCAAAGCGCTTCCCAGAGTTCCCAGGAACCCAGTCAAAGGAAGGCTGGCCCTCCGGGTGAACAGCCATCATCCTGCAGACTCCTACTATGTGGCAGGCATGTGCTGAGCCCTTCATGGGCTGGTGTCATTTGAGCCTCACACAGAGGCCAGGAGAGGAGGATCAGCATCTCAGCTCTGCAGATGCAGGGGCCGAGAGAGAAGAGACTCAGGAACCACTGGCGGCACGGTAGGGTGAGGAAGGCAGAGCCGCTGCCGTGCAAGTCTGGCAGACAATCGTGGCCCTGGAATGCCAGGGTCCAGTGAGAGCTGCATGATGGATGCATGAATGTGGAGACCACATTGTAGTCCGACTCTGCTCTGTCCGGGTCCCGCAGCCTGTGCCCCAGGCCTGCCCTGCCCTGCCCTGCCCCAGGCTCTCAAATCCCACCTTGGCTCCTTCCTCTGTCACACACTGCCACCACTGTGTCACCTTGAGTTCTTGGGGACTCTGAGCCTCTAGGCAGGCAGCTAGGCTCTGGCAGGGAGCCAGGAACCTGCCCTGGTGTGTGTGTGGGGGTCTCAGGCCAGATGTCCATCCCCTACTCTCCCAACCAGGGGATCTGCAGCTCAGAGAGACGTCCCAGCCCACCTGCTGTGGTGGGCAGGCATGGGAAGACGCAGCAGCTTCCATGGGAAAGTCGGGCACCCAGAGTAGGGAGGACAAAGGCTGGTAAGTCCTGCTGTGGGACCTCCATGGAGGCAGCGCTGCCACTGCTGCGGCTCTGGGATGCCCACCTCCTGGCTGGGCTGTGGCAGGACCCCTTGCTGCCCCACCAGGCAGGGACCAGCCCTCCTGTTAGGTTCAGATGCTCGCTTCTGTCCCCATCCCCCATCCTTCCCCATCCCCCCTTTCCTTCCACTAAACGTGCACTTTAGGGTGGGGGAGGGACATGCCATTCCAGGAGCTGGACCAGCATTTTCTATACATCCTCACAGGAAGCCACGGGGCAGGTGCTCTTCTGCCCATTTCAAAGATGAAGTATCTGAGACTCAGAGAGGTACAGCAAACTGTCAAAAGTTGCACAGCTGGATAGTGGTGGAGCTGGGACTTGAACCCTGGACCCTGTGACCCTAAAGGGCCACATCAGTATCTGTGCCCTATGGCCCCGAGCACCCTCCATTCTGAGAAACGTTTGTTGAGTGAATAAAGTAGAAAGCCCCAAATCACAGCAGCTCCCAGGAGGGACTGACATCACTGCTCATCCCACCAAACACACTCACTCAGGCTGAGGTCCAGCCCTCCTTCCCCGTGGGTCTCTCGCCGTCCTACTCACCTTCCCCTAAGTCTCCAGCCACACAGCACTCACCCTCGCCCATACACCTGCCTCCCTCGTAGCCACCCTTCAGCACAGTGGCACCTGTACAAGCCCTCAGGCTGCGCCGGCGTCTTTTCCGGGCTTCCCGAGCCCCAGGCTTCCCTCTGCGAAAGTTCCAAACACACCATGGCTCTGTGTCTTCTGACCAGCCTGCCCCATCAGACTGAGTGTCCCAGAGGGGGGAGGCTGAGTATTATTATTATTATTATTGTTATTATTATTATTATTATTTTGAGATGGAGTTTCGCTCTTGTTGCCCAGGCTGGAGTGCAATGGGACGATCTTGGCTCACTGCAACCTGCGCCTCCTGGGTTCAAGTGCTTCTCCTCTCTCAGCCTCCTGAGTAGCTGGGATTACAGGCATGCGCCACAATGCCTGGCTAATTTTTTTGTATTTTTAGTAGAGATGGGGTTTCTCCATGTTGGTCCGGCTGGTCTCAAACTCCTGACCTCAGGTGATCCACAAGCCTTGGCCTCCCAAGGTGCTGGGATTACAGGCATGAGTCACTGCGCCTGGCCGAGGCTGTGTCTTTGTGGCAGTTGCCCCCCAGTGTTACTGGGCTCTCAATGCACGCTCAAAGTCACTGAAGGGACTCTAAAAATTTGAAAAATACAAAAAGGATGGAAGAAGAAACAAACCACCAGAGAAATTACTGCTCCCCATCTCGGCACATTTCATCTAGGTCTTTTTTCTGTCTGTCTGTGTGTTTGTGGGACACCACTGTGAGCATCCTAAGAACACAAGCCTGCTCCTGCCTGCCTCCCTCGCATGAATAAATGCTGCATTTGCAGAATGGACCTGGGGTGGCCCCACGTATCTCCTGAGGCCTAGGAGAGTGGGGAGTCACTCAGGGTCACTCGGCTACAAGGGGAGAGGCTCAGACCTGGAGGCCAGTGCTCCTGACCCCCCAAGGCACTGACTCCCATGGCAGTGTCTTTCAAGGCCCCAGAAATCTTAATTTTCCACTGTCCAGCTGACCATCCATCATCCCAGGCTTCCTCCTGTCCCCTAACGCAGGTGCCCTGATGTCTGTCGCTCACTCGTGCTCTCAATTCATTGAATGCTGCTGGGGTCCCACTCTGTGCCAGCCCCCAGCTGAGCCCTGGGACCCAGAGATGAATCACACAGAGCAGCCCCAGCCTGTCGGGGAGACCTGGGAACAGGGCAGAGAAGCTCTGTATGACAAGCGCTGGCCCAAAGGCATGAGCAGAGCCCAGGGTGAGATGGCACTGAGGGGGGCCGTGGGTCCGCCCGGCCTGCGGTGAACAGGAGGCAGCCAGGAAGACTTTCTAGAGAAGGATGCCTTCCAGCAGCGGCTTAAAGAACTAGCAGGCAGGGCGCGGTGGCTCACACCTGTAATCCCAGCACTTTGCGGGGCAGAGGCGGGTGGATCACCTGAGGTCGGGAGTTCGAGACCAGCCTGGCCAACATGGTGAAACTCCATCTCCACTAAAAATACAAAAGTAAGCCAGGTGTGGTGGCGGGCGCCTGTAATCCCAGCTACTTGGGAGGCTGAGGCAGAAGAATTGCTGGAGGCAGAGGCTGCAGTGAGCTGAGATTGCGCCATCACACTCCAGCCTGAACAAGAGTGAAACGCCATCTCAAAAAAAAAAAAAAAAAAAGAGCCAGCAGAAGCCCAGCAGGTGAAGGACGACAAAAAAAATCAGACTAGGTGCAGGAACGGCAGGAGGAAGGCCCAGAGGAGAGAAGGCTGAGAGGGAGCAGGAAGAGACTGCGTGTCCGGGCAGGTGGTGAGCGGGTGCAACAAGGGCCCAGCCAGGACTGGGCATTGGAGATGACCCGACCACTCACAGGGTTCCCATCAAGAGCCTGCATGCAGCCTGCTCCCTCTCACAGCTGCTGCACACGTGACTCTGGGTACCAGCACTTCCCTTCAGAACTCTAAGCACCTTAGGCAAAACTTCCACCTTAAAACCAGCTGGTCCTTGAGGCCCCCAGCACCAGCTCCCGGTTATTTCCTGGATGAGCCAATGCAAAGCCTGCCAGGGCCTCTCTGGAAACTGGAGCCGGTGCAAAGGCTGATCCGTGCCCACAAGCTTTGGTGGATGTGAGGCCGTGAGAAAGAAAAAGGACACAGGTGTGATCCTTGCTTGCTCAGAGAAAAAGCCAAGTTTATCCTGAATTCACAAATTAAAGACTGAGGCTCAGAGAGGTGAAGCAACCTGTCCAAGGTCACACAGCATGTGAGCAGGCCCAGGCACTGAGCCCACCCCTCTGACTCCCCTCACCATGGTATAAGCTCCCCTAGGGAAGGTCCATCTGACACGTCCCCCGCTGGTCCCTGGAGCCTTGAGCGCTGGCCCATGGCCAGGGCACCCAGAATGTTTTTTATGAATGAGTGAACAAAAGAATCTGAACCCCCTGCCCTTTGTCCCACCCCATGCAGCAGTAGGAAGAAGCCATCTGCTACTGTTTTTTGTTATTGCTGCTACTCTAAAAATCGAAAGCACAAACCCGAAGTCACAGCACTGTGTCACATCAGGGCGGACAGACACCCTAGTCCTGATTCAGGGCTGAAACGGAGTGGGGCTCCTCCGGGGCAGGGGCACACAGCAGGGTCTTGGAGTCAGACAGACCAGGGCCAAACCTCCGCTCGGCCGCTAAGGGCTGTGAGACCCGACACGCCGCACCCCCTCTCCACGCCCAGGCGTCCCCACCGCTAAAACCAGACACAAAGAGTGCCTACCTTGCTGGGTGCCGAGAGGACTCAGGAGGTGGGATGCTGCCAGGGTGGGCACAGGTGGAATCCCAGCCCACGGGTCTCCTCTGCCCTGCGACCTTGGCTGAGGTCTGCACCCTCCTGGGGGTGAGCTCTGAAACCCTGCTCAGCACTAAGCACGCTGGATGCCTGGCCTTGGGGGCAGCCGAATGGCTTACACATTAGGAGGTGTTCACATGGCCAAAGGGCAGAGGGGGCCCAGGAGCTTGAGGGCAGGTGGCTCACTGGGCTCCCCCATGACTCAGCAGAACTCAGGCTGCAGGCTCGGGTGGGAGCTGCCCCCGACTGCACCCTGTGCAGGGAAGCCCAGCTGCTGGCTGATAAATAT
Organism: Pan troglodytes; assembly: GCF_028858775.2. Classification (NCBI taxonomy): domain Eukaryota; kingdom Metazoa; phylum Chordata; class Mammalia; order Primates; family Hominidae; genus Pan; species Pan troglodytes. The sequence goes on along the minus strand of NC_086016.1, from coordinate 46,682,981 downwards.
TTTATCACTGCTCACAGAGCAGTCCCCAGGAAGGCGCCTGCATCCTCCAAGCCCACAGAGCACCCCTTCCTGCCCGGACAGAAGGAACTGGCCAGGTCCAAGGTGCAGGGTGGGGTCAGGAGCCCAGACAGCTCATTCCTGCCCTGCCGACTTCAGGTAAGCTCAGCACACGCCCCTGAGCCCCACCCACACTCCACTCCGCCCTATGTTGGGTGCTGGGCTCCGACTGCTATGCCCCTTGGACAGCCCCCCTCCTCCTCTTCACCCCGCCTAGAACACCAACCCTCGGCCTGTTGGCCCAGTCAAACCCCCCATCCTGCTGGCCCAGGGCCATTGCCGCCTCCTTTAGGAAGCATTCCTGGATCCTCCATTTCTGCTGTGTGACTGTGGGGAGGGCCATCACACTCTCTGAGCCAGTTTTTTCTTTTTCCTTTTCTTTTCTTCTCTTCTCTTTTCTTTCTTTCTTTCTTTCTTTTTTTTTTTTTTTTTGAGACAGGGTCTCACTCTGTTGCCCAGGCTGAAAAGCAGTGGCGCAATCACAGCTCACTGCAGCCTTGACCTCCCAGGCTCAGGTGATCCTCCCACCTCAGCCTCCCGAGTAGCTAAGACCACAAGTGCATGCCACTATGCCCGGCTGACTCATTTTTTTTGTACTTTTAATAGAGACTGGGTCTTGCTATGTTGCCCAGGTTTGGCTTAAACTCCTGGGCCCAAGTGATCTACCCGCCTTGACCTCCTAAAGTGCTGGGGTTACTGACATGAGCCACTGCGCCCAGCCTTCTTTTTTTGTTTTTGATTTTTCTTTTTCTTTTCACTTTCCCAGGTTCAGTAACTTGCCCATCTGAGCCAGTTTCTACAACGGAGCTAAGGATCCCCGCTCATGGGGGACAAAATGAGATTGTGCCAATCAAGTTCTCCCAGCACCTCACCCACACAGAGACTCATTCTATTTGGGGGAAACCGAACATCAGGAATCAAATCATAAACATGACTGAGCGTGGCTAGGAGTGGGGCACAGGATTGCAGAGAATCTGGCTCCTGTCTGCAAGGATCCACAATTTAATTAGGATATGTGACCTAAATAATAACAATAATAATAACAACAGCAACAGTAACAACAGCCACCGAGTTTTAGGCCCCACCACATGCCAGACACTTCACATCCCATCTCCTCGTTTACTCCTCCCAGAACCCCTAGGATGTGGGTTGCTTCTTGCTCCCATTTGACAGCAGAGCAGGAAACTGAGATGCAGGGAGGGTGAGAGCCCTGCCTGGGGTCACACGGCTTTCCACATCATTGTGCATGTGGAGGCCCCACTGAAAGGCGGGCTCCAAGACAAATGACAGAACAGCCATGGGACAGATACTGTGCAGCTGCTGAAAACTCAGTGTGACTGCTCACGAGCTCCTGGGCTGCTTAGGGACAGGAAAGATGCTCACGATATTATATCGAGTGAAAAAAGCAGAACAGGCCAGATGTGGTGGCTCATGCCTGTAATCCCAGCACTTTGGGAGGCCAAGGCAGGAGGACAGTTTGAGCCCAGGAGTTCAAAACCAGCCTGGGCAACGTGGCAAAACCCCATTTCTTTCTTTCTTTTTTTTCTTTTTTTTTGAGACAGCGTCTTGCTCTGTCACCTGGGCTGGAGTGCAGTGGCGAGATCTCGGCTCACTGCAACCTCTGGCTCCCGGGTTCATGCCATTCTCCTGCCTCAGCCTCCTGAGTAGCTGGGACTACAGGCGACTCCCACCACGCCCGGCTAATTTTTTTGTATTTTTAGTAGAGAAGGGGTTTCACCGTGTTAGCCAGGATGGTCTCCATCTCCTGATCTCGTGATCCACCCGCCTCGGCCTCCCAAAGTGCTGGGATTACAGGCGTGAGCCACCGCACACGGCCTCTTTCTTTCTTTTTTTCTTTTTTTTTGAGACAGCGTCTTGCTCTGTCACCTGGGCTGGAGTGCAGTGGCGAGATCTCGGCTCACTGCAACCTCTGCCTCCCAGGTTCAAGCAATTCTCCTGCCTCAGCCTTCTGAGTAGCTGGGATTACAGGTGTATGCCACCATGCCCGGCTAATTTTTGTATTTTCTAGTAGAGACTGGGTTTCACCATGTTGGCCAGGCTGGTCTTGAACTATTTTTTTTTCTTTTTTTTTTAGACGGAGTCTCTCTCTGTCGCCCAGGCTGGAGTGCAGTGGCGGTCTTGGCTCACTGCAACCTCCGCCTCCCGGGTTCACGCCATTCTCCTGCCTCAGCCTCCCTAGTAGCTGGGACTACAGGCTCCTGCCGCCATGCCCGGCTAATTTTTGTATTTTTAGTGGAGACGGGGTTTCACCGTGTTAGCCAGGGTGGTCTCGATCTCCTGACCTCGTGATCCGCCCGCCTCAGCCTCCCAAAGTGCTGGGATTACAGGCGTGAGCCACCGTACCTGGCCTGGTCTTGAACTCTTGACCTCAGGCGATCCACCCATCTCGGCCTCCCAAAGTGCTGGGGTTACAGGCATGAGCCACCGTGCCCAGCTGCAAAACCTCATTTCCACACACAAAAAAATAAAAAATAAAAATAAACCCAAAAAACCAAAAACCAAAAACAAATGAAAACACTGGCAGGGTGTGGTGGTGCGTGCCTGTGGTCCCAGCTACCCGGAATGCGGTGATTGTGCCACTGCACTCCAGCCTGGGCAAAAGAGCAAGGCACTGTCTAAAAAAAAAAAAAGAAAAGAAAACAAGAAAAAAGCAGGATACAGAACCGTAGAGCTGTAGGTGTGGTGCCGCTATGCAACAGGACTTCCACCTCAGAACAAATTGACTGGAAATGAATATGTTTAGGGAGAAAGGCTGCAGGCAGAATCAGAGCCCGTTCTCCAGACTCTGTCCAATATGGCGATGTTGGTTTTATATTTAAAATTTCCCTTAGAAAGAGGATTTGTCCACCCCAAGGCTTTTTGAGCAGCTACTGTCTGTCCTCTTTGTTGAGCATTTTTCTCCTCTCTCAGCCTCAGGTTTGGCCTGTGGAAGGCATGAAGCAGAACGTGGGCCCACCCTCTCCCAGCCGTGGGGAGATCTCCCGGCCCCTCCACCACAGCAAAGCCAAAGCCACGCTCAGGATCTTCTCCCTGTCTTCCCTTTCCACGTGGGGTCTATTTACCAAGGACCATCAACGCCACCTACCCAAGCCCTAGACTAACAGTTATAGGGGCTTAGAGAGTAGTGAGCTCCCCGTTACTGAGAATAATCAAGTAGGGAGCCACACGTCTATCCACCAAGAAGTGGCCACAACGGATGGCTTTCTGTTCGTCTAAATCAGACCCAAATGCCTCACCAGTGGGTGACCTTGGACAAGATACTGATATCTTTCTATCCTACCCTCCTGGTCTGTACAATGGGATGATGACGGAACAGTGAACGCGGAGGCCCTTCAGAGGGTTAAAAGACGGCAAGTAGGTAAACTTCTAAGACGCTGTCCAGTGCCTCCCAAGAGCTGCCTATGCATTGGCCATTATTATTTGGCAGCTTTAGCCTACTCACCCCAGGAGCTATGCAGGGCAGAAATCAAAATTCCTGTTTCACAGATTAGAAAACTGAGGCACGGAGAGTAACACCCTCAGACTCAAAGGGGCTGTAAGCAGTGGAACCAGGGCCAGAACTCGGGTCTTCTGGCACTAAGTGGGGGCTATGCCTCCAGGCTAGGTCCTCTCTCCCTTCATGTCTCTGGCCTGGATTCTCTTCTGGGCACTAGGTGGATTGCTTTTGCTGGGGAAACTGCTTTTGCAACCCAGTGAAGGCCTTTAACCAACCCAGCAGATGGCACAGAAAGCACAGCCTTAAGAACCTTCCAGAAAATGAGCAGGACTCATGCTGGGGTCAGAGGAGCCCGCCATGGTGGTTCCTGATGGCAAGGCTCTGTGGCGGTATTTCCTGACCCTCGCGCATGCTGTGTAGTGGGGTGGAGCATGCAGACCCAGGTTTGAGTCCCAGCCGTGCCCCCTTGCTATGGCTCTGGGCAGTCACTTGGTCTCCCTGAGCCTCAGTTTGCCCATCTGTCAATTGGGCAGGGCCACGCCCACCTCGTGGGCTGGCTGGGAGGAGTAGGTGAGACAGTGCCTGGGAAGGTCTATGCACAGGGGCTGGCTGGCAGGACAGGAGCTCAGAAGATGGCAGGCAGCCCCTCCCTTCCAGAGGGTAGCCCACGCTTGGGAGTCAGAACTCAGGACAGCAATGCCCTCTGTGCCGAGACAAATACATGTGTTTTCTTGACATCTTTTATTTTATTTATTTATTTAGAGACGGTGTCTTGCTCTGTCTTGCCCAGGCTGGAGTGCAGGCACGTGATCTCAGCTCACTACAGCCTCTGCCTCCTGGGTTCAAGCAATTCTCTTGTCTCAGCCTCCCGAGTAGCTGGGACTACAGGTGTGTGCCACCACGCCTGGCTAATTTTGTATTTTTAATAGAGATGGGGTTTCACCATGCTGGCCAGCCTGCTCTCGAACTCCTGACCCCAGGTGATCCACCTGCCTCAACCTCCCAAACTGCTGGGATTACAGGGATGAGCCACCGTGCCCGGCCATCTTGACATCTTTTAAACAAGAACTTGGCCCTTCCCCATCCCCACTTGCCCCAGCATGTGGGTATCCGTGTAACACAACAGCAAACTCCATCTCTGTCCCTACTCCTCTGGGGCAGGGGACAGAAGGGCACAGGCATCAGTTGAGGGCTTCCTTGGGCCAGGCCCAGAGTGAGCACTGTATTTATCTCATTTCCTGTACCCTTAGGGCCACCGCAACATTAACATTAATACCAATACCACGGCTGATGCCAAGGCAGGGTTATCACAGGATCACGACACTACAAGACCACAGCACTACAAGACTATGCACCACAAGGCTATGTCACTAGACATCAGTATAGCAAGACCACGTGGCTACAGAATGACATCACTACTTTACACAACTCACAGGGAACAGTCCTAACTGGGACTGTTCAAGCACCTGGCATGAAGTTGCTTTACTCTCACAGCAGCCTACAGCCTAGAGTGCGGCAGGAATCACTATTTCATTGATGAAGAAGTGGAGGTAGACAGAGGTTAAGTAACTTGCCAAGACCTCCTGAGAGGTGGGACAGGATTTGAACCCAGGCAGCTGGCTCCAGAACCCACCCCCTCAGTCGCCTAAGCTGTTTATTCCAACCTGCACCTTGCAATGAGAGAACTGAAGCTCAGGGAGCTTAGGCAATTTTCCCAGCTTTAGTCAGGGCAGGTGGCCCTGACTCTGGGATCCCTAACCTTTCCCCTCTCCCTGGCTTCTGAAGGCTCCTCCTGCTGGGCCACCAGAAGCTGAGGGTCTGAGGATCTGCAGCCAAGCCTCTGGGTAGCAGCAGCACCAGGGCTGCTCTCCGAGACGGAGGGTTTCTGAAGTCACCGAGAAATATGCTCACCAGACTTCCAAGCCCCCGTGCCACCACGTGCTCCCCAGCAAGATTCAATTTTAAGACATAAGAAAAAAGAGAGATGTGGTTAAAATAAAAAATGAGGGCTGTCTTGTCACCAAGAAGCCACCTCTTTGTTCAGCTAAACCATGTCTTCATAATGGCCCAAGATTCTGATTCACATTTCTTGCCTCTAATCTAAGAGATGGCTGGTCCTGTTCAGCACTGGCCCCCTGCGGCCCCGCTCTGGGCTTCAGGATGAGGGTCTTGAAGCAGGATGCCCTGACCCTGCTGTTTGAGCCTGTGGGCGACCCACACTGCCATCTGACCCAGATAGCACCACATTCACACAGCATCAGTAGCCTGTCTGTTTCTGCGTGGGTCTTTCTATCTTGAGGGGCCCTCCTTGCCATCTGTGGGGCCTGGGGAAGGTCTTCATGAATGAGTAAATGAATGAATGAATGAATGACTCCCCTCCTCTACGGGAGTCTCATGAGAGCTCTGTTCTTCTCACACATGTCCCAGAAGACGGTTTTGTTCACATCCACAAATGTCCACAACTTGCGGCACCCGGAGAGGGGCTGGTGTTCCTCTTTCCTTCTCATCACCCGCCCCTCCTGGTGTCTGCGCCCCTGACTTACTGGGCGTGAGCAGGAAAGCTGGCACCACACCGCGCTGCCCGCCTCTGCCAGGCAGTTCTGTGTTACCGTCCCCAGGCCTTTTAAGCCATCCCTTAGAAACAAAAAACCCATTAGCTCACAAATGTTTCTGCACAGGCTGCTTTCCCTGCTGGTGAGGAATTAAGTCCATGCAAGTATCCCCATCGCCACCCAGCCAAGACACAGAAGTGCCAGCCCTTCCCACGGCCGATCCACCCACACCATGGTGTGCTTGCGATGTGGGGCACCACACTTCTTTGGACCTCCCTGACTGCCCCTGTGGGTGGATGAGTGGGGGTAATATGATGATCGCCAGTTTTCAGGTGAGTAACCCAAGGACCAGAGAAGGAAAGTGACTTGTCCAGGGCCACACAGCCAGCCAGTGCTGGAGCTGGGATCCTGACTCAGGCCTGCCGGACTTCACAGCAATCCCCGCCCCACGATTTAAACAAAGGGCTCAGAATCCCAGACTGTTTGGCAGGAAAGGTCCCTGGGGAGGCCATAACCTCCTCTGACTGCTGGGGGACTTGGGCTCCAAGAGGGGAGCGGCTTGCCCAGGGACACAGCAAAGTTGTAGACCCCAGGATGGGCCCTTCTTGGTCCTCTTCGCTGTCCGCCAGCCGGAGGAAGGTAGATGACTTTGTCCCCCTCATCCGATGTTACCACCAAGTGGTGCTCACACCTGAATGTGCATTAGAATGACGATGGGGGACTTACAAAATGCAGATTTCTGGTGCCCCCTTACCAGCTCAGGACAGGGACCAGGAATTGACATTTTATCAAGCACTGTCATCAAGGAGGATGATCTGGGGGTCCAGGACCTCACTTGGAGAGCCCCAGCTTACCCCCAGGATTCTGGAGGCTGCGCCGAGTGCAGGCCACAGGGAGGCGCCCTCCCGCCTCCAGATCCAGTCCAGGGAATGGGACTCACCACCCTCCCACCAAGAGCATCACTAATCACCTTGCAGCTAGGCCACCCCACACGGTCCTCATGGCCTCTGTCCACAGATGTCACTCCCACCCATGCCACTGGTAGGGAAGTGGAGGCCGCTTGGAGGAAGTGACCCAGTCGCTGGGACCACATCTTGTGACCTTTGGACGTGGGACCCTCCCCCAGCCTTCTACCTTGGCTCTGGTGGAAAAAATCTTAGAAAGCGTCAGGCTCTGCTTATGGGAACAGGGTCTAGAAATCCATCTGATTAGGTCAGAGGCGCAGACCCGTGGCCAGGCAGACCTGCCCAGTGTCCCCACCTGCCAAGGGATGGTGTGGGTGTCTCCCCAGGTTCTGACCTTACAGACCGCTAAGCGCTCCAGCCCTGGAGCCTCTGCCCCGGGATCTGCCTGCTGCCTCCACCTGCCCCCACCCACTCTGCAGGGCCAGCTACCAGCCAGGAAGTGGCTGGAGGCCCAGGCCAGAGGCCAGAGCGGTGGGGGCCACAGGCTGAGCCAGGACAGGGCTCAGAAAGGAAGGGTCCTCCATCCTCGACCATCTTTGTTTGCCCTATTAGGGGGAGCAATGGCGAGGGAGGGGAGAGCTGCCACGGGGAGAGAGCGGTGTCGGGGAAGGAGATGGGGACACGGGGCGGCTGGACGGAGACCCACCCACAGAGACGCGGACAAACTCAGAGATAGAGGGAAGGGGGCGGGGCGGGGGGCGAGCGAGAGAGGCTGGGAGAGAACGAGCTCGGGAGGTCCCGGGAGGCTGGGGTGGGAGAGGCTGGACCTTCACCCAGGGGGGCCGCCCCTGCCCCGCAGATTCCGTCCGACCCCTACCCCACCCTAGGGCCCCGCAGTCGGCGTCGCGCGCGCGCGCACCTACGCGCGCACACACATGCGCGCGCCGCTCCGCCGGCACCGCCCCGGGGCCCCCCTTTCCGCAGGGTCGCGCGTGCCGCCCCCCAACCCCAGCCACCCGGTCCCCTCTCCGGCCGGGCCTCCGGACCCGTAGCCGCCGCTCACCTCGGTCCCCGCGCCGCCGCCGCCGCTGCCACCGCGCAGAGCCAGAGCCGGAGCCGGAGCCCGGGGCCGGGGGAGGGGGCCGCGGAGGCCCCGCCCCGCCCCGCTCCGCCGCGTCCCGCCCCTCGGGCCCGCGCGGGGGCGCCCGCAGCCGCCGCAGCCCCCAGGGACTCGGGGCGCTGCAGGGAAGACTCGCCTAAGTGCGGCAAGCGGGTCCGCGGGCACGCCCACCCGGGTCCGCCGGAGCTGGGGGCTGGCGCTTGGGCCCCCTCCCGGCCTCCGCCCCTGAGCACTGCGCAGGCTGTGGGCGGCGCCCGCCGGGGCAGGGGGCGTCCCGGGTCACCCGGCGGCCCGGATCGGCCCGTGACGCCCTCACCCCACCCCTCGGCGGGCCGCAAACGTCCAGAGAGCGCCCCCTCCCCAAGCCCCGACCTGAGCGGGGCGCTAGAAGCCGGGAGGACAAATCAGACGGTCAGACTCAGTCCCTGTCCCGGGGATCGGGGTCCAGCCGCGGGCGGAGCGGGGAGGGAGGGGAAGACGAATGGGCCTGGCACCAAAAACAGCCCAGGGCTGTGGTTCTCAAAGTGTGGCCTCCGTTAGTGCAGAGTCCCTGGCCTCTCACCCCGGACCTACAGAAGCAAAACTCGGGGTTGGGCCCCCTATTTTAACAAGCCCTCTGGGTGGTTCCAGAGTTCAGTAAAGTTTGAGAAGAACTGCCCTGGTGGAAACATCCAGCACCCCACATCCTGCACCCCACAACCCACATCCCACACCCCAGTGTCTCGAAAAGGGCTTCTTTTCACTCTTCACTTAAACAGCCTCACCCTGTTTAAGTACCTCTCCGTTGATACGTGGCTGTGGTGGGGGCAGTGGGCGGGGAGCAGTGGTGTCTGTCCCAGGAATCCCCGAAAGGATTGACAGTCAGTGCCCGGTAGAAGCCAAAAGTCCTGTGCCAGAGGCCAGGCTGTGGGCGTTCGGGTGGTGATGGTTATGGTTATTGTGTTTTGGTGTAGTGATTGTTTTAATGTTTTAGAATGCAATTGTGCAAATATTTGTGTCCATATTCAGTTGTAAAGCTTTTTTTTCCCCTTCCATCATTGTGCTTGTTTGACGCTAAGCCACTCAACCCCCAGAAACAGTGTTGACATGAGGCAGATCAGATGGCCGGCCTTCCTGGTGACCAGATTCCAGGACAGCAAGCATCCCGGCCAGACCCCAGGTACTCTAATGGGGTCCATAGGGCCCTGGGAGTGAGCAGCTCTGCCTGAACGGCAGGATGGGGCATCCCAGAGGGAGGTGAGGGCATCTGGACAGAGGGGCCTAAAGTGTCTGGGTGGCATCTAGACTGGGCAGACAGTGCCTGGATCGAGTACTGGGGTGGGGCTGGAAACGGCCCCAGAGGTGCCAGAAGGAGGTGGAGCTGTTCTGAGCCCTGTGCTGCCAAGAGGGATGTCCTGGCCTTGGAGGGACCTTTGAGGTCATCTAATCCAGCCTCTTGGTGTGTGACCACCAGGACCTCCCCCTCTTCTAATTAAACTTTCTTTCTTTCTTTTTTTCTTGAGACCGAGTCTCGCTCTGTTACCCAGGCTGGAGTGCAGTGGTGCCATCTTGGCTCATTGCAACCTCTGCCTCCTGATTTCGAGTGGTTCTCCTGCTTCAGCCTCCTGAGTAGCTGGGGCTAGAGGCGCCTGCCACCATGCCCGACTAATTTTTGTATTTTTAGTAGAGACAGGGTTTCACTATGTTGGCCAGGCTGGTCTCAAACTCCTGACCTCAGGTGATCCACCCGCCTGGGCCTCCCAAAATCCTGGGATTACAGGCGTGAGCCACCACGCCCAGCCTAAACTTTCTTATTTTGAGATAATTGTAGATTCACATGCAGTTATAAGAAATAATAGAGATGTCTTGGACCCAGTTTTCTCCACTGGTAAAATCTTGCAAAATTATACTACAATATCACAACCAGGATATTGACATAGATGCCATCAAGGTACAGAACATTCCATCAGCAAAGGACCCCCCCGTGGACTTTTTATGTGCTTGTCTCCCTCCCTCCTCCCTCCTGGCAAGCACTTATCTGTTCTCCATTTCTGTAATTTTATCGTTTCAAGCATGTTATATAAATGCAGTCATACAGTATGTTACCTTTTGAGATTGCTTTTTTCACTCAGCATAAATCCCTGAAGATTCTTCCAGGTTGCTTTGTGTTTCAGTAGTTTGTTCGTTGCTATTGTGGAGTGGTCAGCATTCCATGGAATGGGTGCATCATAATTCGTTTAGCCATTCACTTGTCGAAGACTATCTGGGTTGATTGCCAGTTTGGGGCTATTACCAATAAAGCTGCTATAAACATTTGTGTACAGGTTTTTGTGTGAACATAAGTTTTCATTTGTCTGGGAAGAGTGCCCAGGAGTGTAATTGCTGGGTCGTATGGGAGTTGCATGTTTAGATTTTTAAGAAACTGCCAAAATGTTTTCCAGAGTGACTGTACCACTTTGCCTTCCCAGCAGCAAAGCTTGAGTGATCCAGTTTCTCTGCATCCCTACCAGCATTTTGTCTTGTCCCTGTGTTTTATTTTTGCCATGCTGATAGGTGTGTAGTGAGATCTCATGGTTTTAATTTGCCTTCCTCTAACGACTATTGATGTTAAAGATTCAAAACGATCTTGAGAGCTTATTTACCATCTGTAAATCCTATGAGTGGTAGGTCTGTTCATGTCTTTTGCCCATTTTCTAATTGGATTGGTTTTTTAAAAAAATGTTCATTAAATTTCTTTCTTTCTCTCTCTCTCTCTCTCTCTGTCTCTCCCTCTCTCTCTCTCTCTCTCTTTTTTTTTTTTTTTGATGGAGTTTCACTCTTGTTGCCCAACCTGGAGTGCAGTGGCGCAATCTTGGCTCACTGCAACCTCTGCCTCCTGGGTTCAAGCGATTCTCCTGCCTCAGCCTCCCGAGCAGCTGGGATTACAGGCGCACGCCACCACACCTGGCTAATTTTTTGTATTTTTAGTGGAGACAGGGTTTCACTATGTTAGCTAGGCTGGTCTTGAACTCCTGACCTCAGGTGATCCTCCCACCTCGGCCTCCCAAAATGTTGGGATTGCAGGCGTGAGCCACGGCGCCCGGCTGGTTATTTCTTTATGGTGTAGTTTATTCAGAAATTCATGAATTCCCTGAGAGAGAGGAGAGTTGTCTCTTTTCTTCCCCAAAGTATCTCTGGGTGTTTGGAAACAGTCTTTGGCACGTATTAGAAGGTGGCTAATAGGTATTTGTTGAGAGAATCAGTGAGTAAATGAATACATGACTCCATGGTGTGTGGTTCTGGCCACGTCATTTGTGGCGCCCCCTGCTCCCCAGATCCATTCACTGCCTACTTTGTGCTCCCTGAGGCTGACCTGGGTGGACAGCATCCCCCACCTGGTTGCATTTGACCCACGGAGGCAGTTGCTGGAGATCAGCCAGAGAGAATGAGGCATTTCTCCTCTTGCCCTCTGCTGACCCTTGCAGTCCCTGCGGGTTGCATGCTGACCACAGCTCGTGCCCGGATGCTCTGCCAGGCTTTAGCTCCACTGGCTTCCGGGGGAAGCGCCATTTCCTTCCCTCCCTTCTGCAGCCCCAGGGCTGGTAGCAGCTTCCCTCTTTTGCTGGCCTCTGGCTCTCCCTAACCTGCCCACACTTCTGTGAACATGAACCACCTGGTCAGCTCTGCCTTCTGCTGGGACCCTGACTGTAACAGATAGATATCATTATTATTATTATTATTGAGATGGAGTCTCGCTCTGTCACCAGGCTGGAGTGCAGTGGCGTGATCTCGGCTCACTGCAACGACTGCCTCCTGAGTTCAAGGGGTTCTCCTGCCTCAGTCTCCCGAGTAGCTGGGACTACAGGTGTGCACCACCACGCCCAACTAATTTTTGTATTTTTAGTAGAGACGGGTTTCACCATGTTGGCCAGGATGGTCTTGATCTGTTGAACTCGTGATCCGCCCGCCTCAGCCTCCCAAAGTGCTGGGATTACAGATGTGAGCCACCGCGCCCGGCCAACAGATAGATATTATTGTTGCCACTCTACAGAATTGGAAACTGAGGCTCAGAGAGGTTATACATCATGCCCAGGACCACACAGCAAGTCCTGACAGAGCCAGGGTTGAGCCCAGGCTCCCTGGCTTGGAGCCCATGCTGCTGGCTTTCAGAGGGTTTTGAGCTCTTCTCCTCTGAGGGGCCCAGGACTGGGGTCAACATGAAGGTGCCTCAGGTGACCCAGAAGGCAGCTGAGACCTGGACCCCCTTGAAGGCACGTGGGTGCCTGTCATAGCTCTGGCAGTGACCACGAGCCCATTGGCCTCTTCCTCCCTGTGAGAGCTGAGCATGTCTCTGGGGCCTGGCAGGAAACCCAGCCTGTGTGTGTTTCTGCTGCTCAGTCACGTGAGACTGTGGGAAGCTGCTGGGAGGCTCAAGTGAGGCCCCTGCCCCAGCCACAGTGGCGGCCTGACCTCACATTTCCTTCGCTTCTTCTCTGAGTGAGCAGATGTGGCCAGCACCCACCACGTGCCAGGACCGTCCTGACACCCTGAGGGCGAGGGGGGCACCGTGGCAATGTATCAGAGGGAGAGGGCACAGGCTCTGCAGCTTGAATACTAAGGCTGAGTCCCTTCTTGAGGGACCCCAGGCTCCTTGCTCCTGCAATGGGGACCATTGCACTTGCTAATTTCACAAGTTTATCCTTTCATTTATTTGCCTATCCATTGGTGGATGGAGCCATTAAAACATAGTTAATGAGCCTTTGTTTATAGCCTGCACCTAAGAAAAGAGCTCTGTGAATCTAAAGCCCTGTATGAAATGTAGTTCTCTGATGGGGGAGTCTGAGTACCTCCCACCACTGCCCCTGTGTAGCCTAGGCCAAGAGGGCCTTTGGTGCCATTGAAGGACTAAGTGAAAACCTGACTTGTCTGAGGGCTCTGTGCACTGGGAGGCACCCCTGGACCCTACCCTGTCCCCTGTCACCATAGTCAGGGAGACAGGCCCGACAGTGCACAGTGACTAACCCAGGGCCACACCATGTGTTAGGCAGAATAATGGCCCTCCCCTCAAGTCCATGTCCTGATCCCTGTAGCCTGTGAATTTGTGGCCTCACGCACTCCTTATGGCGAGAGGAACTTTGCAGATGTGAATCAGGGTCTTGAGATAGGGAGAAGGTGCTGCATTCTCCCAGGGGGCATGACATCATCACAAGGGTCCTTATAAGAGGTGGGCAGGAGGGTCAGAGTGAGAAAAGGGCGAAATGACAATGGGAACAGAGAGAGATTGGAAGATGCCACCTCTGTGGCTTTGAAGCTGCAGGAAAGGGCCACAAGCCAAGGAATGCAGGTGCCTCTGGAAGCCAGAAGGGCAATGAGTGACCAGATTCTCTCCTAGAGCCCCTGAAGGAGCACAGCCCCGCCCACACCACAGCCTCCAGAACTGTAAGAGAAGAAATTTTTGGGTTTCTTTTCTTTTCTTTTTTTTCTTTCTTTTCTTTCTTTCTTTTTTATTTTTTGAGATGGAGTCTTGCTGTGTTGCCCAGGCTGGAGTGCAATAGTGTGATCTCAGCTCACTGCAACCTCTGCCTCCCAGGTTCAAGCAATTCTCCTGCCTCAGCCTCCTGAGTAGCTGGGATTACCACGCCCGGCTAATTTTTGTATTTTTAGTAGAAATGGGGTTTCCCTATGTTGGCCAGACTGGTCTTGAACTCCTGACCTCAAGTGATCCACCCGCCTCGGCCTCCCAAAGTACTGGGATTATAGGTGTGAGCCACCATGCCTGGCCAAAATTTGTGTTGTTTTAAGCCTCTAAGTTTGTGGCTATTTGTTAGAGCGGCCACCAGAAACCAGGATACCCGGCAAGGCTGTGACTGGAGCCTGGGACTTCTGCCACCCAGCCTCTCTGCCCGGGGTGGGACCCCTGTTCCACGGCCTTCCATCCAGAGCTCCCGGGCTGTGAGATTGCCTGGGTGCTTCGAGATTATTTTTCCTTCCATAGAGTGCTTAAAATGTTACAAAGAATATTATCTGTATAAAAGAACTTGAATAATGTGGAAAAACCTCACCCAAGCTCACCAGCGTCGCCAGCACTCACTGGCAGAACTGGAACCTGGAAGCCCCTATGGGCTCCTCCCCAGGCAAACACTGCTCCATCCTCCTGGAGGTGCTTACCCACCTGAAGCATGTGCTTTACAGTTCTACACACGTTTGTGCCCACAGGGCACCTTTCGTGGGACACTCGTGCCAGCCAGGGGTGTGTAAGGAAGATGGAGACTCTGTCCCAAACAGGGCTGCAGCGTCTCCTGAGAGAGGTGAAAATGACCTCAGAAGCCAGTTTCTGATGACAGGCCGGACAGGGAAGCAGCTCTCAGCCTCTGCCTGGGGCTCCTGGAACACCTGCTACCTCGACTCTCAGGCCTCACCCCTGCCACCCTGACCACCCCACCCCCTGCAGCTGCTGAAGGGCCCTTCCTCTTGACTTGCAGATCTAACCTGTGATTGAAGGGTAGTGTCTGTGCAGGAAGGGGAACATCACACACCGGGGCCTGTTGTGGGGTGGGGGGAGGGGGGAGGGATAGCATTAGGAGATATACCTAATGTAAATTGCAGCACACCAACATGGCACATGTATACATATGTAACAAACCTGGACATTGTGCACATGTACCTTAAAACTTAAAGTATAATACAAAAAAAAAGAAAGGTAGTGTCTGTGTAGCATTTTGTGATTTGAAGGGGAAATAAAGTTTTCTGAATAATAACGACATGACCTTTGTGTGTATTTTCCCCATCGTGTGCTCTGCTTTTCTTTTGCGCTTTAGCTTCTCAGACATGACCTTTGGTCTCAGATGCTCAGCTTGGTGGCAGCACTTCACATGCAGGGGTGAAGGGAGGTCCTCAGCCCTGGCCACGCAGGGGTGAATTCCAGAGCATAACAAGCAGGAGCAGCTGTTGCTGTGCCCTCCTCACCTCCTTCTCTTCCCTTCTAGGGTGGAAAGTCCTGGAAAGCAAGGATCCTGGCTCTCGGCTCTGTGTCAGCTCTGTGTATACAGCACAGGGCTTGGCACACAGTAGGTGCTTGGTGAACATCTGGGGAATGAAAGATATCTTGCAGATTCATATAAATGCATCACCTGTGCCTCATAGTTGAGCACCACACCTGTGTGCACCACACCTGTGTACCACATCACTCCACCACATCTGTGCGTCACTCCTGTGTGTCACATCTGCCCACCACATCTGTGCATCACTCCTGTGCATCACTCCTGTGCACCACACCTGTGTACCACATCTGTGTATAACTCCTGTGTACCACATCTGTCCACCACACCTGTGTGCCCCATCTCTGCATCACTCCTGGGCATCACACCTGAGTACCACATATGTGCACCACACCTGTGTGCTGAGCTCAGGTTGGCAAGTGGAGTGAGAATAGTCTGTGGGAGCTGGAAGAGACTCGGACTCCAGCCAGGCCTGAGGACCCCACCCTCTGCTCCCAGCCCAGGGCTGGTCGGGTTGGGGGAGCTTGCCCCTCAGCTATGTCTCTCTCAGGAGGTTCTGGGCTCCTTTGGACTCTGGAAGTGCCAGCTCCACCTTGGGGGCTGATATGGTTGGAGTGTTTGTCTCCTCCAAATCTCATGTTGAAAAGTGATTCCTAGCGCGGGAGCTGGGGGCTGGTGGGAGGGGATTGGCTCATGGGGGCGGATCCCTCATGGCTGGTGGGAGGGGATTGGCTCATGGGGGCGGATCCCTCATGAATGGTTTAGCGCCACCCCGTTGGTGACGAGTGAGTTCTTATTTCATTGATTCACAGGAGATCTGGTTGTTTAAAAGTCTGGGATGCCCTCTCCTTGGCTTCTTGCTTCCACTCTTGCCAGGTGAGATGCCTGCTCCCTCTTTGCCTCTCACCATGATTGGAAGCTTCCTGAGGCCTCCCCAGAAGCAGCTGCCAGCACCAGGCTTCCTGTACACCCTGTCGGACTGTGAGTCAATTAAACCGCTTCTCTTTATACATGACCCGGTCTCAGGTATTCCTTCCTAGTAATGCAATCGGACTAACACAGGGCACTGCCCTGTGTCACAGAATGGGAATGGAGCCCACTATCACAAACAAGGTCAGGAGGGCCTTTCCCTGGGGCCCACACAGACCTCTCACGGGGGAGAGTCCACCCCTGCTCCCAGCCATCCCCCCAGGTTTCTGGGTTTCTGATGGCTGCTACACTGCCAGGCAGCCCCTCGGCCTCACCCCTGAGCCCTACAGGAGATCCAGAGCCCCCTGAGACCTCAGGGCAGAGTTTGGCCACTCCGCCACGCCCACACCTGAGCCCTCCTGCCCGAGCGTGTTTGGTAATTTTCCTGAACATTGGAGGGGCCCTGGGGAGGGGCCATGTTGTGCACCCCATGGCCCTCCCCCTTCTCTGGGGAGCCCTCCCTCTCCAAACACCATTTTGTCTTCTTGTGGACCACACAAATTTCAATGTCGTGGAGCAACAACATCAGACGAGGCCACTCCAGGACTGCGATGGGTCAGGACAAAAGCAAGACCCCTCCGTCACCGTGTCTGAGCACAGGCAACTGCAGGAGCATCGTCCAAGCCACCGAATGTCCAAACTCCCTGTGTCTCAGCAAACAGGAGTGAGGACAGCTGCTAAATCAATCACAGCCTTAGCCTCACTGCGGGCTCCCTGCCACATAGACAAGGTTTGCTAAGACCCCAGATCAGGCAGGGTGCGGTGGCTCACACCTATAATCCCAGCACTTTGGGAGGCCAAGGTGGGTGGATCACCTGAGGTCAGGAGTTTGCAACCAGCCTGGCTAACATGGTGAAACACCGTCTCTACTAAAATACAAAAATTAGCTGGGTGGGCATGGTGGCGGGCGCCTGTAGTTCCAGCTACTTGGGAGGCTGAGGTGGGAGAATTGCTTAAACTCGGGAGGTGGAGGTTGCAGCGAGCTGAGGTCATGCCACTGCACTCCAGCCTGGGCAACAGAGCAAGACTCTGTCTCAAAAAAAAAAAAAAAAAAAAACCCACACACACAAACAAAAACACCCGGGTCAGAGAACTAGCCCAGTTTCCCAAGAGCGTTCAATCCAGAGTGGGGTCCTGAGCTTACATCTTCCCCAAATCGCCCAGCACCAGCCCAAACCCTCCAACAAGCCCTTCCCAGTGCCCCCTTATTGAGCCTCCCTGCGTTTTCAATGGCCATGGGCTCTTTCTCACTGCAACCAGGGATAGGTCCAAGCTGTCCACCCACAGGGCTGCTCCTGGTGGTCCCTGGAGGGAGGGCTTTGGCAGTGGGGAGCCTCTCCCAGGGCCCCTCAAGAGGCAGCCTTCTCCTGTCCCGACTGTGGGGAAGAGGGCAGGAGAGGAGTGAGCAGCTTGTGCCCCAGGCTGGTGGCTGTGCCTGTTGTCCAGCGGACCATCTGTGGCTGCTATCCCCATGGTGACAGGACCCGGCAGGCTCACTGGGGGAGGAGACCCAGCCCTGGGCAGTGGGCATCCTTGCCAGGCTGGGCTGGAGGAGTGGGAGCTCTAGCAGAGAGCTGCCAGCCTCCTGGCCCTGTCCCGCTGGCTCTGGCTTCAGCACAGACTCATCTGCTCCCGGGACTTGTCCCAGGGGAAAGCCAGGCTGCCTTCTGTCTTCAGCCTGGACCGGATCCCACTGGCCACAGCGGCTGAGTCTTTGGTTCAGTTTGAGGAGTGTTTGCTGGCTGCTAGGCTCTGAGTTTGGGGCTGGGGTGCAGGTGTGAGTTGGACCTGCCCTGGGGACCTTCCAGGCCAGGAAAGCCAGCCCCAGAAGTGTGACAAAGGTTGTAATACTGGAAGCCCAGAAAGGGTCTTGGGAGCTGGAACTGGAGGCCTCCCCTCTCCTCCCAGTAGTTCAGTAGAGGCTTCCTTCAAAGAGCAGATCTCAGGTTTGGGGCTCCCGGACCAGTGCGCATCCCACAGCCTCCCTTGAGCCTGGAACCTCTGGCCCTCCTTGCTCAAGTGTTCCGGGTGGGGGGGTTGCCTGCCTATGAGGGTCTGTGGCTTAGGTCCAGGCCCTGAGCCAAGGCAGCGGTGCTGGAGAGGATGAACTTAGCAGAACCTGACCTGCTGCGATGTGGGCCAGATTCCACTTCCTGAGGCCCTCTTCCTGGGGACAGTCACTCACCCCTCCCCGTGGGAATGGCTCTTGCTGCCCTGCTGCCCCTCCCACACCACAGGGGGTATAACATGGGGATAAAAGGAGTCTGGGATGAGGCCTTTCCCTTGCAGCCAGACCCTGCCCCCCACCCCTCCAGTGTGCACTCCGAGAACCTGGCAGCGAGCCCCTGCACTCAGCCCAAACATCCTGTACCAGGGAGTGGGATTAGCCATGAGGTCGGCGGCCGGGCAGTCCCGCCAACAATCTGTCTTCAATTGCTGCTCTCAGGTTTCCCAACCAGAACAAGCCTTGCCTGTGTAGGGAACCCAGGCTCTTGGCCTGCCTTAAAATAACTCAGCATCCTTGGTGGCCTTCTGGGTGGAGGCAGCTTCTGAAGCTCTTCCCCCTTTCAGCCTTCCTGGGCCTCCCAGGACTACCCTGGACACCCCCTTCGCCAATTTAATGCTTCCTCACTGGAGCCAAGCCCTGGGTGGTGTTTTGTAGATTCCTTAGCGTCTTCTACATGGATGATCAAGTTGTCAGTGCGTAGAGACTGGTTAGGGCCTCTGAAATGAGGTGGAGTGGAAGTGACAAGAGCTGACCTCCCTGCCTTGTTCCTGAGCCCTGCGGAAAGCCTGTAGTCTCTCATCATTCACTGTGACTTTAGCTGTAGATTTTCTTTGGGTTTCTTTCTGGTTGGTGAAGTTCCTTTCCATTCTTAATTTGCTGAAAGATTAAAAACATTGTTTTTTGCAACTATTGAAATCAATCTTTTTTTTTTTGAGACGGAGTCTCACTCTCTCTGTCACCCAGGCTGGAGTGCAGTGGCGCAATCTCGGCTCACTGCAAGCTCTACCTGCCAGGGTCACGCCATTCTCCTGCCTCAGCCTCCCAAGTAACTGGGACTACAGGCGCCCGCCACCACGCCCGGCTAATTTTTTGTATTTTTAGTAGAGACAGGGTTTCACCGTGTTAGCCAGGATGGTCTCGATCTCCTGACCTCGTGATCCACCCGCCTCGGCCTCCCAAAGTGCTGGGATTACAGGCGTGAGCCACCGAGCCCGGCCTGAAATCAATTGTTTATTCTATCAATGACGCAAATCACACTGATTGATTTCAAATATTCAAGTAACCTTACATTTCTGGGAGAAATTGCATTTGGCCAGGATTCTTCACCCTTTGTATATATTGGGGGATTCCATGGGCTACAATTGTGTTGAGGATATGTTGAGGGATACTGGTCTGTAATTTTCTTTCTTTCTCCCCTCCCCTCCCCTCCCCTCCCCTTCCCTTCCCTCTCTCCACTCCATCCCTTCCTCCCTCCCCTCCCCTCCCCTCCCTTCCCTTCCCTCCCTTCCTTCTTTCCTTCCTTCCTTTCTTCCTTCCCTCCTTCCTTCCCTCCTTCCTTCCTTCCTTCCTTCCTTCCTTCCTTCCTTCCTTCCCTCCTTCCTTCCTTCCTTCCCTCCTTCCTTCTCTCCCTCTTGCTTTCCTGTTTCCATAAGACTGGTTACATTATTTCTTCCTTAAATATGTGCTAGAGGCCGGGCATGGTGGCTCATGTCTGTAATCCCAGCACTTTGGGAGGGTGAGGCAAATGAATTGCTTAACGTCAGGAGTTCGAGACCAACCTGGCCATCATGGTGAAACCCCATCTCTACTAAAAATACAAAAATTAGCCAGGTGTCGTAGTGCACACCTGTAATCCCAGCTACTCCGGAGGTTGAGGCAGGAGAATCGCTTGAACCAGGAGGCAAAGGCTGCAGTGAGCCGACATCACACCACTGTACTCCAGTATGGGTGACAGAGTGAGACTCTATCTCAAAAAAAAAAAAAAAAAAAAAGTGTGCTAGAAAAGCCATTAGAACCTGAAGTTTTCTTTGTGAGGTAGTTTTAATTACAAATCTAAATTTCCTTACTAAATATAAGGCTCTTCAGATTTTTTTAGTTTCTCCTGTGTCAGATTTGGTAAGTTATGTTTTTCAAGGAATTTATTAATGTCACACGTGTTGTGGAATTTATTAATTTCACATCTGTTGTCAAATTTATTAATTTCACATGTGTTGTCAAATTTATTGCTGTAAAGTTGTTCATAATGTTCCCCTATTATCTTTTTTTAATTTATTTTTATTTTTATTTTATTTTATTTTTTTAAGACAGAGTCTCACTCTTCTGCCTAGGCTGGAGTGCAGTGGTGTGATCTTGGCTCACTGCAACCTCTGCCTCCCGGGTCCAAGCAATTCTCCTGCTTCAGCCTCCCAAGTAGCTAGGATTACAGGCGCCCGCCACCACACCCAGCTAATGTTTTGGTATTTTTAGTAAAGATGGGATTTCATCATGTTGGTCAGGGTGGTCTTGGACTTCTGACCTCAGGTGAGGTCACCTGCCTTGGCCTCCCAAAGTGCTGGGATTACATGTGTGAGCCACTGTGCCTAGCCTCCCCTATTATCTTCTTAATGTCTGTAGAATCTGTAATGATATCCCCTCTTTCTTTCCCAGTATTGTTAATTTGTGTTTTCTCTCTTTTTCTTGGACAATGTTATCAGGTTTTTAGTTATTTTGTTAATCTTTTCAAAAAGCCAAAGAACCAACAATTGGGTTTTGTTCATTTTTGTATTAGTTTACTATTGCTGCTGTAACACAGAACTACAAACTTAATAGCTTCAATCAACAGAAATTTATTATCTATGGTTTTGAAGGTTAGAAGTCTAACATGGGCCTCACTGGCTCAAATCAAGATGTTTGCAGGGCTGTGTCCCTTTCTGGAGGCTCTCAGAGAGAATCCCTCCCCTGTCTTTTTCAGCTTTTAGAGGCTGCCCACGTTTCTTGGTTCATGTGCCCTTCCCTCCATCTTCACAGCCAGCAATGGTGAGCTGAATCTTTCTTACATCTCATCATTGCCCTCTTCTGCCTCTAGTTCTACTTTTTTTTTTTTTTTTTTTTGAGAAGAGTCCTGTTTTGTTGCGCAGGCTGGAGTGTTCAGTGGCGCGATCTCAGCTCCGTGCAACCTCCATCTTCCGGGTTCAAGTGATTCTCCTGTCTCAGTCTCCCCCAGTAGCCGGGATTACAGGCATGTTATTATTATTATT
Organism: Pan troglodytes; assembly: GCF_028858775.2. Lineage (NCBI taxonomy): Eukaryota > Metazoa > Chordata > Mammalia > Primates > Hominidae > Pan > Pan troglodytes. The sequence goes on along the minus strand of NC_086016.1, from coordinate 46,661,721 downwards.
TTTTTTTGTATTTTTAGTAGAGACGAGGTTTCACCATGTTGGCCAGGCTGCTCTCAAACTCCTGACCTCAAATGATCCACTTGCTTTAGCCTCCCAAACTGCTGGGATTACAGGCATGAGCCACCGCGCCCGGCCTCTACTTCCACTTTTAAGAACCTCGTGATTACGTTGGGCCCACCTGAATAATTCAGGACGATCTCCCTATTTTAGCAGCCTTAATTTAACCTGCAATCTTAATACCTCTTTGCCATGAATCGTAACATGTTGACAGACTCCAGAGATTAGGACATGGACATCTTTGAGGGGCCATGGTTTTGTCACAATTTTCTCTATCTTTTTGTTTGTAATTTTATTCATTTTCTCTCATCTTTATTTCCATCCTTCTGCTTATATTGGGTTTAATTTAATCTAATTTAAATTCAAATTATTTATTTATTTATTTATTTGAGACAGAATCTTGCTCTGTTGCCCAGGTTGGAGTGCAATGGCATGATCAGAGCTCACTGCAGCCTTAACCTCCTGGGCTCAAGCCATCCACCCACCTCAGCCTCCCAAGTAGCTGGGACTACAGGCATGTGCCACCACACCTGCCTACTTTTTTGTATTTTTGGTAGAGACAGGTTTTTGTCGTGTTCCCCAGGCTGGTCTTGAACTCCTGGGCTCAAGCAATCTGCTGCCTCAGCCTCCCAAAGTGCTGGGACTATAAATGTGAGCTGCTGTGCCTGGCCTAATTTTTATTTTTATTTATTTATTTTTTTGAGACAAGGTCTCAACTCTGTCACCCAGGCTGGAATCCAGTGGTGTGGTCGTGGCTCATTGCAGCCTCTACCTCCTGGGCTCAAGTGATCCTCCCATCTCATCCTTCCAAAGAGCTGGGACTACAGGTGTACCCCATCACACCTGGCTAATGTTTTAATGTTTTTGTAGAAACGGGGTCCCACTATGTTGCCCAGGCTGGTCTTGAGCTTCTGGGCTCAAGTGATCCTCCTGCCTCAATTTTATTTTATTTTTATTTTTATTTATTTTATTTATTTATTTTTGAGATGGAGTCTTGCTCTGTCGCCCAGGATGGAGTGCAGTGGCGCGATCTCGGCTCACCGCAAGCTCTGCCTCCCGGGTTCACGCCATTCTCCTGCCTCAGCCTCCCAAGCAGCTGGGACTACAGGCGCCTGCCACCATGCCTGGCTAATTTTTTGTATTTTTAGTAGAGACAGCGTTTCACCGTGTTAGCCAGGATGGTTTCAATCTCCTGATCTCGTGATCTGCCCCCCTCGGCCTCCCAAATTGCTGGGATTATAGGCGTGAGCCACCGCGCCTGGCCTATTTTATTTTTATAGCTTCTTTTATATTTTTTTGAGACAGAGTCTTGCTTTGTCACCCAGGCTGGAGTGCAGTGGTGGGATAGCAGCTCACTGCAAACTCTTCCTCCCAAGTTCAAGTGATTCTCATGTCTCAGCCTCCTGAATAGCTGGGATTACAGGCATCCACCACCAGGCTCGGCTAATTTTTGTATTTTTAGCAGAGATGAGGTTTTGCCATGTTGGCCAGGCTGGTCTCTAACTCCTGGCCTTGGTCTCCCAAAGTGCTGGGATTATAGGTGTGAGCCACTGGACCTGGCCTTTTATACCTTCTTTCAATTATTGAGCTTGTTCTTTTTTTTTTTTCTTTTTTTTTTTTTTTGAGACAGAGTCTTGCTCTTGCTGTCCAGACTGGAGTGCGGTGGCACAATCTCCACTCACTGCAACCTCAACCTCCTGGGTTCAAGTGATTCCCCTGCCTTAGTAGGAGTCGCTGGGGTTACAGGCGTCCACCACCACACCCGGCTAATTTTTTTTTTTTTTGAGATGGAGTTTCGCTCTTGTTGTCCAGGCTTGAGTGCAGTGGTGCAATCTTGGCTCACTGCAACCTCCTCCTTCTGGTTTCAAGCGATTCTTCTGCCTCAGCCCCTGAGTAGCTGGGATTACAGGCATGTACCACCAGGCCTGGCTAATTTTTGTATTTTTAGTAGAGACGGGGTTTCACCATGTTGGCCAGGCTGGTCTCAAACTTCTGACTTCGTGATCCACCTGCCTTGGCCTCCCAAAGTGCTGGGATTACAGGTGTGAGCCACCGTGCCTAGCCATTTTGTTTGTATGTTTAGTAGAGATGGGGTTTCACTATGTTGGCCAGGCTGGTCTCAAACTTCTGGCCTCAGGTGATCCACCCGCCTTGGCCTCCCAAAGTGCTGCAATTATAGGCGTGAGCCACTGCGCTCAGTCAATTACCACCTTTTAATTGGAGCATTTATTCCATTTACATTTAATGTAGTTACTGATATAGTTGGGTTTAGGCCCACCATCTGTTACGTATTTTATATTCATCTTCATTGACCCCTTCATCATGTCCAAATTCTTCTTCCTCCTCACTGACTTCATCTTCACCTTCTTCACAGTCTACATCCTCACTTTCATCTTCACCTTCTTCACCGTCTACATCTTCACTTTCATCGTCACCTTCTTCACCGTCTACATCTTCACTTTCATCGTCACCTTCTTCACCGTCTACATCTTCACTTTCATCTTCACCTTCTTCACCGTCTACATCTTCACTTTCATCGTCACCTTCTTCACCGTCTACATCTTCACTTTCATCTTCACCTTCTTCACAGTCTACATCTTCACTTTCATCGTCACCTTCTTCACCGTCTACATCTTCACTTTCATCTTCACCTTCATCACAGTCTACATCTTCACTTTCATCGTCACCTTCTTCACCGTCTACATCTTCACTTTCATCGTCACCTTCTTCACCGTCTACATCTTCACTTTCATCTTCACCTTCTTCACCGTCTACATCTTCACTTTCATCGTCACCTTCTTCACCGTCTACATCTTCACTTTCATCTTCACCTTCTTCACAGTCTACATCTTCACTTTCATCGTCACCTTCTTCACCGTCTACATCTTCACTTTCATCTTCACCTTCTTCACCGTCTACATCTTCACTTTCATCGTCACCTTCTTCACCGTCTACATCTTCACTTTCATCTTCACCTTCTTCACAGTCTACATCTTCACTTTCATCGTCACCTTCTTCACCGTCTACATCTTCACTTTCATCTTCACCTTCTTCACAGTCTACATCTTCACTTTCATCGTCACCTTCTTCACCGTCTACATCTTCACTTTCATCTTACCTTCTTCACAGTCTACATCTTCACTTTCATTTTCATCTTCTTCACAGTCTACATCTTCACTTTCATCATCACCTTCTTCACCGTCTACATCTTCACTTTCATCTTCACCTTCTTCACCGTCTACATCTTCACTTTCATCTTACCTTCTTCACAGTCTACATCTTCACTTTCATTTTCATCTTCTTCACAGTCTACATCTTCACTTTCATCATCACCTTCTTCACCGTCTACATCTTCACTTTCATCTTACCTTCTTCACAGTCTACATCTTCACTTTCATTTTCATCTTCTTCACAGTCTACATCTTCACTTTCATCGTCACCTTCTTCATAGTCTACATCTTCACTTTCATCTTCATCCTCGTCTCCATCAAACTCTTCCTCTTCACTATCCTTATCCTCCTCATTTTCCTCATTTCCTCCTTCTTCATCCTCCTCTTCATCATCTACATCATCCCCCTCAGCATCTGAGTTGGGGGCTTCCTGGTCCTCTTGGTCATAGTGATCAAGGTAGGTCAGCTGGGGCAGGAGCTTGAAGACCCTCTCCCAGTCTTCATTCAGGCTAGTAACCTCACGGTTTAAGAGGTCCAGGCTCTTTAGACGTTCCAACTTTTTCAAAGGTTCTAAAGTTCTGATATCTTTCAGTGTATTTCCATCGAAGTTTAGATGTGTGTGTTTCTAACATGTCCAGATCTCCAAAGACTCTATTGTCGTGGCAGCCAGGGGAGATTTGAAAATGAAATCAAGCCTGCAGTTATTAAATGGAGGAACTCTAAGTTCACAAATTCAACTGTAAAGCCCTCAATTTTTCCATCACTTGATTGGCAATTGTCCAAGACAAGTTTTAGAACAGCGGGTGGGGTCTGGTACTTCAGCTCCACGTGGAGTCTCCTCCTCATGTTCACGTTCCCCTCTTCTCCGCTCTTCAGACTTTCTGAAGATGGGGGAAGGATGTTCCCACCTGTGCAGTAGGGCCATCAGAAGGAGTCTGCTCGTGACAGAGGCCAGCGGTGTGGTCCTGGGAAATGTGTAGCTTGCAGGCAGACAAACGGAGCCCCCAGAGTCAAGTAACTCACGGGAGTAGAGAGAAATCGTGGAGGGAAAAGGCAATGTATATATATTTTTTTGAGACAGAGTCTTGCACTGTTGCCCAGGCTGGAGTGCAATGGCATGATCTTGGCTCCCTGTAACCTCCGCCTCCTGGGTTCAAGAGATTCTTCTGCCTCAGCCTCCTGAGTAGCTGGGATTACAGGTGCCCGCCACCATGCCCAGCTAATTTTTTGTATTTTTAAATAGAGACAGGGTTTCACTATGTTGGCCTGGCTGGTCTCGAACTCCTGACCTCGTGATCTGCCCACCTCAGCCTCCCAAAGTGCTGGGATTACAGGTGTGAGCCACTGTGCCTGGCTGGCAATGTGTATTTTTAACTCATCACAGATTACCTTGAATTAATAGAAAATGTGAGAACCTTACAAAATCATCCTCTAATTCCTTCATCCTTTGTGTTATTGTTTTGTTATATATTTTACCTGAAAATATATTATAACCCCCACAATACATTGTTATTATTTTGCTTTATATAGTCAATTGTCTTTTAAAGAAATTGAAAAGAAGAAAATAGTATTCTATATCTGTCCATATACTTATTTCCATTGCTCTTCATCCCTTTTTCTATATCTGAGTTTTCATCTTGCATAATTTTCCTTCAGCCCTCTAGAAGTTCTTGAAGTTCCTCTAGAAGTTCCTTTTTTTAAAAATTTTTTTTGAGAGAGGCTTTCACTCTGTCGCCTAGGCTAAAGTGCAATGGTGTGATTTCTGCTCCCTGTAACCTCCACCTCCTGGGTTCAAGCGATTTTCCTGCCACAGCCTCCTGAGTAGCTGGGATTACAGGCATGTGCCACCATGCTTGAGTAATTTTTGTATTTTTAGTAGAGGCAGGGTCTCACCATGTTGGCCAGGCTGGTCTCGAACTCCTGGACTCAAGTGATCTGCCCACCTCGGCATCCCAAAGTGCTGGGATTACAGGCGTGAGCCACCGTGCCTGGCCCCTCTAGAAGTTCTTTTAGTTTACACCTGGTAGTGAAGAAGTTAGCTTGTATTTAACCAGAAATGACTTTAGTTTACCTTTATTTTTAATTAATTAACGTATTCATTTTTGAGATAGGGTCTTGCTTTTTCACCCAGGCTGGAATGCAGCAGTGCAATCATAGCTCACTGTAACCTCAAATTCCTGCCGTCAAGCAATCCTCCCGCCCCAGTGTCCTAGAGTGCTGAGATTACAGGTGTGAGCCACTGTGCCCAGGCTGCCAGTATTTTTAAAGGACATTTTTGCTGGATCTAAAATTCCAGTCTGACAGTCCCCCACTGTCCCCACCCCCTGCAGTGCTTTAAAGATATTGTTCCATTGTCTTCTGGATTCTCTTGTTTCTGATGAGTAGTAAGCTGTCATTTCTGTTGCTATTCTCCTGTATGTTATATGCTGTTTCTGTCTAGCTGCCTTTAAGACTTTCTCCTTAGCTTTGGTTTTCAGCAGCTTAGCTAAAATATGTCTATGTTGGTTGCTTTGTATTTATTATTTGAATTTTTCTAAACTTCTTACATCCATGGGCTGATGTTTTTGCTAGATGCAAACTTGCATTGTGGATAATTACATTTGAAACATTTTTAGTCATTATTTTCACATTTTTTCATTTGTTTTTCTGTCTTCTATCTTTCTTTCTTTCTTCTTTTTTTTTTTTTTAGATAGAGTCTTGTTCTGTCACCCAGGCTGGAGTGCAATGGTGCGATCTCGGCTCACTGCAACCTCCACCTCCCGGTTTCAAGTGACTCTCCTGCCTCAGCCTCTGGAGTAGCTGGGATTAGAGGCATGTGCCATGATGCCTGGCTAATTTTTGTATTTTTAGTAAAGATGGGGTTTCACCATGTTGGCCAGGCTGGTCTTGAACTCCTGACCTCAGGTGATCCACCCCTCTCCACCTCCCAAAGTGCTGGGATTATAGGCGTGAGCCACCACCGCACCTGGCCCTGTCTTCTATCTAAGACTAATATTTGTTGAATTTTTTTTTTGAGACGTTGTCTCACTATGTCACTCAGGTTGAAGTGCAGTGGCATGATCATGGCTCACCGCTGTCTCTACCTCTCAGGCCCAAGTGATCCTCCCTCCCACCTCAGCCTCCCGAGTAGCTGGGACTACCGGCGTGTGCCACCATGCCTGGCTAACTTTTTTCTTAGTAGAGATGAGGTCTCTCTATGTTGCCTAGGCTGGTCTCGAACTCCTGAGCTCAAGCAATGTGCCTGCCTTGGCCTCCCAAAGTGCTGCAATCACAGGCATGAGCCACCACGTCTGTCCCATATTAGCGTTCTAATTCAAACGACATGCTTCTCCTTACTCAGCCCTCGATGGAGGCGGTGTTCTGTGGGCCCCACTCCCCACAGGGTCCTTCCTTCTCTGCCTCCATCCTTTCGTGGCCTCCCTTCAGAGGCTTTCCAAAGCCCTTCTGGTCCAGCTCCTGTCCCTGGGCCACTGACTCCTGTTCTCCCGGAGAAGGAAGAAGGCGGCCTGGCAGCTTTATCTGGGTGTTCAGTGCCGGGGCTGCCTGGGGCTTAGCACACTCACTGCATCCATCTGTCCCTGGAATGCACGCCGCCGCTCGCTCACACGCCCAGTTGTTTACCACGAAAGGCCAAGCAGAGTAGCAGAAAGATTCCTGGGGGAGGAATCACGGCACAAATGGGTGTCCACTTCTCGTTTGCCTGTCTCTCTCCGTGCAGTCTAAAGCAAGTCATGCCACGTCTCTGGGCTCAGGATTTCCTCCCAATTCCGGGATGGGAGGAGTGATGTTTACTTCCTGAAAAGCTGGGAGGATTGGATGAGGGAGCACAGACTAGGAAGGCCTGGCCTGAGATGTCCACTGAGTCAGCCAGCCTTGGCCCTGGTGGCCGTTCCCCCAGGCTGGAGGCTGGGGACCCCCATGAACCTTGGGTCAGCAGCATTAGTGAGAGGCCTGGGCTCAGATGGGAACAACCTGCTAGCCATCAGCAGAAAGCCAGTCAAGAGGATGTTAAGTGGGGGAGGGTGGGGTGCAGCCTGAGGTCTGGGGCCGAGGTCCCCACCTGCGTGAGCCAGGGGTAGGATTGGCCCCTCTGAGTAATTGGGGGATCTGAGGCTGCAGCTGTCCTCCTGGAAAAGCAGACACAGCACTTCTGCTCTGTGTGTGACTTGCTGCAGCCCCCGCCCTGCCCTCTGAGGTCCTCCCCTTTCTTGAGCCTCTTACAACTGGGACTGAACCTGGTGAGGACGCTGCCCTTGTTTCCCATCCCTGGGACTGGAGCCCTGCCTGTCTCCTCCTTCCCTCCCTCCTTCCTTCATTCCTTCCTTCCCCACTTGCCTACATGGCCACCTTCTAGCTGCAGACCTGTCTCTCTCGGCCTCGGGCTCCTTACTAGTAAAACAGACTAAGCCGGGCGCAGTGGCTCACGCCTGTAATCCCAGCACTTTGGGAGGTCAAGGCGGGTGGATCAGTTGAGGTCAGGAGTTCGAGACCAGCCTGGCCAATGTGGTGAAACCCCGTCTCTACTAAAAATACAAGAATTAGCCCAGTGTGATGATGCGTGTCTGTAATCCCAGCTACTCAGGAGGCTGAGGGGGGAGAATTGCTTAAGTCTGGGAGGCAGAGGTTGCAGTGAGCTGAGATCGTGCCACTGCACTCTAGCCTGGGTGACAGAGTGAGACTCCATCTAAAAAAAAAAAAAGATAACTTGTAAAATAGACTAATGTTATCTACCCTGAACATTTGTCACAGGGATGAAATCAGACTCTGGCCACAGAGCCTTGGGGCAGGGGCTGGCACCTGGTGGGCACTCGGTGGGCAAAGGTAGAATGAACAGGTGAGTCCTGGCACCAGCCCAGCATCACAAATCCATACTGCTTCACATGTGCCAGTTCAGGGAGCTAGACACAGGGTTCCCTGCCCTCTCTGTGGAAGAGGTAGCCCCTTTTCAACAGGTTTTTAAAGGCAACAACGACACTTAAGACTATGATGAGGGGCCGGGGGCCGTGGTTCCTGCCTGTAATCCCAGCACTTTGGGAAGCCAAGGCAGGAGGATGGCTTGAGGCCAGGAATTTAAGACCAGCCTGGGCAACATGGTGAAACCCCATCTCTACAAATAATATAATAATAAAAAAGCTGGGAGTGGTGATGCATGCCTGTAGTCCCAGCTACACGGGAGGCTGAGGTGGGAGGACTGCTTGAAACCCAGGACTTTGAGGCTGGAATGAGCTGTGATAACGCCATTACACTCCAGCCTGGGTGACAGAGCCAAGACCCTGTCTCTAAAAAAAAAAAAAAACTGGCCAGGTGCAGTGGCTCATACCCTTATACCTGTAATCCCAGCATTTTGGGAGGCCAAGGCAGGCAGATCACTTGAGGTCAGGAATTTGAGACCAGCCTAGTCAACATGGTGAAACCCGGTCTCTACAAAAAATATCCAAATTAGCCAGGCGTGGTGGTAGGTGCCTGTAATCCCAGCTACTCGGGAGGCTGAGGTGGGAAAATCGCTTGAACCTGGGAGGCAGGGGTTGCAGTGAGCCGAGATCTCGCCATTGCACTCCAGCCTGGGCGACAGAGTGAGACTCTGTCTCACCAAAAAAAAAAAAAAAAAAAAATTGACTATGATGGGAATCTATCAGAGGAAATGATGTAGTCTCCAGGGCTGGGAGTTCAAACTGTGATCAGACAGGAGACCTGGGGGAGGTGGCTGAAGGATGCTGCTTGCTTAAAATCAGCTTGCTCCCCATTTCCCTGCCCCACCTGCACTGCTGGGCCCTGCTCTGCCGCCGCCTCCCCCTCCCCCTCCCCCATCTGCTGGTCTGACCTCACTTTGATTGGTAGAAACTGGTGATTAGCTCGGGAGGCGACTCTCAGGCTGGAGCTAACCCTGACTAACTGCTTCTAGGTCACTTGGCTTTGAGAAAGCCCTGACCTTCTCTGCACTGTCAGCTGAGAGGGTCGGGCCTAGACAGTCTAGCTTCTTTTTTTTTTTTTTTTTTTTTTGAGACCGAGTCTCGCCCTGTCGCCCAGGCCGGAGTGCAATGGCGAGATCTCGGCTCACTGCAACCTCTGCCTGCCGGGTTCAAATAATTCTCCTGCCTCAGCTTCCTGAGCAGCTGGGATTATAGGCAGGTGCCATCATGCCCGGCTAATTTTTTGTATTTTTAGTAGAGGCGGGGTTTCACCATGCTGGCCAGGCCAGTCTTGAACTCCTGACCTCGTGATCCGCCCACCTTGGCCTCCCAAAGTGCTGGGATTACAGGTGTGGGCCCCCATGTCCGGCCTGACAGTCCAGCTTCTTAAGTTTTGAAAACCAGTTCCACCACTGAGCCCTGCCCCTCCATGGACCCATTTCAAAAGCGTGGTAACTGAGGTTCGCAGAGGCAGCATTAGAACCTGCAGCTGCCGACTGCGAAGCCCTTGCTCTACATGCAGCCATCACTGCTCCTGGCAGCAGTTTTCCATCTTCCAGGCTGACCATTCGTCCAAGCATTTTGCACCCATTAGCCTGGCTGGGGTCAAACTCAACGACTCTATGAAGCCTGTAAGGAAATGGGGAGGCGGGCTCAGAGCAGCCACCCTTTCTGCCCCCAAGGGGGTTAACCGCCAAAACCTCAACATCAAGGTCAGACCGAGGTCGTCGGGTCCAGATATCTCCTAATCATGCCTCTGGAGCTCTGGGGATCCTGAAGGGGCCCCTGGCATTGGGGGAGGGAGCAGGCAGGGCTCTGGGCCCACCTCAGTTTTAACGGAATCATCAGATGAGCTGTGGGATGTCAGCGGGATACCAGCTCTTCCCTGGCCCTGGCACTCACCCTCATCTTGCCTGCCCACATGCCCATGCCAACCTGGTGGCAGATCCCATCCCCTCTCAGGGTCACCCCCAGTCCCCTGCACAAAGCGTCAGTGAGCAGGATGAGCTCCGCTGAGGATCTGTGGGCCAGGCTAGGAGGGACTCTGCGCACCCACCACACGGCCAGCAGGGACAATGCCCCCTTAGCGTCTCCCTCCCTGACCTCGTCCCCTCCTCAGAGCCTCCCAGACAGCTCTTGCCACTCCTCCTCGCTGCCTGTCTTCTCTTTCCTCCTAGAGTTTCGCCTCCACGATTCTCACACTCTCCTCCTCTGTAAGTCACGAAGCCATTCCCTTAGCCACAGGTCCTACTCGCCAAGAACTGTGAAGGACACGAGATTATACCCTATTTGCAAGGTAAGAAAAGAGCCTGCCTCCATTCCATAAATTCTGGCAGAAGATATGAGACTCCTGGGTCAGAAACAAGAAACAGTTCATGACCCACAGCAGCCGCGGGAGCCAGAGTATCTGCATTTTTATGGGCCAGTTCCAAGAATAACACAAATAGGGCTCAATGGCAGCTTTGTACTCAGGGGATTGTGTAGAAGAGGAGCCTTGGGCTCAGAGAACCTGAATCTTTTATAGCAGGTGGTGAGCATGCCTGCCGTTTACTCTGCAGAGAAAAAGTAGCTCCACAGTTCCAGGCTGTTTACTTATACTGTGTTGACTTTCATCCTCCAAAAATTCCTGGCCACCTGGAAACTGAATGTGACCTTACAGTTGGTCCTTGAACAACATGGACTTGAACTGCTTGGATCCACTTATACGTGCATTTTCTTTCACCTCTGCCATCCCTGAGACAGCAAGACCAACGCCTCCTCTTCTTCCTCCTCCTCAGCCTACTGAACATGAAGATGACAAGGATGGAGACCTTTATGGTGACCCACTTCCACTTAATGAATTGTAAATACATTTTCTCTTATTTACGGTTTTCTTTAAACATTTACTTCTCTCTAGCTTACTTTATTGTAAGAATACAGTGTGTAATACACACAACATACAAAATATGTGTTAATTAACTCTTTCTGTTATCAGTAAGGCTTTCAGTCAATAGCAGGCTATTCAGCTGGGAGTGGTGGCTCACCTGTAATCCCAGCACTTTGGGAGGTTGGGGTGAGTGGATCACTTGAGGTCAGGAGTTCGAGACCAGCCTGGACAACATAATGCAACCCCGTCTGTACTAAAAATACAAAAAAAGTAGCCTGCCATGGTGGCACGTGCCTATAATCCCAGCTACTTGGGAGGCTGAGGCAGGAGAATCACTTGAACCTGGGAGGCAGAGGCTGCAGTGAGCTGAGATCATGCCACTGCACTCCAGCCTGGGTGACAGAGTGAGACTCTGTCTCGAAAAAAGAAAGGAAAAGGAAAATGTACTAACAAATAATACTATGGTGGGTAATTATGTGCACCCAGCTTTATAACCGCAGTCATCTGGAATACCTGGATGAACAACCTAAGTCTTTTGATAAGACCGTTCAAAATCTGTGATGGGCCACCAGTGCCTGTGCACTCACCCAGGAAGCTGAGATCTGGAGAAACTTTACCTTTTCCAAGTGCAGATGGACAAAAAGGACGTCACTTCATTGAGGAAGTTTCAACATTTTTACATAACACACACACACACACACAGTGCTTACACACAAAGTCAACGCTGTGATAATGCACTTTTGTGGAGTCAAATTTGCAAAAGATGCAAAAAATGAATTAGAACTCTCTAAAAGTCTCCATGCAATTTATACTTCCAGGATTGGAAATGAGGCAAAGATTAAATCCATAGCATAACAAATTGTAAAAAAAAAATGCTGCTAGTTTAAAAGAGTGAGTGAAAAGAAAACCTAAACAAAGAAAAAGAAAGCAAAAAAGAAAACTAACAAACCAAAAAGACGACTCGATATGAAAAAATGTATTACTCGGATAGATTATGGGCTATTACTCAGAGATAGTCCATAAGAGCTGGCCAACTTTCATTGTTATTAACTATAGTTTGAAGTCTTGCATCTCGATGAGTAGCTGCTTTTTTTTTTCTTTTGAGATGGAGTCTCACTCTGTCACCCAGGCTAGAGTGCAGTGGCGCGATTTCAGCTCATTGCAACCTTCGCCTCCCGAGTTCGAGCGATTCTCCTGCCTCAGCCTCCCGAGCAGCTGGGACTACAGGCTACCGCCACCACACCCAGCTAATTCTTGTATTTTTAGTAGAGATGGGGTTTCACCATATTGGCCAGGCTGGTTTTGAGCTCCTGACCTCGTGATCCACCCGCCTTGGCCTCCCAAAGTGCTGGGGTTACAGGCGTGAGCCACCATGCCCGGCTGCTTTTTTTTTTTTTCGTTTAAGAACATGCCTCTCCTGTGAGAATATGTTCATGTTCATTTTCTACATGGCTCTGCTCTTTATGGAAGTTTTCTATCATTTGACATACACCGACATGGGCATTCTATCATTCCACATGCATTCACATGCAGACCACAGATTTGGTGGTCACAGTACTGCCTAGGCTGGAGTGCAGTGGCGCAATCTCAGCCCACTGCATCCTCCGCCTCCCGGGTTCAAGCGATTCTCTTGCCTCAGCCGCCTGAGTAGCTGGGGTGACAGGTGCCCGACACCATGCCCAGCTAATTTTTGTATTTTTAGTAGAGACGAGGTTTCACCTTGTTGGCCAGGCTGGTCTCGAACTTCTGACATCAAGTGATCTGCCAGCCTTGGCCTCTCAAAATGCTGGGATTACAGGTGTGAGCCACCATGCCCAGCCAGCCGTACGTGTCTTCCTATCCTACGTGCACATAATTATATTCAAACCAGTCAGAAACTTCAGTGGCTTCTTCAGGCAAATGTGGCTGTATTTCTTTAAAAGCTCTCCGAGGCATAAGAAAAGAAAAATAAAAAGAAAAAAAGAAAAACTAGAAATAGAAAAAAATAAATACATGAAAGCTCCTGGAATATTGTCAGCTGGAAGGAATGCCAAGGCAGGCAAATGACCTTTTTTTTTTTTTTTTTTTGAGACAGAGTCTTGCTCTGTCGCCCAGGCTGGAGTGCAGTGGTGTGATCTCAGCTCATTGCAACCTCTGCCTCCCAGGTTCAAGCGATTCTCCTGCCTCAGCCTCCTGAGTAGCTGGGATTATAGGCGCCCACCACCATGTCTGGCTACTTTTTGGATTTTTATTAGAGATGGGCTTTCATCATATTGGCCAGACTGGTCTTGAACACCTGACCTCAGGTGATCTTCCTGCCTCGGCCTCCCCAAGTGCTGGGATTACAAGTGTGAGCCACCGCGCTGGGCCAAGTGACACATTTTTATGCTGAAGTTTTTGTGGCTGCTGTATCAAGTGGCCCATCCAGTTGTCTGCATTTTCCACCAAATGCCTTAGGCTGAATGGAAAAAACAAACTTTATTGGTAACACCTTGCCATTCACTTTTAGAAGCCTTGATCACCTCTAATCCCAAATCTGTCATGACTGGAGGAGTCAATTAGATGTTAGGAATTTTAGACTTTAGGGATTTAGACTTTAGGGATTTTGATCTTTTGGGATTTCAGCATTCAGGATTATGGTACTCAAAACAGTCATTAGGGATTATGACCCAAACCCCAGACCAAGACGTAGCACATGGCAAGCACTCAAATACTTAGGGGTTGAATGACAGCTGAAGGGGAGTGCTGGCCCTAGGCTGTGGGCCAGCTAGCTCTGGCTCTGTATCCTGGCTCTGCTCCCAGGGAGCTGTGTGATTTCAGGCAAGCCTTTTACCTCCCTGACCCTCAGTTTCCTCATCTGTCAAATGGGGACAGAGGCCGGGCGCCGTGGCTCACGCCTGTGAATCTCAGCACTCTGGGAGGTCGAGGCAGGCAGATCACTGGAGGCCAGGAGTTTGAGACCAGCCTGGCCAACATGGTGAAACCACGGCTCTACTAAAAATACAAAAAAATTAGCTGGGCGTGGTGGTGGGCACCTGTCATCCCAGCTACTCAGGAGACTGAGGCAGGAGAACCGCTTGAATCCAGGAGGCGGAGGTTTCAGTGAGCCGAGATCGTGCCACTGCACTCCAGCCTGGGTGACAGAGCAAGACTACGTCTAAAAAAAAAAAAGGTACAGAAATACATACTTTGCAGCATATTGAGATGATTTGAGATAATATGAGAGAAAACTCCTGGCTGGCACAGTGCCCAGCATATAGCAGGTGCTTAGCCCTTTCTTGCTGCTCTCTGGAACCTAGAGGGCTCCTGGGGCACCCCCCTCTGGTCTGTCTGGAGGACTTGGGTGGCTCTGAACCCTGGACACAGCACCATTCCTATGGGGCTTCCTGATGAGGGGCCTTGGGGTAAACCTTGATATAATAACACCCCCCTTCACTTATAGATTCTTTCCTGGGCTTCTTGGCTGTTGGGCATCCAAGAGCAACTTGATTGCTTCTAGAGATGGTGGGCTCACTACTCCCAGCAGTTGCCCGAGCGTTCATTCTGGGATTGAGGTTGAAGAAAGATCTTTCTTGTCCGCCCTGTTTGTCCTGCTGTCTGCTGCTTCTGCTGGTCTGTTGACCTAGGAGCTGGGTTCCTGGAGGCCAGGGACTTGAGGATTCAGTTCGGAATTGAACCAAGGTTGGAAAAATAATCTGGAACATACAGAAGTCAGTTAGGAAAGAAATCCTGTCAGTTTTCACCCCCTTTTGTTTAGAAGCTGGCCTCGGTACTTCCATGGGGCAGGAATTGTATTTTTGTGTCCTCCACCATCTCTTCTGTCTAGAAATCTCCGTCTCATCCTCTGGGAGCGGCCACAGGAACACAGCCACCCCCGGGAGAGGCTTGCGGTCTCTCTGCCCTCCCGTACCCCCCGGCTGCTGCCTCGCCGTGTTCCTGGCCTGCAGCAGGTCTCCAGTGAGGCTGTGTGAACCGGCCAGACCTGGGGCTCCCAGAGTCTGGTCAGGGCTCTGCCTCCTCTCATTCACTCGAGCATTCCCTTGTTCCTCCATTCACTCGTTTGCTGGTCACTGTCAACTGCCCAGGCGTTGGCCACAGTCCCCTTGGTGAGCAGGTGAATGGGGCTGACTCAGCTCCATGTCCGAGAATTGCCCCCAGTCTTGGGAGAAACAACATCTCCTGGCCTTGTCTTGTCCTCTGGGACCTGGAATCTCCATGACACTCGGGGGCAGGAATCCACAGTCCTATACTATAGGAGAGGTCCCTGGGCTCTGGCGGTGATGGCTGGTGGGAGCCGGCAGACCCAGAGCTGGATTGTGGCCTCAGCCACTGTGGTTCCAACCTCAGCAGTGGCAGCGCCGCCCTGGCCCTGGCTCCCACGGGAGGGTGGGCTGTGGAGGCGATACTGCTCCCATCTCGCCCCAGCTTCCCTCAGCTGTTTCCTGCACAGGCTGTCCGCGGAGCTGGCTCTGCCCAACCCCCTCCTCCCCTCCTCCCTCCTCCCCGGCCCCTGGACAGGCACTGTGTCCTGTTTCCTGGCTGACCCCATCCCAGTGCTCGGGGGGGGGACTTTGTGACCCTGAGGGAACTCCCAGGCCTCCTGATTGCCCCCATTGCAGTATCATGGAGCCAGGCAGGCTGAGCAGCCTAGTCTTGGTTTGGCCCCTGCTGGTGTCCTGGGACTCTGGGTTGGCTCTGGCCCCTGTTGGTGTTCTGGGACCCTGGGTTGGCTCTGGCCCCTGCTGGTGTTCTGGGACCCTGGGTTGGCTCTGGCCCCTGCTGGTGTTCTGGGACCCTGGGTTGGCTCTGGCCCCTGCTGGTGTTCTGGGACCCTGGGTTGGCTCTGGCCCCTGCTGGTGTTCTGGGACCCTGGGTTGACTCTGGCCCCTGTTGGTGGCCTGGGACCCTGGGTTGGCTTTGGCTCCTGCTGGTGGACCGGGGCCCCAGGTGGACTCTGTAACCCTCGCTGGGCTTCTGTCTGCCTCAGCCAGGCATGGCCTGGGACACATTCAGTCTCCAGCTCACAGAATATTTATGATGTGAACCTCCCAGCATAGTTAGTGACCCAGAGTAAGTACTCAGAAAATGTGTTTTCAACAGCGACGTGAATATAATTATATGTTTCAGGTGCCATCTCCCCCTCCAGAGCCTGACAGTGAGTTGGCCAAAGGATTTTTGCCTGATTTATTTCTCTGTCCCCTGTCCCAGCTCTATCGAAGCACAGAGGACCTGGCAGAGTGTCAGCCGGTGGGCAGATGAGCTGATTAATGAACGCCCGGCACCTTCCCTGGGCTGTCCCAGCTGTCTAGCAGGGCTCGCGGTGGCTGGGGGACTCTGGGTCTATCTGGGTGCCCTCTGACCGGCTGGGTTCTGGCCCTTGCCCTCCTTCCATGTGGCATCTCTGCCCATCTGGAAGCTGAGCTGCACATTCCCCGATGAGGCCCTGGGCTCCAGCGGAGGAAGAGATTCTGAGATCTTGAGAGATCCCGGCCTCGTCCATTCTCAGGCCCCAGACTGCATGGCTGTTGGAGGAAGTGTGTAATTTAAAAAAGTTTCCCTGGTTACATGGAAACTTTTGCGGGCAAAGAGAAAGAAATACGTTTTTAATGAAGTCCAGGAGCCCGGGGCGTTTGATCTTCTGCTGTTCCCGGAACAGGCAGCAGTGGCTTTGCACCAGGAACAGCGTGTGCTCCCGAGCGGCCCTGCCAGCAGACGGCGGGCTGTGAGGGGCGAGAGTGCAGTGGCAGGTCACCAGCCATGCCCGCTGTCCACGCTGATGTCTTATGGCCTCCCGGTCTCTCCATTTGCAGATGAGGAAGGCACGAGCCAAGGCCGGGGGCTGCCGGCTTCTCAATCCAAGCAGTGTCCACTCCCCGGCTCACAGCCCCAGCCAAGCCCACAAGACAGTTCCCAGGGGTGGCAGGAACAAGGGCCACAAAACACAGCCATAGAAATGCTTCTTGGGCACGGAGAGGCCCCTCAAGTCCACCACATCATAGGCGAGTAAGTACACGTGGGTCCCTTGTACTGGGCACTGTGCAGCAGAGGCTTTCATTCCCCTGATGGGAGTGGAAATCTCTGCAGAACTTCTGGAGGCCAGCTTGGCTGTACATTCAGGAAGTGAGTCGACTCAATGATTCCACTTCTGGAAACTCACACTCAGGGAGTCTCTCGAAATTGAGGAAAATCTCCACACTGTTTGTCAGAGCACTATTTAGAGCAGCAGGAAATACCCACAGTGAAAATGCCCAACAAAGTGAATCATGAAATTCTCATACGTCCTCTCTCTGGAATATGATGCACCCATTAGAATTAGGTTTACGGGCCGGGCGCGGTGGCTCAAGCCTGTAATCCCAGCACTTTGGGAGGCTGAGGCGGGCGGATCACAAGATCAGGAGATCGAGACCATCCTGGCTAACATGGTGAAACCCCCATCTCTACTAAAAATACAAAAAATTAGCCAGGTGTGGTGGCGGGCGCCTGTAGTCCCAGCTATTCGGGAGGCTGAGGCAGGAGAATGGCGTGAACCCGGGAGGAGGAGTTTGCAGTGAGCCGAGATTGCGCCACTGCATTCCAGCCTGGGTGACAGAGCGAGACTCTGTCTCAAAAAAAAAAAAAAAATAGGTTTATGATGATTTTTAAAAATTAATTAATTAATTAATTAATTTTGAGATAGGGCATCCCTTTGTCACCCAGGCTGGAGTGCAGTGGCACCACCATGGCTCACTGCAGCCTTGACCTCCCTGGCTCAAGTGATCCTCCCACCTCAGCCTCCCGAGTAGCTGGGACCACAGATGGGTGCCACCAGACCCAGGTAATTAAAAAAAAATATTCTGTAGAGACGGGGTCTCCCTATGTTGCCCAGGCTGGTCTTGAACTTCTGGGCTTAAGCAATCCTCTTGCCTCGGCCTCCCAAAGTGCTGGGATTCCAAGCCTGAGCCACTGCTCCCAGCCTACAGTAAGTTTTTAAAAGCATGGGGAAATGTTTATGCAATCATGTTAAATTTTAAAAAACAACCAATATTCAAAACATTCTACAAACTATGAAGATGACATAAAATGCAGAGATTAGGAAAAGATCAGAAAGAAATGCACTGAATTGTGATTGATACAAATCTTTGGATGTTGACAATATGGAAAATTATCTGTTCTTTCTAGTTTTCCAAATTAGCAATTTCCAAATATCCAGTAATAAATGGGTATTATTTTTATAGTGGAAGAACATGTAAATGCATTTACCCCATTGACCAAGAGCACCTCATGACATTTGAAAAGAACTACTGGTCTGGCATCACACCCAGCCTGGCTGAAAAGCCTGACCATCTCCTCCTACTGCCCTTGGTCATTCTGGAGCTATTAGAGTCAGCAGGGAGAAAGAGGACACAGGAATGAAAGGAGTGGTGGCCATTCTCTTGACCCAAAACAGGGGCAATGGTTGGACACTCTAGGCTCCTGAAAACCCATCCACATGTCCACCCATACATTCGTATATCCCTTCATTATCCACCCACCCACTCATCCATCCATCCATCCATCCATCCACCTATCTGTTCAATCATCCATCCATCATCCACCTATCCATCCACCATCATCCATCCATCCACCTATATCCCTCCCCCCATCAAACCATCCATCCATCCATCCATCCATCCATCCATCCATCTGTTCAATCATCCATCCATCATCCATCTATCCATTCACCATCATCCATCCATCCACCTATATCCCTCCCCCCATCAAACCATCCATCCATCCATCCATCTGTTCAATCACCCATCCATCATCCATCTATCCATTCACCATCATCCATCCATCCACCTATATCCCTCCCCCCATCAAACCATCCATCCATCCATCCATCCATCTGTTCAATCATCCATCCATCATCCATCTATCCATCCACCATCATCCATCCATCCACCTATATCCCTCCCCCCATCAAACCATCCATCCATCCATCCATCCATCCATCCATCCATCCATCTGTTCAATCATTCATCCATCACCCATCTAACCATCCACCATCATCCATCCATCCACCTATATCCATCCCCCCATCCATCCATCCATCCATCCATCCAGTTATCCACCCATCATCCATCCATCCATCCACCTATATTCACCCATCCCCCTATATCCATCCATCCATCCATCCACCTATATCCATCCATCCATCCATCCATCCATCCATCCATCCACCTACTGCCGACTCTACTGCAGACTCCTGGGATAGCACCATAATGTGGATGGATGTTCATAACCTGCAGCCAAATGTGTACAAATGATCTCCCCATCGCTCATGCTCTGCTCCTATCTCAGGTGCTCTAGGAGTCTCACTCCCTTACTCCTAGCTCCCGAAACCTAGCTGTCCTCGCCCCATTCCATCTGGGCCCCTCCTGAGCCCTTCCACTCCACTCAACTCTGTCCTGGACATCACCCCCACAGCCTCTCTGGCTGCTCTCTGCCCCTGTATCCCAATTTGCAGATTTTGCCGGGTGAGGAAGCGCAGCAGCTGCCTTAGAGGTCTGGGTGGGGGTTGCAGGGGGAGCAGGTTGCAAATAATTCATATATTGCCATAGCTCTTTCTCTTTTTCTTTCTTTCTTCTTCCTTTTTTTTTTTTTTGAGACAAAGTTTCACTCTTGTTGCCCAGGTTGGAGTGCAATGGCTCGATCTCGGCTCACCACAACTGCCACCTCCTGGGTTCAAGCGATTCTCCTGCCTAAGCTTCCCGAGTAGCTGGGATTACAGGTTTGCAGCACTATGCCCAGCTAATTTTGTATTTTTAGTAGAGACGGGGTTTCTCCATGTCAGTCAGGCTGGTCTCAAACTCCCAACCTCAGGTGATCTGCCCGCCTTGGCCTCCCAAATTGCTGGGATTACAGCCATGAGCCACCACGCCCAACCTCTCTTTTTCTTTTAAGCCGTGGTTACATCAAAATTTTTTTTGAGATGGAGTCTCGCTCTGTCGCTCAGGTTGGAGTGCGGTGGTGCAATCTCGGCTCACTTGCGACCTTTGCCTCCCAGGTTCCTGCCTCAGCCTCCGGAGTAGCTGGGATTACAGGCATGCACCACCATGCCTGGCTAGGTTTTTTTTTTTTTTTTTTTTTTTTTTTTTTTTTTTTTTTGTATTTTTAGTAGAGACGGAGTTTCACCATGTTGGCCAGGCTGGTCTTGAACTCTTGGCCTGAGGTGATCTGCCCACCTCATCCTCCTAAAGTGCTGGGGTTACAGGCATGAGCCACTGCGCCCAGCCTGGTTACACAAAATCTCAAAAAATAAAAAATAAAAAAAGTACCCTGATTGCTTCAAAGCTGCCTCCTAAAGCCTGAGTGTTTTGGGATCCTCATCTTGTCTTTAGACACTAAGCCCCCCAGGCTTGGCCTGGCCTCAGTTGCCATGCTGGCCGCAGAGTTGCCTGGAGCCTGCTTTCCTTCCCCACAAGCTCTGGGCTTCCAGCTCACGCTGCCTCCTCAGCCCTTCTCCCCTTCTCCCTGCCATGCCCCCTCTCCCCCAACCTGGATGCCTCCTTTTTCATCTTTGGGTTTCAGGTTCAAAAGCACCTCCTCTGGGAAGTCCTCCCTGGTCCTGCCCTGATGCAAGGGCATCAGCCACGTGTCCCTTCCGGCCTCCTGGCAGTGGGGAGATGACCTTGACCTTCGAGTCAGCAAGGACTCAGTGACAGGCCCTGGGACCCCAGCGCTGCAAGCCCACAGACCAGATTTTGTTCCTCATACACCTCCGGTGAGGGGCACAGTGCTGGGCATGGAGTAGATACTCAGGAAGCCTCTGCAGAAGGAGTGTGGGCAGGAAATGGAAAATGAGCTTTGCCACCACTGATGTGACCCATGAGGTTGCACCCCCAGGGGGACAGTGACAGCTGTGGGTTCCCTTTGAAACAACTCTTGGCTTTTGTAGACCAGTGAGTGGGAGTACTGGTCGGGGGAACCAGGCTCAGACCAAGCCACTCAGTCTGTTTGCCTCAGTTTGCCTTTCTGTGAAATGGCCACAAGGAACTCTGCATCATCAGAAGGTGGTGGTGGGATCCATTCTGAGACAGCAGTGGGGTGGCTGTGGTCCGAGCCAGCCAGTGCGCCCCTTGGCTGGATGGTGTGTGCGTGAATGTGCATATGCACGTGTGCAGGTTGCTGGGGGATGCTGTATATTTGTGAGGCTCCAGCCAGCATAGGCCCACTTTGAGGCATATCTGTCTTCTCCCCTACCCGTACCTTGCTGAGTTGTCACCTTCCTGGGGCTCAGCAGAGAAGCCAAGCCTGGGCCCTCTCTCCTTCCCTCTCCGTGGGCCAGGGCCTTTGTCACCACTTGGCTTAGGGCAGTGGCCTGTCTGCTCTGAGGCACTCCCATGGGTCCTGTTCTCACTGCCAGAGCTCCTAGCAAGGAAGGCTTGGCTTCAAGTCCAGGGCAAAGTGCAGCACTGACTCTTACCCTCCCTTACCCAGCTCACTAGGCCTGACCATCCCCTCCTACAGCCCTTGGCCAATCTGGAGCCATTAGAATCAGCAGGGAGAAAGAGGATAGAGGAATGAAAGGAGTGATGGCCATTCCCTTGTACCAAAACAGGGGCAATGGTCGGACAATCTAGGCCCCTGAAAACCCATCTACACATCCACCCATACATCCACATATCCCTTCATTATTCACCCACCCACCCACCCATCCATCCGTCCATCTGTCCATCTGTTCAGTCATCCATCCATGCATCCATCCATCCCCCATCCATCCACTTATCCATCCCCCATCAAACCATCCATCCATCCATCCATCCATCCATCCGTTCAATCATCCATCCATCCATCCATCCATCCATCCGTTCAATCATCCATCCATCCATTCATCCATCCATTCTTTCATCCAGGTATCCACCCATCATCTATCCATCCACCTATATCCATCCCCCATCCATCCACTTATCCATCCCCCATCAAACCATTCATCCATCCATCCATCCATCCATCCGTTCAATCATCCATCCATCCATTCATCCATCCATCTTTCATCCAGGTATCCACCCATCATCTATCCATCCACCTATATCCATCCCCCCATCCATCCAACCGTCCATCCATCCATCATCCTCCCACCCATCCAACTATTCATGCATGTATCCATTCATCATCCATCTACTCATCTATCCATCCATCCATCCATCCCTCCATCCATCTGTCCATCTGTTCAATCATCCATCCATTCATTCACCATCACTCATCCCCCACAGCTAACTATGTATCCATCCATCCATCCACCTATCATCCTTCCACCTATATCCAACCATCCGTTCATCTATCCATTCATCATCCATCCACTCATCTACCCATCCATCAATTTATCTGTTCAATCATTCATTCATTCATCCATCCATCCACTGATCCACCTACCCATTTTCCATTCATTCATCCAGTCATCTTCCATCCCCCCATCCAACTATCCACCCATCCATCCATTCATTTATCCATCACCCATCCAAACATCTATCTATCCATTCATCCACCTCTGCTCCTTGTCTGATGTCTGCTCTGTGGATCTATGGGGCCCCTGCTGGGTGCTGTGGACACAGGGGTAGCCAGCCTGGTCTCTGACCCAGGGGAGCTCACGGTGGGGTGGAGGACAGTTCACCACCCCAATGCTGGGTGATGAGGGCTGTGATGGGGTTGTTCAGTGGGGGTGGGGTGTGACCTCACAGGGTTCCCAGGGTGGTAGAGGATGAGGATGTGGTTAGGAGGTTTGAGTGAGAGATGAGGCAAGAGAGGCTGTGGGACCTGCTGGGGCAGCTCCCAAATGCCAGCTAAGGAGTCTGGAGGGCCTTTGATAAAACCTGAGGTCAAGTCACATATCACAAAATTCACCCTCTTAGAGCATACAGTGTAGTTTTTAGTATATTCACAAGATTGTGCAACCACCAATCTAATTCCAGAACATTTACATCTCCCTGAAAGAAACTCTGTTCCCATTAGTAGATACTTCCCCTTCCCCCATACCCCCAGCACTTGGCAATCACCAATCTTTCTGTTTCTGTAGGTTTCCCTATTCTGGAAATTTCATACACATGGAAACCTAGAATCTGTGGCCTTTCATGTCAGGCTTCTTTCACTGAGCACCATGTTTTGAAGGTTGACCCATGATGTGTCACTTGTTAGGACTTCAGTCCTTTTTATGGTTGGATGTGCATAGCACGTTATGTTTATCCATTTTCTGTTGATGGAAATTTGGATTGTTTCCATATTTTGCTGTTGTGAATAGTGCTGCTGTAAACATTCAAGTGTACATTTTTGTGTGGACATGTGTTTCTGTTTTCTTGAGTAGATATCTGGGGTGAGATTGCTGTAACTCTATGTTTAATTTTCTGAGGAACTGCCCGGCTTTTCTTCAAACCTCCTGCACTATTTTATCTTCCCATCAGCAATGTATGAGGGCTCTAATTTCACTACATCCTTGCCTCAATTTGTTATTGTCATTTCTTTTTTTTTGGTATAGCCATCATTGTGATTGTGAAGTGCTGTGACATTGCGGGTTTGATTTGCATTTTTTCTGATGACTAGTGATATCAGGCCCCTTTTCACGTGCCTGTTGCCATGAGTATGTCTTGTCTAGAGAAGTGTATCTTCAAATCCTTTGGTCACTTTTTTTTGAAACAGAGTCTCACTCTATAACCCAGGCTGAAGTGCAGTGGTGTGATCTCAGCTCACTGCAACCTCCGCCTCCTGGGTTCAAGTGATTCTCCTGCCTCAGCCTCCCAAGTAGCTGGGATTACAGGCACCTGCCGCCATGTCCCACTAATTTTTGTATTTTTAGTAGAGACAGGGTTTTGCCATGTTGGCCAGGCTGGTCTCGAACTCCTGACCTCAAGTGATCACCCCACCTTGGCCTCCCAAAGTGCTGAAATTATAGGTGTAAGCCACTGTGCCCAGCCTCCTTTGGTCACTTTTTAATGTGGATATTTGTTTTTTTAAATTATTGAGTTGTAGTAGTTCTTTATATAGTCTAAATACTATATCTGTATTAGATATGTGGTTTACAAATAGTTCCTTCTATTCTTTGAGCTGTTTTGTCACTTTC
Organism: Pan troglodytes; assembly: GCF_028858775.2. Lineage (NCBI taxonomy): Eukaryota > Metazoa > Chordata > Mammalia > Primates > Hominidae > Pan > Pan troglodytes. Next base: position 46,637,667 of record NC_086016.1, on the reverse strand, counting down.
TTGTGAATGTCCTTCAAAGCACAAGTTTTTCATTTTGATGAAATCCATTTTCTATGTTTTTTCTTTCATTGCTTGTGCTTTTGGTGTCACAACGAAGAAACTCTTGCCTAATTCAGTCATGAAGATTGGCACCTGACCTCTTCTGATTTTTGCAGTGGCAATTCTTCCATGGCTGTCTTTGATCCATTTTGAGTTAGTTTTTGTATATGGAGTGAGGTAGGGGTCCAGCTTCACTCTTTTGCATGTGCATACCCAGTTGTCTTAGCTCCATTTGTTGAAAGATGATTCTTCTTTGATTGTCTTGGCACCCTCATTGAATATCGATTGGCCATATATGTATGTATGGGTTTATTTCTGAACTCTTACTCTGTTCTATTGACCTATATGTCTTTAATTATGCCAGTACCACACCATCTTGATAGCCGTAGCTTTGCTGTAAGTTATGAAGTTGGGAAGTATGAGTCCTCCTATTTTTTTTTTTTCAAGATTGTTTGGTTTTTCTGGGCCCGTTGCATTTCCATGTGAATTTTGGGATCAATATACACAACACAGGCAGCTAGGATTCCGACACGGTGAGGAGAGTCTTTGTCTACAGGGCAATGGGGAGCCATGGGGGTTTTTGAGCAGGTGAGTGACAGGATCAGACTTGAGTTTTGCTAAGATGGATCTTCCCAGCACAGGGAATGGATTTGAGGGAGTGGGTTAGGCCCAGGGGGATGCAAGGAGAGGTGGTGACAGCCAGGGGCTGGCCATGAGGTGAGAGGCATGGGCTGGCCACAGGACAAGGAGCCGAGAGAGGCAGAGGAACCAGGGTCTCGGACTGGTGGGCTGTAGGGAGGGATGAGGTGGTTGTGTCTCTGGAAGGCCCAGCCCCACTCCTGGCTCCCCACCCTTCTTGGTCAGGGAGAGGGGCCAGGGAGCAGGCTGGACTGGGCGTTGGGACATCTGGATCCAACTCTGCCTCTGTCACTGCTCCACTGTGATCTCCCATGGGCGACTTCCCAGCCCCCACCCATCCCTCCTCCCCAGGGCCTGGATTCAAACAGACTCATTCAGGAGAGCTGGAAGGGCCCTATGAATCCACACAGGCCACCGTCTATTTTATAGATGGGAAAACTGAGGCCCCATGTGATTGACTCCCTGCTCTCCTCTGAGCTCTTTGGAGCCTCAGGTTTTGCCCTTGCCAGTCCCTGGGTCCATCCTCTAGGGCCTAAGAACAAACCGCCAGCCCCATAGCTCACCCGACCGAGAGTTACAACTGCACGTGATACTATGACCAGGCCATTCCAGAAAATCCTTGCTCAGGAAGACACAGTTGCAAAGGACTTTCTTGTTTCAGGAACTTCCTGGAATCCATTTATCTGAACAATAGCTCACCTCACTGGGTGAGCTGCTTGCTCGTGAAATGACTGCTCTCTCACCAGGTCATGCTTGAAACCCACGCCTCACTGCGTCCCCAGTGCCATTCTGCTGTGTCACTAGGTTCACCCAGCCCCAGTCCGTCTCCACAAACCGCTTAGACCCAGGACCCTAACTTACAAGGCCTTTCGTGACCTCCCCTTTCCAAGACACTCCTGGGGCTCTGTCAGGGGTGCCCCCTGCAGACACAGACACTGAGCTTGGCTTGGCTGGGTGACTGCTGAGTCTCCCAGACAGGATGGGGCCCCTACACACTCCTGGCCCCCTATTTCTTGCGTATCCTTAATGGCATCTCTCAATCTGCCTTAACAAAATTAATAGACTTTATTTTTAGAGCAGTTCTAGGTTCAGAGTTGAACTGATTGAAAGGTGCAGAGATTTTCCACAGCTGCATGGCCCCACCATGCACACCCTCCCCTCTATCACTGTCCACCAGCCACATCAGGGCCACCCAGAGTCCACAGTTTCCATGAGGGGCCCCTCTTGGCATTGGACATTGTGCAAGGACAGGGACCCCCATGGTAGCATCATCCAGGGCAGTGTTACTGCCCTGAGATCCCCATGCCCCACCTGCTCATCCCTGTCTCCCTCTCATTCCTGGCAACCTCTGCTCCTTTCACTGTCTCCGTAGTTTGCCCTGCCCCACAGGGTCGTGTAGTTGGGATCACACTGTCTGCAGCCTTTTCAGACTGGCTTCTTCCACTCGTGAGATGCATTTTGAGTGCTTCCATGCCTTTTTTTTTTTTTTTTTGAGATGGAGTTTCACTCTTGTTGCCCAGGCTGGAGTGCAATGATATGATCTCGGCTCACTGCAACCTCTGCCTCCCTGGTTCAAGTGATTCTCCTGCCTCAGCCTCCTGAGTAGCTGGGATTACAGGTGCCCACCACCACACCTGGCTATTTTGTTGTATTTTTAGTAGAGACAGGGTTTCGCAATGTTGGTCAGGCTGGTCTCGAACTCCTGGCCTCAGGTGATCCACCTGCCTCAGCCTTCCAAGTGCTGGGATTACAGGTGTGAGCCACTGTGCCTGGCCACCTCCATGGCTTTTCATGGCTTCATAGCCTCTTTCTTTCTTTCTTTCTTTCTTTCTTTCTTTCTTTCTTTCTTTCCTTCTTTCTTTCTAAGTAAACTTTAATGTTGAAAATGGAAACTTGGGGAAGGCAGAAAGATCCCACACAAGGCTGTCACTTCACACTTGGAAGGTTGCACAGTGGCCCAGAGGGTCGGGGGGCTGGGCAGAGGTGCTCCTCACTTCCCAGACGGTGGGCAGCGAGGCAGAGGCACTGCTTACTTCCCAGACAGGGCGGCGGCCGGGCAGAGGCACTCCTCCCTTCCCAGACAGGGTGGCAGCCAGGCAGAGGTACTCCTCACTTCCCAGATGGTGGGCAGCTGGGCAGAGGTGCTCCTCACTTACCAGGCGGTGTTCATAGCCCATTTCTTGTAATCGCTGAATCCCATCTTATTGTCTGGCTGTGCCTGAGTTGATTCACCCATTCCCCTGCGGAAGGACATCCTGTTTGCTTCCCATCAATGTGGCTTCGTTCAACAGCATTACTTGTGTAAGTTCCTTTCTTCCCCTTGAGGCTCCAGGGCTGGGCTATGGGATGCAGTAGTCTCCGTGACCCTGGGTCATTCAGCAGATGTGCGTGGAGTGACAAGGGCTTGGATTTGGGGTTAGGCTTCCCGGGTGGGCCCTAAAACCCTCATCGAGACTCAGGACCCCAAAGCAAGGGTCATGGGGGGGGTAGGGGCTGCCACTGGTGGAGGTGGAGAGAAGGCAGGTAGGCAGGAGCCTGCCAGGGCACCACCATTTGGCAAACGCCAACAAGGCCTGTCCCTGGGAAACCAGTGGGCCTGCCCTGGGAGGGCCTCACCTGGAGTGTCAGGGGGAGGCAAGGCTGTGTGGGTCAGAGAGGCTCTCGTATAGCCGAAGGATGAGTGGGCCGTGGCCAGGGGAAGGTAACAGGTGGGCAGGTGCATGGGAGAGGCTGCCACAGAGGGCACAGCCTGTGCAAAAGCCCAGCTGTGGTCCCACGCATGGCTCAGGGCACCAGCAGCAGAGGACCTTGATGGGCGGGTGACAGGGAGAGGAAGTCCAGGGTGCAGGCAGGCAGGCTGCCCTGGCCCCAGCCCCTGGGAGGAGTTTAGATCCTATACGGGGACCCCGGATGTGAGCAGAGGATGTTCAAATGGAGGTGCAGCAGCTCTGATTAACGGTTTTAAGTTCAGGCCAGAGACCAAGACGGTCTGACCTGCAGAGGGGGCTCTGGGAGGTGAGGAGGTGGCAGACAGAGGGGGTTTCAGGAGGGGCTCCTGGGGCTGTTGTGGGGGGTGCAGTTTGCAGATCTCCAGGATGAACAGTCGGAAAGCTCAGGTGTGGCTGCGCCAGGCACTGGCCTCCATTCTTGCTGGCAAGCCGGCGTCTGGCTGTTCTCCATTGCTCCTCCCCTGCCTCTGTCCAGGCCCCGCTCCTCCCCCTACTTTCCTCCCCTCGTGCCCTGTCTCCTCCGTGCCTCAGGTGGGGGCATTGATTTGGTGCCTCTGGGGCAGTGATGAGGCAGTGGAATGTTCCTCCTCTCCCTCCTTCCCAGCACAGGCCGCGGTGCCTCCAGGCACATGCATGGGCTCTTCGGGGCCTGCAGGACTCGCCTTGGACACTGAGCCTGGCCAGGAGCTCTATGACTATTTCCTGTTGAATGCACATGGTCATCCCAGGGCAGAGGCACCACTGCCCCAGTCTTATGGTGAAGGGACAAGGCCCAGGGAGGTGACGGAGCAGGGAGAGCTGGGAAGGCGGCAGAGCTGGGCTGTGAATCTAGGTCCAAATGCCTGATGCTGCCTCTCACTCTCTTTTTTTTTTCCAGATGGAGTTTTGCTCTTGTTGCCCAGGCTGGAGTGCAATGGCGAGATCTCAGCTCACCACAACCTCTGCCTCCCGGGTTCAAGACATTCTCCTGCTTCAGCCTCCCGAGTAGCTGGGGTTACAGGCATGAGCGACCACGCCCAGCTCTACTAAAAAAATTTTGTATTTTTAATACAGACGGGGCTTCTCTATATCGGTCAGCTAGTTTCAAACTCCTGACCTCAGGTGATCCGCCCGCCTCGGCCTCTCAAAGTGCTGGGATTACAGGTGTGAGCCACTGCACTTGGCCCCGAGGCCACCTCTTAAGCACGGTGCCCCTGCCCCCTGCCTGGCTTCCTTCTCTCGCTAACTCACTGGCCAGCTGCACCTTGAAGAGGTGGGGCTGGAGGTCCATTTTCACTTCTGAAGGTCACCTGGGGCCATCTCGGAGGCAGAGCTGGGGTCTCTGCCCAGGGAGGCTCCTGTCTCTACACAGGAGGGGCTCCCCGTGGGAAAGGGGATTGGAAGCTGCGTTTGCAAAACCAGGACAGAAGAATAGGACCACCCACAAGCAAGGAAGGGCAGGAGGGAGAGGGTGGTGCCCCTTCCTCCCTGCAGCCTGCAACAGAGCCTCAAGCTTTCACAGATTTCACCTGAGGAGGGAAGAGCTGGCTCGAGCTTGGCTTTTAGTGTGGGGTCCTCAGGGATGCGATTTGCCTTTTGAATGTCCACCTGGTGGTCGTGGGGTTCCTGCGATCCCTGCCACTCACTGGCTGTATGACCGTCTTCATTACCTTGTGCACGGGGTAAGCTGATAAGTAGTTAATTGGAGAACAGTGGTGGGGAAGGGAAGAATGTTGGGTTGTCTGAAGCATCCAGGAAAATTGTATCTTCTGCATTGGTCCCCCATGCTTATCCTGACTGGATGTCCCCATCTCACCCTAACCGTAAAGGTAACCCTAACCCTAACCCTAACCCTAACCTTAATCCTAACTCCTCTAACTCCTCTAACTCCTCTAACTCCTCTAACTCCTCTAACTCCTCTAACTCCTCTAACTCTAACTCTAACTCTAACTCTAACTCCTCTAACTTAATTAACATTATTCTTCCCAGGTGGGTGTGTGCTGCCTTCTCTTCATCAACCACTAGGTGGCAGCAGTGCCCCACAGATCCCATCAGGCCGCCTGCAGGCGGAGACTGGAGAGCCACCGTCCCTCCTGGGGTTGCCTCACACCTGGCCCCCTTAGTGGGCGCCGTCCAGGACGGTTCTGGACGATGAAAATTCCAGCTGTGGGCCCTCCTAGGGCTGGGCTGGGGAAGCCACACTTGCGCCCCTCAGTGTTCCCCAAGGATCACCATGTAGCCCATCAGCAAACCCTTCCTGCTGTGTCTGACCCCTGCCCAGGCTGTGGGAGGGAGGCCCCCAGGTGAGGGGGGATGGCAGTCAGGGAAGTTTCCCAGGAGGGAGGCCCAGCGGGGAGGCGGCCAGCCTGCCCGGGCTGGGGGTGTGTGGGGGCAGCCTGAGGAGGAGGGCTGCATCCTGGGGCTGCCCACATCCAGGACCAGCCAAATAATGAGCTGGCCCAGCCAAGGTGAACCAGAATGGGGGCTCTCCTTCACCAATGACTAAGAATCTCAAGACAGGATGGCAGAGCACTCAACCCAGCGCGGGGTCCTCTGGTCATGGGCTCTGCCGGTTCCCTGCACGCCCCTTCCCAAATGTCTGGGGAAATGCTGTCCACAAAGTCTTACCCTCTGCCTGGTCAGCTCCCAGCAGCCCTGCCTGCCCTGGGATGGGCCAGCCTCATCCCCATTTTACAGAGGAGGAAACTGAGGCTCAGGGAGGGGAAGGGGCCTCCCTGGGAACCCCCATCCCTTTCATCTCCCGGGCCTTCTGCTCGTGAGCCACTGTCACTGCCATAGGAGCTGGGGGTTGGCCCTCAGAGTCCCAGGCCAGTCCCCACCCACCAGCGGTGTGTCCCTCCCCATCTGCCTCCCGATGGGGTGTGGAGAGGACCCCCTGGGATGCGTGAGTGAGGCTCCCGGCGCTCAGCGTCCAGCAAGTAATGATGATGATGAAAACAGTGACTCCATCACTTTAACAAACAGCCACTGTTGTTTCCATGACACTGGGAACCTGGACCACCTAGAACTGCCTCCTTCCAAGCGACACTGGGGCTGGCTCCCCATCTGAGCTGTCTGGAGACCCTGTGGCTGGCAGGCGACGCCATCCCCCCGCCCAGGTGCTCCCAGCCCCTAGACCTACTGCAGCCCGGGAGGGGCTGAGGGTGCGGTTCCCGCAGGGTCCGGGGTTCTTTCTGGCTCTTGGAAGAGTGTATGCCCTCTGATCCCCCCTAAATCCCACAGGGCCCTACCCTCTCTGGGCCTTCCCCATGGTTTGCCAGCATGGGGTCCGGCCTGAAATGGCCCTGAGAGGCCGCGAGCCCAGCCGGCCCCTCTGTGTGTGCCCAGGCCAGGCCCTTGGGCAGCGGCTCAGGGTACACTGGTGCTGCTGCCGGGCACCTGCCTTCTGACGGGGCCTTTGGGGTCAGGCAGTGGGTGTTGTTCAAGAGCAGCCTCGGGCCCTCCATGTTGCACGCTGACACGGCCTTGGCCACAGCACCCTACCGGCCCTCATCACCTGGGCTGCCTTTGGGAGGGACAGAGTGTGGGCAGCGCTGGACCCGTGGGGCCGTGTGCAGGGGAGCTGCTGCCACCCAAGGTCCCCAAGTCAGTTCTGCGGACTCACAGATGACCACAGCCTGGGGGACTTAAAACAACAGACATTTATTCAATCGCAGTTCTGGAGGCCAGAGGTCTGAAATCAAGGTGTCGGCAGAGCCAGGCTCCTCTGAGGGCTCAGGGGGACCTTTCCTGCCTCTCCCAGCTCCTGGGGGCCCCAGTTCCTTAGCTTGTGGTCGTGTCCCTCTCATTCTTCCTCCATCCTCACGTGGCCTCCCTCTGTGTCTTCTCCTCTTCTGTCTCTTACAAGGACACTGTCATGGGACTTAGGGCCCACCAGAAAAAATCCAGGATGCAATTAGATCCTGTCTCCAAATAAGGTCATGCTCACAGGTTCAGGGGATTAGGACGTGGGCAGTCCCCAGGCAGGCAGGGCAGAACTGGTTCAGACCCTGCAACCCACCTCCCGGCCCTGTGCCCCTCTGTCCTGGGGGCCCCCCTTCTCCATCTATGTTTGTCATTCACTATCAGCATCCGGAGGGGCTCCCCAGCCCCACTCTGGAGGGTCTACTGAATGGTCTCTGGTGGCCTCCACCAGCCTGGGCCTGGTGCTGAGCTGGCAGCAGAGGCCTGCCCGGGGAACCCCGAAGGGACTGAATATCCTGAATATCACCCTCCCCTTGCTACACCCTGGTTGTCACCAAAGCTCTGCCCAAACCTCAACTCCTCCTGGACACCGTCGCAGACCACCAGGCATGCTTGGGACTCCTCTGGCCTCCCTCTCTCCAGCCCAGACCACTCCATTGTGATCTCAGACTGGGGGCTCACCCAGGGCCCCAGGGGTCTAGCGCCCTGTGCTCCATCCCATAGCCTGGGACCCTCCCCCCAAGATGGCCCAGCAGGTGGTGGGAGAGCACCCATCCCTCCCCCCAGCACACAGAGAGGGCAGGCGGGGGCCCTCTGGCCCAGGAGCTTCTCCCCCACCGCTCACTCTCTGTCTTTGCACCGTGAAGACGGCCAAGGGGTGGCGCTCAGTCTCCAGAGCCGCCGTCACTCAGCCCGGCGATGCTCTTCAGCCTGGGCCCTGGTGGCGTGGCTGCCATCGGCTGCCGCCTTACACCCAGCACCCTGACATTTGGAACCCTCTGCAGTTTCTTGAAAAGACCTCCTTCTTGCCTCTGGGCTTTGCACGTGCCGTTCCCACTTTCCTGCTGCCCAGCCCCCCGAGGGCATGGGTCAGGGTACCCTGATGCCCCCGCCGGGTAAGACTCCATTGATGACAGCACAGTCCCACCTCTATGCCTCTGCCCACCCCATTTTTCTTCTTTGTGTTTCCTTCTTGTCCCCCAACTTTGTTTCTATTTCCTAATCTCTCTTTTGTTCTCTTTTTCTTTCTTTCTTTCTCTCTCTCTCCTTCCTTTCTTTTCTTTTTCTTTCTTCTTCCTTTCTTTTTTCTTTTCTTTCTTTTTTCTTCTCTCTCTCTCTCTGTCTCTCTCTCTCTCTCTCTCTATATATATATATATATGGTGTGTCACTCTGTCGCCTAGGCTGGAGTGCAGTCGTGCAATCTCGACTCACTGCAAACGCTGCCTCCTGGGTTCAAGTGATTCTCCCGCCTCAGTTTCCCAAGTAGCTGGGATTACAGGCACCCGCCACCATGCCTGGCTAATTTTTGTATTTTTAGTAGAGATGGGGTTTCACCATGTTCGCCAGGCTTGTCTCGAACTCCTGACCTCAGGTGATCTGCCCACCTCGGCCTCCCAAAGTGCTGGGATTACAGGCGTGAGCCACCATGCCCGGCCTCTTTCTCGTTTTTCTAATCTCAGCCAAAAAAAGACCTCCTCCCGGAAGCCTGCCCTGATTCCCTGGCAGAGCAGGCTCTTTCTTTCCTTGGAACCCCACCCTGTGGAAGCTGCCCCTTTCTCATGAAGTGGGGCACTCCGGCCTGAAGTTGGGGTCATGGATGTACCGGCCAAAGGTCTCCTGGTCCAGATGCCTTCGAGCCCCCACTTTCCCGAGGCCAGGCATGGAGTCTCAGATCTCAGGAGCCCAGTGCCCACCTGGGTGTTGAGCAGGAGTTCAGGGGACACTCACTGAGTCACCGCCAGACACCAGGCAGCGACGGCGTGATGGAGTGAAGTCGCTGACCCAGAAACCTGTCTCTGTGCAGGGCCAAGGGGGAGCAGGGCTGTGGAGAGCATGACCCCCTTGTTAAATCACGTCTGCCTTTATGCCTTGATACACCACACAGAGAGATGACGGGAGATACCACCAAGATGAGATGCCAGTGAGTCTTACTTTTGTTTGTATACTTTCCTGTATTGTTTGAAATTTTTTACAATGTTATTTTTATTATCCTATAAATCAATACAATTATTCCCAGCTTTGAAAAAGTGAAAGCCTTGAGTGATGTGGCTCCACTTCTCATTCCCACAGACCTGGGAGAGGCTCTGCAGGTCCCCTGGTGCCCACGTCTACCTGGCTTGTCCCCACAGGTGGGTTTTCTGAGACAAGGGGGCTTTTGGACACAGGTCTGTCCCCAGAGCCAGCCAGCAGCTCCAGAGAAGAGACAGCAGGTGCCCAGGACGATGCGGCTTAGTTGCCAGGTAACGGTGGTCACCATAGCAACAGCTGCCTCCTCAGAGGCCGCAGAAGCCTCGGCACCCCCCACCCTGCAGACCGGGGGTGGGGGAGGCAGTGGTGTGGGGCTGCCCCTGCCCACTCGGCCACCCACTTCTGGGGCTTTTCTTTCCCTTCCCCCTCCCACCCTTGCTTCGGGATCGGGGTGGGCTGTGGGGTGGGGGCCACCACGGCCCAGCCCTGGGATCTGCTCCTGGCCCTTCCATGGACTCTCCTGTGCCCCTGCCCTTTTTGGGGCTCAGTGTCCCCATCTGCCACATGTGGTGGCAGTCTCTGCTTTTCCCTCCCATTCACAAGTGTCTCTGGAGCGTCTGCCCCATGCCAGGCACTGCATTGGCCAGGGTGCCCCTTACTGCCTGGCATAGCGTGGGGTGTGTGATCGGGGCCCCAGGCTTGTTCGGGTAAGTGAGCAGTCACGAGTGTGGAAATGGAGAATCTCAGGGCTGGGGGCAGCAGAGCTGGGGTCTGGGGCCAGTTCTGCCTTGGGCCTCAGTTTCCCTGTGTGTGGCAGGAGTGAGTCTCCCTTGCCTGCCTCCATAAGGGCTGCTTTGAGACAAAGAGAAACAGGGGCTGGGAGCACAGGGAAGCAGCGGGGTCACTGCCTCCTCCCCGGAGACTGGGGCGCAGAGCAGGAGGGGTCAGTTCTTTCTCCCAATTTTCGTGCCGCCACGGTCTCCTCCACACTCGGCTCCCCTGCTGTGGCCCTTCACCTGGCTCCATCTCCTGGGCATTTATTTATTTATTATTATTTTTTGAGACAGAGTTTCGCTCTTGTCACCCAGGCTGGAGCGCAGGGGTGTGATCTCGGCTCACTGCAGCCTTCGCCTCCCGGGTTCAAGTGGTTCTCCTGCCTCAGCTTCCCAAGTAGCTGGGACTACAGGCATGCACCACCACGCCCGGATAATTTTATATTTTTAGTAGAGAGAGGGTTTCTCCATGTTGGTCAAGCTGGTCTTGAACTCCTGACCTCAGGTGATCCGCCCGCCTTGGCCTCCTAAAGTGCTGGGATTACAGGCATGAGCCACAGCACCTGGCCTCCCGGGCATTTAATTACACAATTGCCTGTTGCCCCATCCCCATCGTTGTGTCCCTGGCCGGTGCCTCTCCCCAGTCCCTCTGGACTGGGTGTTCAGTGCCTCTGCCTGCACACTGCAGCATCCCTGCTGTGCTGGGTGACCCAGGACAAGGCCCTAGGCCTCTCTGAGCCTGCGTCTCTTCGTCATCTCCGTGGGAGGTGTGTGTTTCCATCCCGGCGCATCCCAGCACCCTGACAGTAACTCGGGGAGGCTCCTGGTGGGGTCAGGGCACCTCACCTCTGACAGCCTGGGTTCCTCATCTGTGGCTGAGGGAGACCCAGTGGCCCTGTCCAAGGCCAAGGGGCTGCGGGGGGAGCCGGCATACATGAGGGGCCCGCCAGACCCACAGACACGGATCCAAGCCATCTGGGGACCCAGGCACTTCCGGGCCACCTGGCCCAATCGCATTTGTGTTTGCGCTCCATCCTTAACCCATTCTGCTCCTGTTCATCCATCATCCCCCAGTGTGTCGGCTTCTGGAAGGGTCTGTGGGGGCCCTGCCATCCCCAGGCCCTGCGTGGGCGGCTGTGATCCCAGGAGCAGCTGCCAGAGAGGCCCAATTTTGACCGTCGGAGGGGGATGTGTTAAGCGCTAGGCTTCCCTCATCCCCGATTAGTCGCCATGGCAACCTCCTAGCAACCACGCAAACAGGACGTGTGCAGCCAGCGCCGTGTGGTTGTCGGAAACGGGGACTCGCGGTGCCATCCGGGGTCACTTTGGGGAGGCCGAGGTCCAGGCCAAGGACCCGGAGCCCGGGAGCCGCCCGTCCGCCCCTTGTGTATTTCACTTTAAGTGACACCAGCATTGCCCAGAACACAATTCGACCCCGCCCAGCCGCAGCGCTGGGCGGGACCCTCAGCAGGTCTGCACGTCTGGGGGTCACAGCGGCCTCCTAGTTTCCGGGAACGCCGCCTGCACCGACAGGCTCTGCTGACCCCGCCAGTGTGTCTGAGCCTGGTTCCCGCCACGTGGGGTTTTGCGGGCGTCACTGAGAGCGGCCTGGGCCCCGTCGCAGCGCTGACCCTGTGCTCACCCCTGGGCTTCTCCCACCCCCGTGGGCACGCACACCACACCCACAGACTCATCCTGTACCCGCAGACACGCACCACGCACACTCCACACGCACGCTCCACAGTACACACACCTCACACAGACACACACCATGCACCACACACACTTCACACACACACACTCCACAGTACACACACCTCACAAAGACACACACCACGCACCACACACACACGCACTCCACAGTACACCTCACACACACCACGCACCACACACACACTCCACAGTACACACAACTCACACACACACCATGCAGCACACTTCACACACATACCACAGTACACACAACTCACACACACCATGCAGCACACACGCCTCACATGGACACACACCACACACCACACACTCTTCACACGCACACTCCACAGTACACACGCCTCACACACACACCACACACCACACACACTCATACACACTCCATAGTACACACACCTCACACAGACACACACCACGCACCACACACACTTCACACACACACACTCCACAGTACACACACCTCACACACACACCACGCACCACCCACACACTCCACAGTACACACAACTCACACACACACCATGTAGCACACACACCTCACATGGACACACATCACACACTGTTCACATGCACACTCCACAGTACACATGCCTCACACACACACCACGCACCACACACACTCATACACACTCCATAGTACACACACCTCACACAAACACACACCACGCATCACACACACTTCACACACACTCCACAGTACACACACCTCACACACACACCACACACCACACACACTCCACAGTACACACACCTCACAAAGACACACACCATGCACCACACACACACGCACTCCACAGTACACACACCTCACACACACACCACTCACCACACACACACTCCACAGTACACACAACTCACACACACACCATGCAGCACACACGCCTCACATGGACACACACCACACACCACACACTCTTCACACGCACACTCCACAGTACACACGCCTCACACACACACCACGCACCACACACACTCATACACACTCCATAGTACACACACCTCACACAGACACACACCACGCACCACACACACTTCACACACACACACTCCACAGTACACACACTGCACACGGACACACACCACGCACCACAAACACACACTCCACAGTACACACACCTCACACACACACCACACACCACACACACTTACACACATTCCACAGTACACACACCTCACATGGACACACACCACACATCACACACACTTCATACACACCCACTACACAGTATATGCACCTTACACAGACACACGATGCACCACACACACACTCCACAGTACACACACTTCACACAGACGTGCACCACGCACCACACACACACACTCCACAGTACGCACATCTCACACAGACACACATCACACACACTTCACACACACACTACACAGTACACACACCTCATGCAGACACACACCATGCTCCACACACACTCCACACACACACACTCCACACTACACACATTGCACATAGACACACACCATGCACCACACACCATGCTCGTTCACTCATGGACACATATACATCTACATACACACACACGTTACACAGTACACACACCTTACACAGACACACACATATACCACATACACACACCCACACACTCACTCCACAGGCCCCTCTGCTTGAAATTCCACCACACCCAACACCTCACACATTTTCGGTGGGCTGCCCAGAAAGGGTATTGGCTGATTGGAGCCCCCACCCCTGAGAAATCCACTGAGAGAGGCCCCCTGCGTCTCCCCCAACTCCCGCCTAGGAGCCCTGTCTATCTGTCCATCTGTCTGTCGGTCTGTCTGTCCGTCTGTTTGTCTGCACTCTCCAGTCCAGACCTCTCTGTAGCCCCAGGGAATTCAAAAGCTGCGGCTGCCCCTCAGGAGTGCAGGCACAGCATGGGAGGCAGGATGCACGCCCCTGCCCCTGCCCCTGCCCCTGCCCCTGCCCCTCCCTTCTCCCTCTGTGCCTGGAGAAGCCGCCGTCCAGCAGCCCCAGGCCAGCCACGGGCGCTCTGGGCCTCGGGGAGCCCGGACACCGCACGTGAGGCTGCTCTGCTGGGGCAGGTGGGTGCGTCTGGACCTCCCCAGGGTGCTGGGGGGAGGACGGGTGCACAGCAGCCTTGGTCCGGGTTGGCCCAGCCTGGCTGAAGGGACAGGGTGCCTTTTTCCTTTCGTAGAGTATGGTCGTGTCACCTTAATTTTCTGTTGTCTGCTGGGCACAGCTTCGTGCTGCTCCTCACTGCTGCACCCAGTGCCGGAAAGTGTGTGTGTGGCTTGAGTACATCTGGGTGTGAATGTGTGTGCCAGTGTTTCCGCCTAGGTGTGTGGTGTGTGGTGTGTATGAATGAGTGTGGTATGTGCATGAGGAGGTGTGTGGTGTGTGTGGTGGCTGTGTGTGGTGTGTGTGTGCACATGTGTGGTTGGTGTGTGTTTATGTGGCATGTGTGGCTGTGCATATGTGCTGTGCATGTGTGTGTGGTGTGTGTGTGCTGTGTGTGCCTTTGTGTACATGTGTGGTGTGTGTGTGTGTGGTGAATGTGTGTGTTGTGTGTGTCCAGTGTGGTGTGTGTGTGTGGTGTGTGTGTGTGGTGAATGTGTCTGGTGTGGTGTGTGTGTGTGCCTGTGTATACGTGGGTGGTGTGTCTGTGTCTGCTGTGTGTGTGTACATGTGTGGTATGTCTGTGTGTGGTGAATGTGTGTGTTGTGTGTGTGTGTTGAGTGTGGTGTGTGTGAGGTGTGTGTGTGGTGTGTGTGTTTGTGTGGTGAATGTGTCTGGTGTGGTGTGTGTGTGTCTGTGTCTGGTGTGTGTGTGTACATGCGTGGTGTGTCTGTGTGTGTGGCGAATGTGTGTGTCATGTGTGTGTCTGGTATGGTGTGTATGTGGTGTGTGTGGTGAATGTGTCTGGTGGTGTGTGTGTGTGCCTGTGTGTACGTGTGTGGTATGCCTGTGTGGTGCGTGTGTGTGTACATGTGTGGTGTGTCTGTGTGTGTGGTGAATCTGTGTCTGGTGTGTGTGTGTATGTGCACGCCTGTGTGTATATGTGTGGTGTGTCTGTGTGGTGAATGTATGTCTGGTGTGTGTGTGTGTGTATGTGTGCGCCTGTGTGTACGTGTGTGGTGTGTCTCTGTGTGGTGAATGTGTGTCTGGTGTGTGTGTGTACGTATGCCCCTGTGTGTACGCGTGTGCTGTGGCTGTCTGGTGTGTGTGTCCAGTGTGGAGTGGTGTGTGTGTGCGTGTGTGCGTGTGTGCATACCTGTGTGTATGTGTGTGGTGTGTCGGTGTGTCTGGTGGGTGGTGCATGTGTGGGGCAGGGAGGGTGGATGTGGCAGTCTCAGGGCCTCTGGGAACAGGAAGTGGCTGTGTGGAGAGGGGCCCCGGGTTGGCCCGGGTGGGGACTCATCCTGGTTCCCTCCTTCCCAGACTGACCTGGGTGGAGACTTATCCTGGCCGCCTCCCTCCCAAGCTGACCTGGATGGGGAGTCATCCTGCCTCCCTTCCTCCCGGGCTGGCCTGGGTGGGGGCTCTTCCTGGCCGCCTCCCTCCCTGACTGAGCTTGGTCATTCCTGCCCCGACTTTTGTTTCCTGGCTCACGGGTGTGAGCTGGTGTGCAGGTGTGTTGGGTGGAAGGTTCCAGAACCAGAGGTCAGAAGCCCTCCCTGCCTACACTTTCCTCCTCCCATTCCTTTGCCGGGCAGAAGAGCAGGTAGCAAAGGTTCCCAGGTGGCCCGGTGCCTTGGGCTCTGGCATGCCTGTGTCTGCACCTGGGGACTGATGGGGTGGGGACCGGGAGCCTCAGCTGTGGGGCCAGCGTGGGCACCCCACGCAGTGCTAAGATGTGGAGAGGGCGACTTTGTTGCTTAATTATGAACAGGTGGCCTTTGATCTCTAAGGTGTCCTGGTGGCCTGGCTCTCTGTTTCCTTAGCAGGCACTGGGAGTCCTCCTGTTGAGAAACTGCTCAAGGGAGGTGCATTTACTAGGGACACGGAGAACCCCCAGCTTGGCTCCCCATGGATTTGTGGCTGCACTGGCCTGTCACCGGCCATTCCGGGCATAAGCGGGGTTGGGGAGAAGTGTCCCTAAAAAAGAGGACTTGACCAGAAGGGAGAGGGCTCCAAGGACAGCAGGATTGGAGGTCAGTCTAAAGGTCAGAGCTCGTTTTTCCATTCTCTGTCCGAGTCTGGAGGTGGAGGGACTGGCCCGAGTCCTATAGCCAGGTGTGGGCAGAGTCACTGAAACCCGAGTCTCCAGAGTCCTGGGCTCCTTCTGGAGACAAACCAAGCACCAGGGAGAATCCTCAGATCCCTCCTGATGCTCAGGGCCCAACCTGCAGGCCTGGGCAAAAACCTCTTCTTTCCCTGGGCACAGATCCCCCCCGGGAGGTGCAGGGACCATTTACCGTACTCCCTGGAAGCCGGGCCCCTGGCTGAGTGCTCTCCATGGATGACCTCAGCTGACCCACCTGGCCACCTATAGAGGAGGATCCTGTTCTCAGAGAGGGTGAAGTCACCTCCACAGGGACAGGGAGCTGGAGAGACAGGGGGGTTCTGAGCTTGGCTCAGACACCATAACTGCCCTCTTCTGCATGCTGGAAGCCCAACTTCGAGGGACTGGTGGATTCAGTTCCTGGCAAGGGCTCTCTCCTTGGGTTTGCAGGTGGCCACTGGGTCCTCACAGGGGGCTGGAGAGACAGGACCCCAGTGCACCCACTCTCAGCAAACCCCCACACTAGTGCTGTCATTAAATGTGTTAAATGACAATTAGCCGTGTCATGCTGTTTATTATCCCTACTGTTGCATTGTGAGTTTGTGCGTGGTGCTATCCCTGCTACTGCGATCACTTTTGTTATGGTTGTGATTATCAAAATTATTGTTGTTTCTACAGTCACTGTTATTGTTGCATTTATTATCGCCGCTTTAATTGTTTTTCCTCTTTGGTGCCGACTCTGCCGGCTGTGTGCCAACTTCCCATGCAGCCGCGGTTCTCAGCACAGCGACTTTGCCCCCCAGGAGACACTTGACAATGTGTGGAAACATTTCTGGTTGTCACAGTTGTGGGGAGGTGGGCTGCTGGCGCTACTGCGTAGAGACCAGAGGCGTGGTTGGAGCCTGGGATGCACAGGTCAGGCCCCACCACAGGGAGTTACCTTGCACAAAATGTCAATGGCGCCCTGGCTTCCACATCATCTAGAGCAGCTGGAGCCCTTTGCTGGGGCAGCAGGGAGTTGAGGTGGGGGAGCGGGTTCAGGTTTCTAGAGTCTTCTTTGGGAAAATGAGCATGGGGTCGTCATGGTTAAAGCTCTGCAAACCAGACCTCTGGGTTCCTACTTGGCTTCAACATTTTCCTGCTGTGTAGACTTAGCCTGCCTGGGATTCTAGAATGAAATAACATAGACTAGGGGCTTAAACAAAGGATGTTCATCTCTCATAATTCTGTATGCTGGAAGCCCAACTTCGAGGGGCTGGTGGATTCAGGTCCTGGCAAGGGCTCTCTCCTTGGGTTTGCAGATGGCCACTGGGTCCTCACAAGGGAGAGGGAGAGAGAGGAGCATGAAGGGGAGGAGGAGGAAGAGAGCAGTTACAGTGTCTCTTCCTCTTCTTATAAGGCCACTAATCCCATCACAGGGCCCCATCCTTATCTAAACCTAATCACATCCCAAACACTCCACCTCCATATACTGTACTATCACATTGGAGGTTAGCTTCTTCTTTTTTTTTTTCTTTTTTTTTTGACAGAGTCTCACTCTTTTGCCCAGGCTGGAGTACAGTGGTGTAATCATAGCTCACTGCAGCCTCAACCTCCTGGGCTCGAGCAATCCTCCTACCTCAGCCTCCTGGGTAGCTGGGAGCACAGGCATGCACCACTACACTGGCTAAGGTTTTAAAACATTTTTTGTACAGAAAAGGTTTGGCCATGTTGCCCAGGCTGGTCTTAAAGTCCTGGGTTTAAGAGCTCCTCCTGCCTTGGCCTCCCAATGTGCTTGGTTTGTAGGCATGAGCCACTGCACCTGGTCTCAAAGCTTCAACATATGAATTTGGGGGGACACATTCAGTCCATAACATGTGTGATCTTTTTTCAAAATTTATTTTTGCTATAAAAAATGTATGATAACATACATACACATCTATACACCCTTGTGGCTGCCGCCTGGCCAAGGTGTCCTTGTGTTCTCTCTCCCTCAGCACATTTCCTACCCTGGTGGTGCCACGGCTTCTGGCACTGCAGGTAGTTTTGTCTGTTCTTGAGCTTCACGTCCCCAGAATCATCCCAGCCAGAGCCATTTCTGTCTGAGTTCTTCTGTTTATCATTATTCTCACAAGATCTGCCCATTTACAAAAAGGAGCAGTTGTTTATTCCCTTTTTATTTGTATTATTCTATTGTATGAATATACCCTAATTTGCCATCCCTTCTCCTATTGATGGATAGTGGGTTTGTTTTCAGTTTTTGTCTACTTTGAAAAAAGCTGTTATGAATTTTCTTTTCTTTTTTTTTTGAGGTGGAGTCTCACTCTGTCACTCAGGCTGGAGTGCAGTGGCACGATCTTGGCCCACTGCAACCTCCGCTTCCTGGGTTCAAGCAATTCTCCTGCCTTAGCCTCCCGGGTAGCTGGGATACAGGCAGGCTCCACCACGCCGAGCTAATTTTTGTATTTTTAGTAGAGATGGGGTTTCACCATGTTGGCCAGGCTGGTCTTGAACTCCCGACCTGAGGTGATCCACTCGCCTCAGTCTCCCAAAGTGCTGGGATTACAGGCATGAGCCACCACGCCTGACTGAATTTTATTTTATATGCCTTTGGTGGACACAAGATCTCATTACTTTTGGGTATATACTTAGGAGTGGAATTGCTGGGCCAAAGGGTTGGACTCAATGTAGCTTTCGTAGGTGCTTCCAAACCTTTTTATAAAGTAGTTATTTGGTATCTTCAAAAAATTTTAAGTAGACCTTTTTAAAGAACATTTGTAGACTTACAAGTGAAATTAAGATGATAATACAGAGAGTTCCCACACACCCTGCCCCTAGTTCCCCTATTTTTAGCATCTTGCATCAGCATGGTACATTTGATGCGAGTATTAAACCAATGTTGCTAACGTTCTCATTAACAAAAGCCCATATTTTATTCAGTTTTCTTCGTTTTTAACCTAACATCCTTTTTCTGATCCAAGATCCCACTCAGGATCCCACATGACATTTAGTTGTCATGTCCCATTAGATTCCTCTGGGTGGTGACAGCCTTTTTTTTTTTTAAATTGGCCATCTTTAAAGAAAATGTTAATTAAAAACATACAGATAATTGTAGATGCACACACAGTTGTAAGAAGTAATAGGCCGGGTGTGGTGGCTCACACCTTTAATCCCAGCACTTTGGGAGGCTGAGGCAGGAGGATCATGAGATCAAGAGATTGAGATTATCCTGGCCAACATGGTGAAACCCTGTCTCTACTAAAAATACAAAAATTAGTTGGGCAAGGTGGCACACAGCCGTAGTCCCAACTACTTGGGAGGCTGAGGCAGGAGAATCGCTTGAACCCAGGAGGTGGAGGTTGCAGTGAGCCGAGATCGCACCACTGCACTCCAGTGCAGGGCGAGAGTCTGTCTCAAAAAAAAAAAAAAAAAAAAAAAAGAAGTAATAGCAAGGAGGCCAGGTGCAGTGGCTCACACCTATAATCTCAGCAGTTTGGGAGGCTGAGGTGGGCAGATCACTTAAGGCCAGGAGTTCAGGACCAGCCTGACCAACATGGTGAAACCCGATCTCTACTAAAAATTAGCCGGTCATGGTGGTGCACCCCTGTAATCCCAGCTACTCAGGAGGCTTAGGCAGGAGAATCACTTGAACCCAGTGTGGAAAGTAAAAAGATTCCTCTTCAAAGTTTCCCTTCTTGTTAAAGAATAAATCATAAGTGTTAGAAATAATAGTTTCTTTTAAAGACTAACTTCCTTCAAGCCTCCTTGCTTTGTGCTAATAACTGTTTGTTAAGCCCTATCCTATGTAGCTTTTAGATATAAGGGAATGAGTGCATTCTATGTCCTTGTACTTTAACCAAGGTATTTGTTCTAGACATGCTCAGGCGTGTCCCAGCTCACAGCTTATGCACCTTCTTTATTTGGAAATGTTATTACTTCTCTAAGTCTTTTCATAAGCAACTTCCTCTTTTCCTTTGTTCTCCCTTGACTTTACCTATTTAGGAAAGTTTTAAGTTATTAACCAGTCACGTTTAGCTTAGATTATGAGGTCCAGCTCCAGCCAATGGAGACAGGACACAGTAGCAGGGACAAACTGCATGAGGGATAAAAATTGCTTCCCTCCTTTGTTCAGGTGTGCTCTCGCCATTGTTGCATCTGTGAGGAGCACCCTTTCTGCAGAAAGCAAAGTTGCCTTGCTGAGAAAATTCTTTGAGCTCTAGTTGTTCTTTTCAGCACCGAGGAACAAGAATTTCTAAGGGAATAAGCATTTTACTTATAACCACCCAGGAGGCAGAGGTTGCAGTGAGCAGAGATGGCACCACTGCACTCCAGCCTGGGCAACAGAGCAAGACTCTGTCTCAAAAAAAAAAAAAAAAAAAGAAGAACAGGAAGGTGTCCTTTACACATTTTGCCCAGTTTCCCTCGATGGCAATATTTTGCAAAACTATAGTACAATGATAGTACAACCAGGAAATAGACACTGGGGCAATCCACCAATCCTATTCAGATTTCTCCAGTTTGCTTGTACTAGTGTGTATATGTGTGTGCGTGTGTGTGTGAATTCTGTACAGCTTTATCATTTGTGCAGGTTCCGGTCTCCACCACCCCGTCATGGTGTGGAAGAGCTCCATCATCATGAGAATCCTTGGAGTTGGAGTTACCTTTTTATGGCCACACCCACCCCTCTTCCACATCCCTAATCCCTGGCACCACCTATCTGTCCTCCAATTCTGAAGTTTTTTCATTACAAAAATGTATACACGGAATTGTGCTGCATCGTACTTTTTGGGATTGCTTTTATTCACTCAGCCTAATTCCCTGGATTCCTCCAGTTTGCTGAGTGGATCAATAGTTCCTTTTTACTGCAGAGTAGGGTCCCACGGCCTGGATGTTCCTGTTTCTTTCTTTCTTTCTTTTTTTGAGATGGAATTTCCCTCTCGTTGCCCAGGCTGGATTACAATGGCATGATCTTGGCTTACTGCAACCTCTGCCTCCTGGGTTCAAGTGATTCTCCTGCCTCAGCCTCCCAAGTAGCTGGGATTACAGGCATGCGCCACCACGCCCAGCTAATTTTGTGTTTTTAGTAGAGACAGGGTTTATCCATGTTGGCCAGGCTGGTCTCGAACTCCTGACCTCAGGTGATCTGCCTGCCTTGGCCTCCCAAAGTGCTGGGATTACAGCCGTGAGCCACCGCGCCTGGCCTGGATGTTCCTGTTTCTTTAACCATTGGTGGATGAAGGACATCAGGGCTGTTTCCGGTTTTGGCTATGACAAGTCAAGCTGCTATGAACCCTTGTGTACAGGTTTTTGTGCAGATGTTTTATTTCTTTAAGACAAGTGCCCAGGAATGCAATTGCTGGGTCACAAGGTAATTATATGTTTAGATTTTTTTTTTTTTTTTGAGACGGAGTTTTGCTCTTGTTGCCCAGCTGGAGTGCAGTGGCATGATCTCAGCTCACTGCAACCTCTGCCTCTGGGGTTCAAACGATTCTCCTGCCTCAGCCTCCCGAGTAGCTGGGATTACAGGCATGCACCACCATGCCTGGCTAATTTTTTTGTATTTTCAGTAGACAGGGTTTCATTACGTTGGCCAGGCTGGTCTCGAACTCCCAAAGTGCTGGGATTACAGATGTGAGCCACCGCGCTCGGCCTATGTTTAGATTTTTTAAGAAATCGCCAAGCTGTTTTTCCAGTGTGTCTGTCCCAAGACATCCATAGCAGCAGCGTATCATGATCCGGGTTCTTCACATCCTTGTGAGTGTCTGGTGTCATTATTTTTCATTTTAGCCATTCTGTTAGGTGTGTGGGAGAGGTGTGATATTGAGTTAGTTACTTCACTTCTCTGAGCTCTATGTCCTCATCATGGGCCATCTGATACGGCTGTCAGAAATGCTGGTGAAGTAAACACGTGTAAAGAACTTGGAACGATGCCTGCTCTGTTAAGAGGGCTCCTAACACCTTAATAATTATGATCACATTGAACTGTACGAAATTGCCAATGTGGGATCACTTTTGGCCCATAAAAACCCTGAGACTTGATACAGCTCCTCCTCATATTGTTATTAAGGATCAAATGTCTGCATGATTCAGAGTGCAGGGCAGACGTGTCCCTCCTGCCTCTGCACCAGCTGGGTGGGCTCCTTGGTCCTCACCTGCAGGGAGGGCTTTGGTGCCCGGTGAGCCACTGGGCTTCCCCAGCAAGCCACAGCTTGTCACCTGAGGTCAGGGCAGAGGAGGAGCTAGAAGATTCATCTGGTCACTGAGTAGAGTAGGCAGGGGGTGGGGGAGAAGAGTTGTTGGGCACTGTGCCAGTGGGTGGCTGGGTGATGGGCGTGGTGGGCAGGGCCTGGGCCAGCTCATACTGTGCCCATGGGTGGCTGGGTGATGGATGTGGTGGGCAGGGCCTGGGCCAGCTCATACTGTGCCCATGGATGGCTGGGTGATGGGCGTGGTGGGCAGGGCCTGGGCCAGCTCATACTGTGCCCATGGATGGCTGGGTGATGGATGTGGTGGGCAGGGCCTGGGCCAGCTCACACTGTGCCCATGGATGACTGGGTGATGGACATGGTGGGCAGGGCCTGGACCAGCTCTCTTGAGTCCTGGGTTTTCCTACCTCTGATCTGGGGTGGGGCGTGGTGGCACCAGATCCTTCCTCTTTGAGCTCCACTGTTCCAGTGCCCACTGAGGGGCCGTCACGGGGTGATAGGGGTCGGGATGTGGTGGTACTCTGGACAGCTCCTAGGTGCTGGGCAGATGTGCAAGGGTTTCATTATTATGGACAAGCATTTGGAGAGCAGAGCCCAGCCTCCTGCAAGTGGGGATCTGTTCAGAGGGACAGCCTAAGACCCCCTCGGGGAAGGGCGCTGCCTGCAGAGCTACCAAGATGCTGGAAACCTTGGACTGGCCCGTGCATGAGGGTGATCTGCAGGGCCTGGCTGCTCTCTGCCGAGCCCTCCAGAAGGGATGGGGCCATGCCCAGGCATCTCTGTGTCCCCAGGGGCCCAAGGAAGGGGCTCCGTGAGGTTGGCCAAGCAGCCGAGTCATAAGAAGCTTCATTTATGGGGGACGGTGCTGCTTCCAGAACACACTCTCCTCCATCTCCTTAAGGGCAAATGACCTTATAAGGGAGTCCTGGCACCTTTCCAATTTTTCAGGCTCAAGAGAGGCTCCCTCAATGAGGCAAGCAGAGTCCCTGCCCAGAGCCCCCAACTCCACACCTCCCCAGGATGCAGGCCCAGGAGAGGCCCCCTCGATGAGGTGAGCAGAGTCCCTTCCCGGAGCCCCCCAACTCCACACCTCCCCAGGACGCAGGCCCAGGAGAGGCCACACCCTTGTTTCTCTCCCGCTTCCCCAGCATGGCCTCAAGAATGCGGGAAACAGTTCTGGAGACAGTCAGATGAGTGTCTCACTGGTATCTTCCCCTGCCCAAGGACCCCCGTACCCCACCTATCCCACCCTCTCCAGGCTGAAGCCTCCAGGGCTGAAAGCCAGGCCACCGGTCTAGCACTTGGGGGGTCCAGAGGCCCCATCATACCCTCCCCTGCTGTCTTGTGGGGAACCAGGGTGGGAGCTGCCCTTGGAAGCAGTCCAGGAGAGGGGACGCTCCCTCTGATTGTTATGCAAATTGCTGGGCTTCGCTGATTACCATACATGCATATTAATCCTGCCTGGGCTGGGATGGGACAGGCTGTCTGGGCCTCATGGCAGGCTGCTTCGGGGCTGGTTTGGGAGCAGTTGAAAAGCAAAGGAAAGGAGGCTGACTCTCTCTGGCCCTGCTTAAGTGAAAGGTAGATGAGGGTTTTGTCTCCAGGGGCCCTGCTGGGTTCAAGGTGCCAGATGTCTGTGGAGCCCCAGGAGGGTGGAGCACTGGCAGGCACACCTGGTGGGCTTGGAGGTGGGGCATAAGGGGATCTGGCCCCAGGGCATCCTTAGCGTGGTGACTAGCGTACCCCGGGGAACAGGCAGATGGAGGGTGAGGGTCAGGGCAGGAGGAGTCCACTGCCTGGACAGAATGGAGCCTGGACAGAATGGGCTGGCCTGGAGGGCACCGGCGCTACTCTGCTGCCCAAGTTCCACTCCTGGATTCTGATATCAGCAACGCTCTGGAAGGCAGGACAGAGCATCCCCATTCTACAGATGAGAATGCAGAGGCTCAGACAGGGGAAGAGGCTTCCCCGAGGCCACACAGCGGGAGAGGGCTGGCACTGGAGCCCAGGCCTGCCTCAACGAGGGGTCCCCTCAGGTCCGTTCTGTGTCATGGAGTGGGAGGCTGGCCTGACCTGACAGCCAGCAGGTGAGGGCTCAGCTCTGTCTCTCTGACCTGGGAGAAGTTGTGGTTCCCCTGATATGTGTGGGTTTCCTCCCTGGGAGATGCGCAAATCATCACACCTGCCCACTCGGCCACCGTGAGTGTTAAATGACAGAGCTCTAGGAATATACCTTGCTCTAGCTGTTGTTGCTGGTCCTGGGAGCAGAAGTCGGGCGGGGAAGGGAAATGGGGCATCACCAAGGGGTCCTCTAGCAGTGCCTTAGGATCGGGAGAGGCTGCTGTGGCTGGGACCCAGTCTCAGACATCCAGAGCCTTCAGAACTTAGGGGCCCCAGAGAAGTCACTGAAGCTTCGTTTGTGGGGGATGTTGCTGTTTCCAGAACACTCTCCCACCTCCTGGATTCCGTCGGGTGAGGTTTTAAAGTCATACTCACAGGTGCTGGGGGTGAGGATCTCAACCTGTTTAGGGGACCGCATTTGTACCCACACCTCCCTTCCCTGCCGCACCTGACCCTGTGCCCCTTTGCTGTCTAGAAGCTTCCTTTCTGCCCCATTTCTGGGGCCCCTTCCCTCTGAACGCCCCTTCCAGGCCTCCTCTTGGCCGTGTGTGTTCGGGGCCTGTCCCGGCTACCTCCGCTCTTTCTGTGCCTCTCTCTGGGTCAACTCAAATTCTGATGGCTCCTGGTATCTCCATGACCCCAACTCTCTCATCTGAGCTCTGCCTATGCCCTCCTGCAACCCCTATCCATCCTCAGCCTTTGCATCCCCCGAGGAAGCCCCAGGCCCCTCAGTTCACCGCAGGCTGAGCCTCCCGTCTCCCCTGGGGCTGCCGTTTTAGCTGCCCAGGCCAGGCACTGGGCGCCATGTCTGACCCTCCTCCTCCTCCATCCCCATCCTCCTTCCCCACCACCGGCCATCCCTCTGCTCCATCCCTGCTCAGGTCTCGCCTCCTCCCTGGGCCCCTGCCTGCACCTGACTGTTCTGCAGCCTCCACTCTCCTCCCTGGCAGTTTGCTGATGTCAATGCTGCAGGTGGCCCAGGCACTGCTACCCCTGGGCGAGGGGGTCTCCGTTTTCCAAATCTTGCTTTTTCACCACTGGAGCCCACCTTCTTATCCTCTTAGGTTGCCACGAAACATCCAATATTTGAAAGTGTTCTATGGACCTCAAATGGCATGAGACACCTTAAAATGTTTGCTGGATGGCAGTAGGAGGGTAGAGCCCTGGCGGGCACACCTGGTGGTGGGCTTGGAGGCGGTAGGAGGGTAGAGCCCTGGCGGGCACACCTGGTGGTGGGCTTGGAGGCAGGGCGTAAGGAGACCTGCCCCCAGGTAGGAGGGAGGGGAAGGGAGGGAAGCCACAAGCTGCATGTGGCCGGAGGGGGTGAGGGTGCGAGGCAGGGAGGCCGGCCAGGTGGGTGCAGAGGGGCAGCAGGATGTGGGGGCTCCTGATGACACTGTCCTGTCTCTGCCCTCAGAGGCTCTGCTGCTCATGTTCATGGAGTCCCACGGCCACCAGGCCCTTTGAATCTCGAGTTTCTGGCTTCAGATGCCCCCAGGTTTCCAGAAGTCAAGATTTCTAACAAATGGACCCAAACCCCAAGCCAGCACCTGGAAGTGGCAGCAACACGGCTGTGTGGACCCGGGTGCTGGGAACCTTCTGGAGGCAGCTGGACACAGGGGCTGCCGGTGCGGAGAGGGACGCTGCTCATTTTGACATTTCATCTGAATAACGTTCCAAGTGTTCTAATGAAAGCCTCTGCGCTCCCTTTGAAATACTAGCAATTACAAAGATGAATAATTGCATGATAAATATTAATTTGCACCATCGTAATGAGGCCCAGAAGCATCCTGCTGCTAAGTGAGAATTTAGCTCTTTCCCCTCCCGGGCAGGGGAGGTGCTGCTCACAGCCCCTGGGGGATGCTGCCCTGCTCTGAGAGGCCCAGTACCACCGTGGCCAGCTCGCTGGGTGGGACAGCGGCAAGCCCGAGCACCACCCTGTTTCTGCCACTACCTCGCTTGATGACAAAGGGCACATTGCTTCCCTCCTCTGGGCATTGTCTATTTGAGTTTTCCAAATAGACAATGGCGAAATTGGGTGAGATGACCTCTAAGGGCTCTGCCAACTCAGGCAGTCCAGGAGGTGATGTCTAGAATTCCAGACTGCCTGTGGTCTACTGGTGGGAAATCCACCCCGTCCAGAGCCTCCCCTCCAGGCGCCCTCTCTCTGGGTGCTCCCGCTGTGCCTGGCATCTGGGAGACGAGCGGGTATTTGCTGAATGAAAAGCGATATCCCTTTGCCCAGAAACAGCATCTCACAGCTTTTCTTCCTTGGTCTTCACGAAATCAAAACTGACAAGTTGCCCTCCTTCCAGCTGAGTAAGTGTGGCCATCACACCCCACCCTCAGGAAGGAGGAAAAAGTGGCAGCTTGCAGCAGAGATGGAACATCCCCAAACCACAGTGACAGCACAAAGGGCTGCCTGTCTGGTTCCAGTCCCCCAAGTAAAGGACACCTGGAGCCTTCGCAGAGGCCGCTGCTTCCCCTAACGGCCCTGCCTTTTGGCGCTGAGTGTCTGCAGACCTTTGGCGACCTTTGCAATTATGATCCTCGCAGCCGAGAGCTGCACCTCTTCCATCTTAAGCAGTGAACCCAGGATGCTTGGCCATCTTGGGGCTTGTTTTTTCCTCTAAACACCTGCTGTGTGTTTTATTGGGCAAGCCGTCCTTTCTGCGTCTGGGCTCCCTTGAGTCTGCAAACCTTCTTCTCTGAGTATCGTCCACTGCTGGATCTGATCCTCTGGCAAGGATCAGATTCCCCGTGTCTGCCACCCAGCAGGGAGCATGCGGGGCCACTGAAGGCACTTCCCCCAGAAATACAGCAGCCAGGCTCCAGTCAGAGGCAAACATGTCAGAAACCACACACACACACATGCTACATGCCCATGAGGCTGAGGTTCCAGACCATGGGGCTGTGTGTGTGGCCTCAGAAGTGCATCTTGTGGGCTCTCTGTGCCCTCATGCCCCTCCTCCCCAGGGTGGCCTCATGCAGCAAGAGAAGGGCTGTGTATGTGTGTATGTGTGTGTGTGGTATCTGTGTGGTATATGGTGTTTGGTGTGTGTGTGTTTGATGTGTGTGTTTGATGTGTGTGTGATGTGTGATGTGTGTGTGGTGTGTGGTGTGTATGAGATGTGTGTGTGTGCAGGGTGTGTGTGGTGTATGATGTATGTGGTACATGGTGTGTGTGTGTGACGTGATATGTGGCACATGGTTTGTGGTGTGTGGCATGAGATGTGTGTATGGTATATGTGTGCTATATGGTGTGTGTGTGGTATATGTGTGTGGTGCATGTGTGTGTAATGTGTGGTGTATGGTGTATGTGGTGTGTGCATGTGATATGTGGTGTGTGCCATGTGATGTGTGTGGTGTGTGTATGCTGTATGTGGTGTATGTGTGTGACATGTGTGGTATGTGATGTGTGTGGTGTGTGTATGATGTATGTGGTGTATGTGTGTGATATGTGGCATGTACCACGTGTGTGTGTGTATGTGTGTGGTTTCTGACACATGCCTCTGATTGGAGCCCGGCTGCTGTATTTCTGGGGGAAGCGGCTTCAGTGACCCCCCGGGCTCCCTGCTGGGTGGCAGACACGGGGAATCTGGGCCTTTTTGTTTTTTGCCTGTGTGGGTCTGTTTGCCTTGAGGATCCTGCTATCTTCAGCATTAGCAGCACCCACCGCTTGATCACGGGTCCCAAGATTCTGGTTTGGTCGGCTCGAGGGCCGCCCGTCCTGACCGTGGGCTTGGGAGGGCGCCCCGGTCTCATCCTCACCACCTGTGTATATTGTGTGTCTTTTCCATCGCGGGCAGGGTCCTCTATGTTGATCTTGTTGAATCTCAATGAGTGAAAATCACTCCCGAAATGCATCTTGTGCGGCTGGAGCAGACAGCAGCCCCTTGAGGTCTCTGGGGCTCGCGGAGCTCCGCGTTTCTGCAGCCGCTGCAGCCGCCCAGTGGGTTTTTGTGTCCTGTGCTAACTTGTGACTCATGGTTAAAGTTGTGAAACTGAGTCTGTGAGTTCTCCTTATGTGTGAACCACAAAAAACCATTTTTTTCCTTGAAAAAGGAGGATCCTTAGCCTTCTATGCTGGCCTGTTTGTAAGGGAACCTTTCTGCATCTGTGGCCTGCTTGGGAGCACCCTCGATTGCAGCTGTTGGAGAGCCAATGTTAATAAGAACTGAACATTCGTTTGCACTTTAGAGATTTCTGGAACAATGAGGGGTTGTGTGCCATGCGCTGAACTGTGTCCCCAGGCCCCACCAATTCTATGCTGAAGTCATCATCCTCAGGCCCTCAGAGTGTGACTGCATTTGGAGACAGGGTCTTTAAAGAGGCGATTATAGTTAAATGGGGTCACTGGAGCAGGCCCTCATCCAATAGGACCGGTGTCCTTATAAGAAGAGAAGATGATAGGGACACCAGTCCTATTGGATTAGGACACAGACATATTAGTGTGGGACAACCGTGTGAGGACATAGGGAGAAGGTGGCATCTACAAGCCAAGGGGAGAGGCCACAGGGGAAACCAACCCTGCTGACCTTGATCTCAGTGTAAGGAAATAAATCTCTGTCGCTTAAGTCCCAGCCTGTGGTACTTTGTTATGGCAGCCTGAGCAAACTCATATTTATTTATTTTAAAGACAGAGTCTCACTCTGTTGCCCAAGGTGGAATGCAATGGCGAGATCTCGGCTCACTGCAACCTCTGCCTCCCGGGTTTAAGCCATTCTCCTGCCTCAGCCTCCTGAGTAGCTGGGACTACAGGCATACACCACCACTCCCGGCTAACTTTTGTATTTTTAGTAGAGACAGGGTGTCACCATGTTGGCCAGGCTTGTCTCAAGCTTCTGACCTCAAGTGATCTGCCAGCCTCGGCCTCCCAAAGTGCTGGGATTACAGGTGTGAGCCACTGTGCCTGGCCATATATCATACTTTAAAATTACTGGCCAGGCACGGGGGCTCATGCTTGTAATCCCAGCACTTTGGGAGGCCAAGGTGGGACAATCACTTGATCCCAGGAGTGTGAGACCAGCCTGGGCAACATGGTGAAACCCTGTTTCTACAAAAAATAAAGAATTAGCCATGCATGATGGCGGCTTCTGTAGTCCCAGCTACTCGGGAGGCTGAGGTGGGAGGATCGTTTGAACCAGGGAGGTCGAGGCTGCAGTAGCCATGTTAGCACCACCGTGCTCCAGCCTGGGCAACAGAGCAAGACTCAATCTCAAAAATTAAAAAAAAAAATTAGTCCTTAAAGAAGGTTCTGCTTGGGCTACGTAACAATTGCTCCAAGGGCCTGAGCATATGCTGGAGTGGGAGAGACCATTTCCAGCTGGTCTGGAGCTTCATGGCTGCTGAGAGCTCTGGAGGGTTCTAAATGTTGGGACTTGTTTTCTCCCACCCCTCAAAAGAAATGAGGGGAGTTCCACAGAGATACAAAGTGATGTGGGGCGGGGGGTGTCATTCGCTGACTGTAGATGCTGGCATCTGGCTTTTGCGCATTTGCAAAGCAGGTTGGGAAGGAGGGCAGATCTTGAGGGTCTAGCATCCCCTCAGGGTGGAATGCTGACATGGCCTCCACATTTCCGCCCCTGATGGATGCATCCTCCTCCCAGTTATTCAGTCAGATACAAATCTAGGTGCTGCTGTGAAGGGGTTTTTCAGACACAGTTAAGACCCCAATCAGTTGCCCTTAAGAGAGAGGATGATTAGGCGGGGCGTGGTGGTGCATGCCTGGAGTCCCAGCCAGCACTTTGGGAGGCTGAGGCAGGAGGATTGCTTGAGCTCAGGAGTTTGAGACCAAACTGGGCAAATGGCAAGACCTCATCTCCACAAAAAAATTTTAAAAATTAGCTAGGTGTGGTGCTGCACACCTGTAGTCCCAGCTACTCAGGAGGTTGAGGCAGGAGGATTGCTTGAGCCCAGGAAGCCGAGGCTGCAGTGAGCCATGACTGCACCAGTGCACTCAGCCTGCGTGACAGACTGAGACCCTGTCTCAAAAAAAAAAAAAAAAAAAAAAAGGTGGTTCGTCTTGCTGGGCCTGACCTGATCAGGTGAGACTGTAAAGAGACTGGACCCTCGAGACGGGAGAGATTCAAAGTGTGGGAGGATTTGACATGTCAGAGCTTCTCCAAGGCTGGCTTTGAAGATGGAGGGGCCACATGACAAAGAGGGATGGCACCTTTAGCAACCAAGGGAGGCTCTGACCAGCAAGAACACGGGGACTCAATTCCACGCTTGGAGGACCTGGATTCTACCACATGCAGTTGAGGCTAGAACAGGTTTCTGAGCTCCAGATGCGAACACAGCGGGAAGACACCTTGATTATAGCCTTTGTTTATTGTTATCATCATCACCATTATCATTCTTTTATTTTATTTACATTTATTTATTTATTTATTTATTTATTTATTTATTTATTTAGAGACAGGGTCTGGCTCTGTTGCCCAGGCTGGAGTAGAGTGGTACAATCAGAGCTCACTGCAGCCTCCACCTCCTGGGCTCAAGCTATCCTCCTGCCTCAGCTTCTGGAGTAGCTGGGACCACAGGCACGCACCATCATGCCTGGATGATTTTTATTTTCACTAGAGGTGGGATCTTGCTATGTTGCCCAGGCAGGCCTTGAACTCCTGGGCTCAAGTGATCCTATCACGTCAGCCTCCCAGAGTGCTGGGATTCCAGGTGTAAGCCACTGCACCTGGCCCATTTTAGCCTTGTGGAGACCCTGGGTGGAGACGCAGTCATGCTGAGGCTGGACTTTCAACCTGCACAGCTGCAGGCTCACGAGGGTTGTGTGAAGCTATGAAGTTTGTGGTAGTTTGTTACCTAGCATGGGAAACCGGGGACACAATTTGGCCAAGCTCCCCCAGCGTGTGAGTGCAGAGACGGGGCCATGTCTCCCCTGTTCAGCTCAATTCTGTTGCCAGCAGCGCTTCTGTTTGGAGAAGACCCTCCCCATTGCCCCCATTGCCTCCATTGCCTTGGGTCAGGGTTGAGCTGACGCAGGGAGGCTGGCCAGGGGCTGCTGCAGTTGCCCCAGAGAGCGGAGGTGGCCGGACGCTCCAGTCCTCCCAGCCATGGCTTGGCTGAGCTGGTGCTTCTCCAAGTGGCCAAGGGGGAGGAAGAGAAACCCTTCTGGGCTAAGTCTGGGGGTCCCTGGAGAGAGTGGGCTGGTGGCACGTAGAGGGACACAGTCCTGGGAGTGGGTCCAGAGTGCTGAGATTTGTGGGGGTCATTTCACCTCCCAGAGCCTCGACTTTTCTTATCTGTAAAATAGGGATTAAAAACACGTTCCCCACAGCATTACCGTGAGAAGGCGGGTGGGGATGCCCTTTGCGAAATGAAGGGTTGACCTGTGTGATCCGGTTCTGCCGATGCTCCGGCCACGCATGTGACCGCCGGCTGCTGTGGCTTTTCTCTGCACGCGCTGCTTCTTCTGAGCCTTCAGGTCTCAGCTGAGAGGCCTCCCCCTCTGAGACCCCTCTGTGACTGCTCTGTCAAAGTTGCTTTCCTGGAGACACCTACTGTCCTTGTGGGACTCACCACGGTGCAGATTCTGTGTGACATTTGTGTGTTCCTCTGTCTGTCCCCTGCACTGAGTTACAAGCTCCTCAAGGCCAGGGCTGGGTGTGGCTTTCCTCACCAACACTCTGGGACAGTCCTTAGTGTGAAGGAGACACTCAGTGAACACCTGTGGTAAAAAAAAAAAAAAAAGCACACACACAAAAACACCTGCCAGCTGGGCGCGGTGGCTCACGCCTGTAATCCCAGCACTTTGGGAGGCCCAGGTCAGCAGATCACTTGAGGTCAGCAGATCAAGACCATCCTGGCTAACATGGTGAAACCTGGGTAAAAATACAAAAAAGTTAGCAGGGTTTGGTGGCATGTGTCTGTAATCCCAGCTACTCAGGAGGCTGAGGCGGGAGAATCATTTGAACCTGGGAGGCAGAGGTTGCAGTGAGCCGAGATCACACCTCTGCACTCCAGCCTGTGTGACAGAGCGAGACTCCGTCTCGGAAAAAAAAAAAAAAAAAGAAAGAAACACAGCTGCTGTGTTGGTGGGACTGCCCCTATTCAGCCTGTGCAAAAGTTCCACCAGGTTCTCACCCCCTGAGGCCAGGGACCGGGAAAGCTGGAGGCTCCCCAGCCAAGGGCAGGCCAAGCCCTGGAGCTGCCCGGGCCTGGGCACCCCTGGAACCCAGCTTCCCTCCCTCTTCCTGCTCTAACTCACAGCCACTTGGTGTTTTTCCACGAGAGGCGGGAATCAAAGTCTTCGGGGCTTTGAAGCTACAGAGCTAATCATTTTCAACTAATTAAAACACAATTTGCAAATATTGCTGGCAGGAGCGTCCTGTCTCTGCCAGGGTTTGCAACCTGGGTCCCACTCATCTGGAAAAGAGTGTCTAGGGCTGGAGGGAGGCCATGTCCCCTCCCTGGGCCTCAGGGTCCTCAGCTCACAGCCAGTCCCATGGGTCCTGGTTTCTGAATACCCCCGGGGAGCCACTGCTCAGCCTCTGTGTGGCCACACCGGCCTCATTGCAGGGGCCCCTGTTGCCACCCTTAACCCCGGCAGTCTCCTCCACACAGTGGTCAGAGTGGCCTGTTGGGGTACACAGCAGGCCCTGCCACATGGCCTCCGCATTCTCCAGCTGCTCCCCAAGTCTTCACTGTGGTCTTTGGGGGCCTCAGGGCCTGAGCTCTGGCTCCTGGCCTCCTCACCCTCCCCAGGGCCTCCCCACCCCACTGGATCCACCCCAGGACTTGCTGTTCCCTGGGCGAGCAGAGCACCACCCTAGGGTCTTTGCACCTGCTGTGCACCCCAAACTGTGGGGAACAGTTTTGCCTTCTCACCAGGCTAAGGTCAAGGCGAAGGACCCACTTGTCTCCCCCATGGCCAGGGGTGGGGGAAATGCCTGAGTGTCCCCAGTGCTCAGGGAACCCCCTCTCTGGCTTCTCAGCTCCCCGCACTGCTTCCCCAGGGAGGTGGCTGGGCTATGGGTCCAAAGATGAGCTCACTTTGGAAATGTGGAGGTTCTGGAAACCTGCCTCCTCTTCTCCCCTCCTTCCTCCCCCTCTTCTCCCCTCCTTCCTCTTCTTAGCAGCCTCTTCTTCTCCTTATTTTCCTTTCTTTTTTTCTTGATGATGTCTTAGGGCTTCTGATGACAGAGGCAGAAGGGCTCCTCTGAGGATGGCTTTTAATAGACACTCACAGTCCACTGTATTCCGATGTCCCTGTGGCATCCGTTTGTGAAGCGCACCCCGTCTGTGTGTCTGTCCAGGCTTTCTCTGTCCCCCAGTGGGGTGGGGCTGGCCATTTGTTGCTGAGTCTTCAGGGCCTACCTGGACAGCCTCAGTGGGTATATCTGGAACACATGAATTACCAAGTCTACGAAATGGGCTTAGTGATGCTTCCCCTCCACCAGCAGCCTCACAGGATTCACAAAACCACCTTCATCTAGCTACAGTTTGTTGACACGGACTGGGGCCGGGCACTGTGCCTTTTGTGCCGTGGTCCTGGTCTCATTGGTGCTGCAGCTTTGTAGAGCATGAATGATCCCTGTTTTACAGCAAGGAAGTTGGGTGAGGATCCAGGGTGGCGAGCAGGGCAACGCACGTTGCAGGATCCTAAGTTATCCCTCTTGGCGGCTGTTTCCTGTAAACCCAGGATCTGGAAATTTCCATGGTCAGGGCCCTAGAGAACTTGGTGTCCACCCCCAAGCTCTGAGCTCGCTGCATTGTCAGGACCTCTTTCCCTCAATCACTGCATGGGTGGGTTCCTCTCACTGAGGGATAGGGGCTGGGTCACCTCGTGGCCCCAGGAGACACGGGGGAGGCATTCTGTCCCAGGTGGAGATGGAAATGTGGGAGGGATTGTGTTTGGGTCTAAGCAGCACTAAACAGGGTGAGTTCCAGTCCTAGGGGAAGGTTCTGGACAGCAGCTAACAGCAGAACCACTGCCTAGCGTGCTCTGGAGGAAGGAGCCTTAAAGAGCCTTCCCCTGCGCTCAACCGGGACAGGCTGTTTCCACCTTCCCATCACTGCTGTGCTGAGGCCGTGCCTGTTTCGAGATGTCAGATGAGACAGGAACAGCTGCTCCAGTGGGTTGGGAATGTTTACCCGCTAAACACGGAGTGCCCGTCACCATGGCAACATCCCAGTCCTAGGAACAATCCCCCACATCTGCCCGGCACCTGGCATTTCTTAATGCACCGCCTCAGACGTTGGCTCATCCAGTCCTCACAATGTCCTGGGCGTAGATTCTCTAATGGCCCCGTCCTACGGGTGGGGGACCGAGGCTGCGAGAGGTGAGAGGACTTGGCCAGGCTCTCACGGCAGGGGGCCGATGCAGAGGGGCTTCCTGGTGGCAGCCTCCACACCCTCATCAGGGACCCTTCGAGTTGGTGTGACCTGGTGCTGTGGAAACCCACGGCCTACTTTGGAAAGCACCACTGCTTGTTCTGATGACCCCAGAGGGGGCTGGTGCGGGGCCTGGGGGGTGTACAGATGGCTCCTGACCACTTCAGAAGGAGCCCAGTGCTGGGAATGCAGGGCGCGTGCAGATGTGTGGGCTATGGACAGGAATGGGGAGCTGGGCACCCACTGGGACCTGTCCCGGGCCATTGAGTCAGGCAAGCCTCCTGACTCCTACCTCATCCTCCTCATCTGGGGAGTGGGCTGATGTAAAGGTTGAATGGGCACACAGTTGGTGCTTCCCTCACCCGACCCTTCAGCCTCCTGCCCCTGCCCGAGCACGCACACCCTCCCTCCCCCAGCCACGTTCCTGAGTGCTCTCAGCTCCGGCCTGCCCCAAGTTGCTTGTGTGTCCCCAGGCCAGGCCCTTTCCCTCTCCCTCTCTGGGCAGGGCTGCTCCCACATTGCTGGGATGAGCTCCCTGGGTAGGAGGCTTTGCCCTCCGGGTCTGGCCTTCTTGGCTTCTGGTGTCCTGCTTGTCCCCAGCCTCGCCCGGTACCGGCCTCTCACTGGATAGAGCCAGTAGGGGAAGAGCGCGGCTCAAGTGGCCGTCCCAGCCTTTGTCCTGGAGGACAAAGCCTGCCCTGCGCTGCTGTGGTGGTTGGTGACCCCACTAAAGTCACAGAAGCCACCGCAGTGGGCCTGCAGTGGGCACCGTCCTGGGTGCTGCTCATTGTCCACCAAAGCTGGCCGGGGTCCTGCTGGTCAACGCTGTCGAAGGGGTGGGATTTGGTGCCCCTCTGTTGGGTGTGACGGTGGAGAAGGTGCACTGGGTCCTGGGCTACTGGGGCCACAGAATCGGCTTTGTCCTCTCAGGCTCTCAGGGTGTCATTTTGCTGTGCTTGTCCAGGCAGCTGCAGGCTGGGTTGCAGGGTTACGGGGGCAGTTCCCACAATCAGGGCCAGCAACCCCACCTGTTAGTAAGCCAGGGCTGGTGCAGATCAGAACAGGGGAATGAGCCTTCTTCTCCCTTCATCCCCGAGGGTGAGTATCCCAGGACTCTCCTGGTATGACCTGTGAATGCCCCTGGGATATTCACCCTAAGGGATGAAGAGAGAGGGCCACGCTGTCCTCTCTGTGATCATATTAGACAATAAATGCAAGAGTGTGTTTCAGAACAACAAGACGCTGTTTCATGGGAGAAGCAGCAGAAGGGCTCATGTCAGATGGTGACGGAATCGCAATCACCCACCAGAAGCTTCCCAGGCACCCTCCTGTGCCCCCTGCTGGGAGCTCCCCTACCCCCTCTGCCCCGACTTCTGGCAAGGAGAGATTACCAGCGTGACCCTGCCTGAGTCAGGCGGGAAGCTGTCAGGAACGGGCGCAAGTCTCATTTCCTCGCCGCTAACTGCCTGCCGTATAAATGTCAGCCTGGCTGTTAAATGACCCTGGCGAAAGGGCTGCTCCATTAGGCAGAGGGCAGAGTGATGGCAGAGCAGAGCCACACCAACAGCCGCGGTGATTGCTTCCGCCGCGGAGCAGGGCGACATTTGCGTCATCATTTGGTGGTCTCCTAGGAGAAGCTGCAAGCAATTGCGTGGGATAACAACCAGAAAAAACAGCCTAAATGACAGCACGGCTGCCCAGGCTCCATCAGAGGGGCTCTGGGGATGGGGAACGGCTGGGGGTTGGCCCGGGTGCGGGCGGGTACTGTTATTTCATTCTCCAAACTTGTGTTTCATCATTCATTCACTCATTCACTAG
Organism: Pan troglodytes; assembly: GCF_028858775.2. Lineage (NCBI taxonomy): Eukaryota > Metazoa > Chordata > Mammalia > Primates > Hominidae > Pan > Pan troglodytes. Next base: position 46,601,236 of record NC_086016.1, on the reverse strand, counting down.
TTCAGTCAGTGTTTTTATCAGCAAAATTCTTTTTTTTTTTTTTGAGACAGAGTTTTCCTCTTGTTGCCCAGGCTAGAGTGCAGTGGCTCGATCTCGGCTCACTGTAACCTCTGCCTCCTGGGTTGCAGCAATTCTCCTGCCCCAGCCTCCTGAGTAGCTGGGATTACAGGCGTGTGCCACCACGCACAGCTAATTTTTTGTGTTTTTAGTAGAGACAGGGTTTCATCATGTTGGCCAGGCTGGTGTTGAACTCCTGACCTCAGGTGATCCACCACCTCGGCCCTCCAAAGTACAGGGATTATAGGCATGAGCCACCTTGCCTGGCCTATCAGCAAAATTTGTGATTTTCACCCTTTTCTCTTTACTCTGTCCTTCATCTCTCACGCACTGTCCCTGAAGACCCTGCGTGCGTAGCAGCCCTCGAGGGGATCTCTTTTCCTCCCCCACGCCCCCTTTTCCTGGGCCTGGAGCTGGGACAAGGTTTCCCCTCGCTGCATGCTGCTTTTCCCAAATCATTCTCCCCCTCCCCAAAGCCCGGCTTTGAATCGCAAAACACCAGCTTGTACGACTCACTGCCCGGCTCTGGCCACTCCCTGCTGGTTCCTGCCGCTGCTTTTCCCATCTCTGTGACCTCTGACCACAGTCACGCCCCGCAGGCCCAGCCCTCAGGTCTCTTCTCTCCCTTCCCTCGTTCCTCCCTGGAAGCCCCTCCAAGTGCCTGGCTCACATGCACCTGGCAGCCTTTGAATCCATCTCCAGCCCAGACCTCTCCCTTGACTCCTAAACTCACCCATCACTGCCAGCTCCATGTACCCATCTGGGTGTCTGGGGGTGGACTCCCACGGCCCCCTCCACTCCTGCTGTCCCCCAAGACCTGCTCCAACCTTCCAGTGGCTCAAACCAAAAATCTGGGGGTCGTCCTTGATGTCTCCCTCTCTCTAACATCCACAGGTGACCCACCTGCAAATCCGTCTGCAAAATACGCGGCCAGAATCAGGCCCCATCTTCCTACCTGCACGGTCTTCACCCTGGGCTGAGCCGTCCTCATGGCTTACTTGGATTTTTGCAATATCCCCAACAGGTCTTCCTGCCATCCGGCACCCCCTGCTATGTGCTCCCCGCCACAGCACCTGCCACCCTTTAACGCCTGAGTCTCATGTAAGCAGCTGCAACTTGTTCAGGAAAAAGCCACGTCCTTGTTGGGGCTATAAGGTCCTCCATGATCCAGCCTCTTCCCCTCCAGGTCAGTCACAATAGGGAGGTGAGGGAGGGAGCTTTGAGGCTGCCTAGGGGTGGGAGGGGGCAGGAGGAAGTGGGGCGTCAGGGCCTCCTACAAACTTTGGCTTTACTATGAGTAGGTGAGGAGGGAGGTGGTCGGCCCCTGAGATGTGGCTACACTGTGGGCCATGACTGGAGAGAGACTGGGGATGGCGGGGGTCGGGGACAACCTAGACTGAAGACAGGGACCTGGGCCAGGTCGGGGAACATGGTTGACAAGTGACTGGATTTTTTTTTTTTTTTTTTGAAATGGAGTTTTGCTCTTGTTGCCCAGGCTGGAGTACAATAGTGCCACCTCGGCTCACTGCAATCTTGCCTCCTGGGTTCAAGCGATTCTCCTGCCTCAGCCTCCCAAGTAGCTGGGATTACAGGCGTGTGCCACCACGCCCAGCTAATTTTGTATTTTTAGTAGAGATGGGGTTTCGTCATGTTGGCCAGGCTGGTCTCGAACTCCTGACCTCAGGTGATCTGCCCACCTTGGCCTCCCAAAGTGCTGGGATTACAAGCGTGAGCCACTGCGCCCGGCCACAAGTGACTGGATCCTAAAGAAATCTGCAAGTAGACCTGAAAGTATTTTCTGATCAACTGGACACAGGGTATGTGAAACAGAGGAGTGCAGAGGGATCCTGGGCTTGCAGCCACTAACAAAGAGTGGTCCTGTCACTCTAGAATCCAGTCACTTGTCACCGTGGTTGCTGGCCTGGTCCTGGCCCCCGTCTTCAGCCTCCATGGTCCCCTCACCATGCGCCCCATCCCCACAACTCCAAGGCTGTTGGAGGTCTTTCAAGGTGACCTGGGCACCTGCCATGCACAGTGGGTGTCCAGTACACAGGGATGAAGGCCTTTGTTCTGTGAATGTTGCTTTGATCTCGCAGGGCTGGTTAAGGATGAAATGAGGTGATAGCACATCGGAAACTATGGTTCTTACCTTCCTTCTGCCCAGTCTGAGAGGACTGCATTTGTGTCCCCAGAGTCTGGAGGGCAGGTGTCTCCCGGACAGCCAGGACCACTTCGTCATTGGTGGGGTGGGGTCGGCATGAAGCAAGGGCCTCTTGCTTCAGAATTGCCACAGGCTGGGCACGGTGGCTCACTCCTGTAATCCCAGCACTTTTGCAGGCTGAGGCAGGCAGATCATTTGAGGCCAGGAGTTCAAGACCAGCCTATGCAACATAAGGAGACCACCTCCTCCCCCGCCGTCTCTACAAAATATACAAATTTAGCCAGGGGTGGTGGTGTGTGCCTGTAGTCCCAGCCACTCTGGAGCCTGAGTTGGGAGGATTGCTAGAGCCCAGGAGGTTGAGGCTGCAGTCAGCCAATTTCACATCATTGCACTCCAGCCTGGGCAACAGAGCGAAACCCTGTCTCAAAACAAACAAACAAAAAGAATTGTCACAAACCACAGAGGGCTAAGCACTGCACAGGCCCTGGGTAGCTGCACAGATCACATGCTTGTGAGGCCCACCCTGCTCAGTGTCTCGGGGCCTTTGGTGGTGTGGGGGATGGGCAGAGGGACAGCACGGAGAAGCCAGCCCCGTGGTTTCACGTCACCTCATCAAGCATTTGTGCTGGACAAAAATTGCCCTCCTTCCTTTTGGACCTATTTTAAGCTTGGCAGGCCCATGAATATTTGATCAGGAAATCATTTTCTCCATAAATGCCGGAGGTTGGAAGCTTTGCTATAGGAGGGGGCCTGAGAGTTAAGTGTCCCCTGAGTGATGGTGGAGGGGCTGGCCAGCCTGGAGGAGAGCAGGCTCAGGGCCGGGCTGGCTGCAAACTGCTGACCGGCTCTGCCGGGCAGGGGAACCACGGGTCTGAGGCCTCTAGCATGGAGCTGGTCTTGGTGGGGCAGCCACGGGAGGAGGCAAGTTCCCTTCCCAACAGGGGCTTGAGCTGGCCCTAGTGTGGAGGTGGGCTCCTTGTGTCCAGGTGTGGGCAAGGGAGGGGCATGGGAGGGATGTCAAACCTCAGGGTGGTGGGTAGGTCAAGTGATTCCTAAATACACCATTACAACTCCCAGAACCTCAGTATAAAAAAACCGCCCCTGCCGTGCCTCTGCATGAAAAGTTCTTCTAAAAGAGTGCATTTGAGTGAGAAGTTGCCCCAAATCATACCCAAGTGCCTGCTACTAACGTCAAGATTCCCCACATCAATGGAGACCTGAGAGCTATTGATCTCTGCTTCTCTGCACGTGGCTGTCTCTGGGAGCAGCCCCAGTGCCTGAAGAAAACAGAGCCCCGCTCTGGGTTGTCCTCTGTGTCCTCCCCACACGGCTGGGAGACACATGCTCTTCTCTCCCCAATTTAGAGAACTGAAAATTAGCCTCTAGCTGCAGTGGGCAGGTCCACTGTGCCTTCAGGGTCAGCATCTGTGAGGGCCAAGCCCTCTCCCAGTGGTCACAGGTCACAGGGCAGCCTGGTTGTGTCCCCACGCCCTGCATTGGTGGAGTTGGGAGTGGGGGTGCTGACGGTGCGTGCTTGCAGAGCCTGTGTCTCCCCATGTGCTGGCTGCTGCCTGCTGCTTTGTTTCTGCCCCTGTATCAGCGTCTCCATCCCATCTGCACACCCAGATGCAGTGAGCAGGGCCTCCTGGTGCCAGGGGGAGGCTGTAACAGCAGGATGGAAAAGGAGGGGCACCCCCACTCCCCTTTACCTGCCTTGAAATTTTTAGCTCTGAAGTTGCCTGCAAATACGGCCTCAAAGAGCCGCAGCCACAGTTTGGAGGTTGGTTGCCTGGAGGGGGTGCTGGGGTCTCAGAGTCTCCGGGCAAGGACAGGGGGCTGAACTGGGGGCCTGCCTGCTGCAGAGTGGGGCAGGGCCTTGCGAGGACTTGGGTCGGCAGCAGTGTGGTCACAGGCAGGACAGCCCGGCAGGGTGCGGAAGGAGGCGTCTTTTACCTCCCAGTTCATGGAGGCGGTTGGGCAGCTGTGGGCAGACAAGGACTCCAGCGCCGCTGTTGAGGGTGAGCAGCTTCAGCCTGGGTATGGGTCCTCAGTTGTCCTTACCGCAGGCCCGGGAGGGAGTATGACTGTTTAGGTCTCTGCTGCTTCCTCCTTGCATGGCCAGGTGAGGTGGCCTCTTGGGAGACCCCAAGTCGGTGAGGGAATTGGCACTCACAGAGGGAGGCTCCCGCAGTCACAGCCACACCTGGGACCCTTCTGCCACTCCCCAGGCCTAGAAGTCCGGGCTGGGCCCCACTCTCAGTGCTAGTTGACCTTGGGGAGATCTGGCTTCTCCCTGAGCCTCAGTGTCCTCATCTGTGCTATGGGTGTTCTCTTCTCCACCATGTTAGCATGTAGTGAGGTGAGATGGGCTGGGCGCTGGGGTTGTTGTCCCAGCTCCTCAGCTGGGTCTAATTTGGTGGTCCCGCCTCCTGGTGACTTTCTGACACCTGACTTTCCTGGTCTCCTCTTGCTGGGATGCCAGTGTCGGAGGCACCTCTCCAGCTCCTCAAATCTAGCCCTGGAGGTTTCTTCTCCCGTCTCCACCTGCCTTGGCCCAAGTGTTGCTTCCAGCCCTTGATTGCACTAAAGCACCCACTCTCATAGGCCACAGTGTGCCTCAGGCTCTGCAGAAGGTTCTAGATAGGGGGACGTGGTGGTGGGGAGTGGACAATTACCTCCACCAGCCTGGTACGGCATTGCTGATCTTAGAGCTGGTCCAGGAATTCTCACCACCAGGAATTCCTCAGCTCCCAGGGTCTCAGCCCAGGGCTCTGTGTGGTCTCGATTCCCCTCTCTCAAAGCCCCTGTCTCCCACTCAGTGGTCTGAGCTGTTGTCTTCTCTTTGGCCCTCTCGGGAGCCTCTAGGAACAGGCCTCTGGGAAAGCCACACTCTCACCAGCCGTGGGTAAAGGGGGCTGGGGTGTGGGCAAATCCCAGGCAGTCTCCCCAGAGAGGAGCCCCGTGACCAGCTTTCATACAATGGCCCCTTTCCTCCCTCCCGTGGGGCCTCTCGACATGCCTGGTATCCGTCCCACAGGGTGCCGGCCGCCTTGCCCGCAGCCCCTCAGCCCTGGGCCAGTGCCACCCCTGTCCTCGCTCACAGGGTGGCCTTGGCAGCCCGGCCCCAAGATCTACCCGGTGGTCCTTTTACCACCCAGAATACACTCAGGTCCTGGCCTGGAAGCTCTCTTGGCCCTGGAGCCATGACACTTTAAATCCATCCCGAGAGGCCGGCTGCCCTCATGAGGGATGGAGAGACTTAGAGACCAGCCCGGAGCTTGAATTTGACCTCCCTTACTTGCCGTATAGCCTCAGACAAGTTGGCCAGTCTGAGCTTTGCCATTTGCCAAGTGGGGCTGTAGCCCTTGCATTGTGAGGTTGGCTAACTGTGCAAGATGGAGCAGACCCTTGGTGCCAGTGCTTGCATGGCTGGAGGGCCCAGAAGGTCTGGCCTGAGGTCTGTCCGACCTCTCTGCTAACTCGAGGGTCTCCTCTGGGACTGTATCAAGCATTGGCAGATGCCACAAGTGGTCTGTGGCTGGTGGTCAGCATGGCAGGCTTGGTCCAGCGGGTGGACTTGGGTGTCTATCATGGGGACTTTGTGCTGAGGTGGCAGTGGCCTCTCAAGCTATTACTGTTGATTTCATTTCATGAAAAAAATGTTTAATGAAAAGAAATATGAAAACTTCAAAGGACTAACAAGGATGCAGTTTTCCACCTCACAAAATTAATTACATGAACACTTTGGCATATTTGCTTCTAATTTTCTTTTTCCCTCCCTCCTTCCCTCCTTTTCTGCCTCCTCCTCTCTCCTCCTTCTGATTGGAAAAAAAAAACACTCTATGGCTTTTTATAAAATGATCCATGCTCATTGTATCAGTCAGAAGAATGTAGGTTGTGTTGCAGTAACAAACAGCCCCACATATCGGTAACTTTAAAGCCTCTCCTCTGAAGTGACAGCTCTCATTTTCTCACATCTCATTTCTACATGCATAGGCCAAAGCAAGCCACATGGCCACGCCTGGCGTCAAGGGGACCAGGAGGTGCGTGACCCCATCATGTGCCCCGGGGAGAGATCTGGACACTCAAGTGACCACCACACTCAGCAAACAAGACACAAATAAGGGAGGAAAAAAGCAATATTGAGGGTGCAGAAAGTACCCACATCCTGCTCTTCAGAAGTAACCATCTCTGATAGCATTTGAACATCACTCTGGACAAATGAAGGGAGAGAGGGAGACTTTTTTGAAGACGTTATTTCACTATAAAAGATGACTAATGGGCCGGGCACTGTGGCTTATGCCTGTAATCCCAGCACTTTGGGAGGCTGAGGCAGGCGGATCACTGATCAGGAGTTTGAGACCAGTCTGGCCAACATGGCAAAACCCCGTCTCCACTAAAAATGCAAAAATTAGCCAGGAGTGGTGGCTGGTACCCATAGTCCCAGCTACTTGGGAGGCTGAGGCAGGAGAATCGCTTGAACCTGGGAAGTGGAGGTTGCAGTGAGCTGAGATCATGCCACTGCACTCCAGCCTGGGCAACAGAGTGAGACTCCATCTCAAAAAAAAAAAACAAAGATGATTAATGAACATATTCTATTTACTTTTTACATTCAAGTAAAATTAAGAAGAATTTGAAGCAATCGTGAAACTTCAAGTAAACTATTTCTTCAAAGATCTCTTTATGAATTTTTTTTAAAAAAGCTTCTGAAGAACATTAAAGGATGAAAATTGTGGTCAGTATTTGCTGACTTGTGCCAATTTCAGACGGTGTCCACCAGCTCCCTGGAGGGAACGTGAATCCAGAGCCCCACTTCCCCTCCCCTCGCTGCTCCCTTCAGTTATATTATCATCATTTTACAATATCTTAGTCTGAAACATTCGCATTATTTTTTGTAACCACAATTCCTATAATTATTTGTTATTAGTTGTATCTTTTTTGTTTTTTTAAAGACAAAGTCTCGCTCTGTGGCCCAGGCCGGAGTGCAGTGGCGCGATCTCAGCTCACCACAACCTCTGCCTTCCGGGTTCAAGAGCGTCTCCTGCCTCAACCTCCCGAGTAGCTGGGATTACAGGCACCCGCCACCACGCCGGGCTAATTTTTGTGTTTTCAGTAGAGACGAGGTTTTGCCATGTTGGCCAAGCTGGTCTCGATCTCCTGGCCTCAAGTGCTCCACCCGCCTCAGCCTCCCAAAACGTTGAGATTACAGACGTGAGCCATCATGCCCAGCCACTAGTTGTATCTTTACATGCATTGGACATTCAGCAGTTCTTTAGTTGGTTGGATTTTACTGTAGCTTATTTATATTTTTTCCCAAAAAGGTTCGTGGGTATGTTCTCCCTAAGTTTTTCTGTCAGGTCAGTTTATTTACCATACAATAAGTGACATCCCAGAAGTGAATAATTTTGCAAGCCATGGTTTCTTTCCTTCAAAGCCTGGTGCCTCATGGCCTTAGGAACCAAAGGTTGCTGTGCAGAGCCTGAGGCAGGCAGTTCTCCTTGCAAACATTTTTCTTGTTTATCCTAAATGATGGAAGGATTCTTTTTCCTTGAAATTCATAACTTTGCTAAGAAATCTGTGTGGAGCACTCTAGCAGATTTTCCTGAAATGTGGAGTGCTTGCTCTAATTTTGGATCCAATGCCTCCTCCCTTTCCAAGACTCTCTCTCATCTGCTGTATTTACTGCGTCATTTGCGGCACGTATCAGGGGCTCTGAATCAGGGACGCCAATTATCTTTGGGTTGTGCTCATTCTCCAAGTCTAGGAACTGTTCTCAAATTCCCTTTGATCTCTATCTTTTCAACTGCAATCACTATGGTTATCTCAAGGTTTTCCTCTATACCGGTAATTCCACGTTCATCAGTGTCTAGTCATCCATTTAGTCTTTCACTGAGTTTAATCAAGTGCCGGCCAGGTGCCAGGCGAAGATGGTATTGGGGCAAGAGCATGGCAGGACAGGGAAGGCCTCCTCTTGGAAGTGGTGGGGATAGAGAGAGGATTGGCAAAATAAACAGCGCATCCAGCACACGAGATGTCCACAAGGGCTGTGAGGAGCGTGAACCACGGTGGGGAGGGTGGCCGGGAAGACTTCCTGGGAACGGGATGTTTGAGCAAAGCCGTGAGGGAGGTGAGGTCCTTTGCTGCTTCTCGTCTGTTAGGTTCACAAGGATGGACTGTCCCACATTTCTCTCCTCAAGTTCCAAATCTCCCTTTTCATCTCATTCTGCTGGCTTCTCGCCTCTGGGAGTGTTGCTTTTGTGGAATTCATGTCCTCAGCCATTTGTTCTCCAGCATGAAGCCACTGGGAGGCCACACCTGTTTCTGGCTGACGCGGTCTGGGTTGGGCTGTTTGCCTCGCTTTGGCTTATGAGATCCCCCTGCCTTCTCCCTTCTCTTCGGTGCCGTCTGCTTGCGCGGTTGCCATGGCATCGTTTCATCTCGCTCACGCTTGGGCAGCTCGGTCCTGACCGTCTATTTGTTCTGGGGAATTGGCGTATTTGGTTCCAGTTTCTCTTTTGATGCGTTCTCTCTTGTTTTTCTTTGAAAATCGCACCTTAGTGTTTGCAAAATGATGCACACTTGCCATGGGTGACTTTTGGGGCACCCCTGTGATTGGCCCCCACTTTTCCGGGATGTCACTTTACCCTCCAGCTTCTGCCCACGGTGGGTGTCTGGCTGCAGCCCCTGTCTCTGAGCACAGCAGGGGAAATGCCAGCTGGGCTGGAAAACCCGGCTTGGTTTTCTGTCTTGAGATGGTGTTAAATGTCTACACTGCAGCTCACACACCTACTTAGGAGCCTCTGTGGGGATCCCGCAGAATGCCGTCTGTAGTTCCTGAGTCTGTGAAGAGGCTCAGCCCCGCAGCTCACATTCTCCATTCCGCGTACCCCCCCGGCTGGAGCTGGGTTCACTCCTCTGTGGTCAGAAAGCAGTGAAGCTCAGAACAACACCCACCTTGCTGTGTTGGTTTGGAAGGAGGGGGCAAGAGATGGTCGGGGCTGGGGCATGAGAGCGCCGAGCTGGAAAGGTGGGGCTGGCGGTGAGTGCTTCCCACTGAGCAGGAGCTCTGTGCTTCAGTGACTGCGGATGGTGAGGCGCAGGGCGGGGTGAACGCAGGGTTGGTGCACACCTGCATGGCCACACCCGTCTGCAGGGCCACCCCTTCCCAGGCTGGCTGTTAGGGATTTGACATCACTCCTGGCCCTGGGAGTGGGTGGCTGAGATCAGGTGGAGGAAGGTTATGAGAAAAGGGGATCCCGGGAGCCCAGAGGCCAGGCTGTTGGGAGGATCAAGGCTGTGGCCACGGCAGTCACCAGGAATTCTATCAGGAGTGGTGTTGAGGGGGTGACAGTGACTGAGGAGGGGTGTGACTTGGGGGTGGGCCGCAACTGTTGCAGGGAGGGTGTTGGGTGACAAAGTCCAACAGCATGAATTGGGTGAGTGTGGGGGGTTCAGGATGGAGGGAGGGAGAATGGCATAGAAGCCACAGTGAGGGACAAGGAGACCGCCACGGCCAGTGGGATGTGGGCGAGGGAACAGCCCCCTGAGAGCAGACCCCATGGGGGTGGCAGGGTCCTTGGGGATGGACTAGATTTAACTCAGGCAGAGTCTGAAGGTGTAGGTGGTTTTGTTGACAGTTGACTGAAGCCCGGGGGTTGTCATGGAGGGGAAGGGAGAGGAGCCGAGGGGGGCACTGCTGTGGGAGGGATATGCAGGGCCTTATGAGGCAGACGGTGACGGGGTCCCCGGCTTCTCTTGAGGACTGATGCCATCAGGACACAGGGTGAGATGAACTTCATCTCAACACCCAAGTCAGATGGTGATGGCGGCGGGGTGCTCGAGGGAAGCTGTCTTGCCCCGGACCACAGGGCTCTGAGGCGACCCCCCGGCTCCTGCTGCTGGAGCATGGGCCCCTGAGGACCCCCATCTCATTCCTAGTGGGCAGGTTTTCTTCCAGCCCCTAACGATGGTCGACCCCTCCATGGCCTGCAGGGCAGGTACTTGGCTTCTAACCCATTTTGTCTTCAGGTAATTAATGCCGGTTTATGATTCCCCTGTCTGTCCTCCTTCTTGCCTTCCCTCCTTTTCTCCGGTCCTGCCTTTTTTTTTTTTTATTTTGTTTTGAGATGGGAGTCTTGCTCTGTTGCCCAGGCTGGAGTGCAGTGGCTTGATCTTGGCTCACTGCAACCTCTGCCTCCCCAGTTCAAGGGATTCTCCTGCCTCAGCCTCCCAAGTAGCTGGGACTACAGGCGCCTGCCATCATGCCCGACTAATTTTTGTGTTTTTAGTAGAGATGGGGTTTCGCCATGTTGGGCAGGCTGGTCTCGAACTCCTGACCTCAGGTGATCTTCCCGCCTCAGCCTCCCAATGTGCTGGGATTACAGGCGTGAGCCACCGCACCTGGCCTCTCCATTCTTTCTTTTCCTAGAGTTTCTGTTTTCTATCACCGCATACTTATTCCACCTGCCATTTGTGGAAGTTTTTTACTAGCAAAGCGGTGACTTTTAGACCCAAACCCTACTGAATGTGTTATTTATTGAGAGAAATAATAAACTGCTGTGAAGAGTCAGGGCTCACATGGTTTTGAATCTTGGTCTCCTCATTATCTGGGTGACCTTGAAGGAATCGCTTGGCCTCTCTGAGCCTCAGTTTCCCCATCTGTAGGAGGGAGGCAGTAACAGTGCATAATTTGTGAAGCTATCATAGGAATTCACTGTGCAGCCCTTCACACTGGTGTGGACCAACGCTTGTGCCCAGCAGAGGCCAGCTGCTCCCCTGTGGCCACGTGCCAGGCCCTCCTCCTCACTGACCTCACCAGGCACTCACAGCTCTACATGGCAGGCTCTGTTTGCTCCACACCAGCCTCCTCCAAAACCCTCTCCTCCAGGCAGCCTCCGGGCTTGCTGGCCAGGTTCTTAGAGGTGCCAGTAACTACCACACTCAGGGCTATGACCTCTCAGTCTCCGAAAGGCACCCTCTGCTCATCTCCTTTTTCGTTGGGTCAGTGAAGATGTGGGCTGCCACTTGGTGCCAGGCACTGTTCTGGGGGCCTGAGGGAGGTCTGAGATCAGGATAGACAGAGCGCGCCCCCCTGCCCCAACCGTGGAGCTGCTGATCTAGTGGGGGAATCAGACGACCCTGCATACAAATGCATATTTATATAAAGCATACAGCAGGGGGGTGGAAATGGGTCCTGGGAAGAAACATGATGCAGGTGATGGGGTGGGGGCACCAGGGTGCTAGTGGAGCTGGCAGGTTTAGACAGGGCGGTCAGAAAGGTGACACTGAGCAGAGACTTGCAGGAGGTGAGGGAGGGGCCCTGCCAATACCCAGTACCTGGTGACAAATGTCCAGGCAGCAGGAACGGCTAAAGCAGAGACCCTGAGGCTGGTGCGTGCCTGGAGCCAGGTGAGGGGGCGGTGGGGGGTGGATGTCATGTAGGATCTCCAGGGTATAGGGTTGGAGTAGAGGCTGGCACGGGACTGTGATGGGATGGATGTGCTGGGATCACAGCAGCCACTGCATGGGGAGAAGACCTGTGGTCTGGCTGGGTCGGGGGCAGTAGGGGGTGATGGCGGGGACCATTAAGGGCTTGGAGCATCGTACAGGAGAGCTGCTGGTGGCTCTGCCTGGGGCCATCGTAGGGGGTGCAGAGGGAAATAAGGGGGGAGGGCCGATGATGTTTGGAGCCTATAACACTGGCCATGTCCTTGTTTTGTCCTCTGGGAAGGGGTCTTGAAACAGGACCCCACAGAGTGATTGAAAGCAGATTTCACCTTTCAAGGGTCTCTACGAAGCAGGAGGTTGCACAGGTCCTTGCCCGCCGTCCTTCCTATCCCACTCGCGACCCTGGTCCTAGCCTCAGAAGTGCAATCCCTGGCTGTGCACTGATTTGCTGAGTGACGTAGTGGGTCACTTGCCTCCTGGGATAATCAGTTTCCCCATTGGCTCCATGAGAGGTGACTGAGGTCCTTCCAGCCTGCCTGGTGCCTATGACAGGAGGAGAGGAGTCATCAGCACCAATTTCCTGTTATTATTGGGTGTCTGTTATTACTGGAAACAAACAGCGGCGTCTGTCCCTGTCTCCGCTGATTAATGAGAGCCCATCCTTGTTCATTTCCAAGATCAAAACACAAGCAGACCTCCTCCTGCGGGCTGTTCTCTCCCTCCCTGCTTCCTTGAGCATCAGGGCGGAGGAGGAAATGGCGCCACCTCTTCTGGCTCTGACTCAGCCCCGATCAGTGGCTCAGTTCAGCAAGTGCTCACCGAGGCCACTTGGCTGGGTGCTGCAGACACAGCCAAGCCAGACATGGCCCCTGTACTTGACAAGGGGCTCATCCAGTGGGAAAAGCAAGCAGTGGACACGATACCACAGTGGGTGGGTAAGAGGTGTGCAGGTGGCCAGCAGTGGGGGTCCACCTTGGGGTGGGAATGTGGCTTTTTAGCTGAGTCTTAAGTGATGCTTTAGGTTTGGACACTGAGCGGGTAGCAGCGGAAGGGAAGTCCAGTCAGGAAGCAGGAGGAGAGGCATCAAAGAGCAGGAGGTGGAAAGGAGTTGGATTTGAGAGGGGCGGAGGGTGCAAAGGAACAGGAAGGTATCCACACCAGCCTCCCGAGATCTGCGATGGGAGGCTTGAACCAGAGATGGTGGCTTTGAATGACCTAGTCCAATCCCCTTCCTTACCTCCCTGTAATGTACAGACTGGAAAACAGAACTTTCAAATTCCCAGGTTCCCTTACAGCCAGACACGTGCAACCGTGTGACTGAGCTCTGGCCAGTGGAAGGTGGGTGGAACTCCTTGGAGAGAGCTTCTGTCTTCTAATAAAACGACAAAGCCTTCCAAGGAGATGGTTTGTAACTTTCAGCCTTTAGCTTTTCTCTTCTTTCTGCCTGGAATGTGGGTGTGATGCTTGGATGCCCAGCAGCTATCTTCTGACCATGAAGACAGAGATGCTCTTGAGGGTGGTGGAGCAGGAAGCTAGAAGAGATCGGGTCTACATGAGTTTCCCGAGCACCTCACCAGCCCTGGGCTGTCTACTCCTGAGCAGCCACATGGTATGACTGAGCATACAGGGGCTGGTGGAGGTCAGAGAAGTCCCTGCCCCACTCTGGGAGCAGGAAGGCTTTTGGGAGCAGCCTGTGCCTGAAGGCTATTTAGGGTTCATCCAGACTCCAAGCCTCCAGCTAATGTCTGTCACCACTTTCTCCTGGGACCTGGGTTTGCTAACTGGGGTATCCTCAGGGCCTGGCCTGGGAAAGGTGCCAAATACCTTTTTGCTGCAAGAGGGAAGGATGGCAGTGGCACCAGCGGGATGAGCAGCTTGGGAGCTAGAGCGGGAAGGGGAGGAGGTGGTGGGGAAGGCTGGGTTTCAGGAGGAACACCGTAGGTCTGCTGGATCAACGGGTGGGGCGTTGGGGTCTGGGCTGGAGAGGGACATTGGGATTTGTGAGCAGAGAGTGGGCAGGAGAAACGGTGAGAAAAGGAAAGGTTGCTGCGGGATGCCCACATGGAGTCTCAGGAGGAGGCTGGAGAGACGGCAGAGATGCTGCTGACAGCAGGAGGGGACTGAGCGCTGTCCCCCCAGGAGGGCCTTTGCTGGGCGAGACTCTGGAAATATCCTGGGGCTGTAGTCACAAAGGAGGACACACCGAGGCCTTAAAACAATGAATGTTTAGAACTTCCAGTACTATGTTGAATAGGAGTGGTGACAGAGGGCATCCTTGTCTTGTGCCAGTTTTCAAAGGGAATGCTTCCAGGTTTTGCCCATTCAGTATAATATTGGCTATGGGTTTGTCATAAATAGCTCTTATTATTTGGAGATATGTTCCATCAATACCTAGATTATTGAGAGTTTTTAGCATGAAGAGGTGTTGAACTTTATCGAAGGCCTCTTCTGCATCTATTGAGATAATCATGTGGTTTTTGTCATTGCTTCTGTTTATGTGATAGATTATGTTTATTGATTTGTGTAGGGAAAGAAGGAGAGCATTAAGACAAATATCTAATGCATGCGGGGCTTAAAACCTAATTGACGGGTTGATAGTCGCATCAAACCACCATGGCACGTGTATACCCATGTAACAAACCTGCACGTTCAGCACGTGTATCCCAGAACTTAAAGTAAAAAAAACACAAAAAACAAAAAACAAAATGGGTGTTTATTCTCTCACTCTGCTGGAGGCCAGACATCCAAAGCCAAGGTGTTGGGAGCGCAGCGCTCACTCCAAAGGCTAGAGGGGAGGAGCCTCTCTGCCTCTTCCGCCTCTCCTGACTCCAGGCGGTTCTCGGCTGGGACACATCACTCCCATCTCTCCTCTCTTCACACGGCCGCCTTTTTCGTGTGTCTGCGTCTTTTTTCCTCTTCTTATAAGGACACCAGTCATTGGACTTAGAGCCCATCCTAAATGCAGAATGCTCTAGAGATCTCGAATCCCATCTGCAAAGACCTTATTTCCAAATAGGGTCACACTCTGAGCTTCTGGGTGGACAGGAAACTTTGGGGTAGGCCGTTCAACCCACACAGGGACTCTGTGTCAGGCGTGGGCCCCAAGGTTTGCCGCCCCCAATCCTGCCAGTGGAAGGTCATGGCAGCTGGGCTCCGAACCTCCCCACCCTGGCCACTGGCTTTCTGGGTTCAGCCCCTGCCAGGAGCCACCATGCACTGACGTCTGTGCCGACTGCAGCTCTGTTCCACTGTTTCCCATAATTAAGCTCCCAGGCCGGAGAAAATCTCCCCTGCTCTCCCGGAGAAATGTGGACAATGCTGATAATGAGTTCCGCCGTCCGAAATTACTTGTTCTGAGCGTTAGAAGTAATTTTCTGTCTGGGAATAATTAACTCAAAGACCTGGGTGAAGCAAGCTAAAAACGGGGGAAGTGGGTGGTTGAAAAGACTGTTTGAAGAGGACCTTGAACAAAGCCTTCTGCACTGGGAAGGCACGTCTGGGCCATGCAGAGGCTCAAGGGACCCAGTTACCCCCGGGGTCTCTTCCCTCTACCACCTGCCCCATAGCTCCATGGACTCTGATGGCTTCCAAGGGCTTCTGCTCTCCAGTGCCTTCGGGAGGAAGGGAGGTGCTCAGGGTGACCTGGGGATCGGGACTGAATGATGTGGGTTCAAATCCTGACTCCGGCATGCCTGGCCCCAGCCTCAGCTTCCTCTTCTGTAAAAAAAGATAATGGGACAGGCCACTGGGGTGGTTGGGTACGGGGGTCACATGGAACAATGTATGTGATGTGTGAGCCAGGGCCCAGCACAGAGTAGGTACTTAGGAAAAGTGGCAGAAATGTGGGCTGAATAAAGAGAGGAGTTAAGACGAATGGGAAAAGGTACGAGGTCTGGATTCGATTCGATTCCAACTACTTGCTGAGCAAGCCACGAGACCTGGGGCAAGCCCTGTGATATTCTTGGGCAAATATAAAATGAAAAATAATACGAACAGGGTGGCGGAGAGGTGAGACGAGACGTAAAATTATCTCACAAACTGTAAAGTGCGGTCTGTCTGTGTTTTACAAATAACAATAGGAAAATCCCAGTGTCCACATCCTTCCTGCTAGGCTGCCCTTTCTTGTTACCCTGGTGGTTCTCAAAGTGGGATTCCTGAGCTAGCCTGCATCAGCTGGAAACTTGCTAGAAATGCACATTTTAGGGCCTCACCACAGACCCGATGAATTCAGGGTGGGGCGGGCAATCTGTGTCTCGGCAAGTCCTCTAGGGGATTCTGATGTGTGCCAAAGTTTGGGACCCACTTTTATCATGTGGGTCCCCCTTTTCCAGTTCAGATACCCCCCCAAACACATTTGACTTCTCACCTTAACCCTCTTCTGAGCCTCCAGGGCTTCCTGGAGGAGGTGGGACAGGAACCTTGTTCTGCAAGGAGATGTGGCTGAGGTTGCCAGATGTCCCTCCAGGACCCACTCTCCCATTCTTCAGGGGTCAAACAGGCCTGGAGCTTTGGATAGGCACACGGCTTTGGGAATAAAGCATTGCCTTTGCCAGCCCTCCTTACAGACAGATGTGGCCTCAGAATGAAGTTTTGGCTAAGAAGATAAGCAGACTTGATGCTTAAGGGGAACTGGCTCCCCTTGGGGAGTGGCCCTTGTTAACTGTCTGCTTTTCCTCTTCCTTCCAATCTGCAAGGAGAATGTGATGGCTGGAGCTCCAGCAGCCGTCCTGGATCATGAGACGACTTTGAGGACGGAAGCCTTGTGTTGAGAATGGTGATGCAGACATAGCAATGCCAGCATTCTGGATAAAGGACCAGCCATCACTCCAGTTCTGAAGGGCCCACCTCTGAGTTTTTAAGGATGGGGAATGAGCTTCTATTTCATTTAAGCTTCTCTTATTTCAGGTTTTTGTGTTATGTAGCTAGACCAATTCTGACTGGTGAAGTAGGGAGAGAGAGCTTCCCATGGGCAGTGAGGTGCCCTTGGAGGATGCCAGGTGGCTGGGGGCTGTAGTTCAGAGGAGAGATTGGAGGGAGCAACTAGAGTCCAATGAGGGGCTCTGCAGTGCCCAGGCCCGAGGTCATGGGGTCTTAGCTGGACATGATTGTGTGAGCATCTTCTCCTGCTTCCGAGCCAAAATTGTCCAGCATGCAGTGTGGTGAAGACTACAAATGAGATTGGGCAGGGACTTGTCAGGGGATCGCATAGCCCTGTTGACATCATAAGCCGTTAGGCGGTACCTTCAGGTAAAGGAAAGGGGAGGCGCTCTTGTTATCAATTTCCCAGAGGGACGGAGACCAGCTGAGTATCAGGGAGATGAGGAAGGGACAGAGAGAGCCCAGGAGGCCACAGGAAACCTCCCAGGAGTCCCCAGGCTGGATGCCCCAGGGAGTGTTAGGGATGACTCCAGGCTTCAGGGTGGGGAGTTATGCCCTCGAGGAAGGATTCGCTTCTTCATTTCTTCCTTGATTCAGGCCCCACACCTGAAGAACAAAGCCTTCTCTGCTGCCCCTTGCAAGCAGGTGGCTGGATGAAAACATCAGCTCATGTCTCCTCTGCTCCCTAAGGTTTGACCCAGGGCTTAGGAAGAGCTGGCCCAGGACAATTACTTAGAAATGCTGAGACCTGGAGAATCCAGGGCCCAGGGTGTTTCCTCTCACTCCTCATTCTACAGATGAAGAAACTGAGGACTAGAGGGAGACAGCAACTTGCCCAAAGTGCCTGCAAAGCTGTAGAAGTGCTAGGACAGCACCTGTTCCCAGCTCCCTGTTCAATGCTCCTGGTGTGCCGCAGGCTGTGACCTGGCCTTCCTGGAGCCTGTCTGTACATGCAGGGGCAGGTGACACCTGAGACCTACAGAGGGGTCTCTGCTGGGAGCCGGGACCCAGGAGGGAGGGGCACTGAGTGGGGGGGAGGGGCATGTGCCCGAACCCACCACACACAGGGACTCTGAAGATTTTGTAACTCCTGTGGAGCCCCAGCGTCACTACCCAAAGCTGGGAAGGGAAGGCGTAGATGCCAGCGAGAGTGGGGAGCCAGGCACAGCGGTTTCTGCGGAGCTTCAGACTTGCACTTCAGGCCCCAATCAAGTTCATGCTCTGAGCACTGCGCATCAGCAGTGGGCAGGGAGAAGAGCCAGGAATGGGGGGAGCCCAGCTGTAAAGTCCCCACGGGGAATGGTGCATGCCGGCTGGTGGGTGCCGTGGCTTGTGGTTCCAGCTCCTTCTGGTCTAGGCCGTGCCGGCCACTAGTTTCCTCTGCCAAGCTCAGCCTTGGTCTATGGCATAGTAGCCCCGACTGGGGATTTTGAGGGTTTGAAGGGATGGGGACAGGGGCCAGCATGAGAGAAAGGCTTCTTCAGAACAAGGAGGGCATCTCAGGACGTGAGACACATGGGCAGCGACGGAGGTGCAGGGAGAGTGGGGGCCGGAGCTCCACGCCATACCAGGGAGGCAGACAGAAGGGCCGGGTTTGAATGTGCCGCGACCTTGGGGTGAGGTGGCCCTGACCACAGTTAACGCTAATGGGCAGGGGCTGGAGGACTAGAGGACGTTCCAGTCCTGGGACCTGAGTCAGGGAGTGCAGAGGCCATTCTGCCTGAACTCAGCTAATGCAGGCAGCCCACTCCAGCCCTGCTGGCATCCTCCTGTGACGGGGAGCTCACCTCCACACAGGCAGTAAGCCCCTCATGGGGTCCCTCTGTCCCTACTGAGCTGAAGTCTGCCCCTGTGTAGCATGCCTCTGGGATCTTACCTTCAACCAGCCTGGAATTATTCCCAGGACCCAGCAGAGGAAATAGACGTGCCTGCTACTGTTTAGTCATTTGCTGGTCTCCCCAAGGGTTCTGTGTGCTAATGACAATGGCCTCCACTTTCCAAGGGCTCTGGGACAAGTGCAGGGCTGGGCACCTCCCCTGTCTGAGGTTGTCAATTCCTTACAACAAATCCAAGAGTCCGAGATTTCCTCGCCATTCCGTAGATGAGATCGTGGAAGCACAGAGGTGGGAAGGGACTTGATCAGGGTCACACGGCTGGTCCATGGAAGCAGGATCCCAGGCTAGGTTGGGCTGCTCCACCCTCTGTGCCATGGTGTGGTCCGGTGCCCATTTTCCCCACCTCTATGAGGACCAGGCTCCCTCTGAGATCGCCTGTTCGGTCCCCACATCCTCTGCAGGGAATGTGGTCTCAGTTCTGGACAACCTCACTGAGTGGTTCTGGCCCATCTTCTGTCTTCAGGCTGGTGCCTCAGGGTTTCTAGGGCCTAGACTGCACCCCCAGTGAGAGAGGATCCCCCCAGCTTTGCACTCCTTTCTAGCAGACCACAGCTGGGCCACACGGGCACCTGGCTGCCCCACAGCTCCCTCAGTCTCCATCCCAGCTGGCTGCCCACACGCTTCTGCTCAGGGCTTGGCAAAATGGCCCTGCTCATCCAAAGCGGGCATCCTGCTGAGCCTCAGATGCCTGCAAGGCCAGTGAGGAGCTGTTCCTCCCACACACCTGGCCACACAGGACCCTGACTGCACAGGCCAGTGCCATCACAGCCTCCCCTTTCCCAGGGCTGGGGACCGACTCTCTCCTCTCTGCTCCAGCCACGGTGGCTTTCTGGCGTCCATCCAGTGCACCAAGCTCACTTCTGCCTCAGGGCCTTGGCACCTGCTGTCCCCTCTGCCTGTGATGCCATTGATCCAGCTACTCTTGTGCCCACCCCTTCTAATTTGGGCATCTTCCCAAATGCCACTTCCTTGTAGGGCTTTCCCTGGCCACCCCATCTCCCGTGGCCTCTCAGCACCTCACATCTCTCCTGACCGTTATCCTGTTCTAATCTCTTCTTAGCACATGGCAACACGTGCAGGTGCAGTACTGAATTCTCTTCTCCGCCTCCTCCTCTCCCTCCTCCTTCCTCTTCCTTCCGCCTCCTTCTCTTTCTCCTCCTTCTTTCTCTCCCTCCTCCTTCTTTCTCTCCCTCCTCCTCTTTCCTCCACTTCCTCCTCCCTCCTCCTCTTCCCCCTCCCTCCTCCTCTTCCTCCTCCCTCCTCCTCTTCCTCCTCCCTCCTCCTCTTCCTCCTCCTTCCTCCAGTTCCTCCTCCCTCCTCTTCTTCCTCCTCCCTCCTCCTCTTCCTCCTTCTCCTCCTCTTCCTCCTCCCTCCTCCTCTTCCTCCTCCCTCCTCCTCTTCCTCCTCGTCCTCCCTCCTCCTCTTCCTCCCTCCTCCTCTTCCTCCTCCCTCCTCCTCTTCCTCCTCCCTCCTCCTCTTCCTCCTTCTCCTCCTCTTCCTCCTTCTCCTCCTCTTCCTCCTCCCTCCTCCTCTTCCTCCTCCCTCCTCCTCTTCCTCCTCCCTCCTCCTCTTCCTCCTCCCTCCTCCTCTTCCTCCTCCTCTTCTTCCTCCTCCTCTTCTTCCTCCCTCCTCCTCTTCCTCCTCCCTCCTCCTCTTCCTCCTTCTCCTCCTCTTCCTCCTTCTCCTCCTCTTCCTCCTTCTCCTTCTCTTCCTCCTCCCTCCTCCTCTTCCTCCTCCCTCCTCCTCTTCCTCCTTCTCCTCCTCTTCCTCCTCCCTCCTCCTCTTCCTCCTCCCTCCTCCTCTTCCTCCTCCCTCCTCCTCTTCCTCCTCCCTCCTCCTCTTCCTCCTTCTCCTCCTCTTCCTCCTCCCTCCTCCTCTTCCTCCTCCCTCCTCCTCTTCCTCCTCCCTCCTCCTCTTCCTCCTTCTCCTCCTCTTCCTCCTCCCTCCTCCTCTTCCTCCTCCTCTTCTTCCTCCCTCCTCTTCCTCCTCCCTCCTCCTCTTCCTCCTTCTCCTCCTCTTCCTCCTCCCTCCTGCTCTTCCTCCTCCTCTTCCTCCTTCTCTTCCTCTTCTTTCTCCTCCTCCTCTTCCTCCCCCTCCTCCCTCT
Source organism: Pan troglodytes (assembly GCF_028858775.2). Lineage (NCBI taxonomy): Eukaryota > Metazoa > Chordata > Mammalia > Primates > Hominidae > Pan > Pan troglodytes. Next base: position 46,580,694 of record NC_086016.1, on the reverse strand, counting down.
TTTCTTCCTCTTCTTCCTCTTTCTCCTCCTCCCTTCTTGTTCCTCTTCCTCCCTCCTCCTCTTTCTCCCCTTCTCCTCCCTCTCTTCCTCTCCTTCTTTCTCCTCTTCCTTCTCCCCCTCCTCCTCTTCTTTCCCCTTCCTCCTTCCCTTCCTCCTCTTCCTCCTTCCCTTCCTCCTCTTCCTCCTTCCCTTCTTCCTCTTCCTCCTTTCCCTCTTCCTCTTCCTCCTTTCCCTCCTCCTCTGCTTCTCTCTTCTTCCTCCTCCTCCCTTCTTTCTTCTTCTCCTCCTCTTCTTCCTTCTCCCATCCCCCTTCTCCTTGTCATCCTCCTCCTCCTCTGTGTCCCAGCAGCACATTGGCTCCAGGAGAAGTTGCTCTTGTCTGCTCTGCCTGCTGCTGGGTGCTGGGCACCTAGAATCGTGCCTGCTCACAGTAGGCGCTGGGCGAGCGTTTACTGACTGAGCAGTTACATGTGCCTGGAGGTCTTGTGAGATGGAGGAAGAACAGATCTTGGTGCCAGACTCTATAAAACCGTGTGGCCTGGATGACTCACAGGGCCTCCCTGAACCCTAGCATCTACTTCTGTAAAACTGGGGAAAGGACACCAACCTGCCTCAAAGATTCCACTCCAGGTGGGACCTAGGTGGGAGGTGCCCAGCCCACAGGATGCAGGGCAGCTTACAACGCACCCTGGCTTCTCAGCCAGAGCCTCCCAGGCTCCCCACCTTAGCCTCCCGCACACCACTCAGGCGTCCACAACACATTTAATTTGATTTAGGGAGGGAAATCTCTATTTTTTCGGTGGTGTTAGCATTGACGGTCTATTTCCTGCTTGGGACTCAGTGCCGAGTTGGCATTAATGTAGAAAAATTAGTATTATCAGGGCTGCTTTCAGAGCCATCGCTCACACTGCAGCCCGTGACACGTTAATTAAACTTGATAAATGCTCTTGTCTAAAGATAACTTTTGAACAAAGGATCCAGTCACCTCCTTATTAGCTAGCTACATGCTCTGGTAAATTGCCTGGGAGGCTTTTGGAACTCCCTAGGGCCTGTGGCTGGGGACCGCAGGGCTCTGTCTTGGGGAGAGGGCTTCTCAGCTCTCCCAGTTCTGGGGATGGGCAGTGGCGCTATGGCGGGGGCACCCTACACGTCCCAGGGGCTGGGGAGGGCACTGTGGACCTGGAGGGCAGGATGGGCGTCTCAACCCAGCTCCCACCGCGGGCTCCGTCCTCTTCCGATTTGCAGTTCCCTTCACAAGCCCCTTCCGGCTCAGCAGCCTGCCCTATCACCATAACAACCCCCTCCCACATGGACCATCCATCAGGAAGCCCACCAATATGACGGCTGCCCCCGCTGTGGCGTGGTCCTTGGGGCCCATCCTGCAGTGGTGTCATCTTCATGCCATTCAGCTACCGGTCCTCCTCTCCCTCCTTCTCTTTCTCCTCCTTCATCCTCCTCCTCCTCTTCCTCCCCACCCCCAGTGATCTCGGCTCACTGCAACCTCTGCCTCCCAGGTTCAAGGGATTCTCCTGCCTTAGCTTCTCAAGTAGCTGGGGTTACAGGCATGCACCAGCATACATGGCTAATTTTTTTGTATTTTTAGTAGAGGCGGGGTTTTGCCATGTTGGCCAGGGTGGCCTTGAACTCCTGACCTCGGGTGATCCACCCGCTTTGGCCTCCCAAAGTGCTGGGATTACGGGCATGAGTCACCTCACCCGGTTGGCAGAGTCAGTTTCTAAGGAGAGGGAAGGAGGGGCACTGGGCAGGCTCTTGGCAATCTCTGCCAGGAAGGCTTTCCCAGCTCTGAGTAATTCTCTTTGTAGCACGTCTCAATTGCAATTTTATATTTGCTTTTTTCTTGACTTATTTGATGACTGTGGGCTTCACAAGGGCAGGGGTTTCTGTATTTTCTATGTTCCCCAGCAAACAGTAGGTGTGTAATAAAAATTTGTTGAGTGAATGAATGAATGAATAACTTTTCTCTGTATCCCTAGGTAAGCTCCTCTCCTTCTCTGGGCCTCAGTTTCCCCATCTATAAATCAGCCCATCTTTAAGCCTTCTCCTGCTTCTCAACCTCATGATGCTGCCCTCACCCAGCGCTCCAAAGATCAGATAGGGTAAGGTGAAGGGAACATTTATTAGACACCAACTGTGTGCCAGGCCCTGTGCAGGGCAATGGGAGCTTGAAGATGGATCTGACAATGTTCTGGCATTCCAGAGACAGGGTAAGCAGTTCCACAGTGTGGCCTGTGGCGGACACGGAGAAGCCCCTGGGTGGTGGAAGCCAAGAGGAGGCACCTGGCCCTGGATGGAGGGTCAAGGAAGGCTGCAGGGGCCTGAGTGATGGGTGCAGAAATAATAGGAGGCAGGCCGGGCCTGGTGGCTCACGCCTATCATCCCAGCACTTTGGGAGGCTGAGGCGAGTGGATCACCTCAGGTCAGGAGTTCAAGACCAGCCTGGCCAACATGGTGAAACCCCATGTCTACTAAAAATACAAAAACTAGCCAGGCGTGGTGGCGGGCGCCTGTAATCCCAGCTACTCAGGAGGCTGAGGCAGGAGACTCACTTGAACCCAGGAGGCGGAGGTTGCAGTGAGCTGAGATGGCACCACTGCACTCCAGCCTTGGTGACAGAGCAAGACTCCACCTCAAAAAAAAAAAAAAAAAAAAAAAAAAAAGAGAAAGAAATAATAAGAGGCAAAAGTTCCAGGCCAAGGGAGCTGCCTGTGCAAAGGTCCATGGTCAGGAGAGAGCACAGGTCCCATTCTGTTGGTGTTGCCCTGAGGCAGGGGATAAAAGGGGACATTGAGGCCCAAGAGGCAAGCCCAGGATGAATCAGAGAGGCCCAGAGGGCAGTGGGGAGCGGTGGGGGAGCTTAAAGCAGGGACGTGGCATGATCAGAATTGTGCTTCAGCATGAGCAGCCTGACTCTTCTGAGAAGGCCGGCCCAGAGGGCCAGAGGCTGAAGGCTGGGACGCAGTGCAGAGATGGCACCTGGACTCACCAAGGCAGCCTCCACTGGTGACTGGATGTGGGAGGCCTCTGCACTTGTTCATAAGGTGTTTTCATGACCCTTCATTCACTTAATCCTCCAGATTATAGCCCTGGGGACAGGCATTGGTGCTAGGTCACACTGATGGCCCCACTCTCCCACCTTCCTTGGAGCTGCCCGTTTCACCGGGGCTGGGTTGGCCTGCCCACCTCTCACTCTGGGCTTGGCCCTGTGATCCATGTTGGTCAACAGGACAAAGCGGAAGTGGCTGTGGCCCACCTTGAGCTGAGTCTCGGGGGGCTGTGTACCCTCTGCTTGCTCTCCTGCACCTCTGCGATTGCCACGAGGACACACCCAGCTCAGCCTGAGAGGGTGAGGAGCACTCAGGCTCATTGCCAGCAGCTGGCCGCCCACCAGACACGTGGGTGAGCCCCGCCAAGACCAGAAGAATCGCGCCACAGAGCCCAGCTGAAACTGCTGAACTGTGAGCCAAATAAACACTTATTTGAAGCTTCCAAGTTTTGGGTAGTTTGTTACACAGCTTTATTGTGGCACTAAATACAGTTTTCTGTCCTTATTTTAAAGACTGTGTCTTTTGACTTCTCACGGCCAGGGACCCTGCTCTGAGGTCCGTGTGATTTGCCTGCACTGTGCGACCTCCAGCGCCGATCTCAGAGGCCTCGGCTCCCGGGGGATAGGAAGGCGGTTTTGCCTGGCCCTGGGCTGCGGCAGTGCTGGAGCCTCACCTGTATCAGTGTGGCTGCTCCACCCCGCTGGCTGTTCACTCATCGCTACTGCTGTGGTTCCGGCCGGGAGCAACAGCATCATTATCTTCAAGATGCAGCAGCAGGAGTCTTCATCTGATTCTGAGCCTCACGTCTCAGAGCAGAACTAACTCCCGCTGGGAGGTGGGGCTGCATCCTCTTTGTGAAGCTGAAAATGAAGAGGAAAATGTCATCGGGGGTTACGAAGAACGCGGTGGCATTTGCGACAGATGGCAACGAAGCTAAGTTTCCAATCATCGGGCTTGAAGCCGTTCTTTATTTGTAACTTTGCCTTTTCAGTGCAGATAAGTTCGGGCCTCGTTATTTCTCTCTAGGCTGATGGCGGAAAGCTAGGCATGGTGCTGCTGGCCATGGGGCAGGGTCCGAGCACCCTCCTTTAGCTGGCCTGTCCAGCCTCGCCTCTGATGCTGTCTCTGCTGTGCTATGGTGTAAGGGAGAAGCCAGAAGGCAGGCGACGTGGGTTCCAGCCCTAGTTCTGCCTGTTACTGGCTGTGTGGCTGTGGGCATGTTACGCTCCTCTCTGGCCTTGAGGTTGTCATTTGCCACCCTCTACACCAGCTGCCACTGGGGCATGGGGGAGGAGACAGAAGATGTTGGTGGGAGGCAGACCATGAGGCTCAAAAACATCAAGGGCACAGAGAGGTCAGTGGGGGCTGAACACATTAGCCAGGACTCCCAGCAGCAGGAAACTCACCAGTCCAGCCTGCTCTGCTGACAGGACGTCCCTCCAGATGTCCAGAGGAAGTCTGCCAGCTTCATCTCCCGAGCCTCCATTTCCTCATCCGTAAAGTGGGTAGGGCTGTGGCAAAAGTTCCATGGCACGAGGTGCAAAGAGTGCTCACCTAGGCCGGCACATCATGGGCTCTCTGGGGGCATGGACCATTTTCTCCTCCTCCCGAGGCAGGCCAAGCTCCAGGAAGCAGAAGACCTTCCAATGTGGGAGGAGAGGGTACTCAAGGGGTAGCCCAGTAGGGCTGAAGGTCTTCCCCGGTGCCCTGTGCAAACATGGGGGCAGGTGGGTGGTGCATGGCAGACCTGGTGTTCCCGGACATGGAGGCAGCCCATGGCCACAGCTGTGCTGAGACTCAGGCCACTCAGTTCATCCCTCTGCATCCCTCTCCCCCTCCTCCCTAAAGCCCTGCAAACCTGCCTTCGTGGCCCTTTTCTTCCCTGATGAGGCTTTGGAATGAGCTGCTTTTTTTAGCCTCTCCAATCAGGCCGGCATCGTGCTTGGCTATTGTTAGCATCTCAGCTCGACGCCTCCTTCAGAAAGTGATGAGATCATCCCCCCAGAGGTCCACGGTCACCTTTCCACAAGGCTCAGCAACGTGCAGACCTCTCCTCCCATCCCCTACCCTGGTCCCAGGACAGGGACAGTGACAGCACTGAGAAGAGGAGTCAGGGACTGAACTAGGAGCAGGAAGGGAACTGGGAGTGAATGATCAAGGAGAATCTACTGTGGGCTCCAGACAGCGTCCTCTCTGCCCGCCAGCAACCCTTCCTTGCCTCTGGGGCCAGCACTTTGTTTTTCCCTCAAGGAGCCAGCTCACCTTCTGTGTCATGCTGTACTGACCCCCACGCCTTACCAGCCCATCATGCACGGTGTTCCCCTCTGGTTCAGTGATTGGATCCCAAGCAGGATGTGTAACCATCCATTCTCCTCTTTAAACAGAACCTGTTTTGTTGGAGTGAAAGTTTGCCCCCTTAAAAATAGGTGTTACCAGGTTCCCTTGCAGCTAGGAGTGGCCATGGACATAAGAGGAAGTCTGCCAGTTTAATTTCCCATAAAAGGGGATGGTCTCAGGGGCACACACCCTTCTTCCTGCCTGGAATGTGGATCTGATGCCCAGAGCAGGAGCAGCCACATTGCAACCATGAGGATAAAAGGTGCAAAGACTGGACTTTCTGACAAAGATGGTGGCACAGAAGCACACATGTACATTTGCCTCTTCTTGAAACCTCACTAAAATGATGGTAAAGATCACTTTACGGACATTACCCTCAAGCAGAAAGAGAAAAGGGGAGGAGGCCCAAGCACCAACATTTTGGAGACTGGAAACCTGGTGGATGAGCCGTAACCCACTAGGTGAGCTTGAGAAGCTGAAACATGGCCGGCCAGCAGCATGCAAAGATGAGAAGCAACAATGGGCTGGGAGGATGGAGATGCCAGATATTTCTGGAGGGGAGTGAAGGAGGATTGTTTCAAGCAACAGCAGTTAGTCTTCCTCTCACGGGAGGGACAGAGACAGAGACAGCTATCCACTCCCACTGCTTACACAACTGGGAGATTGCCCCTCCCTGAGCCTGGCAGAAAACCCAAGATTTATTTTCAAGAAAGGGTCTGGCAGAGGCCTCTGGACTGGGGGATGCCACTCCAAAAGCAGGGCATGTACTGAGTATTGGAGTTCCCCGCCTCTTTCTCCTTGCAGCCCCCGGAAAACCGGCAGCCAGGCCTCACATGCAGCAGGGGGGAGCTGGGGGATCATTTTGGTTGGGGTCAGTTCCACTGACCTTCCTAGTGGAAATCCTCACCCTCTGACCCCCAGTGACCCCCCGGGGAAGCAATCCGCCAGATCACCTGCAGTGGAGACCGCAGTCAGAAAACGCTACCCAAGGGCTCAGCACTTCCAATCAGCTTCTTTGTTTTTTAAATGAAGTAGACATTTAAATGACGTTTATATTCAGTGAAGTGCACAGATCTTAGCACAGTTTGATGAATTTTGGCAAACTTACTCCCATGTCACACGCCTCCCTCAAGGTAGAGGACATTTCTGCCAGCTGGAAAATCTCTCACCAGGTCACCCTCCCATCTGATCCCCGTCTCCATCGCCTGTCCTCCCCATCCCCTGCAGGCCGTGCTGTTCCGATTTCTATCAGCATAGAGGAGCCCTGTCTGTTCTAGAAGTTCATATAGATGACATCACACAGCACATACTCTTCTGTATCAGGCTTTGTCACCTAGTAGAATGTTTTTGAGAGTCATCCATGTGTTGCAGGCCTCAGGGGTTTGCTCCTTTCTGTGGTTAAATGATCTTCCATGGTTTAGAATGGAATATTTATCCACTCTCCTCTTGACGGACATTTGAGTTGTTGATAGTTCTTGGCTATCACAAATAAAAGTGCTATGAACATTCTTGTACAAGTTTTTATGTGGACACGTGCTTGCTTTTTTTTTTAATTGAATAAATAGCTAGACATAGAATTGTTTGGTCACAGCAATTTTGTTTAACTTTACGGGAAATTGCCATATTGATTTTTAAAGCGATTGTACCATTTCACATTCTTACCAACAATGTATGCATTCTAGTTGCTCCGTATCTTTGTCAACACTTGTTAGGGTCTTTAAATTTTAGCCATTCTGGTGGATATGTAGTGGTATCTTGCTGTGACTAAAATGTGTACTCCCCTCCCCCAATGACTAATGGTGTTGAAGATCATTTTTATGTACTTATTTGCCATTTATGTATCTTTTTTGGTGAAGTGTTTGTTTAAATCTTCGGCCCATTTTTGGGAATTTTTAATGTTTTTTTTTTTTTTTTTCCAGACAGAGTTTTGCTCTTGTCACCCAGGCTGGAGTGCAATGGCGTGATCTTTGCTCACTGCAACCCCCACCTCCCAGGTTCAAGTAATTCTTCTGCCTCAGCCTCCTGAATACCTGGGATTACAAGCATGCACCACCACGCCCAGCTAGATTTTTGTATTTTTAGTACAGAGGGGATTTCACTATGTTGGCCAGGCTGGTCTAGAACTCCTGACCTCAGGTGATCCGCCCTCCTCAGGCTCCCAAAGTGCTGGGATTACAGGCGTGAGCCACCCCGCCCAGCCGGATTTTTAAAATTATTGAGTTGTAAGAGTTCTTTTATTTTTTTTAACCTCTGAACTTTTTATTGGCCTCCTGCTCTCTAAAGGGTACCCTGCTTCTGCTGCCTTAATGTCTCAGAACTTTGGTGTCGTTGGTCTCAGACACCACTTTGCCATCCACTCTCTGGTGGGTCGTGGTCTTTGGAATGGTTTGCATGGAGTTGCTGCTGTCCAGGGCATCTCCAAGACTGAAGTCCTTGCCATCTTCCAGCAGGTGGCAGTAGGTGGCGATCTCAGCCTCCAGCTTGACCTTGATGTTCAGCAGGGCCTCATACTCCTGGGCCTGGCACTGTCCCTCTGCCCGGGTCTGTGCCAGCTCTGACCCCAGGTGCAGCAGGATCCCGTTGAGCTGCTCCATCTGCAAGGTGTAGCAGGCCTTCACCTCCCTCAGGCTGTTCTCCAAACTGGCTTTCAGATTTCTCATGGAGTCCAGGTTGATCTCCAAGGACTGGACTGTACATCTCAGCTCTGTGAGTGTCATCTCAGCAGCTCCAGCCTTGGCAGACTGCGTGGTGACCACTGTGGTGCTCTCCTCAATCTGCTGAGACAAGTACTTGTCCAGCTCCTCTCCGTTCTTCCAAGCCAGCTCGTCATATTGGGCCCGGATGGCTGCCATGATCTTGGCGAGGTCCTGAGATCTGGGGATCTACCTCCATGGTCAACCCAGAGCTAGCAATCTGGGCTTGTAGGCCTTTTACTTCCTCTTCGTGGTTCTTCTTCATGAAGAGCAGCTCCTCCTTGAGAGCCTTGATCTCTGTCTCCAGCTGCAGCCGAGTGACATTTGTGTCATCAGTGACCTTGCGGAGTCCATGGATGTTGCTCTCCACAGACTGGCACATGGCCAGCTCTGTCTCATATTTGACTCTAAAGTCATCAGCAGCAAGACGGGTATTGTTGATCTGCAGAACAATGCAGGCATTGTCCACAGTAATTGCCAAGCTCTGAGCCCTCTGGTCCTTGATGGTCTTGAAGTAATGGCTCCAGTCTCTGACCTGGGGTCCCTTCTTCTCCAGATGCTCCCAGATTTTGCTCTCCAGCTTCCGGTTCTTGGTCTCCAGGTGCCTCACTCTGTCCGGGTAGGAGGCCAGCAGTCGTTCAGGCTTTGCATTGGTCTCCTCGTTCTGGATGCCTCCCATTCCTGCCAGACCCCAGTCATCCCCGCGGCCAGGCTTCCGGACTCCGTGCTGCCCCGGAAGCTCGTGGAGCAGGACACGGAGATCCTGGAACCAGAGTTCCCGGTGCCTGCATAGACGCTGGCCACACTGCTGACCGGCCGGCGCCGTAGCTGGGGGCCTGGGCAGGGCCCAGCGACCGGTAGTTGGTGGAGAATGTGGAGCAAGTGGTGAAGCTCAAGCTGTCCGGGGAGGAGGGAGAGAGGACAGGACTTGGGTTTTGCCCACCAAGAGTTCTTTACATAATTCTAGATACAAGCCCTTTGTCCGATGCATATTTTGTATATATTTTCTTCTAGTGTGTGACTTTCCTTTTCATTTTTGGAACAGTGTGTTTTAAAGAACAAACACCTATAAGTTTGATGCAGTTCAGTATATCCAATTTTTCTTTTAATAATTAGTGGTTTTTGTAAGATATTTTGCCAAACTTGAAGTTGCAAAGATTTTCTTCTATATCTTCTTGAAAAAGTTTTATGTCTTTAGCTTTTACACTTAGGTCTAGGATGCATTTCAAGTGACTTTTTGTATATAATGTGAAGTTTCAAGGTTCATTTTTAAAAAACATACGGCTGTGAAATCATTTCAGCACTTTTTGTTGAAAAAAGTTTATTTAAACATTTGTTGAAAATCAATTGACTATATATGTGTGGGTCTATTTCTACAGTCTGTTTTCTCTTCTATTGATCGCTATGTCCATCTTTATGCAAATTCCACAGTCTTGATTACTGTAGCTTTATAAGAAGTCTTGAAACTAAGTGTGTAAATCCTCCAACTTTGTTCATCTTTTTCAAAATGGTTCTGGTTATTCTGAGTTGTTTGCATTTTCAAATTTTAGAATCGGCTTGTCAAATTCTACCAGAAAAGCCTGCTGGGATTTTAATTGGGATTGTGTTACATCTATAGATGAATTTGGGGAGAATTGACATCCTAGCAATTACATTAGTTTGAGTTTTCTCAGGATTCTTCTGTTTCCAGAGAAACAGAACCGATAGTCTATCTCTCTATCTGTATATATCTAGTCAGATGGATATGAGAGAGGATTTATTGTAGGGATTGGCTCACGTAATCATGAAGGCCAAGAAGTCCCATGATGTGCAGCCTGCAACTTGGAGATGCAAGAGTGCAGGTGCTGTCATTTAGTCTGAAGGCCTGAGTACTGGGTAGGGGCAGAAGAATGCTGGTGTCTGTTCCAGTGTCTGATGGCCCAAGAACTAGGAGCTCTAGTGTCCAGGGGTAGAAGAAGATGGATGTTCCAACTCAAGGAGAGAGAGAGAGAGAGAGAGAGAGAGAGAGAGAAATAAAGAGAAAGAGAGAGAGAGAGAATTCATCCTTCCTCTGCATTTTTGCCCACCCACATTTATAAGGGTGGATATCTTTACTCTGTCTACTGATTTAAATTCTAATCTCTTTCAGAAACACCCTCCCAGATACACCCAGAAATCATGTTTTACCAGCTACCTGGGCATCCCTTGGCCCAGTCAAGTTGACATGTAATAGTAACCATCACAACAATGCCGAGTCTCTCACTCCACGAACACGTTGTATCACCTTATTTATTTAGGTCTTTAATTTCTCTTGCCAATGTTCCATAGTTTCCAGTGAACAGTTCTTGTTTATATCCAAATAGTTCATGTTATGCTATGTTAAATGGTTATTTTCTAAAATTGCAATTTCTGATGGTTCATTGCTGGTACATAGAAATCAATTAATTTTTATATATAGATTTTGTATCCTGAAACCTTGCCAAACTCACTTATTAGTTCTTGTGGGTTTTTGTAGATTTGTTTAGATTTTCTACAGAAACAGTCATGTTGCCTATGAATAAAGGCAGTTTTAGTACATCCTTTCCGACCTGGATGCCTTTATTTCATTTTTTGTGCCCCAACACACTGGTAAGCACCTCCAATACAATGTTAAGTACAAGTGGTAAGAATAGGCATACTTGCCTCATTTCTGATTTGGGGAGGAAGGAGGAAGCATTTAGCTTTTCATCATTGACTATGATATTAACCGTGGGTTTTCCTTAGATGCCGTTTTTCAGGTTGAGAAAGTAATCTTCTATTTCTAGTTTGCTGAGTTTAAAAAAGGAGAATCAGGAATGGATGTTGGATTTGGTCAAATGTCTTTTCTGTATCTATTGAGAGGATTTTATTGTTCTTTGAAAATATTTTTAACTAATTAATTAATTGATAAATAATAGCTGTGCATATTTTCGAGGTACACGTGATAATTTGATATATTTACATAATCAAATCAGGGTAATTGCAATTGCAATGGATGGATATTTATCTTTATACTAGGAACATTCACATTACTCCCTTCTAGCTATTTTGAAACGTATAATCAATTAATATTAACTATAACCATCCTACTCATCTGTTGGACACCAGTTCTTATTTCTTCTATCTAATGTTTTCCTTATTTAGTCTTTTAAGATGGTGAATTACATTGACTGATTTTCAGATGTTAAACCAAGCTTGCCCTCCTTGGGTAAGCCCCATGCTAACAAGGTGCATTATTATTTCTATCTGTCTGTCTGTCTCTGTGTATGTGTGTGTGTGTGAATTTAAATTTGATATGCTAAAATTTGTTTAAGAACTTTTGTGAGAGATGTTGGCCTGTAGTTTTTTTTTTCTTGTAATATTTTTGACTAGTTTTAATATCAGGATATTGCTGGCCTTACAGAATGAATTGAGGTGTGTTCCAGCATTTTCAGTTTTATGAAAGAGTTTGTATAGAACTGGCATTATTTCTTCTTTATATGTTTGGTAGAATTCACAAGCAAAGCCATTTGGACCTGGAGTTTTCTTTGTTGGAAGTTTTTTTTTTTTTTTTTTTTTTTTTTTTTTTTTACTACAGATTAAATTTCTTTACTAGGTGTAAAGTTATTTAGGTTGTCTATTTCTTCTTGAGTGAGATTCGGTAGTGCAAACATTTTCAAGGAATTTGTCAAGTTCATGTAAGTTGTGTGACGTATTGGCATCACATTGTTCATATTAGCCTTTTAATGTCTATAGGGTCTGTAGTGGTATCCCCTCTTTCATTCACGATGCTGAAAACTTGTGTCTGCTCTCTTTTGGTCATGATTAGTCTGGCTACAGGTGTATTAATTTTAACAACTTACTTAAAAGAACAAACATTTGTTTCTATTTATTTTCTTTGTTGTTCTCCTGTTTTCCATTTCATTAATTTCTGCTTTTCATCATTCCCCTTTTTCCGACTACTTAGCTCTCCTTTGTCGGATTTCTTAAGGTACAAGTTTAAGTCAATCTGAAAACTTTATTCTTTTCTAATAGAAGCATTTATTAATAAAAAAATTTCCCTCTATGCACTGCATTGGCTGTATCCCACATATTTTGGTATGTGAAGTTTTCATTTTCATTTAGTTAAAAATGATCATTTCACTTGTGATTTATTCTTTAAACAGTGAATTATTTCGAAATGTATTTTTTAGTTTCAAAATATTTAGGCATTTTTCAGGCATCTCTCCATTATTGATTTCTAACTTAGCCCAATTGTGGTCAGAGAACATACTTTGTATGATTTAAACCCATTCCAACTTTTTGAGACTGGTTTTAGGGCCCAGGAAATCCTCTATCTTGGTAAACGTTTTGTGCACTTGAAAATAGTGTGCTTTCTGCTATTGTGGGGTGGAGTGCTTTATATGTTGATTAGGTTATGTGGTTGATAATGTTCAAATCTTTTATATACTACTGATTTTCTATCTCATCATTATATTATTAAACAGGGGTATTGAAATCTCCAGTTATAACTGTAGATATGTCTATTTCTTCTTTCAGTTCTCTTCTGTCAGTTTTGCTGTATGCATTTTGAATTTCTGTTAACAAGTGCATAAACTTTTAGCATTATTCGTCTCTTGATGCAGGGACCCTTTCATCATTCAATGACCTTCTGTATTATTGGTAATATTATTTTCTCTAAACTCTACCTTTCCAATATTAATATCCACACTTTGACTTTTTTTGAGGTTAATCTTAAGATGGCATATCTTTTTCCATCTTTATTTATTTATTTTTTATTTTTTGAGATGGAGTTTCACTCTTGTCACCCAGGCTGGAGTGCATTGGTGCGATGTCAACTCACTGCAACCTCTGCCTCCCGGGTTCAAGCAATTCTCCTGTCTCAGCCTCCTGAGTAGCTGGGATTACAGGCATGCACCACCATGGCTAATTTTTTGTAGTTTTAGTAGAGACAGGGTTTCACCATGTTGGCCAGGCTGGTCTTAAATTCCCGACCTCAGGTGATTTGCCCACCTCGGCCCCCCAAAGCGCTGGGGTTACAGGCATGAGCCAGCACGCCCAGCCTTTTTCCACCTTTTTACTTTTAACCTATATGTATCTTTATGTTTAATGTTGACTTTCTGTAATCAGTGTATAGAGTCTTAGCTTAAAAAAAAAAAAAATCTTAGCCGGGCATGGTGGCTCATGTCTGTAATCCTAGCACTTTGGGAGGCCAAGGTGGGCAGATCACCTGAGATCAGGAGTTTGAGACCAGCCTGGGCGACATGGTGAAACCCCGTCTCTATTAAAATACAAAAAATTAGCTGAGCTTGGTGGTGGACTTCTGTAACCCTAGCTACTCAGGCGGCTGAGGCAGGAGAATTGCTTGAACCTGGGAGGCGGAGGTTGCAGTGAGCCAAGATTGCACCACTGCACACTCCAGCCTGGCGACAGAGCAAGATTCTGTCTCAAAAAAAAAAAAAAAAAAAAAAAAAGGGACCTGACATCAGTCTCACAATCTTTACCTTTAAATTAGAGTGTCTGGACTGCTTACCTTGAAGGTGATATAGTTACAACTGAATATAAATCTTCTACTTTGCTTTCTCCCCCTCTATTTGTCTCATCTATTCTTTGCTTCTCTTTCCTTCTTTTGCCTTAATTGGATATTTTTATAATTCTACTTTATTTCCTCCATGGGTGTATTAGCTACCCCCCATCCTGTGTTTTAAAAGTAGTTGCTCTAGTATTTATTGTAGACATCTTTAACTTGTCACAGTTAACATTCGAGGACTCCTGCACCCCTTCACTTGGAGTGTGAAGCTCCCACGACAGTGCCCTTCCCTTTACATCTCTCTGCTTTTCCACTAGTACCACCATGATTTTACTTCTACATTTATTATAAATCTCACAATACATTGTTGTTATTTTTGCCTGAAACAGAAATAATCTTTTAAAGGGCATAAACAATTTTAAAAATGTCTTTTACATTTACTGACATGATTACCATTTTTGTTTTGTTTTGTTTCTGAGACAGGGTCTCACTGTCGCCCAGGCTGGAGTGCAATGGTGCGACCTTGGCTCACTGCAACCTCAACCTCCCCAGGCTCAAGTGATCCTTCTACCTCAGCCTCCTGAGTAGCTGGGACTACAGATACATACCACCACACCCAGTTAATTTGTGTAGTTTTTTTTTGTAAAGACAGGGTCTTCCTATGTTGCCCAGGCTGGTCTCAAACTCCTGGGCTCAAGTGATCCTCCCGCCGTGGCCTCCCAAAGTGCTGGATTACAGGTGTGAGCCACCGTGCCCGGCCTGATCACCATTTTTGATGCTCTTTGTTCCTACATGTTTATTCAGGTTTCTGCTTAGTATGTGCATCATTTTCCTTCTGCCCAAAGGAGGTCTTTTAGAATTTCTTGTAGTGCTGCTCTGCTTGGGATCAAATCTCTCCGCTCCTTACGTTAAATTAAATCTTTACCTTGTCTTCATTAAAAATATATTATCTCTATATAGAGTTCAAACTTGACAGTTAATTCTCTGTCAATACTTCAAAGTGATGATGTCACCCATCTTCTCACCTCTATTGTTTCTTCTAAAAAGCTTTCTGTAAACTTTGTCTTTGTTCTTCTGTGTGTGATGTGTCTTTTTTTGCTCTCTTGCTGCTTTTAATGCTTTCCTTTAACATCTGTTTCCAGAAATTTGATGATGAGGCACCTTGGTGTGGTTTTCTTCATGTTTCTTATGCTTGAGTTCATTGAGATGTTTGGACCTATGGACTGATAGTTTTCATTAAATTTGAAAAAATATAACCATTATTTTTCCAGACTTTTTTTTGGGTGTCCATCCCTCTTCCCCATTGCTTTTCTTTTCTGAGATTCCAGTGACATGCATATAGGTCATTTGATGCTTTGTTCATTATATTTCACTTTTTTCCTGTGTTTTTTGATAGCTTCTTAGTCTTATGTATCCATATTCACCTAACTTTTCTTCTGTGTTGTCTAATTTGTTGTGCGTTTTTCATCTCTTAAAATCTGACTTGGGTCTTTTAAAAAACTCTTTCAGTCTGTTCTTATCAGGTGCACACTTGCCTCATTTTCTTGAACAAATAGAGTCCATTTCTTAGAGTTGTTTTAGTATCTTCGTCTAATAATTCTATCATCGATGTCATTTCTGGGTCTGTTTCTACTGACTGATTTTTCCCCATATTATGACCTGTCTTTTTCTACCTCTTTGCATAGATGGTGATTTTTGATTAGGTACAAGAAATTGTGAGCTCTGGTTGTTGGGTGTGGTTTAATTAATTAATTTTGCCTGTATTCCTTTAAATATTTTTTACAAAATTTTCTGGGCATTAAATCAGTTACTTGGAAACAGTTGGATCCTTCTGAGGCTTGATTTTAAGCTTTGTTCCAGTGTTTCTTTTTCTAATCTGAGGTCACTTCCTCACACGCATGTGCTGATCAGTACTCAGCTAAAGAATGGAGGGTAACCCCTCAGGGTTATAGATGTAGGTATAGTCAGTTGTTTGGGTACCATTTGTTAAAAAGTTTTTTCTTTTCCCTAACTTGCTTTAGCACCTAAGGTAAAAAGAAATCAATTGACCGTATAAATGTGAGTTTCCTTCTGGCCTCTATTCTGTTCTAGTGCTTTTATTTGTCTATGTTTATGCCATTATTGTACTGTCTTCACTATCATAACTTTATAGCAAGTCTTGAAATTATGTCGTAAAAGTCCTCCAACCTTATTTTTCTTTTTGAAGACTTTTTTTTTTTTTTTTTGCTATTCAAGGTTTTCCAATTTCTGCATACGTTTTGGAATCAACTGTGATGCTTGTAAGATTCCAGAGGCCCTCACAGAAGCCAAGCAGATGTTGAAGCCGTGGTTGTACAGTCTGCAGAACCGTGAGCCAATTAATTATCTTTTCTTTATGAATTATTCAGTCTCATGTATTTCTTTATAGCAATGCATGAGTGGTCTAACACAGAAACTGTACTGAGGAGTGGGTCTCAGGTGAGACTTTAGACCAGACGTGGGGCTTTTGAGTTAATGCTGGAATAAGTTAAGATTTCAGGGGACTATTATTGGGAAGGTATGATTGTATTTTGCAATGTGAGAAGGACATGAGATTTGGGGGGTCCAGGGGCAGAATGATGTAGTTTGGATATTTGTCCCCACTCAAATCTCACGTTGATTACCTTCAATGTTGCAGGCGGGGCCTGATGGGAGGTGATTGGATCATGGGGGTGGATCCCTTATGGCTTGGTGCTGTTCTCCGCGTAGTGAGTGCGTACTCATGAGACCTGCTTGTTTAAAAGTGTGTGTCGCGGCCTGGCGTGGTGGCTCACGCCTGTAATCCCAGCACTTTGGGAGGCCGAGGCGGGTGAATCACGAGGTCAAGAGTTCGAGATCAGCTTGGCCAATATGGCGAAACCCTGTCTCTACTAAAAAAAAAATACAAAAATTAGCTGGGCATGGTGGCACGTGCCCGTAGTCCCAGCTACTCGGGAGGCTGGGGCAGAAGAATCGCTTGGACCCAGGAGGCGGAGGTTGCAGTGAGCAAAGATCGTGCCACTGCACTCCAGCCTGGGCAACAGAGTGAGACTCCATCTCAAAAAAAAAAAATTAAAAAAAAAAAAGGAAAAGTGTGTGTTGCTGCTCCCCCATCTCTTTTGCTCTGCTCTTGCCATGTGAGGTGCCTGCCTCTCCTTCACCTTCTGCTATGACTGCAAAGTTCCAGAGGTCCTTGACAGAAGCCAAGCAGATGTTGGTGCCATGCAGAATTGTGAGCCAATTCAACTTCTTTTCTTTATTTTTTAAAAAGAATCAACTTTTAACTTTAAAAATGACTGCTAGGGCTGGGTGCGGTGGCTGACACCTGTAATCTCAGCACTTTGGGAGGCCGAGGTGGGTGGATCACTTGAGGTCAGGAGTTCAAGACCAGCCTGGGCAATATGGTGAAACCCCGTCTCTACCAAAAATACAAAAAAATTAGCTGGGCGTGGTGGTGTGTGCCTGTAGTCCCAGTGACTCACAAGGCTGAGGCAGGAGGATTGCTTAAGCCCGGGAGACAGAGGTTGCAGTGAGCTGAGATTGTGCCACTGCCCTCCAGCTTGGGTGACAGAGTGAGACTGTCTGAAAAAAAACAAACCAAAACAAAAAAACAAACCAAAACAAAAAAAATGACTACTGAGATTAAATTATTTAAAAAACAGTATCATTGAGCTATAATTGACATATAATAAATGACACACATTTAAAGTACACAGTTTAGTAAGTTATGAAGCGTGTGTTCATGTGTGGGCCATCATCACAATCAAGACAATGGACATGAGCATCAGCCCCAGGAGTTTTCCTCTGACTCTTCTGTTTCCTTAATGCCCAACCCACCCTGGCCCCCAGGCAATCACCAATTTGCTTTTTGCCACTATAGATTGGTTTGTCGAGATTTTGATTGGGATTGCATTGAATCATTAGATAAATTTGGGGCAAATTGCTATCTTATAAATATTGAATCTTCTAGTCAATGATCATGGTATATCTCCCCGTTTGCTTATTTCGTCTTTATTTTATCTCAGTACACATTACTATTATTATTATTATCATTAGAGATGGAGCCTGGCTCCCAGGCTGGAGTGCAGTGGCATGATCTCTGCTCACTGCAGCCTCCATCTCCCGGGTTTCAGCTATTCTCCTACCTCAGCCTCCTGGGTAGCTGGGATTACAGGCACCCACCACCACACCTGGCTAATTTTTGTATTTTTTTATTAGTAGAGACAGGGTTTCATCATGTCGACCAGGCTGGTCTCAAACTCCTGACCTCAGGTGATCCTCCCGCCTCGCCTCCCAAAGTATTAGTATTAGAGGCATGAGCCACTGTGCCTGGCCTGTACACATTATTTTATAGCCTTTAGTGTAGAGGCTTTACATGTATTTTATTAAATGTATTCCTAAGTATTTGATGTTTTTTATGGTATTGCAAAGGTATCACTTTTAATATCAGTCATTACAGTGTATAGAAATTTGTCTTTCTCTATTGCCTTTTTATCCTGTGACCTTGTTAAATTTGCTTTCTAGTAAAGCAGTTAAAAGATCCCTTAGCATTTCCAGCATATATAATATTATCTGTGAATAAAGTCAGGTCTATCTCTTTCTTTCCATTTTGTAAGCTTAAACATTTTTTTTTCCTGCTGAGTTTCCCTGGGCAGGCCCTCCAGTCTAATGTTGAAGAGAAAGCTCACATCCCTGCCTTGCTTTGAATCTTCGGGAGGAAGCATTTATTCTTCATGGTGATGTGTGATGCTAACTGTGGAATTTTGTTGAGCTTTGTTTGTACATACCTTTCATCAGGTTGCGGAAGTATCTTTTCATTCCTAGTTTGCTAAGAGTTTTTTCTGACAAATGACCGTTGAATTTTATCAAATGCTTTTTCTGCATCTGTGGAGCTGGTCATATGGGTTGTCACCTTTATTTTGTGAATCTTGATTCATCTTGTAATGAATGACAGTAATTGAGTTTTGAATGTTGAAGATCTGAAAACAATATTTCATCTATTCCTCCCCTCCAGTTTTATAATTATTAACGGCAGCAGGGCAAGTGCCGTACCTTCGTGGCTGAGAGCAGCCACTCGAAACCAGCTGTGCTAGAACTGCACAGTCAAATATGATCAACAACCCAGGGTCACCTGATGAAAGGTGTGACCAAAATAAACTATCAGCAAGAAGCAACTTGAAGGAAATGACACTATGGAAAGAGAAGAAAAAGTTAAAAATACCATCACTGATCTCCTCAAAGGAATAAGACATCCTTCTATCAGAACAAGCAGCCATAAAACAGAACAGGAGTGCTTAGAAAATAAAAATATTACAGCAGAAATGAAAAACTCAGTAGAAAAGCTGGAAACTAGATACAATCCACTATGGTAGAAAGCAGAACAAAAAAGACACAGAGGGCCAGCTGCGGTGGCTCAGACCTATAATCCCAGCACTTTGGGAGGCCGAGGCGGGCCGATCATGAGATCAAGAGATTGAGACCATCCTGGCCAACATGGTGAAACCCCATCTCTTCTAAAAATACAAAAATTAGCTAGGCATGGTGGTGCCTGCCTGTAGTTCCAGCTACTTGGGAGACTGAGGCAGGAGAATCGCTTGAACCTGGGAGGCAGAGGTTGCAGTGAGCCGAGATTGCGCCACTGCACTCCAGCCTGGTGACAGAGAGAGACGCTGTCTAAAAAAAAAAAAAAAAAAAAGACACAGAGAAAATAGAAGAGAAAAGGTAAGAAAATGAGGGGAAAGCCCAGAAGTTCCACAGGGAGAGAACAGAAAGGCAGAGGGAAGCATTTATCAAGGAAACGATGAAAACATTTTCTACTTGCAGGACCACTGATTGTCCAGAAAAACGGATGAAAATAAACCAAGACCAAACAGATGACCGTGACATTTCATGATGCTTAGGGACAGAGAAATGAAGGTGGGGGATGAGGAGGAGGAGCTGTATACAAAAGATGGGGGAAAAGAATATCTTTTAACTTCTCAATAGCAATTTCGGGAGTGAGAGAACCGTGGAGCAATTCCTGCAGAATTCTACACCCAGCGTGCTGAAAATGATTGCTGTGAACAAAATTCCTTTATCCGTGAAGTTTGGCCAAGAAGATAATTTGCAGGACTTGAGCAGCAGATGGGGTGTAGTAGCCGTTACTTTCTGAAAGTCTCTGATTGATGACAGGGTTCTGCAGACGTGCCCAGTGGGTTCCGGTTTATTTTCAGTCTTTCTTCTTCACCCACACTCTTCTTCCTGCCAGCCCCACTGACCACCTGCAGCCCCAGGCCCATCTCAGAGGCAATGGCTTCTCCCAGACCCTCCCTAAAAACCCCTCCGGCTTGTTCTCACATCTATGGCTGGATATGCTTGGCTTCAGGGGTTTTCCTGAAAGCCCTGACTTGTCCACCTGTGTGGACAACAGGTGGCTGGTGACCTTCTGCCCATCTGTACCTTCCCTTTTCCAACCCCTCTCACTATGGTGCAAGGTCTAATTTTTTCTTTCTTTTTTTCTTTCTCTTTCTTTCCTTTTTCTCTCTCTTTCTCTCTCTCTTCTTTCTCTTTCTTTCTTTTTCTTTTTTCTTTCTTTCTTTCTTTCTTCCTTTCTTTTTCTTTCCTTCCTTCCTTCCTTTTTTCTTTCTTAAATGGAGTCTTGCTCTGTCACCCAGGCTACAGTGCAGTGTCACGATCTTGGCTCACTGCAACCTCTGCCTCCAGGGTTCAAACGATTCTCCTGCCTCAGCCTACCAAGTACCTGCGACTACAGTCTCGTACCCCCATACCCGGCTAATTTTTTGTATTTTTAGTAGAGATGGGGGTTTCACCATTTTGGCCAGGCTGGTCTCGAACTCCTGGCCTCAAGTGATCCACCCTCCTCGGCCTCCCAAAGTGCCGGGATTACAGGCATGAGCCACCATGCCTGGCCGCAAGGTCTAATTTCTGCAATAGCATCCATACTAGCTCTGCTCCCTAAACAATCACTGTCTGATAGAATTTTTGGCATGTTTTAGAAGTGTTTCCAGGGAGCAGAAACAAATGCGTAGCAATCTAGAATTGATTTTCTGGTTCGACTAGATTTAAAGGCATTAACAACCCCATGGCCAGAGGTAATTAGGAGATTTGTCATCCATGGCATATGTTGGCAAAGCAACTACTTAAATCATCACTCAGGGTCTCCCAGACCAAGTGCCTATAGAGGCAAGGCTTTGAGTGACTGAGAAGCTGCAGCCGAGAATGTTTTAGTGACCATGGGGAATAGACGGACAGTGGGTCTGGCTGGTGACATGTAAGTGTTTTGGGGAATTTGGAGAAGGAAATGATAGCTCAGGATTGTAAATTCCCAGTACAAGTTCCAGGTTGGGAAGACGAGAGTGCCTCTGACTTCCTGGAAAGACATCCTCATCTCTTTTAGCCACAGGATTGAGAGATTTTTGAAAACCCATCCCAAAGTCTAATCTTGCAGGTGAATGCAGTTTAAGAATGCAATTAAGTTCACAACACCTCATATCTAAATTAGAATGATTGGGAAAAAGCAAGACTCTCAGAATTGGAATGAACGGACACCTGGGCAGATTGTGATGAAACTGAGCACCAGCGACCCCTGAATCCTGCTATGCATCCTTAGTTCATAGAGGCAGCCTCTCCTCCTGCGTGTGTGGAGGTCAGTCTCCCATTGCCTAAGAGCCTGTAGTGACCTCTTCTGAGATGGCCGATCCCCACCACCTCTCATTTCTTCCAGACCTGTCACTAGACTCATGTCCAGTTGGCACCAGGGCGCTGGGTACAAAGAATGACCAGGAGGAAAGTACCACAGCCAGGCTCACCTTGGGTGTATTGCACGTTTGGTTCCAGACCACCACAATGAAGAGAGCGTCACAATAAAGCAAGTCACACAAATGTATTGGCTTCTCAGTATTATATAAACTGGGAAACGTTGCCCAGATCCATCAGGCAGCTACAGCCTGAGGAAACGTATTTCTTAAATAATAAGACTTGAAAGTCAAAATGACTCCTTGATCCATGGGCTGCAGAATGGATGAAGTGTTTTGTTTGTTTGTTTTTGAGACGGAGTCTCGCTCTGTCGCCCAGGCTGGAGTGCAGTGGCGCAATCTCGGCTCACTGCAAGCTCTGCCTCCCAGGTTCATGCCATTCTCCTGCCTCAGCCTCCCGAGTAGCTGGGACTACAGGCACCCGCCACCACTCCTGGCTATTTTTTTCTGTATTTTTAGTAGAGACGGGGTTTCCTTGTGTTAGCCAGGATGGTCTTGATCTCCTGACCTCGTGATCCGCCTGTCTCGGCCTCCCAAAGTGCTGGGATTACAGGCGTGAGCCACCGCGCCTGGCTGGATGACGTGTTAGCAGGCGTGAAAACAACATTCTTCTTATACATCTCCATCAGAGCTCTTGGGTGACCAGATGCAGAGTCAATGAACAGTACTATTTTGAAAGAAATCTTTTTCTGAGGAGTAGGTCTCAACAGTGGGCTTCAAATATGTAGCAAGCCATTCTGTAAACAGATGTGCTGTCACCAGGCTTTGTTGTTCCATGTATAGAGCACACAGGCAGAGTAGATATAGCATCCTTCTCCTTTTGTTTTTTTTTTTGTTTGTTTGTTTTGAGATGGAGTCTCTCTCTGTCGCCTAGGCTAGAGTGTAATGGCGTGATCTCGGCTCATCACAACCCCCGCCTCCCGGGTTCAAGCCATTCTCCTGCCTCAGCCTCCCCAGTAGCGGGGACTACAGGTCCCTGCCACCATGCCTGGCTAATTTTTGTATTTTTAGCAGAGACGGGGTTTCACCATGTTGGCCAGGCTCATCCCGAACTCCTGACCTCAGGTGATCTGCCCGCCTCGGCCTCCCAAAGTGCTGGGATTACAGCTGTGAGCCACCACACCCGGCTGGTATAGCATCATTCTTAAGGGTCCTAGAATTTTCAAGGTTTTCAGAATCGCAAATTAACATTGGCTTCTACTTAAAGTCACCAGCTTCACTAGCCCCTCGCAAGAGAGTCGATCTGTCCTCTGAAGCTTCAAAGCTAACCATTGACTTCTCTTCTCTAGCTATACACTAGATGACATTTTCTTCCAATAGAAGGCTATTTTATTTACGTTGGAAATCAGTTGTTTAGTGTAGCCACCTGCATTGATGATCTCAACTGGATCTTCTGGATAACTTGCTGCAGCTACTCCATCAGCTCTTGCTGCTTCACCTTATACTTTTATGTTAAGGAGATGGCCTCTTTCCTTAACATGCTGTGGCTGCTAGGATCTGCCATCCACGTCACTCAAACTTCACATCAGCAAGAAGGCTGTTTCAATTTCTTAGCATTCTATGTTCACTGGAGTAGCACTTTTTTTTTTTTTTTTTCAGAGAGGAGTCTCACTGTGTCAACCAGGCTTGAGTGCAGTGGTGCAATCTCAGCTCACTGCAACCTCCACTTCCCAAGTTCAAGCGATCCTCCTGCCTCTGCCTCCCAAGTAGCTGGGATTACAGGCATGCGCCACCAGGCCCAGCTAATTTTTGTATTTTTAGTAGAGACAGGGTTTCACTGTGTTGGCCAGGCTGGTCTCCAACTCCTGACCTCGGGTGATCCACCCACCTCGTCCTTCCAAAGTGCTAGGATTACAGGTGTGAACCATTGTGCCCGGCTTGGAGTAGCACTTTTAATTTCCTTCAATAACTTTTTCTTGGCTGGGCGCGGTGGCTCACACCTGTAATCCCAGCACTTTGGGAGGCTGAGGCAGGCGAATCACCTGAGGTCAGGAGTTCAAGACCAGCCTGGCCAACAGGTGAAACTCCATCTCTACTAAAAATACAAAAATTAGCCGGGCGTGGTGGCACATGCCTGTAATCTCAGCTACTTGGGAGGCAGAGGCAGGAGAATCGCTTGAACCTGGGAAGTAGAGGTTGCAATGAGCTGAGATCGCTCCACTGCACTCCAGCCTGGGCAACAGAGTGAGACTTTTTCTTTGCATTCACAATCTGGCTAACTGGCTCAAGAGCCCCAGCTTTTGGCCCGTCTCAAGCTTTTCGCATGCCTTCCTCACCAAGCTTAGCCATTTCTAACTTTTGACTTAAAGGGAGGGATGTGGACTCCTCCTTTCATTGAACACTTAAAGGCCATTGTAAGGTTATAATTGGCCTATTTTTAATATTACTGTGTCCCAGGGAATAAACAGGCCTGAGGAGAGGAAGAGAGACAAGGGAAAGATGGGTGGGCGGAACCCTTAGAGCACACACGATATTCCTCCATTAAGTTTGCCGTGGTTTTTGGCACCCCAAAACAATGACAATAGCAACGCCAGGGATCACCAAAGGCATAGTCACCACACTAGACAAGGAACCCAGCTGCAGTGCTTGCTTTGGGCAGAGGAAATACCGGATGAATACAGGAGAGGAGGCCCTACACACCAGGCACAGCCATGTGAGCGGTGGTGGAAGGGAAGGGGGTCAGTTAGGAGTACTCACACTTTATGCTGTTGTTACGAACATTTTCAATCACATTAACCAATTATTATTATGATTATTTAGAAGGAATTTTGCTCTTATTGCCCAGGCTGGAGTGCAATGGTGTGATCTCGGCTCACTGCAACCTCCACCTCCCAGGTTCAAGTGATTCTCCTGCCTCAGCCTCTCGAGTAGCTGGGATTACAGGCACCTGCCACCATGCCCAGCTAATTTTTGTATTTTTAGTAGAGATGGGGTTTCACCATGTTGGCCAGGCTGGTCTTGAACCGCTAACCTCAGGTGATCCACCTGTCTCAGCCTCTAAGTGCTGGGATTACAGGCATGAGCCACCACGCCCGGCCCCCATATTAACCAATTATCATTTCCTTCTTCCATTGCCCTGCTATCTCACATAAGCTATGTTCATCGTGACTGGCCTTACATCATGATATTTAAGTCACAGGATGTCAAAGAAGGAGTGTGACTCAGCCAGAAGGGGGATTGCCCCCTTCGCAGATGGAGAAAGTCTCTTTTTGAGGCTGGGAGGGTAGAAGGTTAGTGACTTTCGATTTTAATAAGGAACAGTTGCATCGTGTGAGGAAGCAGCCTGATTTCATTGCTGTCTTTATTAGGAAGTTAAATATAGTGAGAAGGGGTTTGTTTAGATGGCAGGCTGACAACTCGCAGGCTGTTGGCAGGCAAAAGCAAGCAGGCTGCGCTCCTCTGAGCGACTTTGTGATCGGAGATGGGGAGAGACCGCTGCACAGGTGCTCCGTGAGTTCCAGGGTGTCCGCACTCTTCCTCACCCTGGGTCCTGCTCATGCTCCCCACTGTTGACCCTGCTGCCCCGACAGTGGCCCTGGGCTTCCCCACAGAGGTGGCAGCTGCAGAGGCAGCACCTCCTGCAGCCTCTTGGCCAGACCTCCCCCGGCGCCCTGACCCGTGCAGCTGGATGTGCGTGACTTTCTCATGACTTCCCTGCAAGCTCCGAGCTGGCCTCCTGCCCCGGGCTTCAGGAGGGCTGGCTGCTGAGTCTTTCCTGACTCTCCCGCTCCCCTCCTCCCCAGCTCCGCTCCCCTGCTCTTCCTAGGATTGTGCAAGGTCTCATTCCTATGATGGGCCACTCCTCCCACAATGCTCACTGTGGCTTCTCTTCCTGGACTGAACTGGGCCTAGGATAACCACTCAAGCCACTGATCAGCTAGGAGAGTAGAATAAAGATATTTCGAGGCTGGGCACGGTGGCGCACACCCGTAATCCCAGGACTTTTGGAGGCCAAGGCAGACAGATCACGAGGTCAAGAGATCAAGACCATTCTGGCCAACATGGTGAAACTCCGTCTCTACTAAAAATACAAAAATTAGCTGGACGTGGGCCAGGCGCGGTGGCTCACGCCTGTAATCCCAGCACTTTGGGAGGCGGGTGGATCACGAGGTCAGGAGATCAAGACCATCCTGGCTAACACGGTGAAAGCCCGTCTCTACTAAAAATCCAAAAAAAAAAAAAAAAAAAAAAAAAATTAGCCAGGTGTGGTGGCAGGCGCCTGTAGTCCTAGCTACTCGGGAGGCTGAGGCAGGAGAATGGTGTGAACCCGGGAGGCAGAGGTTGCAGTGAGCCAAGATTACACCACTGCACTCCAGCCTGGGTGACAGAGTGATACTCCATCTCAAAAAACAAAAAAACGAACAACAAAAAAATTAGCTGGGCATGGTGTTGTGCTCTTGTAGTCCCAGCTACTCGGGAGGCTGAGGCAGGAGAATTGCTTGAACCTGGGAGGCAGAGATTGCAGTGAGCCAAGATTGTGCCATTGCACTCCAGCCTGGCAACAGAGCGATATTCCTTCTCAAAAAAAAAAAAAAAAAAAAGATATTTCGAGTTTTGCAATATAGCAAACACTTTGTATGGGCTTGTATGACAATGGATATAGGACAATGGACACAGACACTCCCACTCAGGAAAGAGGAGAAGGAGCATCTGGGGCACCAGCTTGCACCGAGGCACTGTGGACCACAGCCTGGCGAGAGCCTGAGCCTTCTGGGGGCCCCGGGGGAGAGCTTCGAGAAGGGAATGCTTCAAGGGATAGACAATTGATAGGGAGTTTGGTAACAGGAACTTGGGAACAAGCTAAGAACAAAACAAAGCAAAGAATATTAACTTCAGAAAGACAAAATGTTGTTTAAGGAAGTGTACATAGCATAGTGTACTCTGCAATC
Source organism: Pan troglodytes (assembly GCF_028858775.2). Taxonomy (NCBI): domain Eukaryota; kingdom Metazoa; phylum Chordata; class Mammalia; order Primates; family Hominidae; genus Pan; species Pan troglodytes. Next base: position 46,554,453 of record NC_086016.1, on the reverse strand, counting down.
AGCTGTGAATAGCATTTTCATAGTCATTGTGATGTGAACACTGATGATTGGTTCTTTTTCTTTTCTTTTTAAGCCAGAGTTTCACCCTGTCACCCAGGGTGGAGTGCAGTGGTACTATCTCGGCTCTCGGCAACCTCTGCTCCTGGGTTCAAGCGATTCTCCTGACCCTGTCAGGATGAAGGAAGGGGAGACCCTATTGGCATCACAAGAGAATCTGGGTCAAGCCATGCCTGAAGCTGGTCAATCCAGGGCCCTCTGCATTTTAGGAGCCAGTAAGTTGCACTTTTTCCTTAAGTCAGTTTGAGCTGGGTTCTGACCTGGTCGGTAACAGACATCACACTGCATTCTTGCATCAACTCGGCAAGTCGCCACTTGATCTCTAGTTTACTGATGTGGGCAGTGAAGGTGGGGACGGAGAGGGTCAACGTCTTCTCCCTCCTGTCTCTGTGATCCTCAGATATGAGTTAAGACCTGGGGCCCGAGCCGGGCTCTCACTGCCTTGAGGCCCATGGTCCTCACTGCTGACCACCTCTGTGTTTCTCCTTTCTCTAAGAAGCCCGTTGGTGGGAGAAGCCACCCTTGTTCTCAGGCAGACACCTGCAGATCGCTCAGCCTCAGTTGCTTTCAATCCCAGCAAGAGAGGCCTACTGCTCAGAAGTTTTCTTTGCCATGAGTGGAACTTCAGATTTTTTCTGTAAACCTGTGAAGCAGCTCAGCTTCACAGAGAACTCCAAACTCTCACGCCTGTGTGACCTTGACCAAGTTCATTAACCTCTCTGTGTTTTACTTTTCCCATCTGTAAAATGAAGTGGGTGGATTAGACCAGCACTATAATAGACATGGAATTTGAGCCACATGCAGAGTTTGTGGCTAAAGTTTTCTAGCAGCCACATTTAGAAAAGAAATAGGTAAAAGTATTTTAATAATACATTGTATTTAACTCAATATATCCGAAATACTGGTACAACATGGACTCTAGATGAGTTGTTAAAGAGACATTTTGCAATTTATTTTATTTTATTTTTTTGACATGGAGTTTTGCTCTTGTCACCCAGGCTGGAATGCAATGGTGAGATCTCGGCTCACTGCAACCTCCGCCTCCCAGGTTCAAGCGATTCTCCTGCCTCAGCCTCCCGAATAGCTGAGATTACAGGCATGCACCACCACGCCCAGCTAATTTTGTATTTTTAGTAGACACGGGGTTTCTCTATGTTGGTCAGGCTGGTCTCCAACTCCCGACCTCAGGTGATCTGCCCGCCTCAGCCTCCCAAAGTGCTGGGATTACAGGGTGAGCCACCACACCCGGCCACAGTTGCTTGCTTTCTCACGAAAGGTTTAACACAAGCCGGTAGCTCTCCTGGGTGGTGTCCTCCATACAGTGACTCAGGGACCCAGCCAGGCCACTTTCATGTTCTCCAGTGAGGAGGAGGAGGAGGAGAGAGCTGGGCATGGCCTGGCTGTGCAGACATGCCCACTAAGGTAGGGCAGAGCTCAGGAACATGGCCCTACCTTAGTGCAAGGGGGGCTGTGGGTCAGAGTCTTCCTCGGAGCTGGGAAGATGAGCGATGCTTCCAGCGAATGGTTTTGTCCGCCTCAGGGCCCTTGCCCATTCTCTCCCCTCTGCTTGGAATGCTCTTCCTTTCCCTTTTCTGGGGATTAAGTTCTGCTTATCTCTGGTGGGATGCAGTGGTTTACACCTGTAATCCCAGCACTTTGGGAGGTGGAGGCGGGCGGATCACCTGAGGTCAGGAGTTCGAGACCAGCCTGGCCAACATGGTGAAACTCCGTCTCTACTAAAAATACAAAACTTAGCTAGGCATGGTGGCGGGTGCCTGTAATTCCAGCTGCTTGGGAGGCTGAGGCAGGAGAATCACTTGAACCCAGGAGGCAGAGGTTGCAGTGAACCGAGATCACCCCACTGCACTCCAGCCTGGGTGACAGAGCAAGGTTTCATCTCAAAAAAAAGGAAAAAAATTCTGCTTGTCTCAGATCAAATGTCACTTCCTCAGGGAGGGCAGGGGCCCGGGAGCCAGGCAGGGCTGGGTCCTGCAGGCGCAGTCACCCACCACCCATGGCAGGCAGCAGCAGGAGCTTGGGCTTTACCCCTGACCTGGACAAGGGAACTGAAGGGTTTCCCGGGCCTGCGGGAGGTACAAGGATGGGATTTGCATTTGAAACCAACCTCTTGGGCTGGATGGAGAGCCGATAATGATACCTCTATTTTTAAGAAAGGCCAACTCTCTTGGTGCCCTGAGGAAAGCAAAACTCTGCATGATGCCAACTTTGATGAACAATCTCGTCTCCAAAGAAATATTTTACCCACGTGCCCAGGAAAAGGCTGATACGTTATTTAGCCTCACAGCTGCCAGGGCAGAGGGGCCCCGGCTGTTTCCTCATGAGCTGCCTTTGCTATGCCAGGGCCCGAAGAGGAGCCCGGGGAGGCCGGCGCTTTCAGGGAGCAGAGACCGAGGCAGCCTTGAGTCTTCTCGGCTTCTCAGCCAAGGGCCTGAGCCCGGTCACTTCTTTCATGTTTATGGAGCTTAATGAATGCTGACGGCAGGTGGCCCAGGGCCTGGGCCACAGACATGAGTCAGGAACAATCCTGAGCTATCTTAGTGTGAGGTGGGGACCGACATCCAGACAGCTAGAAAGCAACAGGCAGACAGAGAGCAACAAGGGGGCATGGGAGTCCAGGTTGGGAAGGACAGCCAGGTCGGGCATGCAGGAAAGGGTATGTCCAAGCTGGGTTCTAAAGGTTGAGTAGGAGTTCACCAGGTGTAGGAGGTGACTGAAAAACATCCCTGGCAGGGACAAGCAGGGGCCAAGCTCTTGAAGGTTGCAAGGGCACAGGGCATGAGTGTGAGCAGGACAGGACATGGGACTGCAGGTCTAAGCAGAGGCTGGGTCCTGGAGAGCTTTGAATATCAGGACTATGAGTTTGGACTCAGCCCTGGAGTCCTGTGGAGCTGTTGACAGGGATTAAGAAGGGAGTGACATGGATCTGTAGTTCACAGAATGGATCCCAGGCATGCAGAGCGATCCACATGCCTGAGAGTGACCCCGGACTGGACTTCAGAGTTGAAAAAGACAAGCTGGGCACGGCAGCTCCTGCCTGTAATCCCAGCACTTTGGGAGGCTGAGGTGGGCGGATCACCTGAGGTCAGGAGTTTGAGACCAGCCTGGCCAATCTGGTGAAACCCTGTCTCTACTAAAAATACAAAAATTAGCCAGGTGTGGTGGTGGGCACCTGTAATCCCAGCTACTTGGTAGGCTGAGGCAGGAGAATCATTTGAACCTGGGAGGCGGAGGTTGCAGTGAGCCGAGATCATGCCACTGCACTCCAGCCTGGGCGACAGAGTGAGATTCCGTCTCAATAACAAAAGAAAAAGAAAAAGACATGGCCTGCCCTTGGGGAGCTCCGTGTCTAATGGGCGAGGTCTGAGTGACCTGAGTACCCTGGAAATTAGGTGGTAGCACCCCTGTTTACAGATAAGGATCTCAACGCTCAGAAAAGTGAGGGAATTTACCCAAGATCACAAAGTGTGGAGGAAAGGCAGCCTGGAGCTGACCTTTAGCAACTGATCACCGCTCTGGGCTTCTGTCTTCTCAGTCGTCAGATGGGGACACAAGACCCACTGACTTGCTGGGATGCCGAGAGGTGAGGGTCGATCTGTTTCACCGGCGCCTGACACAGGGTGTGCGTTATCAGGGGCTCATGAGCGTGTGCCCTTTCCTCTCCTCCCCCTGCCTCTCCAGCCAAGGAAACCCAGGCTCCCTGGGGGCATTTTCTCAGGAATGTCTCCCAGGCCAAGTCCCCCTTCTAGTTCCACCCTTACTAGCCCCAGAGAATCAGGGCAGGATTGGGGGTTCAGTGAGAACCCAACCTGGGCTAAGGGTGAGGCCGGTTCAGTCCCAATAATGATGGCAAATGTCAGCAGAGCGTGAGCCAGGGGTGTGGTCAACTTATCACATCAAACCTCAGATTAGGTAAATCCTATCAGTCCCATTTCACAGGTAAGGGGAAACTGAGAATCAGAGTCCCACCCAAGGTCACCTGGCTGCTAAAGGGGGAGCTGGAACCCAAACTGCAGGTCCTGAAGGCAAATCCCATGCTCTTCCCTCAATACCCTCCACCCAGAGTGAGCACAGCTCAGGGAGAAGTCCTGAGCCCAGGCTTGAGGGTGACCAGGGTCAAGGTGGAGAGCTGGGCCGGGCCCCCACCAACAACCAGCAGCAGCAGATCCCATGCACCTGAGACCACGAGCAAACAACACCTGTGGGATACCTGGGCCAGGTGTAGCTGATTTGCATATACTGTTTCTAGGCCTCTTGCTGGCCTTTCCTTGGGGCCTGCGCTCGGTCACAGCGAGGGAGGTGGGATCTGAACCCAGGTAAGTGTCACTCCAGGCCACATGCATCCCCTGCTGCAGGCTGCCCGAAGCTCTCCCTTCTTGCTATGGATCCCCGGCAGGGAGCTTAGGGCTGGCACCTGGGCCCGGGTGAGCTGGGTGGAGATGGGCTGAGGTGCCCATGCTGGGCTGTGGGAGGCAATGGCACCCTGTCGAGCCAGGGTGGGCTTGAGCTGGGAAGAGCTGGTCTGAGTGGCTGTGTGTTTCAGAGGCACCTGCTCTGCCTAGCCATGGTCCACATTTTGTGGGTCACTGTGCCGAAGTCCCACATCCTCCCCGATGTCCTCACTGTCTCCCCTGCTCTGCCCACTTCAGCCCCTAGCACATGTGGAGGGAGCCCCATTGAGTGAGTGTCCCTCTGTGCCACCTGCTTGGATCTAGTCTGGGCTGGACACACTGGGGACAGAGGGGCAGGTCAGGCCCAGGCTCTGCCCTTGAGGAGCCTGGAGCACGTAGAGGAGCTGGAACCTGTGTGCTCAGGTATCAGCAGGACATGGGGCTAGGGGGAGCCCCTGGAGGAGGGGCTGTTTCAGCTGGGTTATAAAGATGAGTGAAATTTCACCTGGGAAAGAGGAGAGGCCAGTGCATGCTGAGCGTGGGGTGGAGTCAGCAGAGCTCAGCGGAGGGCATCTGGGCTGGACAGGGCTCACCTCCCCGACGCCCCAGCCTCAAGCGTTCTCCCTGCTTCTTCCTGGATTGTGAGGTACCCCGGTGGCTTTAAGCCCCTTGGGTGTGCTGGGCTTACTCCCCTCATCACTACCTCGATCCTGAACCCTTTCCTGTCCCCACGTGACCCCGCTTCCTAACAGATGGCCCCAGGCCTCTCAAATGACACAATGCTGAGCAACGCTGATGATGCAGAGGTAAGAGGGTGTCCTGAGTGAGAGCAGGGACCCTGGAATCAGGCTGCCACTGTCCCCTCCAGGCTCTGCTTCTCAGCTGTGCAGCCCTGGACAAGTTACTTAACCTCTCTGTGCAAACTAAGAAGGTGTCAGGAAGTCAAGGGCCAGGAGGCTTTCGGGCAGGTGGACTGGGTGGGGTGTGGGGACAGTGGAGGGGGCGGGTAGGCAGTGCAGGACTGAGGCTGACTGAGGCAGGGATGAGTAGTGACAGCTCTGTGTGGCGCCGCCTCAGGGGTGGGGCTGGCTATGGGGTCAGGCCAGGCTGAGGCAGAAATGGAGCCTGGGCTCCGTGGATCCACAGAGCTGCTCTGAAATTGACAGCCACGCTGTCCCCAGGGTGCACGCTTGGCCCAGCCCAGGCTGGCTCTGGAATCCTGATGGTTGAGTATAAACGTGCTGCAGATAAATGTGGCCTCGCCCTCTGGATGAGGCAGGGGAACAGGCCCCCGCGTGCACAGCAGCCGGCAGAGTGGAACGTGCTGATCATCTCAGGAAGGGAACCTGGCGATTTCTGCTGCAACTACCTGGTGCACCTACACTTTGACCCGCCAGCCCCACTTGCAGGAATCTGTCCTATAGAAACCCCTGCCCCGCCCCCCGCCCGCCCCCACCGAGCACCCCTCCGGACAAGAGCGTCCAGGCAAGGAAATTCACAAAGCATGACTTACAGTAGCAAAAAATAGAAATAGCCCCTAAGTCGATCAATAGGGGGCTGACTGGATAAAGTGTGGAGCAGAAAAAAATTAAAGACTGCCATTTGTCAATAAGACTATGCCCCTAAGTGAAAACAGCCACTCAAAGTGCTACACTCTGAGTAAGAACATAGATTTGCTATATTTGCATAAAGAAACACTTTCGGAAGATGCAAAGAGAAATGAATGAAAACGACAACTTCAGAGGCAGGGGCAGAGTGTGGGAGCCTGCCTAATATTATAACATAGAAGTTAATTTGTGTTTTGAATGGAGTTATATTTATTGTTTATTTGAAAGCTTAAAAGAGTAAAATAAGAACATTCATTAGAAAGCTCCCCTTAAGAAAAGCATCTGATTTTCTCCATGTTCTGCTTTTGCTATGAGCCATGCTCTCAGCCCCGCCTGACTTGGTGATGTTCCTGGGCCGTGGGGAATGTGAGATGCTGAGTGGATGCCCACGTGGGGTCCATGTGGGCAGAGGGAGAGTCTGAGAGGGCAGGGATGGCTGCTCCCTGGCCAGGGAATGCTGCGGAAACTGGCAGCCAGAAGTGAGGGATGCTCATGTGCAGGGACTATATAGCTTCCCCTTTAATCTGGAGAGCAATGCCTTGAAGGAGGCTCTGTGATGCCCATTTCACAGATGAGTAAACTGAGGCTCCTAAAGGTGAAGTGACTTGCCCAAGGCCACGTGGCTGCGAGGCAGCAGGATGATAAGTCGAACCCAGATCAGTCTTCCTCTGCAGCCCGCACTGCTGGCCAGGGAGCTGGGACCCAGGAGCCCAGCGGTCACACACAGGGAAGGGGGAAGGGGCTGCTCAGAGCGGTGGAGCTCAGCCTCCCACTTCATGCCCACGTGGGTTCTGCCCCCGTCTGTTCAGGCTCAGAGCAGGAGCCAACCTTAAAGGCTCTGATGCATCTGGCTGGGGTTAAGGCTGAGCCTGAGAAGGTTCTGGAGCAGAGCCAGAGCCAGAGCGGAGGCACATCACTGTGGGCAGAGCTGAAATGAACAGGTGCAGGGCACAGACACAGGAGCCTGGCATGGAGCAGGAGGCTGAGGCTCCTCCTGGCCAGATGCCAAAGAGAGGTGAGGGGCTGACACTGATGCCCCTGCCTGAGAGCCATGACAAGGAGAGGTAGAGCAGAGCCTGCCAGGCTCCATCTCCCCATACACTGAGAACAACTGCTCCCTTGCTTGCCGATCATTCTTTTTTTTTTTTTTTTTTTTGAGATGGAGTTTCGCTCTTGTGGCCCAGGCTGGAGTGCAATGGCACGATCTCAGCTCACCGCAACCTCTGCCTCCCAAGTTCAAGTGATTCTCCTGCCTCAGCCTCCCAAGTAACTGGGATTACAGGTGCCCACCACCATGCCCAGCTAATTTTTGTATTTTTAGTAGAGACAGGATTTTATCATGTTGGCCAGGCTGGTCTTGAACTCCTGACCTCAGGTGATCCACCTGCCTCGGCCTCCCAAAGTGCTGGGATTACAGGCGTGAGCCACTGCACCTGGCCGCCAACCATTCTTAAGGTCTGCCGTGAGCACGCCAGCCGGTGTCTCCCCCACATCTCCCTCATGGGCCCCAGTGGTGGGAGTTCGTCCTTTCTGCAAAGTGAAGCACTCGAACCTCTGCACATGTTCTTGACCACCAAGGATTTGAGGCTAACAAAGTGCTCTTGTATCTGGCATAGGTTTTGTGAAATTTCCCTCTGAGGCTGCTACTCTGATGGTTGGCGTTTCTGGACTGACTGCAAGAGGCCATCCTGGTGGGGCTGGACCCCCTTAGCTCTGGCTGATGAAGCCACTGCTCGGGACACCCAGAATCTTGGCTCCTTCAGGTACATCAGCCTGCATGGGTACGGGTGCACTGTCTGTGAGCACTGACTGTGTACTGAGGCCTGGGCAGATCTTGGGTGGGGACACAAGCAGCCCTATGGCTCTCATAACTCCTGTGCCTGCAAGGCTCCCAGGAAACCCTACGCCCTCAGCTGAAAATATGCTGGAAAAACTCCCCTGGGACCCTGGCGTCAACACCGCCCCCTCTTCCTTACCATCACTTCTTTCCCTGCTTCTCAGTCAGTGTTTCCATTCTGCGCTCTATTAACCAATACTTGTTCTGATGCTGGAATTGTGAGGCCTTTCTTCTTGATCAGGCCAACTCCTACTCATCCTTCAAAACCCAGAAATGCCACCTTCTTTGTGAACCTTTCCCAGTTCCTCCAAGCAGATACTCCCTCACTCCTGGTGCTGCCAAAACACTGTGTGAATGAGAGACATGACCCCAGCTGCCCTGGGGAGTTTCCCATGGGGATGAGGGTGCTCTCTCCATGGGGATGGCATCAAACAGAGACCCGGCAAGTGAGGGCTGGCGGTGCTCATCTACAGGAGTACTAGTGCAAAGACCCAAAGACCCTAAGTGGGCAGTCTGCTTGGCAAGTTTGAGAAACAGCGGGGAAGCCAGGAGCAGACAGCAGGGTAGGGGAGAAGCTGGGGAGGGAGGAAGGAGTAGGAGTGAGGTGACGCAACTGAATGGCTCGTTGCAACACACCGCACAGTAATGACCACTGTAACCCACCCATTCTCACAGCAGCCATGTGGGAATTTAGACCCCGGAGGCAAGGGACAGGCTCAAGGGCACACAGCCATCCAGTGGCAGAGTCAGCATTGAACCTGGGGCTGTCAGTCCTCGAGTTCATGTCTTGCGGCATCACCTTGCAGCATCCCTTAAGGGGCAGAACAAGAGGCTGAGTCCCATGTCCCCACTGTCACTCCCACCTAGCTGGTTACCCTGTAGACCTGGGGCCCAGGTGGGCCAGGCTTCCCTCCTAGGAGGATCCCTCCTAACCCCAGTTGGCTTGGCTGGCTTGGCTCTAGCCTTCTGCCTTTATTTCTACATAAACAGCTCCACCATAAATGTGAGGGATGCCGTCCCTGGTTGCTGCTCCTATGTGGTCCCAGGCCAGAGAGGCTCTTGCCAATGCCAGTGTATTTGGTGGAGGCCATGCTGGCCTTCCTGGAAGAGCCCTGTGCAGAGTGAGTGGTGCAGGTGCCAATGTGTCATAGTCATCTGCCTCTCCAGCACCTGCTGCTTGAGTATGAGTCCTGCCACTCAAGGGTCTATATGCCAGGCCCTGTGCGGGGCACTGTATACACGGAGCTGACCCTCAGGCTCTCATGGTCAGGGGGTGACCACACAATGTGCTCAGGGCTGTGGCACAAGGGAGTTCAGGAAGGGGAGAGGGAGCCCAGAAAAGGCTCCTAACATTGTTGGGGGAGGGTGCGGCAGGGTGGGGCTTGGGGATTTTCTTGCTATAGAAGAAGCAAAACTGATCCATCATATTAAAGCACAGGATGTCAGTTCCACTCCTTCCTTCTATCCATTCATCCATCCATATGCCCAACCATCAATTCACTCACCAATCCTCCCATCCACCATTCATCCATCTATCCATCCATCTATCCACTCACCTATCTACCTACCCACTCGTCCACCCATCCATCCATCCATCTACCCACCCACCCATCCACCCACCCACCCATCCACCTACCCATAGATCCATCCACCTACCCATCCGTCCATCCACCGACCCATTCACCTACCCATCCATCCATCCATCCATCCATCCATCCATCCATCCATCCATCCATCAATCCATCCATCCACCCACCCACCCACTCACCCACCCATCCACTCACCCATCCATCCACCCACCTATCCATCCATCCACCTACCCGTCCATCCGTCCACCTACCCATCCATTCATTAACTTATCCATCCATCCACCTACCCATTCATCCATCCACCGTCCACCTACCCATCCATCTATCCATCCATCCATCCATCCACTCACCTATCCATCTACCCACTCATCCACCCATCTAGCCATCCATCTATGCACCCACCCATCCACCCAACCACCCAACCACCTACCCGTAGATCCATCCACCTACCCATCCATCCATCCACTGACCCATTCACCTATCCATCCATCCATCCATCCATCCATCCATCCATCCATCCACTCACCCACCCATCTACCCACCTATCCATCCATCCATCCACCTACTCATCCATCCATCCACCTACCCATACATTCATTAACTTATCCATCCATCCACCCACCCATTCATCCATCCACCATCCACCTACCCATCCACCTACCCATCCACCTACCCATCCATCCATCCATCCATCCACTGACCCATTCACCTATCCATCCATCCATCCACTGACCCATTCACCTATCCATCCATCCATCCACTGACCCATTCACCTATCCATCCATCCATCCATCCATCCATCCACTCACCCACCCATCTACCCACCTATCCATCCATCCATCCACCTACTCATCCATCCATCCACCTACCCATACATTCATTAACTTATCTATCCATCCACCCACCCATTCATCCATCCACCATCCACCTACCCATCCATCCATCCACCATCCACCTACCCATCCACCTACCCATCCATCTATCCATCCATCCATCCATCCATCCATCCATCCATCCATCCATCCACCCATCCACCCTCCCACCCACCCACCTAACTACCCACTTGTCCCTCAAATACTTGTGTCTGCTCTGTGCCATACTCCAAGGATGCTAAGCAAAGTTAAACCTAGTCCCTGGCCTTGACCCCTTGCAGACCTCAAGCCCTAGGACTTGGTACTGACTTTCCTCAACCTTTGTTGGCCTTGATGCTGGAGGAGGGAAGAAGGGCAGGGGCTGAGAGCCCAGAGGCAGTGCCCAGGGGCATGGTAGGTTCAGGAGAGGACATCTGAGATGAATCTAGTTAGATCTGAAGGAGGACTCCAGGCAAGGGGTGAGAGAAAGGGCTTTAGGCAGGGGAGAGAGGTCAGCCCAAGCCAGGGCAGGGAAGCCAGGCCAGGGCAAGAGGTACAGGGAGTTGAGTCAAGTTAGGCCAGGTGTGCTGGGTCCATGAGGCTGGAGGAGTGAGCAGGGCCAAACCTAGGCTGGCCTGGGGTCAGGCTGCAGGGTTGGAGGCAGCTCTGACAGCTGGACCTGGAAAGGCCAGGATCTGCCTGGGGTTCGATGCTTACCCTTCACGCAAGCCCTCTGTGTGGGCCAGTTCAGGTTAGAAATGATGGGCCAGGCACAGTGGCTCATGACTGTAATCCCAGCACTTTGGGAGAAAGCAGGGGCATTGCTGTCAGATGAGGGGGGCTCCAGACTTGCCTGAGCCATCTCAGAGCACTGGTTAAGTGTCCGAGCTCACAGATCAGGCATCCTGGGACTTGAATCCCGGCCCTGCCACTTCCTGGCTGTGTGACCCTGAGAAAGTGACTTAGCCTCTCTGAGCCTCCACTGCTGCATTTGCAATGTAGGGAGTGCCAATCACCCGGAGTGCCCAGAAGCCTCCGGGAAGATATCAGGGTCGAGCTGAGTCATGAGGCTGAGAAGGTTGGCCTGGTGCACAGGAGGGTTGGGACTCAGGTGGTGAAAATGAGGGCAGGTGCAAAGGTGACTGAGGCACGTCCTGGCTGACATTTGGGCTCCAGGTCTGGCTGCCAGCGTTCAAATCCCTGCTCTGCCACTTGCTAGATGTACAGTCCTGGACACCTGACTTCTCTCCATGCCTCAGTGTCCCATATGTAATTGGGGATGACAGCAACACTGTTTGCCACACAGAGCCGTTGAGAGAATTGGAAGAGGAATGCGTGTGCAGCGTTGTAAGCAGTGCCCGTGTGCCGAAAGCACTGTGCAAATGTTAGTTAAGGTTAACGCCGTGTGACTCATCGGAGAGTGCTCTCATCTCTTTAGGCTTTTTTATCTCCCGCTCTCTGCAGTGGAGAGCAGCTTGAGGAAATAACAGCATGAATGCAAATTCTTGACAGGCAAACAGGTTTCCAGTCCCGCTGCTGACGACCTTCTCATTGGCATTGAAAAAGAGCGTTTTCGGCTCCCTGCTCAGACGCTGGCGGCTTCTGGGTGACAAGCGGCTGTCAGATGCTTTTAACAAGCCTTAGGTTTTAGCGGGTCAATCAAGGTACTGACCGGACCAGGTTTGGGATAATTAGGTCCTTCAAAAAGGCCTCCAAGAAGGACATGGATAAAACCTTCTCCAACTTTGAGTCCAGTGACTGCGGGCACAGGTGTCGGTGGTAGTTCCTCAGCCACAGGCTCCCCTGCCAGCCCCAGGAATCTCTAGCATCTTGGGCCCCAGGATGTCCCACCCCAGAAACAGGTGATGTTGCTGCCAGGGATTCCATCGCCTGGAGCAGGCAATGCCAGGGGCTTGGCTACCTCCCCACATCCCCTGGAGGAGTGGGCGGGCTCCAGGGCTATTGGAGGAACCCTCCCTGCGCCCGCCTCTGGCTGTTGAGCTAATAAACAGCTGTTGCCTCTTTGCATCCTAGATGGATCCTGGCACCACATACACCCAGAGATTTCTGCTAATTAAAGTCAGGTTTTGACATTTGAGGCATTTTGCTGAGACGGGAGCTCATGCCCTGCGGGAGAACTGAAGCGTCGGGTTCTTCCTAAGCTCGACCCCAGACAGCTGGGCGTTATGAGGACAGACATCCTAATGCTTTTGTTTATTTATCGGATGCATTTGTACTCTTCCCCACATTTCAGAGAGGGTTGGAATCAGCCTTAAGAACAAGTTTGTCTTGATATGGGGAAAAAAAAACCCACACAGCTTTTGGAGTCAGAAAGGACTGGGTATGAATCCTTTGTATCACTTTGTAGCTGTGTGTCCTTGGACAAGTCACCTCACCCCTCTGAGCCTGTTTCCTCATCTGCACGATGGGATCATGCAGTGCCTCCATTGTTGGACTCTATTGAAGATACAATGAGATCATGAGATAAAATACCATTGCTGTTTCATAGACGTTTCCAAAATAGGCTTGTTTAAAATGCTAGCTGGGTGTGGTGGCTCATGCCTGTAATCCAGCACTTTGGGAGGCTGAGGTGGGTGGATCACTTGGGGTCAGGAGTTCAAGACCAGCCTGGCCAATATGGTGAAACCCCATCTCTACTAAAAATGCAAAAATTAGCCCGGCGTGGTGGCACTTGCCTGTAATCCCAGCTACTTGGGAGGCTGGGGCAGGAGAATCACTTGAACCTGGGAGGTGGATGTTGCAGTGAGCCGAGATTGCACCACGGCACTCCAGCCTGGGAGAAAGAGTGAGATTCTGTCTCAAACAAATAAATACATAAAAAATAAAATAAAGTGGTTCACAGAATAAGAACAGAAAAGTTAAGTACAGGAAAGAAGAGACAGGGGATGCCTACTGTTGCACAGTGCAGGGGCTGCATCCTTGCCCCAGGCCTGCCCCTTTCCACCTGATGTTCTTTGGGAACTGCCCAGGTCCTGCCACCTCCTGCCCTTGGACAGAGATGACCTATTCAGGTCTGGGCTGAGACACAGAAATCAAGGGCCAGGGCGACTGAGTCACAGAGCCTGTCACCCGGAGAGAAACTGTTTCTCCTGCACGGGGATGGATGGGGTAGAGAGAATGAAGCCAGAGGCACGGAGTGGAAACCCCAGGAAGCCTCCAGCCCAGCAGCTCTGCTCTGAGCCATTCTTAGGCTTTCCCAAACTTCTACATTATCCTGATAATAAGCCCCTCAACTTTGTGTAAGTCTGATTCTTGGAATCAAGAGGTACCGATACAAAGGGAATACATCACGCTGAACAGAGCTGCTGGGAAGATGGTCAAGCCTGGCTCCAAGAACGGGCCGTGGGGGCAGGTTCTTGGTCCTGGAGAGAAGAAAAGATCGTGGGGGCTTCTCAGGAGAGGCAGAGCTTTTCCCAGCCTGGATGTAAGACTGTGGCCTCAAGTGGAGCTTCCTGCGGGGGTCCTGGTGAATGACCTGGATGCGGTGCCCAACCTTGTCACTGTGGCAAAGGCCAGGGCCACCTTATGGCCGTGTCTGGACATGAGACTCCCCAAAAGCCGAGGGTGGGATGTAGACTCTTTAAGATGTGCTAGGAAAGCTGCTGTTTCCAAAGGCCAGATGGCCACCACCATGCCATGGTCACAGTAGGGGGTGGCAAACCCACCGCCCCAGGCAATGGTGGCGATAGAGTGAGGGTGCGGGCTGGTTAGGCGCTGGTGGGATGAAGCTGGCTACCGCCCTCCACTTTCTCTCATTTCCCCACACAAGACCCATGGGGGACCCCGAAACTTCCACCAGCAGAGCTGATGCAGGTACGGCGGTGCCTCTCTGCAGCCCACTGCTATGGCCGGCATGTCCCCGCGTCTCCCCTGGAGCCAATGGAGGGACCACGGGGGCGTCCCTGCTGCTGCCCTTGATGCTTGCAGCGCAGCGGCCCAAATGTCCCTTTAAAATGAGGCTGGTCAGTTCTCTCCTCTGCACAATACCTGGAGGCATCTCACTCAGAGTGAGAGCCAATGGCCATAAGTGACCCTCCGTGAGCTGCTCACCGCCTCCTCTCCAGGCCCAATGCCAGCTTCCTTGTTTGTGTCCTTGACCTTGCCAGGCACACAGCCCCCACATCCCCAAGAGCCTTGACTCTGCCTGAGGAGCTCTCCCTCCAGGGGCCTGCAGGCCTTCCCTTCCCCAGGGGGCCTCCCTGACCACCGTGGGGTAGGACACTCCACCCTGGGTGCTGCCCATCCGCCTTGTCTGTTCTTACCTCCTTCCAGCACTGTAAGAACTGAACCTGTCTACTTCCTTCATGCTTTACCATCTTTCTCTCCCTGCAGGAAGATAAGTTCCCCAGGGACAGGGACTCCTACTTGTTTGTTCACTGATGTGTCCCATGAGCCTAGAGAAGTACCTGGATCAGAGTCCCTTCTCAGCAAAACTGCCAGGGTGGAACAGATTAGGACCTGTTCCTGCACTAGCTGAAGCCAGGATGCATGGCACACCTTTTCAAAAACCTCCTTTGGGTCGGGTGCAGTGGCTCATGCCTGTAATCCCAGCACTTTTGGAGGCTGAGGCAGGTGGATCACCTGAGGTCAGGAGTTCGAGACCAGCCTGGCCAACATGGTGAAACCCCATCTCTACTAAAAATACAAAAATTAGCTGGGTGTGGTGGCGGGTGCCTGTAATCCCAGCTACTCTGGAGGCTGAGGCAGGAGAATTGTCTGAACCCGGAGGCGGAGGCTGCAGTGAGCCAAGATCACGCCACTGCTCTCCAGCCTGGGTGACAGAGCGAGACTCCATCTCAAAAGGAAAAAAAAAAAAAAGAAACCCTCCTTTGAATGAACCATAAATATTCGTTGCCCCAAGTTAAAAAAAAAAACTTAATTATATGTTAATATATAATAAACATGTATTTGCATTTGTATATAATAAACATGTATTTGTATGTAATATGTAATCATAATGTAAGAATTACTTGAAGAAAATTTGGGTGCAAACCTCATATTAAGAGGCACATTTGCCTCACTCTTCCTCCCAGGGACAATGATGACAGCCTTTTCATGCAGCTCCTCCCAGTGTTCCTTTTAGGGGTGTGTGACTGCAAGTATGACTGCCCAGGAATTTGGAGGGTGAGGCCAGGAAACTCCAGGAGAGATGGTGGCCTGTGTGGCGTTATCACGGGGAGGTGCAGGTTGGCACCTAAACTTGATCATGCTACTCTCCTGCCTGAACACTCTGTGGCTCCCACTGCTCTTAGGATGAGACTCCAGCTCCTTGTTCCTCCAGCTGCCTCCTCACCCTGCCTTGCGCCATTCCCCTGCCTTGCTCTTTGGCCCTCAGGCCTACAGCTTCTTTGCTGGTCCCTGGGTGCCCCAAGATCTTCTCCTCTTGTTCCCAGTACCCAGGATACTTGTTACCTGCTACTTCCTCCTGGCTGGGCCCCCTGGCCCCACGAGGACAGCTCTTTCTGGATGACCTGGCTAAGTGAAGGCTGGATCCTTCATTCCTCTCTGCAGCCCCTTTTGTTTCAGAGCACACGTCACAGCCGCCATCATTGATGTGCCTATCTGGCTACTCGTGTATGATTTTTTCCTGCCCCTAGCATGTATGCCCTGTGTGTGCAAGCACTGTCTGGCGAACCACTGTACACCCAGTGTCTGGCACATAGCAGGTGACCCATATATATTTGTGTATTAAGGGGAAAGATGGCAATAACTAGAGGACGTGGGGACATTTGACTCATGCGTTTATCTTTTTTTTTTTTTTTTTTTTTTTTTTTGAGACAGGATCTCACTCTGTTACCCAGGCTGGAGGGCAGTGGCACGATCTCAGCTCACTGTAGCCTCAACCTCCTGGGCTACGGCGATCCTCCTGCCTCAGCCTCCTGTGTAGCTGGGACCATACCCGCATGCCACTGCAGCTGGCTAATTTTAAAATTTTTTTGTAGACACGAGGTCTCACTTTGTTGTCCAGGCTGGTCTGGAACTCCTAGGCTCAAGCGGCAGCCTCCCAAAGTACTGGGACTACAGGCGTGAGCCACCACATGCAGCCATGTATCTTTTAAAAATATTTATTATTTATTTTTTAATTTTTCATGCCCCTTGTTGCAGAGTTGTGTATATGTATCTGCGTTTATGGACATATTTCTTCTAAAACATATTGAAGTATAATATGTATCTAGAAAAGTGCACCAATTCTGAGTGTGTAGCTGGGTGAATTGTCAATGGTTACAGACCCATGTATCCAGCACCCAGATCTGGATACAATGTTATCAGCACCTCGAAAACCGCCTCCTGGCATGGTGGCTCATGCCTGTAGTCCCAGTACTTTGGGAGGTCGAGGAGGGGGGGATTGCTTGAGCCCAGGAGTTCGAGACCAGCCTGGGCAACCAAGTGAGACCCTTGTCTCTACAAAAAAATACCAAAAAAAACTAGCCAGGGGTGGTGGCGCACACCTGTAGTCCCAGCTACTCGGGAGGCTGAGGTGGGAAGTTCCCTTGAGCCTGGGAGATGGAGGCTGCAGTGAGCTAAGATCACGCCACTGAACTCCAGCCTGGGTGACAGAGTGAGACCCTGTCTCTGAAACCAAAACCAACACCAAAACCGAACAATCCAAAACAAACAAACAAAAAACCTCCACGCCCCTTCTAGTCCCTGCTCCTCCCTGCAATAATCATAGCCTCTGTGCCATAGATGAAATAAATGCTGGCAGGATTGGAACCGGCTCAGCCATTTTGAAAACCACTTGGCAGTATCTACTAAGCTGAACCTGAGCCCCGCAGTGACCCGGCCATCCTGCTCCGAAGGATGTTTGCAGAGGGCGGAAATGCACACAGCTGCTCACCGCAGGTGCAGAGACACCCACTGGGGTGTTCCTGACCGTTTCAGACTAGAAGTCCACCCGTACGCCCATCACAGTGGGTGGAGAGGTGCACTTGGGAGAGCCACACAATGGAATACTTCACAATAACAAGAACGCAGGTGCCACAGACAAAGGCAGCAGCGACGATGACTCTCTCAGTGTTGAGTGGAAAACATCAGACAGAAAAGATGACCCATTCCAAGATGACATTTATATGTGAAACCAGAACAGACAAAACAACCCAACAGGGCTATGTGTGGGAGGATATTTACTTTGCTTCTTTTCACTTTCCTTGTCTTCTCTTCTCTTTCTCCCTCTCTTCTCTCCCTCCCTCCTTTTCTTCCTTCCTTCCAAATTTGGGATCCCTATCCCTCTCTGTAAACACACACACACACAACTTCTTCTTTACATCAAGAAATAATAGGCCGGGCGCAGTGGCTCACGCCTGTAATCCCAGCACTTTGGGAGGCCGAGGCAGGGGGATCACAAGGTCAAGAGATCGAGACCATCCTGGCCAACATGGTGAAACCCCGTCTCTACTAAAAATACAAAAATTAGCTGGGCGCGGTGGTGTGCACCTGTGGTCCCAGCTACTTGGGAGGCTGAGGCAGGACAATTGCTTGAACCTGGGAGGTGGAGGTTGCCAGGAGCCAAGATCACACCACTGCACTCCAGCCTGGTGACAGAGCAAGACTCTGTCTCAATTAAAAAAAAACAACAAAAAACCCTTTAAAATAATGGCCACCATGGATGCATGAAGGCTTGTAAGCGTTTTATATGCTGATGCTTTGGAAAGTCCATGACCTTTTTCAGAAATCATCATAAGTTCAAGGTCAACATCAGGTACAGGGGCTCTGAGGCATTTGCTTAGCTGGAATGAGGGGGTGCTCGTGGCCGTGGTCACATGACAGGCAGTGTGTGCTGCACTGGTCAGGGGGGTGTGCTCAGGGGAGAGGGGTATGGGACACCATCTACAGTGGCTGTTCAGCAAAAGGAAAGGGTGAGGACTGACCATTTAACCTGCTAGACTGTGTCTTTTTAAGGGCTGCAGACATTCCGTTATCTGGGTTGTTAACGGCTTTACGGAGCCAAATCTCTGCCGCTAGTGTGAATAAACATCTGGGTGCCAGAGCCAAGCTGCACAGGTTCCGATCTGGGCTCTGCCAGGCACTGGTGATTCATCAGAGACAACTTATTTATCTCTCTCTCTTTTTTCTTTTTTTTATTGAGACGGAATCTTGTTCTTGTTGCCCAGGCTGAAGTGCAGTAGCGCAATCTCAGCTCACTGCAACCTCCACCTCCCAGGTTCGAGCGAGTCTCCTGTCTCAGCCTCCCGTGTAGCTGGGATTACAGGTGCATGCCACCACACCTGGCTAATTTTTGTATTTTTAGTAGAGACGGGGTTTCACCATGTTGGCCAGGCTGGTCTCGAACTCCTGACCTCAGGTGATCCACCCACCTCGGCCTCCCAAAGTTCTGGGATTACAGCCATGAGCCACTGTGCCCAGCAACTTATTTACTTCTTGGGGCCTCCATTTCCTTATCTGTAAAATAAGTTTGAAAACTGCGCTGACCACATACAGTTGCTGTAAGAATTAAATGAGTTATTTATTTATTTTTATTTATTTTTTTGTTGAGATGGAGTCTCGCTCTGTCACCCAGGCTGGAGTGCAATGGTGCGATCTCGGCTCACTGCAAGCTCTGCCTCCTTGGTTCACGCCATTCTCCTGCCTCAGCCTCCCAAGTAGCTGGGACTACAGGAGCCTGCCACCACGCCCGGCTAATTTTTTTGTATTTTTAGTAGAGACGGGGTTTCACCATGTTAGCCAGGATGGTCTTGATCTCCTGACCTCGTGATCTGCCCGCCTTGGCCTCCCAAAATGCTGGGATTATAGGCGTGAGCCACCACAGCCGGCCATGAGTTATTATTTGTAAAGCTCTTGGTTAAGTGCCTGCATGGAACACAGTAAGCATTTAACAATGTTTTTCTACTTTTGCTCAGTTGTTTTAAAATGTCCCCCATCGTATTAGTCAGCTTTGGCTGTAATAATGCTGCATAACAAACATTCCCTGTCTCTCAGTGGCTTCCAATGACAAGCACCGTGCTCGATTTTGGGCTGTGGTTGGGTTCAGGCCTGTTCCACCTGTTTCTGCCCCCCTCTCCCCAAAACCCAGGAAGAAGGAGTGGTGTCAGCTCAGACATCTCTTCTGATGGTGGGGGGCAGGAAAGCCAGAGGGGTAGCGGAACCCTGGCATGCCTCAAAGAGCCATGCCGTCCCTTCTGCCCACATCCCAGGGTTCCAAGCAGGTCTCATGACCCAGCCTTGAGGCAAGGAAGCTCTGAAAGCGACACTACCCACAGGGACTGTGGCAGGGCTGAGGGCAGGGAAGGAAGATTGTGGAAAGAAAATGGAGTTTCCACCCACTCCATGCAACCCTGGTGATGCACCCTCAGAGGGAGGGAGATGTTTGTGGCCTCATCTGATGAAATTCATGGCAAGGTAATGCCTGATGAATGATCTGAGCATTTTCTCATTGCTTCATAAAATGTTACCAAGTTGTCCTCCAGAAAGGATGACCAAGTTATCTTTCTACCAGCGGCATGCGAGACTGACCTCCAGCACCTGGCCAATACGATCAAGCATTTTTTTTCACCTTTGCTCAGTCGAAGGTAAAAACAAGAATTATGATGGTTGTCATGACAGCATAACGTTGTATTATCAGCTTGGATTTTTATGGCATGTGAAGTCAGAATGACCTCAGCTAAGTGTGATCCTAGCTTCCTGTGGCCTCTCACCCTCCATATTGTGCTGCAAGCAGATGAGCCTTCCTGTTTAACTCAGGCCTTGGCCGTATGATCCGTTCAGGCCAATGGAACATGCTGGGCCAAGGAGAGCTTTAAATGTGCTCTGGTGGTTTGCTTTACCCCAACCCCAGCCTTGGGACCAGGGGCACGAGGCAACATTCTGGGGTGACGGAAATATTCTGTATCTTAACGGGGGTTTGGCTTAATCAGGTGAATTTATTTATGGAAGTGAATTGTACTTAAGATCTGGGCCTTTTACTATATATAAATTATACCTCAATAATAAAATGGGCATAAAAAGCTTGCCAGGTGAAGGGAAGGAAAGGTTTCCAGCCAGTAAAGATCAGAGGCAGAGGCATGGAGGCCTCAGGGGGAGTGGTGTGCTTGGCGGCAATGGAATTATCTTGTTGGGCCAGATTATTAAGGAATTTGCTGTGGACCGAATGTTTGTTGTCACCTCCAAATCCACATGTAGAAACCTAAATCCCTAATGCAATGGTATTTGGAGATGGGGCTTTTGGGAGGTAATTAGGTCACAAGAGTGGGGTGTTCATGATGGGATTAGTGCCCTTATGAAAGAAACCCAGGGAGTTAGCGTGTGTGTCATCTCTCTCTTTCTCTCTCTCCTCTCTCTCTCTCTCCTCTGCTGTGTGAGGACACAGGATCTTCCAACACCTTGATCTTGGACTTCCAGGCTCTTCGACTTCCAGAACTGAGAGAGAGAATTCTGTTGTTTCAGCCCCGTCTAATGCATTCTGTTCCAGCAACCTACCCACACTGAGGAAGACAGAATTTGATTTAAGGGCAATCTAGTTCCAGCTTCCCATTTTACAGATAAGTAAAAAGGCCAGAAGGAGTGATCACTAGTCCACATCTGTGCAATTTGCCAGTGGCAGAGCTACAACTCCAGTTTAGGGTGTTCTTCCACCCCTGACATGTGTGTGTGTGTGTGTGTGTGTGTGTGAGAGATTGCGGGGGTTTGGCGAGAACAGTGATTCCACTGGGGTCATAGTTGTTGAAGGAAAACAGCAATTCACCCTGATCTGTGTTCGTGCCCCCGAAATGGGCCAGCTGTATTAAAATAACTCTTAAAAAAACAAATGCAATTTCACCCCAGTCTACCACTCCAAGAAGCCAACCCTGGCTGTTTGCCTCTAACCGCTCTCTGCCCTCCACCATGTGGGTAACAATTTGGCACAATGTTTCTGCACCAGGGACTGGGCTAAGCTCTCTACCTAACTTGCTCTTGCCATCCTGCTGGCAAGCTGCATGGCGTTATTGCCCTCCCCATTGTAGGAGGAGGAAGAACCTGCAGCTCAGGGGAGTGAGGCTCTTTGCCTGCAATTATATGACAGTAGGTGGCTACTGGGCATCACAGGCAGCTTGAAGTGCTGTTAGGATTTGGACCCTGGTTCTTACAGCCTTGGCAGTTGCTTCTGCTGCTGCCTGGAAAACTGAACTCCCACATACTTACGTGGCTGGTACCTGCTCCTCGTCCAGGTCTCAAATCAAAGGTCAACGCCTTCAAGAAGGCTTCCTTAACCCATTCCATCTCAGTCTTCAGCACATTCCATCTTTCCAGTACATTCCATCTTTTATTGTCTTCAGAACACTTGTTTTATTAACTTATCTTGTTTACTTATGTGTTTATTATCCCTATTAGAATGTAAGTCAAGGCTGGGGGCAGTGGCTCACCCTGTAATCCCAGCACTTTGGGAGGCTGAGGCAGGCGGATCACCTGGGGTCAGAAGTTCAAGACCAGCCTGGCCAACATGGTGAAACCCCATCTCTACTAAAAATACAAAAATTAGCCAGGTGTGGTGGCGGGTGCCTGTAATCCCAGCTACTCGGGAGGCTGAGGCAGGAGAATCACTTGAACCTGGAGACAGAAGTTGCATTGAGATTGCACCACTACACTCCAGCCTGTGTGACAGAGCAAGACCCTGTCTCAAAAAAGAAAAAAGAATGTAAGTCAAGAAAGAAGGAGCCTCAGCGGGGTGCAGTGACTGACGGCTGTAATCCCAGCACTCTGGGAGGCCGAGGTGGACAGATCACCTGAGGTCAGGAGTTCGAGACCAGCCTGACCAACATGGAGAAACCTGTCTCTACTAAAAATACAAAAGTATCCAGGCGTGGTGGCGCATGCCTGTAAACCAAGCTACTTGGGAGGCTGAGGCGGGAGAATCGCTTGAACCCAGGAGGTGGAGGTTGTGGTGAGCAGAGATAGTACCACTGCACTCCAGCCTGGGCAACAAGAGTGAAACTTTGAGAAAAAAAAAAGAGAAAGAAAAAAGAAAGAAAGAAGAAAGAAAGAAAGAAAGGGAGAGAAAGAAAGAAAGAAAGAGCGAGCCTCATTTATATACTCCTGTTGAACCAACATATATTGAATATATGTTGAATATATAAGTGAATGAGTGAATGAATGAATGTCACCTCATCCTGTGCCTTTCCACTAATTTTCAATAGTCTGCACCTTCCTGCTACAGCCTTTTACTTGGGAACTTAGGTCGTTTCCATTTTTGCGCTATTGCATATCCTGTTACAATCAATGATGTATCACATTTGCACATTTTTGTAAAATCATAGCTGTGTGTACCCCATGAATAAAGACGCTTAAAACAACAATTGAGATGAACGTTTTGAGGGTTTTATGAGGGTTCTTGTCACAAGTGGTCCCCCATGTTCCAAAGCCCTGCTCTATTCCAGGCTCCTGGTGCACTCTTTCTTCCTGCCTCATTTTGTCCTTGCCTTGCTTGCCTGCTCTGAGAATCAAAGAGGAGCATCTTTTATGTGCAAACGACGTGGTTTCGCCAATAAGATATAGAAAGAGCTCCACCGGGCCATGGGTTCTGCTATCTGAATTCCCGAGGTAAAGAAGAGCGGGCTCTGTTCAGCTCTTCTGAAACAAGAGCCAGGAGGTTGCTGCCCCTGGAAATTAAATCGCTGTCTGTGGTGGAGATTAGGGAGCTGGTGATGAGCTCGGGTGTGGGGGCTGGCCTTCGGGTCGCGGCTCTGCCACTTGTGAGCTCATGCTGCCGAGTGAGTCCCTTCAGCTCTCGGTATCTCCATCTCCTCATCGGTAAAGTCGGGCTAACGAGGGGAGCAGCTACGGAGGGCTGCTGAGAGCATCACGTGAGAGGCTGTGAAGTGCCTGGCAGCTGGTGTTTGCACTAGAAACACTCTCCAACAGGCAGCCTCGGGGCTCCTGCCGCTGTCTGAGGTCTGTGATAATGAGACATTGGTTTTGAGAGCCTCTGCTCCTTGGGCTGCCCTCCTGGCCCCATGATCCCCCATATCCTGCCTTCCTGTGGCCACCTGCTAAATCAGCCAGGTCCCTGGATCCTTGGGATTTAACCAAAAGGTCCTTAGAAGGGATGACAGCTACCAAAGATGTGACTTGGACACTGCACTTGCAGACGTAGCACTGCCAGGTGGCTATGACTGCCAGATGCCACATGGCATTCTTCTTCGTTCATTCAACTATGTGCATGTGTGATTGGAGACCCTGGGGCCTGTCCATCCATGGAAGACGCAAAGGACACCTAGACTACAGGGGCTGCCGCTGCCCAGGGTGCCGCAGGGAGCATGGGGCTACCAGGTGGCGGTTTGTCTCTGTGCTATACTTTCACGTCGTGTTCCTCTAATTATTTCCTTGAGTTAATTTACATTTATCATAGTTACAATTCAGTGTGTTGTGCTCCTAATTTGCAGAAACGCTTCAGCAGCTCAGAATTGATCCATTAGCGCACAACGGTGCAATTCAGACAGTGGAATGATGGCGAGAACGCAGAATGAGCTCGCAATCGTAAACCAAGTGAGAGGTGTCTGTGTTGGTCCTGAGAGGAGAACCTCCTGAAAGATGACTTTCCACAAGTGGCCCAAACACACAAGCATGAGTTAAAATATAGCAAGTCCATGTTTCTGAAAAATGGATTGCATCATAGCAGTGAACTCACCCCTTAGACCTTGCACTTCATTATCTGTTGTGAAGCTTTGTCAAACAGCCTCCTGAAGTGGAGGAACGCTTCATCTCTTTTTCAAGGAAAGTGTGGGGATCTCTCTGGCAAGGAAATCGCATTTCAAGCACAAAACCAGGCGTGCCCATGAAAATTGAGTAATTTCACTAATAAAGGCTGAAATGAGACAAAAACAACACCATTCAAAGTTGCTCTTTCTGTAGCGAAAGCAGAGGAGGTGAAGTGGCTGCTGAGGAGGTAGTAAAAGCAACCCCCAAATTAATGCCAAATGTGATGCTCGGGGAGAAAACTAAAGGACCAGCAGAATCCTCTATCAAGTGGCACTCTGGCATATTGTCTGACAGCACGGACGTAGAATGTGGAAGAGCAATTCCTGGATATGTGCCTGTCAGCGGTCACTTCTCTTTACCCAGGAAAACGTCTGCTGCAAAGAGGGTGAATCAGGTCCTGACAGGTTCGGTATGAAGCATGATGGTTTTGAGGAAAGTGATTGTGATCACAGCTAGCATTTTGTGAGTACGTGCTTGGGCCAGGAAGTGCTAAAAGCACTTTGCAAGCATTCAGTAACATTTACTTCTATTTTATTTATGGATTTATTTAATACAGGATACTTTTATTATTTAGATTTTATAACTGACAAGCCAAGGGACATGGAGGCAGGCTACCTTGCCCACGGTGACACAGCTAGCTAGCAGTGGAGAGGTGCATGCCCTGCCAACTATCTCCATACACACACTTAACCACCATGCCAAACAGCTTCTGGTCAAACCTGAGGGAGAAGTCACTTTTTCTTCCTTGACTTTTGAAAGCCCATGTTTCAGGAAAAGAGGTTTTTCATAGAGTTAAGTTATGAGGATGATAATTTTCTGGTAGCCATGGTGTGGACTGGAAAAGGCATGTTCGAGTTGGTTCTTACAATGTGTCACCATCTAATACCCTGTAGGGGCAACCATCAAATCCGTGCCTGGCTGGGCGTCGGGGCTCAGGCCTGTAATCCCAGCACTTTGAGTGGATCACTTGAGGTCAGGAGTTCGAGACCAGTTGGCCAACATAGTGAAATCTCGTCTGTACTAAAAGTACAAAAATTAGCCTGGCGTGGTGGTGCATGCTTGTGCTTGTAATCCCAGCTACTTGGGAGGCTGAAGCGGGAGGATTGCTTGAACCCAGGAGGTGGAGGTTGCAGTGAGCCGAGATCACACCACTGCACTCCAGTCCGGGTGACAGAGTGAGACTTGTCTCAAAAAAAAAAAAAAAAAAAAAATTCCGTGCCCTAACTTTGCCTCACATAGAGGGAATTAACGTGAATCACTGACAGCAGGACCAAGCACAGCTGCTGAGGCGTCTGAATTCTCCCTGGGAGGTCATTGACAGGAGGCACCACATTCTCACGAAGAGATTTGAAATGAAACAGCACATAAACCTCTGCTTCTTGACACGGATAAAGTGAGTGGATATCCCTGCCAGATGTCCAGGGGCTCAAGGAGGATCCATTTAGTGTCTGTTTAGTACCAGGAAGACCCCGGACCCGTTGTTTCAGGCCAGGAAAGTCACAGATGCCTCAAAAAGACCAAATCATAGTGAGAACTGCTGGGAAAAGCAGTTGAGGATCAGACACAAGGGATCACATCCACGAGCTGCCACCAAATGTGAACTGTGTCCAGAGCTGAGCACAGTGAAAAAGCGGGTGAGGAGCCCATTTCCTGTTATCTTCCTCGCAGCCTGCTCTCCAGCATTTGACTGAGTCTGGCAGTGGCAGGATCCGTTTTCTGCAAGAAATCTGTCAAAAGTGACTGCCTCTTGTCTGATCTCAGCCTGTCTTTTCCAGAAGGAGCCATAGTGTGCCGCCTGCTGTTGTCAAAGGTCGGGAATTGTGAGATGGGATTTTCTAATTCAGTAGAAATGAGGATCTGGAAAGAAAAGGAATCCACAACTCAATCTCTCTGGCCTTGGGGCCATAGCCAGCTTGATACAAATTTAATCTCTCAAACTTATAGGAAACAGTCATTATTATGACTTGTTTTTCAGTATCACCTTCACTTCAATTGCTTTTAAAAACTGTGATGAATTGGCCGGGTGCAGTGGCTCATGCCTGTAATCCCAGCACTTTGGGAGGCCAAGGCGGGCGGATCACCTGAGGTCAGGAGTTCGAGACCAGCCTGGCCAAAATGGTGAAACCCCGTGTCTACTAAAAATACAAAAAAGTTAGCTGGGTGTGGTGGTGCACGCCTGTAGTCCCAGCTACTTGGGAGGCTGAGGCAGGAGAATTGCTTGAACCCAGGAAGCGGAGGTTGTATTGAGCCAAGATTGTGTGATTGCACTCCAGCCTGGGCAACAAGAGCAAAACGTCTTAAAAAAAAAAAATTGTGATGACTCTCTAGGGAAAACAATTCCCTGAACTGTCTGGGCTGGGGGACCTTTCTGACTTTTCTCTCGACATGGAGTCTTCCCTTTGAGAGGTCACAGCCAGGCTGGTAGCCTCAGGGCAGGGTGGGAAGTGGTCCCCACATCTGGTTCTTTGCCAGAGCTCCCCATCTCTGTGGCTGGCACCACCACCCACTCAGCCGCTCTGCCTAGAGGTCATGCTTAACATTTCCCTCTCCCTCATCTTCTTTTCCTGATTTATCACCAAATCTTGAGGACTTTGCCTCTTCACAGTATCCAGTCTGCCTCTCTACCCCCATCTTCACCGCAGCCCCTGATCCCAGGCCCCATCTCCAGGCTGGACCATCCTGACAGCATCTTCTAGGACATGCTCTGAGCTCCCCCAGGCCCACTGCCATTCAATGGCCTGGGCGGCTGCTTCGAAGCACAAATGGGCGCCCTCCCTTCTCTCCTCTTGCCCTTGCCCTTGCCCTGCAGACCTCTCAGTGACAGCTCCTGCCCTGCCATGAGCTGTGTAACTCACCGAATCCCACAGCAAGCCCATGAGGGAGGCGGCTCTGTGTGGGCCGCCAGGGAAGCAGATGCTGGTACAGGTTGCAGTCCCAGGAAGCAGGGCAAGGCAGGTCAGGAGGGAAGCCTGCCCAGAGAGTGTTACTGTTGCAGGGGGTGCCCAGCCCCTCCAGGGCCCTGTGGCTGTGTAGAAGGCACCTTGACAATAAGACACAGGGCTGTTCTTCACTGACCCCAATCCCACGAGTTGAGGTTTGTCCCGAAGGGTGGTGACTCCCCTCCACGTCCAGGCTCCCCATGGGGGGAAGGCTGAGTAAGCTCCTGGCTTCAGAAAAAGCCTGAAAGCACAGAGGTGGGGACATTTGGAGGGCACTAGGGGCGGGGCATCGGCAGTGGCCTGGGTCCCGGCATTGGGGGTGCTCTGCTGAGCCTGGCAGGGTGAGCTGAGGGGGTGGCGTGGGGCCAAAACGGTCTCCTGCACCAGAAGGTGGTGTCTCCATTTTGCAGATGTGGAAACAGAGGCACAGGGAGGCCAGTGGCTTGTACAGGTTCATGCCGTCGCTAAAGACCAACAACGTCCATTTGGTTGGCAGCATCTCTGCAAGAGCTGGTCCTGCTCAGAAGTGCTGAAGAGGCCGGGCATGGTGGCTCATACCTGTAATCTCAGCACTTTGGGAGGCCGAGGCAGGCAGATCGCTTGAGCCCTGGAGTTCAAGACAAGCCTGGGCAACATAGTGAGACCTCATCTCTACAAAAATAAATAAATAAATAAATGTAAATAAATTAGCCAGGCATCGTGGTACCCACCTGTAGTCTCAGCTACTTGGGAGGCTGAGGCAAGAGAATCGCTTGAGCATGAGAGGTTGAGGCTGCAGTGAGCTATGACCTTGCCTCTGCACTCCAGCCTGAGTGACAGAGACCCTGTCTCTAAAAAAAAAATTCCTGAAGAGTTCACATCCCTGGAACACCCCTCATCCAGTGAGTGCTGAGGGTGGGGGATAGACACTGCCAGGGGTCCCTGAGGCACCAGCTCTCAAGGGACTCCCAGAGTCCCCAGCTTTTGGGATGAATGCAGAATATAAGCACGTGTATCTGCAGCCGAGACGTGGGTCCTCAGCCACAGGAGACCCCACACGCTCAGTCACAGTCCCCAGCCCCTTTTGGCTCAGTCTTGTCCTTTTGTGTGTGGGACAAAGACCCAGGGAGCTGGCACTTTCAGCTCCTCTTCCATTCACTGTGTATGTCAATAATAAACTGTCTCCAAGAGTGGTTTATTGTGTTCATACTGGCTGAATCTGACCATCAGACCTCAGCTTTGTCCAGCCTGCTGTGAACTTCTGAAGAGGCCCAAACTAAGACAGCTTCTCATTTATTCCAACGTACACTAGAAAAAAATATAACTAGAGCCACACACCCTACACTAAGTCAAGCATTGAAGGTTTGTATGTTTCAGTGAATTTTGATTCGAAGGTGACAGTCCAGACCAGGTGGCCCCGTGACACAGAACAAATGGAGAGGCAGGGCTTGAAGCTGCCGGCTGAGAAAGGCCCCTGAGCATCAGCCTCTGGGCCACATGGGAGGTGGGTTTGTTCCTGGGATACATCCCAGATGGCTACTGGTGCTTCCGTGACCAGATCCCAGGTCCCCATCCTCCAGGCACAGGGACTTCTCTCACCTTTTCTGGTTAACTGATCCTGAGTCACCACGGCACGTAGATTTGTGGGTTGCCCTGCCCTCATACGGTAGAGCATACACACTGTGTTTGTCCCTCCCTCCCTCCCTCCTTTCCTTCCTTCCTCTCTCTCTCTCTTTCTTTTCTTTTCTCTTCTTTTTTCTTTCTTTTTGAGACAGGGTCCTAGTGTGTGGCCTAGGCTAGAGTGCAGTGGTGCAATCATGGCTCACTGCAGCCTCTACCTCCCAGGCTCCAGCCATCCTCCCACCTCAGCCTCCTGAGTAGCTAGAACCACCATGCCCAATAATTTTTTTTTTTTTTTTTTGGTAGAGACAGGGTCTCCCTGTGTTGCCGAAGCTGGTCTCAAACTCCTGGGCTCAAGCAATCTGCCCGCCTTAGCCTCTCAAAGTGCTGGGATTACAGGCATGAGCCATTGCGCCCAGCCTACACTGTGTTTCCTTTCTCTCCGTCCCTCCACCCACTCGCAGCTTTCTTCCCAAATTAGATTCGAGGTGGCATGCAAAATCCATTCCTCATCCCTAAGATGGCCCCAAGCATGGGAGGCAACACTAATTTGATAGTTTTCCAGGACACTAGCAAACCCCACTATAATTCCAAGATTAAAAAAAAAAAAGAAACCTTAGTGACAAGTGCATACCTCCAACCACACAATTCCATCCCGATTGCTCAATTTCTTTTTGGTGATCACTATCAAGATTTGAGCCCACGATTTCTTCTGAATCCCACTTGGCCATTGCATGTAACATCACTCTTTGCTTTCCAAACCCTGTTTGTGATCTGCCTGCCCCCGCACTCTCAGAACTGGCAGAATGGATCTGAGTGGCACTGAAGAATCCAGGGGGTTTGTACATGAACAAGAGTTTCATTTTCCCCTTAATTGAATAACTTATCACTGGAAGTTAAATGACTCTTTCTGAAAAGCAGCCAGACACTTCAGACGGAGGGATGTTTGGCTCCTGAGTGATATTCCTTTTTAACACACGAATTGGTCACCGAAACCTCTCCCAAGCCTCGGAAATGCTAGACTCTATTCTGAGAGATTTGGC
The DNA here is from genome assembly GCF_028858775.2 of Pan troglodytes. Lineage (NCBI taxonomy): Eukaryota > Metazoa > Chordata > Mammalia > Primates > Hominidae > Pan > Pan troglodytes. Next base: position 46,524,812 of record NC_086016.1, on the reverse strand, counting down.
AACTTCACCTGCCTTTAATGCATTGGCAGGTGTGTGACAAGCATGGGTCTTACATGCAAAAGGAATTTTCGGCCTTTTTGTCTATTATTGTAGCTCAGGAATACACTCACAGAATTGGGAGACTATGGTTGGGATGGCCCAACATAAAATGTATTCCAAGAAGTAATTGAAAAATTCACTTGGGAGTGGGGTGGAGGGGAGTTGAGGCAGCACTCAAAGACAGAGGCACTCATCATCCTGAACAACCAACACTGAAGTGCTTCAGTAGGTCCATGTGACTGCTGTGATATTGTGATATAATTAGAAACGTATATTTTGGTCTTTGTCCCTGGCTGTGGGCCAGAGCTCTGAAAACCCTTGTAATCTTCTGAGTGACAGGGGTGCTAGGAAAACCTTTTGTTCTAACATTTTGTCTGTGACCCTGGTTCCTGACAGTGATTCTGAATCCCTTGGAATTTCTGGGGAGATAGAAGCATCTTTTATTCTAATGAGGTGATGCTTGGTGGCTCCTGGGTGGGGGTTAAGTGCTAGAAAGACCCAGACATGATTAGAAGCAGGGGAGAGGGGCTGGAGATTGAGCTAATAATCAGTCTTGCCTACATGATGAAGCCTGAACTACAGGTGCAGAGAGCTTCCAGGTGGGTGAACACATCCAGGTGCCGGGGGGAGGCGCACCCCAACTCCAGGGCGACAGAAGTTCCTGCTCTAGGGGCCCTCCCAGGCCTCTCCATGTACACCTCCTCCTCTGCTATTCACCTGCCCCCTTTATCGTCTCCTTTATAATAGACCAGGGAGCACAAGTGCAGCGTTTCCCTGAGATCTGAGTCCTGGTGAATTAATCGAAACTGAGGAGGGGGTCATGGGTGACTTATAGTCAATTTATAGCCAAGTTGAATGGAAATGTGGGCGATGTGGGGATTCAATACTTGCAACTGGTGTCTGAAGTGGGGGACAGTCTTGTGGGACTGGCCCTTACCTGGTGGGGTCTGCACTAATGCCAGGTATGTAGTGTCAGAATTGAGTTAAATTGTGGAACAGCCAGCCAGTGTCCAGGAAGCTGCAGAGTTGGTTGGTTTGGGAAGACATATTTGATGTCAGAAGGGAAGAGGTGGTGAGAGTATAGGAAATTTTTTTCCCTTTTTTTTTTCTTTTTGAGATGGGGATTTCACTCTTTCACCTAGACTGGAGTGAGGTGGCGCGATCTTGGCTCACTGCAACCTCTGTCTCCTGGGTTCAAGCGATTCTCCTGCCTCAGCCTCCAGAGTAGCTGGGATTATAGGCGCCCACCACCATGCCCTGCTCATTTTTGTATTTTTAGTAGAGACGGGGTTTCACCATTTTGGCCAGGCTGGCCTCGAACTCCTGACCTCAGGTGGATCCACCTGCCTTGGCCTTCCAAAGTGCTGGGATTACAGGTGTGAGCCACCGCACCTGGCCTTTTTAAATTTTTTAACTGCCTATTAAGAGAGACAGGCTGTGAGTATAAAGATGCTGACATAGATTAGATTATTGTTGCAGAATATTCACCCTCTGCCCCACAACCCCATGGGGGATGGCACTTCTTCACCCCTTGGTGCTGGACCTGGTCATGTGACCTGCATTTGTTCCACAATGGGTGGAGCCCAGTTGCCCACTTATTGGTGTGACTTGTTTTGGTCAAATGGAAATGAGTGGCTTTGGCCCTGCAAAGACCTGAAATGCTCAGATGAAGTGGCCTCACCACACTGCGCTTCTGCCACCCATGAGGAGGCTGCCCTGAGGTAGCTGCTGCTGCTTTGGCTTGCAGCCGCAAATGAACACAGGTGGAGCACACCTGGATTCAACCTGCAGCTTAGAGTCAAGCCTGGCCCAGTCCTCGTCCACTGACCTCCAGCTAACCACAGGCATGTGGGAGAGAAGACTTGATTATCGTATGAAGCCGTTGAGTTTGGGGTGGTTTGTTAGGCAGCATCACTGACTGTAGCTGACTGATACAGATGCCAACACAGTTTCAAACATGAGCCTCAAAAGTGGCTCATGCCTGTAATCCCAGCACTTTGGGAGGCTGAGGCAGGCAGATCACTTGAGATCAGGAGTTCAAGACCAGCCTGGCAAACATGGTGAAACCCCATCTCTACTAAAAATACAAAAACTAGCCATGCGTGGTGATGTGTGCCTGTAATCCCAGTTACTCAGGAAGCTGAGGCAGGAGAATCAGGAGAATCACTTGAACCGGGAGGTGGAGGTTGCAGTGAGCCGATATCGTGTCACTGCACTCTAGCCTGGGCAACAGAGTGAGACTCCATCTCAAAAAAAAAAAAAAAAAAAAAAGGTGAGGGGGAACCCCCCCGCCCCCTGCCATGTGCAGGCATCAACTTGTGATGAAGCTGCTGATGGCGTGGGCAGCTCTGCAGATGCCTCTTTTCCATGTGGACAACTCATCATTTCTCCAGGCAGCCTGCACTGACCAACAAGGAGAAACGAATGTTTGGCTTTAATACTTCACCATCTTGTCCCATGAAACCCAATTTTAAAGTCAAATTAGGTGTGCACACTTAGGTTTCAGTCTAAATGCTGTGGTGCTACCACTGTCCACAAATTAACTGAAGTGATGAGGTTGAGAGGACACCAAGTGGGCTGAGGTCACACCCTCTGGCCTGTACAGCTGGGTCACCCTTGCGTAGGATGACTTGCTTATCCCATGTTTAAAATGGAAATTCCCAAATCCCAAGACCCCTCTTAGTTTGGGGGGTGGGGTCACTCTATGCCCACCTAGGCTTGGGACTGGCCAGGTCTTTGACAGCCACTGTAAGATGAATTCGCTCATTTCAGAAACATTTACACTTTGAAAAATTTGTGTCTTAGGATTATGGAGACATTATTCCTACAGTAAACAAGATAAAAATAGACGCAGACATTAGGATGGAAATTAGGCTGGTAAAGATGGTGTATGAAACACAAACTATTTCTCACTCTCCCTCTTCAAACCCACTAGCATGACATTCAGTGGATTTTTACAGATGTTTATCCACAAGGACAAAGAGAACAGGACAGGAGATGATGGAAATAAGATTTGAGAAGCAGAAAGAGACACGCAGCACCTGACCCAGCAGCTCTGAGAAAGATGAATCAGAACAGGTATGGGGGAAATCTGAGAAGCCCTGACTTACCCCCACAGAATCCCCTGGAAGAGGGACGAAGGGTGCCTGGCTAAGAGGCAGTTTGATCCTGATTCTTCTCCCTGGTGCCATGCTGGGGTGCTGCCCTCCTATACCCTGAGGCTTATGCTGGCAGAGGAAACACAAATTTGGTTGTAGTAAAGAAAGACTTTATTCAGAAGGACTATTGCAAGTGGGTGGAGGGGAACTATTGTAATAGAACACTCTGCCCATGAGGTCTGCAAGCATCTCCAGAGTTAGACAAAAAGAACTTTTCTTTTCTAGAGAGGAGTAAGCAAAGCTAGAAAGAGCTAGGTGTGGGGAAATGGGATGAAAGGATGGTCTGTGGCCATGTGTGGTGTCTCATGCCTGTAGTCCTAGCACTTTGAGAGGCCGAGGTGGGCGGATCACTTGAGCTCAGGAGTTCGAGACCAGCCTGGCCAACATGGTGAAACCCTGCCTCTACTAAAAATACAAAAATTAGCTGGGTGTGGTGGTGCACACCTGTAATCCCAGCTACCTGGGAGGCTGAGCAGGAGAATCACTTGAACCTGGGAGGCAGAGGTTGTAGTGAGCTGAGATTGCGCCATTGCACTCCAGCCTGGGGGACAAGAGCAAAACTCCGTCTCAAGAAAGAAAGAAAGAAAGAAAGAAAGAAAGAAAGAAAGAAAGAAAGAAAGAAAGAAAGAAAGAGAGAGAGAGAGAGAGAGAGAAAGAAAGAAAGAAAGAAAGAAAGAAAGAAAGGATAGTGTGATTAAATAGTAGATCAAAGAATATTTTATTGTGAGGCCAGCCTATTCTTAGGAAGGGTTGTAAGTTAGCTAAGGTGAGGTCGTGGGGGGCAATGTTCAAAGTTCAGAGATCTTTGAATTTTGAGGAAGGAGACAAGCTTAACCAAAGTTTGGTTCACAAGCATTTTTTTTCTGATTCATTAGTGGGGACAGGCAGTTCAGCTTGTCTGGTAAGAAAGAGAAACAAAGGAGAAAAGACAGAAGGAACTCGTCTAGCAAATTAGAACTGGAGGACTTGAGTTTTCTGATTGAAATGGCTCAATGAGTTTCCAACACAATGGGTAAAAATAAATTTTTTAGAATTTTAGAACAACAGAGCAAATACTCACACACTTCCTAAGAGGAAGCACGGATCTTGAGGCAGAATGATTTTTGCCCTCCCAGCAGCAATATTGCTAGTTAGATGATAATAGAAGAATGCCTTCAAAATTCTGAAGGCATTTCAATTTTAGAATTTAAATTCTAAAACCAGCTGAAATGTGACATTAGATTTTAAACAAAACCAAAACCAAAAACTTTTAACACACCTTTTCTGAGAAAGCTACTAAGGCGTTTTCACCACTAAACAATGACATAAACCAAAAGAAAGAAGGCAGAAGAAAAAGAAGTAGGGAATTCAACTTGAAGGAGAAATGAAGAGAATCCTTAGAAGGGATTCATGAAGGCAGATCCCAGGATGTAGAGGATTACCAATTCATATTGGGGCATATTAAAGTTCTCTAGGAGAATTATCACCAATAACATAAAAGTGTTAGAATTCTGTTGCATATAAATATATTGAGAGGCCATTTAGACAATCAGTGGTAAATGTGAGACTAAATTAGCAATATGTAATTGAAAACAAAGCAAATAAAAAACAAGACAATCATGAATTCAGGAAAAAAATATAAGAAAGGAAAAGTAATCATAGAATACTGTATGGTTCAGCTGTAAATATACTTATATAGTCATAAAAAGTATTGGATATTGATCTAAACACAATTACAATATACACATCTGTGAGGGGTGGAGAGAGAAAGCAAGAGGTTGAGGATTAAGAGAGAAGTCAGGAAAGAGGAGATTGTGTAGTGTTTGCAGGCATGAAGTGAAGCTAAATCATCTTTCACAATGGGAAGCTGATAGATAATGCCTAATCTAAGTAATCAATAACAATCTAAGAATGATATTGATAGATTTATAGCTACATGTTAAAAAATCAGGCAAAAGAGTACGTTTTTGGGAAGTGGGAAATGGGGATGTGGGTAAGAGATTGCTGTTTTTAGTAAAACAATACTTATAGAAAAATTCAATCCTTTGTCCATGTTCTTTAACCTAAAATTTAGATAAAAGCAAAAACACTGAATAGCGGTCCCCTCACACATGAACAAATAAGGACAATACAAAAATATGGCAACCCGTTTTGGATTTAGCTTGCAATCTCTTCTCTTCTCTTCTCTTTTCTCTTCTTTTTTTCTTTTCTTCTTTGGAAACAGAGTCTCACTCTGTCACCCAGGCTGGAGTGCAGTGGCATGATCTTGGCTCACTGCAACCTCCGCCTTCTGGGTTCAAGTGATTCTTGCGCCTCAGCCTCCCGAGTGGCTGGGATTACAAGCATGAGCCACTACACCTGGCTAATTTTTTGTATTTTTAGTAGAGACGGGGTTTTGCCATGTTGGCCAGGCTGGTCTTGAATTCCCGACCTCAGGTGATCCACCCGCCTTGTTGGGGATCTTCCCAAAGTGTTGGGATTACAGGCGTGAGCCACTGCACCTGGCCACAATTTCTTGATTGTTAGTCAAATTGAGCTTTTCTTTTCTTTTTTCTTTTTTTTTTTTTTCCAGTCTGTTTGCTGACCTTTTGGGTTTCTTCTTCTAAAAAGTAACTCTTCATAGTCTTTCCTTATTTTTCTATTGGATGTACTGCTGGTCATAACTTAAACAACGATCTTCTCTCATCTTGACCTTGGCCTTCATCTTGACCTTCATTTTGTGTTATTTGTGTGTGTGCATGCTTGCATATGTGGAAGTGTTACATGTTTTGATTAACTGAATTTATCTATCTCTCTTGGTAGTTTGAGTTTTGGTGTCTTACTTAAGGGAGACTTCGTAACCCTGGGGCCAAATGATACTGTCCTATATTTGCTTCTAAAAGTTTTAGAATTTTGCTACTCGTCTTTAGGTCTTTTATCCATGTGTTATTGATTTTTGCAAAAGATGTGGAAATAAATGTGTCACATCCTCCAATACAGCAGGGCAAAGTGAAAAAAAAAATCAATGAACTGGAAACTGTACCTGAAAAAATTATCTAGAACATGGCACAGTGGGACAAAGTGGCAGGAAATCTGAAAGAGGCATTGAGAGACATAGATAATAGACATGGAGCATAGACCGAGAAGGATGAGAAGAGTTAGCATCCCCTATGTTCCAGAAGGGGATTAGGGAGTCCATGTGAGTGAGCAACATAGGAGATGTTTAGACAAATTTCCAGAATGAATGTGAGACACCAATCCCTAAAATCAGGAAACCTTATCAATTTTAAACAGAATAAATAAAAGAAATTCACACTTAGGTAAAGAATAACAGAGATGGAAGGAAGGATGGGGGCGAGACAGAGAGAGAGAGATGTGAGGAAGGAGAGAGAGAGAGAGAGAAAAAAAAGGAGGAGGGGTAGGAGGGACCAATTGCTGGCTCTCACTAGCAAAAATGGTAATCTGAAAATAGTGAAAAATATCTCCAATATGCATAAAGAAAATATCTACCTAGCAAAAATGACTTTTAAGAATGAACGTAAAGCTGGGTGTGGTGGCTCACACCTGTTGTAATCCCAGCACTTTGGGAGGCTGAGGCAGGAGGATCACTTGAGCCCTGGAGTTTAAGGTCAGCCTGGGCAACAAAGTGAGAGCTTGTCTCTATAAACAAAAAAGGCCACGAGTGGTGGCACATGCCTGTAATCCCAGAACTTTGGGAAGCCAAGGCAGGAGGATCGCTTGAGGCCAGGAGTTCGAGACCAGCCTGGCCAACATGGCAAAACCCTGTCTCTACTAAAAATATAAAAAATTAGCCAAGCATGGGTGCAGGTGCTTGTAATCTAGCGACTCAGGAGGCTGAGGCACAAGAATAGCCTGAATCTGGAGGCGAAGGTTGCAGTGAGACAAGATTGCATCACTGAACTCCAGCCTTGGTGACAGAGTGAGACTGTGTCTCAAAAAGAAAGAAAGAAAGAAAAAGAAAGAAAGAGAAGGAGAGAAAGAAAGAAAGGAGGAGAAAAAGAAAAAAATGAAAGTAAAATAAAGACATCTTCAAATATTGAAAAATCTGCAGGAATTTTTCCCAAAAGATTGTCACTAGAAAGAATTGTAAAGAAAAGTAAGATAAATAAGGAAGAATGATGAGTGAAAACAGTGCTCAATACGTGAGTAAATCAAAACAAAACTGATTACATAGAAAACCAACATTTTGTGGGGTTTAAAAGATATGTGTTTATATTATTCATCAATATTATACAGCAGGAAAAGACTGATCAGAGTTCAAGTGTTTAAGGTTCTTGTGTTGTTTAGAAAAAGAGTAAAGATTGTGATGAATCTCAGAATTCCTTACTAAAATTACTAGGGCAACCACTAAAGGAATAAAAATAGAAACTATAATTTCCAAATTAATAGAGGGAGATACTGGAATGAGGAAAAGGAATTTAATCCAACAGGAGTTAAGGCAGGTTAGAAGAAAAGCAAAATCGGTAGCACAATTTGAAAGCACATAATGTGTTGGTGGAAATGAATCCAAATAGAACTATAACTACTATACATAAATGAAGTAAACTTGTAAATCTCTATGGTTAAAGATTGTCATTCTGAAATTAAAAAAAAAATCTGGTCATTAGTTTGAGACCAGCCTGGCCAACATGGTGAAACCCCATCTCTACTAAAAATACAAAAATTAGCCAGGCATGGTGGCACGTGCCTGTAATCCCAGCTACTTGGGAGGCTGAGGCAGGAGAATTGCTTGAACCCGGGAGGTGGAGGTTGCAGTGAGCCAAGATTGCGCCACTGTACTCCAGCTCTGGGTGACAGAGCAAGACTCCATCTTGGAAAAAAAAAAATCTATCTACAGGCTATTAACAATAGATACACCTAAAATATAAAGGCATAGAAAAATTGAATGCCACTTACTAAAAGAAAGCTATAGCTATATTAATATCAGACCAATTGACTTTAATATAAACCACTTGACCACAGACTAAAAGTGCTGCTCATAATGGACAGTTCAATTAACTAGGAGTCTGTAACAATTACAATTTTGTATGTATCTAATAATATAAATCAAAATACAAAAAGCAAAAATTGATAGAATTACAGAGAGATAAATTCACTACCATGTTGGGAAGTTTTAGTATACCTCTCTCAGCCATTGATAGATTAAGAAGATAAAAATTTAGGAAAGATGAAGAATATTTGAATAACAAAATAACTAAGCTCAAAAGGAAAACAAAAGACAAACTCAATCCAGGTGGATGAGGAGAGTTTAATAAGACAGATAATTTGCAACAGTGTCCTGACAAAAAGCGATGGTCTCACCAAGTTAAGAGACCTGTAGAGCAGAGGTGTATTTGGCATTGATTGAGGTGAACCTGTTATTCATATTTGCAGTCAAAGCATCTCTGACATTTTATCTGATATTTTAACAGTAGAAGCTGTTACAAATGTTTACAACTTTTTTTTTTTTTTTTTTTTTTGAGATGGAGCCTCGATCTGTCACCCAGGCTGGAGTGCAGGGGCATGACCTTGGCTCACTGCAACCTCTGCCTCAGAGTTCAAGATCACCTTGAACTCAGGTGATCTGCCCGCCTGGGCCTCCCAAAGCACTGGGATTACAGGCATGAGCCACCGCATCTGGCCTTACAAATATTTTTATATATACAGTTCTGGAAATTGGGCTACAAAAAAATATTGCAACAAAGTTAATGCTGAGTACCAAAATAGACTTCAGCCTCCAAGGTGTCCTGTCTTTGCTGCAGTCATTAATCAGACCCTCGAGAGGTTGGAGCCCTTTGTACATCAACCTAATGTCCTCGAGAGGGACGCAACTTTTTGTAAATAAGTCCTCTAAATTTCTGTCGCACTGTTTTCAAATTTGTTGGAAGTCTTTTTTTAAAAAAATTTTTTAGTATTTATTGATCATTCTTGGGTGTTTCTCGGAGAGGGGGATTTGGCAGGGTCATAGGACAATAGTGGAGGGAAGGTCAGCAGATAAACATGTGAACAAAGGTCTCTGGTTTTCCTAGGCAGAGGGCCCTGCCGCCTTGTTGGAAGTCTTTAATCAATGTGTTCAATAAACCAGTGCCAAGAATTTTGAGCTTTGAAGCTCTAGTGAATTATAATTATCAGAAACAATCCTTGCCAATAGAGAAACATTGAAATTCATTCCTACAAAAGCAAGGGAGGAGATGAAGAAATTAAATGCTGAGAGCTCCAATGGTTTACGAGGTATAATTTTTAAATCCCATAATTGTTTCTGGAATAGCTCAACATGTGGGGAAGAAACTTTTGATGAGATTCTTAGTTTTAATTGGAAAAATTTATATTCGGTACTGGAATGGAAGGAAATCAAGAAGGTCTCCTGTTTTGCAGCATCTAAATTTGATTAAACATTCGAAAGGATAATCAATTTTGGCAGGGGGGAGGGGATAAGTTTTGGCTTATAAAAATATTTGTTGATGAAAATTACCCTGGATGGAAACAGCATGATTGAAATCTATGGAGATATTTGAGCTGGAATATTTACACATTTCAATTAAAAAAAAGAAAGACTCAGTATATCCTCCATTTAGTAGAGTTTTTTCTGAGCTTACCTATTACCTCAGCACCTATAGAAAGAAGATTTTCTCAATTAAAATATGGTCTTTAGAGAACAGTTAATTAGTGTCCACAGATGTAATTTATAACAAAAGAATGCAACTTTGAGTAAGACTGTAAGTGATTTTATCACAGAAGTAAGAATAGTAAGACCAAACTTAAGAAAAAAAGTTTTTAGAAAAATGCTGGCATTTATAGGCCCACCACTATAACAAACTAATTTTTTTGTTGTTTGTTTGTTTTTTTGAAATAGAGTCTCGCTCTGTCACCCAGGCTGGAGTGCAGTGGCACGATCTTGGCTCACAGCAACCTCCGCCTCTCAGGTTCAAGCGATTCTCCTGCCTCAGCCTCCTGAGTAGCTGGGATTACAGGCGCCCACCACCATGTCTGGCTAATTTTTGGATTTTTTATAGAGATGAGGTTTCACCATATTGGCCAGGCTGGTCTCGAACTCCTGACCTTGTGATCCGCCTGCCTCAGCCTCCCAAAGTGCTAGGATTACAGGTGTGAGCCATCGTGCCTGGCCAACAATCTAATTTGTCAGGCAATACATAATATTTCAGAAAATGTATTATTTTAATTATCTCTAGCAACTCTCAAAAGCATCCCAGTTTGAATGGCAACCCTATCTTTCCTAAGACCTTGACATGATCGATCACCCCACCTCCTCCTGGAAGCCTTTTCTTGGCTTCTGAGGCTCAGCAGTTGCCTGATTTTCCATCTGCCCCATTGGCCACTCCTCAGCTGACATCTCTGCTAGCTCCTCCCCAACCCCTATGCCTCTAAACCATGGCCTGCACAATTCTCAGCCTTATTCCTTTTCCTGTTTACACTCTCTGCCAAGGTGATCACAGGATTGGGCTTTAAATACTGGTTATTAATGATTCTCCAAAGGACCTCTTTGCAGAACTCCAGAATCCCATATTCCAGAGCCAGCCTGATATCATCCCACTGGGAGAATTTATTTATTACATTTTTTATTTCCATAGGTAACTGGGGAACAGGTGGTGTTTGGCGACATGAGGAAGTTCTTTAGTGTTGATTTGTGGGATTTTGGTGCACCTGTCACCCGAGCAGTACATACTGCACCGAATTTGTAGTCTTTTATCCCTCACCCCCTTCCCACCCTTTTCCCCTGAGTCCCCAAAGTCCATTGTGCCATTCTTATGCCTTTACATCCACATAGCTTAGCTCCCACTCCAAGCTCAACAATCTGTGATCTTCTCCTCGCCAAGCCTATTTCTCTCACCCTTGTTGCTGCTTCAGTTGATGTCTCCACGTTTACAGAACCTGGGGGCAGCCTTAAGTCCTTGCTGTTTCTCACACTTCACATCCAGCCCATCAGCAAGTCCTATTGGCTCTGCATTCAAAATACACCAATAAAAATGGGGACTTAACGAATTACAAATAGGGGTAGTTTGTTACACAGCAATGACTAACTAATACAGCCTGGATTTAATGAATGTGGACACTTTAATTTTGGACTCCTATCTTTCTCCAGTTCTGGAAAAGTTTTCAGCTATTTTATCTTATCAGATATTGTTTCTCCTCCTTCTTTGTTCTTTTCTATCCTCCAAGTGTTTTACCTTTTTCATATTTTTCAAAATATTTGTGTCTTTGCTGCCTTCTAGATGAATTATTCAGTACTTCCTTCTAATTCATGATTTATTTAGCTGTGTCCCGCCTAAAATTTACACTCTCTATTAACTATTTACTTCAATTATTTTCTTTTACTTTTTCTTCTTCTTCTTTTTTTGGTTTGTTTTTTGAGATGAGGTCTTGCTCTATTGCCCACAGGGCTGGAATGCAGTAGTATGATCACAGCTCACTGCAGCCTTGACTTCCTGGGCTCAAGCGATCCTCTCACCTCAGACTCTTGAGTAGCTGTGTCTACTGGCATGTGCCACCGGACCTAGGTAATTTTCTAATTTTCTAATTTTTTGTAGAGACAGGGTCTCCCTATGTTGCCCAGGCTGGCCTCAAACTCCAGAGCTCAAGCGATCCTCCCACCTCAGCCTCCCACAGTGCTGAAATTACAGGTGTGAGCCACCATACCCAGCCACATTTTCTCTTTTAAATGTTTTTCATTTCAAGATAATTGTAGATTCACTTGCAGTTGCTGAGAAATAATATAGGAAGATCCATCGTACCCTTTACTCAATTTCCCCAGGTTGTTACATCTTGCAAAATTATAGTGCAATATCACAGCCAGGATCTTGACACTGATGTAGTCATGACACCAAAAAGGCTGCCTGTTGCTCTTGTAGAGCCACATCCACTTTTCCTCTGCCCCAACCCCCTCCTTAAGCCATGGCAATCACTAATCTGTTATTTTGTTAACTTCAAGAATGTTACTCAGCCCCCCGCCCGGCCAGCCACCCCATCCAGGAGGGAGGTGGGGGGATCAGCCCCCCGCCCGGCCAGCCACCCCGTCCGGGAGGTGAGGGGCGCCTCTGCCCGGCCGCCCCTACTGGGAAGTGAGGAGCCCCTCTGCCCGGCCAGCCGCCCCGTCTGGGAGGGAGGTGGGGGGTCAGCCCCCCGCCCGGCCAGCCGCCCCGTCCAGGAGGGAGGTGGGGGGGTCAGCCCCCCGCCCGGCCAGCCGCCCTGTCCGGGAGGTGAGGGGCGCCTCTGCCTGGCCGCCCCTACTGGGAAGTGAGGAGCCCCTCTGCCCGGCCACCACCCCGTCTGGGAGGTGTACCCAACAGCTCATTGAGAACGGGCCATGATGACAATGGCGGTTTTGTGGAATAGAAAGAGGGGAAAGGTGGGGAAAAGATTGAGAAATCGGATGGTTGCCGTGTCTGTGTAGAAAGAGGTAGACATGAGAGACTTTTCATTTTGCTCTGTACTAAGAAAAATTCTTATCCTGTTGATCTATGACCTTACCCCTAACCCTGTGCTCTCTGAAACATGTGCTGTGTCCACTCAGGGTTAAATGGATTAAGGGCGGTGCAAGATGTGCTTTGTTAAACAGATGCTTGAAGGCAGCATGCTTGTTAAGAGTCATCACCACTCCCTAATCTCAAGTACCCAGGGACACAAACACTGCGGAAGGCCGCAGGGTCCTCTGCCTAGGAAAACCAGAGACCTTTGTTCACTTGTTTATCTGCTGACCTTCCCTCCACTATTGTCCTATGACCCTGCCAAATCCCCCTCTGCGAGAAACACCCAAGAATGATCAATAAAAATAAATAAAAAAAATTAAAAAAAAAAAAAAAGAATGTTACATAAAATATATCCATGTAACACATAGGTACATTTGCATCCTAAATCTAAAATTTTAAAAAGGGGAATAATGTCTTTTGGAATTGGCGTTTTATTGATTGATTGATTGAGTGAGTGAGACTGAGTCTCACTCTTTTGCCCAGGCTGGAGTGCAGTGGTGCGATCTCAGCTCACTGCAACCTCTGTCTCCTGGATTCAAGTGATTCTCCTGCCTCACCCTCTTGAATAGCTGGGATTACAGGCATGTGCCACCATATCTGGCTAATTTTTGTATTTTTAGTAGAGATGGGGTTTCGCCATGTTGGCCTGGCTGGTCTCGAACTCCTGACCTCAGGTGATCCGCCCACCTCAGCCTCCCAAAGTGCTGGGATTACAGGAGTGAGCCACTGCACCCGGCTGGGATTGACATTTTTCGCTCAGCATAATTCTCTACAAACTCAACTCATTTGTTGCATGTATAAAAAGTTTGTTCCTTCTTTTGTTGAGTATTCCGTGGTAAGGATATATCATAGTTTTTCTAATCATTAATGTCTAGGTTGCTTGCAGGTTTGGGCCATGTAGTTGCTATAAACATTTGTGTACTGTTTTTGGTGTGAACATAATTTTTCATTTCTCTGGGATAAATACCCAGGAGTGCAATTGCTGGGTCGTATGGTAGTTGCCCGCTTAGTTTTTGTTTGCTTTTGTTTTGTTTCGTTTTAAGAAACTGCCAGACTGTTTTCCAGAGTGGCTGTACCACTTCACATTCCCATTAGCAATGTATCCACTTTCTCTGCATCTTTACCTGCTTTAGAGATTGTCACTATTTTTCATTTTAGCCATCCTTAGATGTGCATGGTGATATTTCATTATGGTTTTAATTTTCATTTCCCTAATGGCTAATGACGTTAAATACCTTTCCATGGGCTCATTTGCCATTTGTATCTCCTCTTTGGTGAAATGCTAGTTCAATATCTTTTGCTCATTTTATAATCGGATGTTTGTTACTTTACTGTTGAGTTTGAGAGTTCTTTATATATTCTAGATACTAGTCCTTTAAAGGATATCTGATTTGCAAAGATTTTTCTCTTTGTCTCTAGCTTGTATTTTCATCCTCTTTCACATACCAGAAGTTTTAAATTGTGATAGAGTCCAATTTATTAATTTTTCCTTTTATGGATCTTGCTTTTGATATTAAGTCTAAAAATTCTTTGCCTAGCCCTACATCCTAAAGATTTCATCCCAGATATATAATTTATCCTGTATATATAGTTTTATAACTTTATGTTTTACATTTAAGTCTATGATCCATTTTGAGATAATTTTTATAAATGTGAGACTCAGAAGTTCTTCTTTTTTAAACCTATGGATATTTAATTGCTCCAACACCATGTATTGAAAAGACTATCTTCCTTTAATTGAATTGCTTTTGCAACTTTGTAAAAAATCAGTTGGGCATATGTGTGTGGGTTTATTTCTGAGTTTTCTGTTTCATTGATCTTTGTGTCAGTCCCTCCATCAACATAACATAGTCTTGATTATTGTAGCTACGTAATGTCTTGAAATTGGATAGACTAATACCTCCCATTTTATTTTTCTTTTTTAAAATCATTTTACCTACTCCACTTCCTTTGCCTTTGCATATACATATTAGAATAATCTTCTCTATAGCTACACAAAGTCTTCCTTGGACTTTGGCAGATGTTGCTTTAAACCTTCACATCAACTTGGAGGATTGGAGGATAACTGACTTTTTTTTTTTTTTTGAGATGGAGTCTCACTCTGTCACCCAGGCTGGAGTGCAGCAGCATGATCTCAGCTCACTGCAACCTCTGCTTCCCGGGTTCGAGCGATTCTTGTGCGTCAGCTTCCTGAGTAACTGGGACTACAGACACCCACCACCATGCCCAGCTAATTTTTGTATTTTTAGTACAGGCGGAGTTTCACCATGTTGGCCAGGCTGGTCTAGAACTCCTGACCTCAAGTGATCCACCCGCCTTGGCCTCCCAAAGTGCTGGGATTACAGGTGTCAGCCACCTCGCTCGGCCCACTGACATCTTTACTATGTTGATTCTTCCTATCTGTCTTAGTCTGTTTGTGTTGCTATAAAGGAACACCTGAGGCTGGGTGGTGTATAAAGTAAAAAGGTTTGTTTGGCTTTTATGGTTCTGCAGGCTGTACAAGAAGCATGACACCAGCGTCTGCTTCTGGTGAGGGCAGAAGGCGGCTTCCACTCGTGGTGGAAGGCAAAGAACAGCTGGCATGTGCAGCTCACATGGTGAGAAGGGAAGTAAGAGAGAGGTGGGAGAGAGATGCCAGGCTCTTATAACAACTAGTCCTTGTGTGAAGTAACAGTAGAACTCACCACTGTGAGAATGGCACCAAGCCATTCATGAGTGATCCACCCCCGGGGACCCAAACACCTCACATCAGGCCCCAACTCCAAAACGGGGATCAAATTTCAACAGGAGACTTGGCAGGGCCAAATAAATCATATCCAAACCACAGCACCATCCATGTCACAGTGTGTCTCTATTTGGGTCTTCTTTGATTTCTTTCATCAGTTTTTTTGTTGTTTTCTGCATGTAAATCCTGTACCTAGTTTGTTAGATTTACATCTGAGAGGTTTTTTTGAGTTATTGTAAAGACACGGTTTTTTTTTTTTTTTTTGAGAAATAGTCTCACTGTTGCCCAGGTTGGAGTGCAGTGGTGTGATCTCGACTCACTGCAACCTCCACCTCCCTGGTTCAAGCAATTCTCCTGCCTCAGCCTCCCTGAGTAGCTGGGACTACAGACACCTGCCACCATGCCTGGCTAATTTTTGTATTTTTAGTAGAGATGGGGTTTTGCCATATTGGCCAGGCTGGTCTTGAACTCCTGACTTCAGGTGATCCACCTGCCTCGGCCTCCCAAAGTGCTGGGATTACAGGCATGAGCCACCATGCCCGGCCCATGATATTGTATTTTTAACTTTTCTGTACACGTGTTCATTACTAGTCTATATAAATACAATGGATTTTTGCATGTTCGTATTGTATCCTGCAACCTTGTTGAACTTATTAGTTGTAGGAAGTTTTTAAGTTTGTTTGTTGTATAGATTCCTTGGGATTTTTTACATACACAATTATGCCTCTGAAAATAGGGACAGTTTATTTCTTATTTTCAATCTGTATGTATTTTATTTTCTTTTCTTGCCTTATTGCATTGACTAGAACTGCCAGTACTATGTTGAATGAGAATAGTGGGAGTGGACATCATTACCTGGTTCTCCATCTTAGGGGGAAAGCATTTTGTCTTTGGCCATTAAGTATAATGTCAGTTATAGGGTTTTTATAGATACTTCCTATCAAGTTGAGGAAGTTCCCCTTTATTCTCATTTTTATGTGAGTTTTGATCATAAACACCATTGATTTTTTTCAAAAACATAATTCACATACCATAACATTTTAAATAAACTTAGTAGTTTTTAGTATAGCCACAATGTTGTGCAGCCATTAATATTAATTCTAGAACAATTCATCACTCAAAAGAAACCCTATATCAATTAGCAGTCATTCTCCTTCCTTCCTTCTCCTCAGACCCTGGCAATCACTGCTCAACTTTCTGTCTCTATGGATTCGCCTATTCTGGACATTTTATATAAATAAAAATCATACAATATGTGCCTTTGTTCTTGACTTCTTTCACTTAGCACAATGCTTTCAAGGTTCATTCATGTTTTAGTATGTATCAGTATTTCATTCCTTTTATAGCTTGCTAATATTCCATTGTATGGTGATACCACATTTTGTTGGTCCATCTATCAATTGATGGACATGTGGGTTGGTACCTTTTCGTGGGAGGGGGAAGCTATTAGGAATAATGGTTGTATGAACATTTTTGTACAAATTTTTGTGTGGATATATGTTTTCAATGCACCTAAGCATACATCTAGGAATGGTTTAACTTTTTGAGGAATTGCCAAATTATTTTCCATAGTAGCTGCACTATTATACATTCCCACCAGCAGTGCATGAGGTTTCCAATTTTTCAACATATTCACCAACATTTGTTATTGTCTGTCTTTCAGATTATGGCAATATGGGGGTGGGGGTGTGAAGTGACATCTTATTGTGGTTTTGATTTATATTTCCTCGATGGCTTATGATATTGAGCATTTTTTCATGTGCTTATTGGTCATTCATATATCTTCTTTGGAGAAATGTCTATTCAACTCCTTTGCTCATTTTTATTAGGATATCTTTTTATTATTGAGTTGTAGGAGTTCTTTATACACTCTGAATATTAGACTCTCATCAGATATGTAGCTTGCAAATATTTTCTTCCATTCTGTGGGTTGGTGTCTTTTGGCTTTCTTGATATGTTCTTTGAAATATAGAAATTTTTTAACTTTGGTAAAATTTAATTAATCTATGTTTTCTTTTGTCACTTGTACTTGTTGTTATTTCTAGGAAACCACTGCTCAATCCAAGGTCATGAAGATTTACTCCTAGGTTTTCTTCTAAGAGTTTTATAGTGTTAGTTCTTACATTTAAGTCTTTGATTCATTTTGAGTCAATTTTGTGTATAGTGTGAGGTAGGGGTCTAATTTTATATTTTTCCTTTGGGTATCTCAGGAAGGACCCTTCATTGCCCATTGAACTGTCTTGGCACCCTGTTTGAAAATAAATTAACCATAAATGTTAAGGTTTATTTCCAGACTATCAATTCTATTCCATTGATGTATGCCAGTACCACACATTCTTAATTACTATAGCTTTACAGATATGTTTTGAAGTTGTGAAGCGTGAACCCTCTTAGATCTTTAAAATTGTTTTGGCTATTGTAAGTCCATTGAATTCTCATATGAACTTCAGAATCAGCACGCTAGTTGCTGCAGAAAGGCAGCTGGAAATTTGATAGGGATCATGTTGAGTCTGTAGATAAATTTGAGGAGTGTTGCCAGTGTTTGGCTAGAGTAGAGTGATCACTGTCTAAGTTTCCTCTCTTGCTAGGCTGCCCCTGCCCCCCACTTTGTTTATTTGTTTGTTTGTTTTTGTCTAGGGAGAGCAGGCTTTTATGGAGGGGGTGCTTTTTTTTGTCTGCACCCATTGGTATTTCGGGGTTGCCAGCTTCTTCAGCTCCAAGTCTGGGTTATATAATGCAAAAGAAAACTCGAGGAACTCACCACAGTGTTATTCCTTAGGTCCTGAGGTGCCTTCTCTCCACCTACTGCATCTTGTGTTTTTTTTTTTTCAAAGCTGTTTTTCGATACGTTTTCTGCAAAGAATAGGCATGAGTGCATCTACTCCATCTCATTGGAAATGGAAATCAACTACATTTTCTTTTAAAAGGTACTTTTTCACAGGTACCTGATCTTGGTACAATATGGCTTTTTCTCCACAATCTGTTCTTTTCACAAATATTATTCCTTCCTTGTTCTCACTGAGCATCCCAAATATACTTACTTTAAAGTCTTTTTTTTTAGACTCTTTTATTATTTTAATTTCCTCTGGAGTTAATTCACATTATAATTATTGATTTTTCTTGACTGTTATTCTTAGCATAAGATGTCTTCATGGGCTTCAGAATTTTGAATCGCAGGCTCATTTTGTGTTGAAAGACTTTGTCTCTCTTTCTCTCTTGGTACTCCCTTTCCCCATCTAGCAGTTTGGGGTGGCTCCACTTGATGCCTGGTCTGTGGTAAAGAAATATATATATACACACACACATATATGCATATTATATATACACACACATACACATATACATACATATATACATATATGTGCATAATATATATATGTATATATATTTTGTTGGTGGTTTGGAATCCTGACTCTCTTGGTCTACTTGTTAAACTAGGGGGCAAGAGATTAAGATGACTATATCTGTGTTCTCCTTTGACCCAGGGCCACACTTTCACATGAACTGTCACACCCCACCCCCATGAAATGACTGAATCCAATTTTTCAGACTTTTTTTCTGACACAGGGGTGACTCCTCTCTCCTCCATCCCCTGGCTTCAAATAGGAAGCCTGGCTGTGTTCCCAGCCTTGGGTCCCTATTATGTCTCCGGTCCAGAGCCCAGCAGGCCCACGTCAATACTCAGAAGTTTGTGTTTCTGGACCATTGTGAAGTTTATCTTGTTTATCTATTGGAGCCCACTTATATTCTTTCAATATTTTCTTTGCATATTTTATTGTTCTGTGTTCACAGCCCAGACAGCCACCGCAGGGCATGAATCATAGCTTCATCTGGATGAGAAGCCAAATATTCTTCTCCTGTTTTTACTTTTAAAAGTCCATTAATTTTTATTTTGCTCTATTTTATGGGCTGCCATCTAATTTCCCCTTGGAAGTAAAGTGAAATACAGATAAATTATTTATTTCTTTAAATGTTTTATCATTTCTGAAATTGGGGTGCATCTTATATTCAATGCACCTGGGAATTTAAGATTTATGGTGTCAACCACACTTGGAATTGCAGCAGACACTTCACTAATGTGCACAGTATCCAGGGGCCTAGAGAGATAGAGAGACAGAGAGACAGATGGAGTGACTCCCACGAGTGGATGGGATTCCTCTGTGTGTTTAGAAGAACTTGGAGGGGTAGAAGGCTGCAGGCTCATTTCTGCTTTTGAAGTCATTGACCTCAGTCAAGGTTAACACAGCTCCTGCCCCCATCTGATTTAGAAGGTCTCATGGAAGAAGTTTAAGGACACACAGTCTTCTTTATTTCCCTCTTGCTTCATGCTCTAGAAGTTTTCACCTGGTCACAAAGGGTGCACACTTTGGCACACTGGGGTACAAGTATCCTTTCCAAGTTCTGACACTGTAGTTGTGGGACCAGCCCAAACTGGGCCTACCCTGTTGGTAACAAAATGTCAAGCTGCCTTTTAGGTAGACAGAGCCCAAAACTGCAAGTCATGTAGCCTGGGCATGTGCCATAGAAAAAACTTTGACCTCCAACAACACCCAGAACCAATGATTCATCCTCTTAGAACCAAGAAGACTGGGACATGACCAGAAGTTGAAAACCAGAACTCATTCACAAGCAAAGGGGTCCATCAGCCTGGAAGGTCTGGGGCTAAAATCTACTTTAATATACATTACTACATATGGTCAAATTTGAAGCCCTCCAATCAGACCCTGGCAAGCCAGCATTGCTAAATACTTTCTCTTGCCACCTGATCCCTTAAAACTTGCCCCATGCCTCAAATCAGGGAGACGGATTTGAGCCCACCTCCTCTCTCCTTGCTGGTCAGTTTTGCAATAAAGCTTTTCTTTTCTCAAAAGCTGGTGCCATATGTATCGGCTTCTGTGTGCATCAGGCAGCAAGACCACTTGCTCAGTAACAACATCCTTATGCCCTAATTCCCGTGAGTGAAAACTGTAGGTCTGAGTGAATCCAGCTCTGTCCCAGGCCTGCCTAAAGAGTGCAGGTGGTTCCCAGCTTCAGCCTCCTTGAATACTGTGTCCTCAAAAGACTGGCATGCTGGGTATTGTTAACTGAAGAATGATGAGGTTCATAAACCTGGAAAGGAGAGTTTTATTTATCATAAAAGGTTGCACTCTGCAGAGTGGCCATTTGAATAGGCTGGGAAGTGTAGCCTCTGGCCAGAAGCCATAAACAGGCACTTCAAGGGTTGGAAGAGTAAGACAGGAATTTATGTTGAACAAGGTGGCCAAATATACATATTCAATAAGCTACAGGAGGAGTTATAAATATTTATGAGAAGAGAAATATGCACATGTGCAACCGAGCTTCATGCCCCTTCATGGGTAGCACCTACAAAAAATGGCAGTGTTAGCATGATCTGAAGGTGGAGTTTTCAGCCCTCTAACGTCAAAAGGTGAATCAGAGGACACAAAAGCTTTCACTGCACATCCTCCACAGGCTGGCCAGAACCACTCCAGGGTTGGTGGTCTCTTACTAGGAAAGAATGCTGGTCAGTTGTTGTGTGCCACAAAAAGGGAGGGGCAGTGTCAGGTGGTTGGTTGGTATCAATGTTGAAGTCTTTCAAAGAGGCTTGTTTCTGTTTAACTCTTAGGGAAAAAAGCCTAATGGTGGTTATCGGTTATGGAGCGGGGGCAGATAATGAAGTGTGTCCAACCTCCCATCCCATCATGGCCAGGAACTCGGCTTCCCATGTTTCTCTGTGGTCCCCTGGCCAAGAGGGGGTCTGTTCAGTTGGTTGGGGGGGGGGCTTAAATTTTTATTTTTATTTCTCAGTATCTTTTCTCTCCAGCCATGCCAGCTTGAAACTGACCATGCAGAAGGATCACCTAGGTCAAGCTGGGAATCCAGACCTGGAATCAAACAGTTCTTACCCTTTGGCCAGTGTATTAGTCTGTTTTCATGCTGCTGATAAAGACATACCTGAGACTGGGCAATTTACAAAAGAAAGAGGTTTATTGGACTTACAGTTCTGCGTGGTGGGGAGGCTCACAATGATGGCAGAAGGTGAAAGGCACGGAGGAGCAAGTCAGGTCTTACATGGATGGCGGCAGGCAAAGAGAGAACTTGTGCAGGGAAACTTCCCTTTTTTTTTTTTTAATTTTTTTTTTTAGATGGACTCTTGCTCTGTTGCCCAGGCTGGAGTACAGTTGTGCAATGTCTGCTCACTGCAAGCTCTGCCTCCCGGGTTCACGCCATTCTCCTGGCTCAGCCTCCCAAGTAGCTGGGACTACAGGCGCCCACCACCACGCCTGGCTAATTTTTTGTATTTTTAGTAGAGACGGGGTTTCACCGTGTTAGCCAGGATGGTCTCGATCTCCTGACCTCGTGATCCGCCCGCCTTGACCTCCCAAAGTGCTGGGAGTACAGACGTGAGCCATTGTGCCTGGCCGGAAACCTCCCTTTTTAAAACCATCAGATCTCTTGAGACTCACTCACTATCACAAGAAGAGTGCAGAAAAGACCTGCCCACATAATTCGATCACCTCCCACCAGGTTCCTCCCACGATGTGGGAATTGTGGGAGTTACGACTCAAGATGAGATTTGGGTGGAGACACAGCCAAACCGTATCAGCCAGGTATCTTCACTCCTTGGTATTTACTCTGGGGAACCCAGCAGAGAAAAGGGTGGGGATTTATATACAAGTGTAGTTTATAAAACTTTAGCATGGTAAACAAGATAAGGATCTATCAAAAAGGGTATGGCTAAATACTTTGTGGTACAGGATTTCCATGGACCACAGGCAATAACTGAAAATCATGCTTCTGAACTATCTTTAATAGGAAAATGCTCAAAATTCAATGTGCTGTTATGGTTACAAAATATTCATAAGGTAAAAAATTAATATTTTGTAGAACATATCATAGAAAAATGACTGGATGGAAGTACAGAAAGATTACTATCTGTACATTACATATATATGTATTACTATTTGCTATCTTTAGGTGGAGGGAGTCTGAGTAGTATAAAGTTTTTTTTACTTCTCTTACATCAAGATTTGTTACATTAAATTTATATTCAAATCACAATAAGGGCCTGACGCAGTGGCTCACGCCTGTAATCCCAGAACTTTGGGAGGCCAAGGCAGGCGGATGCCCTGAGGTCAGGAGTTGGAGACTGGCCAGGCCAACAAGGTGAAACCCCGTCTCTACTAAAAATACAAAAATTAGCCGGGCATGGTAGCACGCGCCTGTAATCCCAGTTACTTGGGTGGCTGAGGCAGAAGAATCGCTTGAACCCGGGAGGCGGAGGTTGCAGTGACCCGGGATAGCGCCACTGCACTCCAGCCTAGGCGACAGAGCGAGACTCCGTCTCAAAAAAAAAAAAAAAAAAATCACAATAAGAAGAACAGTAAATCACCAAAAAAATAAACCCAATGACAACCACAGAAAGAGCCTTGCAAGCCCTCTTGGGAGGAATGACTGGGAGAACACCAGGTACCCGCCCTGATGAAGACGCCGCAGCAACTACAGTCTTCCCTGATTGGCAGCAGCCCGAGTTGGTGGGGGGGAACTTTGTGCATCACTTCCGGGGGCGGGGCAGCGGTCGTCTCCGCACGCGCGGGAGCGGGCGGTCTCCATGGCAACCAGCGGGGCCAGCCTAAGGCCCGCCCGCCACCGCCACCGCGCCGGCCCCGCCCGCACAAAGGCCGCGCGGTGACCCGCCCTCTGCCGCGACCCCGGCCCCGCCCCTGCCCCGGCCCCGGCCTGGCCCGGCCCCTGCACCTGCCGGAGGCCGCCCGCCGCCATCGCCAGCGCCGTCGCTTGGCTGCGCTGACCGGGAAGCAGTTCTCGGCGGTCCGCGCGGTGATTCATCGGCCTGGCCGCGTCCCCCGCGCGGGCCATCTTGGTCACGGCCGGCGGCGGACGGAGCCGCGGAGGAACCGCGAGACCCCAGGTACGCGCGCCCCCGGCCCCCTGCCCGGCCGGGCCCCGCCACTGTGGTGGCCCCCAGGCCCGCGGCCGCCAAGGAGCAGCCCCCTTTGTTCTCCCCCGGGCGGGCGCGGGGCGGGCGCCGCGGGGCTTTGTGCCGCCTCGCCACCCACGCGCGGGCCCTCCACGCCGCCCCTCACCCTCCTGCCCGCTAGTCGCAATTGAAACCTTAAAAACATCTTTTCTTAATCCTCCAGGGCCCAGAGCAGGTCCAGCCACCCGTCTGGCTCCGTAGTCCGCGAAGTCTGTAGTAAAGGAGCCGCGTGGGACCGGGGCCGAAGTCCCTAGGGCCTGGCACCGCGTGCCCCTCTCTCGGGCCCTCGGCTTGGGGGTCTCGCAGCGCCCTCCCGTCGTGCACCCCACGCTGCCCCCATTTCTACAGGGGCCCACCTGGTCACCACACCCCCTTGGCCCACCCGCGGATCTCAGCCTGTGGCTGACCTCTGGCCAGCATGGTGCAGCCGCAGACGTCCAAAGCTGAAAGCCCAGCCTTGGCAGCGTCTCCGAATGCCCAGATGGATGACGTTATTGACACCCTGACCTCCCTGCGCCTCACCAACTCGGCGCTGAGGCGAGAGGCTTCCACCCTGCGGGCGGAGAAGGCCAATCTCACCAACATGCTGGAGAGCGTGATGGCAGAGCTGACCTTGTTACGCACCAGGGCGCGGATCCCGGGGGCTCTGCAGATCACCCCGCCCATCTCTGCAATTACTTCAAACGGGACTCGACCCATGACCACACCTCCAACCTCTCTGCCCGAGCCCTTTTCCGGGGACCCAGGCCAGTTGGCGGGGTTCCTGATGCAGATGGACAGATTCATGATCTTCCAGGCCTCCCGCTTCCCGGGTGAGGCCGAGCGTGTGGCCTTCCTTGTGTCTCGACTGACTGGGGAGGCGGAGAAGTGGGCTATCCCCCACATGCAACCTGACAGCCCCTTGCGCAACAACTATCAGGGGTTCCTGGCAGAGTTGCGGAGAACCTACAAGTCTCCGCTCCGGCATGCGCGGCGCGCCCAAATCCGGAAGACTTCTGCCTCTAATAGGGCTGTGCGAGAGAGGCAGATGCTCTGCCGCCAGCTGGCCTCTGCGGGCCCCGTGGGGCCTTGCCCAGTGCATCCAGCTTCCAACGGGACTAGTCCAGCGCCAGCCCTGCCTGCCCGAGCACGGAATCTTTAAGAATCCGCCACCACTTGGTAGCGTCTGCAGCCACCCAGGTAGCATACGCTCTTTGCTGTGTAGAAGAAATGCCCATACGACAGCTTTGCCCCTGTTTGAAGACCTCCCTTCTTGCCTCTCCAGACGTGTTCCCCAAGGAGATCTTCCTTCCACCCTTCCTGGCGCCCTGGTTGCCCACCTTGCCGTGCTTCCTCTTACGTGCTAGCTTTGTACCTATCGCTCACTGCATGCTCGCCTCCCTCTTGCTGGCATCCCGGCCTGTTTCAATGACTACCGCTCTGCTACTTAGGCACAGGGACTCCGCTGCACTCTGACGGACCACGAGGGCTGACCCCTTCCAGCCTGACTTGGTTCATGGAGGCTCCTACTCTGCCCTCTCCAAGCTCCCCTGGCGGCTCCCCACCTGGTTGCCCAGTTCCTATTGATGAGCTCTGGACAGAAAGATGCCCGTTTGGCCAGGCTGGTGGCTTGATGAGTGTACCTGGAGAGGGGGTCTGGCTTCCTGCCCAAGATGCCTCCCAGCCCTGCCAGGGCCCGGTGCAGCAGGCAGGGCCTCATCCGTGCTGTCGTGGTCGAGTGGTCACTGCAAGGAGCGTAGTTCTGCCATGTCTGGGGGCCAGGTTCCACTCTGCACATGAATATGCAGTCTGGGAGGCCCCACTGCTCTCACTGGGAGGGACCAATGTTGCACCTCTGTTAATGCCTGACTTCAGCTGCTGGTGTTCTGATGGAGCCAGAGGCTTGGGGAATCTGGAACTTGCCTGCTAAATAAGGTCATGGTGGACTCTCAGCCATTGGGCAAGTCTATCAGGCTGCAGGTTCCTACACACCCACGCCTGAGGGCCATAGCAGGCTAAGGGTGGATACCAGCGACTCCCTTTGCTGCCCAGGATCTCCATGGGCAGTGCCACAGCGGCTGATGCTCAGTCACTCCTGCTTCTACCCCCGTCACTGATGGCGAGCCTTGCCCAGCTTGAGACCTGTTCCCATCTCCATTCAGGTGCCATGTGGCCTTCACTGCAGCCCTGCAGCCACCCACACACCATCTGTGGGTCTCCAAAGGCACCTTGTAGCATGTGCTCCCCGTGCCTGGGCAATCAGATGGGCTGCCTTTGTCCAAGGGAAAACAGACTCCCTTTGGGAAACATCCTTAAGCACTTAAGGCCGGGGGGGTGTCTGCCTCTGGCAACCCAGCCAGGGTCTTGGTGGCATTTGTAAAAGCAAAGAGCTGTGGACTGCCGTGGTCCTAGTGTGGTGACAATGCAGCACTGGCATGCATGTCCTCCTTCTGAAGGACCTCATCCTTCCTCACAGGGGGATGACCAAGAAATCATTTTGTGGCTGAGTTTGGCCACGCCCTTTGGACTGTGCTGTTCCGCCATATTTCAATGCCAAATGAACCACATTGACATGACCTGGACCACAGGGCTTCCTATCCTGGGCTCAGCTGCCCCTGTCTGAAGGGTCCTGGCTTGATTGCAGAAGGACAACCTCCGCACCCACCTAAAGACATGTATATGTCTTGGGATCCCAGAGATTGGGTCCTTGGGCCTGGCTTCTTAAGAGTTTTGATGATGCTGGGAAAAGTGACTGCGATTCTGAAGAACCGCTGCCTTGCAAGGTCAAGGACATTCAGTGGTTGCTGGGGTCCGCAGACTACTGCCACCCACTCACCATCAACTCTGTTAGCCCAATTGCCCTGCTGAACAACTGCCTGAATACAGGCTTTAGGTTCCCCTGGACTCCAGCCAAGGCTGTTCAGGTGGTACCATGGTGCTCTTTAAGTGTGATCGGAGGGAAGACACACAGCAGGGCCACCATTCCATGAATGGGAGGTGTACAGATCACTTTCTCTTTGTGCTCAGTTCTGTTCTGTCTCCAGCAGCTCTATTGGTAAGACTAGTACCTGCCAGGGAGAGGTGCCCCCAAGTGAAGGGGTACAGTGGCACCTGGGAAAAGGCACCTGGAAGGTTTCCATGTGGCCCAGCCCAGCATGGAAGCAGGGTGGGAACTCTGCTGTGTCGCCAGCCCTCACTCTACTCAAGTGGCTTTTTGAAAGCCCTACCATGTCTGTGTCAGGCTTGTGCTGCTTCACACCCTAGAGCTGCCTAGGAAAGGCCGGCCACACTCCCTGTCCACACCTGCAGCCGGGTCCTCTGCCTGTGGGCACCCAATCCAAGCAGCTGCTCCACCTTTGTTTGGCATGGTGATTTGTGTTTTTTTTCTTGGTGCTTATGTGTGTGGGCTTGGGACGAGTGCTGGTATGCACTTAGGACCTTCTTGATAGCTCCCTGCACTTTGGAACACGGAGCAGATGAGAGAGGGTCAGGGGCTTGCCCTCCACCTTGGACTTGGAAGAAGCCCACATTGGAGAGGTGAGGACCCCATGGTGGCTCTAGTGAAAGATACGTTAGTCTCCAGCTAAGGAGGATGAGGCGCAGCCCCAGAGGGAGACCTCAGTGATAGGGGATCAGGCTAAGAAAGTGGGGGAAGGGAGATGCTTTGTACATATTTTGGGGTTATAATTTCTCTAAATTTTAGGAGAACGGGTATTGATTGATAAAAGGGACAGGCAGTAGTGTTCAACAGTGCATGTGAAGGAAAGTTCTGTTTTCCATGGTTTTGACATTCTTTGGACTGTATTGTGACTGCTCTCCAGTCCACATGGTACCCCTTTGGTAAGTAGGCTTCAGTGCATACCAGGGCATCACTGGAGATGGGAGTTAGTGAAGGGGTGACTCCCTGGCCTAGTATAGTGTGACCCTGGGACTAACTTAATGTCCTAAAGCATTTTGGTGACTTCTAGGGAATAGCAAAGACCTATTTCATTGTCCCCAGGTAAGTATGTGATGAGCAATGAGGAGGAGTGGAAAACAAAACCCAGAAAGTGCGGCAGGACCAGCCTGACGCACACGCTCCTGTTGTCATGGCAGACAGCCGCCTTGGGTGGGCACCACCCTGGCAGTTCCAGCCTGTAGGGGAGTGAAGGGACATGGCTGAGCTGGGCATGTGCTGAGGTTGACTTAGGGAACAAGCCCTGGGATTGGACAAAAGGGCCCATGCTGCAGCCACTGACTGGGGGCAGAGCTCTGGGTGGAAGAGGGAAGAGATCCTAACGGAGGCGCCTCCATCTGCAACCACAGTTGTAAGGCTCATGGCACCTCTGCTTGGAGAGCACTGGTTTAGGGACTTAGAGAGGTAGGCACAAGGTGGGTCTCCTGGGGAAGGGAAGCAAGAGCAGACTGTTGGGCCAACAGGAGAAGCTCCCAGAGTAGGGGAGAAGATTGGGGTATAGGGCCTTCCACGTGGAACAGACAGCCCCTGTGTCGCTGTCTCTTGGGGACCTGAGTTTGGGTGGGGTGGCAGTTGGCACAGCGCAGATGCGGTAGAGATGGGAGGAAACTCAGCTCCTCACTTCCGTGTGCCTCATGCCTTTGCATACACAAGCACCAAACCTACTAGGTCTTCTCATTACCCATGTAAACCACATGTTAGATAAATTTTTGCAAGTAGAGGAAAGAAGGAAATAAAACATCACATTTTGGTGTCTCTCAGGCTTTTCCCCCCAACTATGGTTTCTTTGCATTTTGTTTTAACATAGTTTTGTTGCTGTCTTCTGTAATGATACAGTTTTGTGCAGCTGTTTTCACTTAGCATATCATGGGCATCTCCCCTTATGATTACTAAATATTTTATTTTGGAGTGGCTGTGTACTCTCCCATTGACTAGATGGACCATTGTGCCAGTTGCCAATCACTAATGCTGTTACTAACTTTTCAGTTATAAATTGATGAATATCTTTGTGCACAGGCTGTTTCCCAATGTCAAGTTATTAGGGTAGACTCCAGGAGGTGGGATTCTTCAACTAAAGAATATGAAAACCTTTGAGGCTTTTACTACATATTGACAAAATGGTTTCCGGAAATATTTGTATCCCCTTACACTGCCACCAGCAAGGATAAACATGTCCATCTTGCCCGTATTGGGAATTATCATCTGGCTAAATATTTGCTAATTTGATAATGAAAAAATAGCATCGTGTTTCAGTTGGCATTTCACTGACTTCTAGCACGGTTGAGCATCTTTCATGTGGAGCGATTGTATTTCCTCCTTTGTGGATTGTCAATGTCCTTTGCTCTATCTTCTGGGGTCAGATAAATTTGTATGAGCTCGGTATATATTAAAGATATTAACCTGGTGTTTGTCATATTTGCTACAGCTGTTTCTGGGTTTTTGTGTGTTTTATCTTATTGGAATTTTGACATACATAGTCGATCTGTCTCCACAGCACTGTGTCTGCTAGACAAGAACACAAGGCAGGCAGCACTGTGTCTGCTAGAGGAGAACACAAGGCAGGCAGGTGGATTTTGTCTGTTTTGTTCATGGCCGTAGCACTAGCACCTATGACAATGCCTGGCACGTGATAGGTACTCAGTACACTTCCGTTGAATTAGTTACTCCGGTGGATCTGCAATGCCTTGGGATCCACTGCACGTGATAGGCACTCAGTACACGTTTGTTGAGTTAGTTACTCCGATGGATCTGCAACACATTGGGATCCACACATGGATCCAGCAGTCCGCGCTCCAGAGCTCACAGGCCGAGGCTCTCACACTCCAGAACTCACAGGCCGAGGCTCTCACACTCCAGAAACTCACAGGCCGAGGCTCTCACACTCCAGAGCTCGCAGGCCGAGGCTCTCACACTCCAGAGCTCGCAGGCCAAGTCTCTCACACATTATGTCTCAGGGTCCCCTTGCACTATAAGAACTCATTGAGGGCCTCAAAGAGCTTTTGCTTATATAGGTTTTCTCTATCAATATTTACCATATTATACTTTTAAACAGAATTTTAAAATAATTATTTGGAAAATAAAAACACTGTTATTTTAAAAAAAACTATATTTTCCAAAACAAAACGCTTGTGAGGAGAGGCATTGAAGAAGACATTTTTGTAAATGCCTGTAATGTCTGGCTGAATAGAAGACAGTGGGAGCCTCCTACCTGCTGTGCTTCACCTGCAAGAGCACATGCCATGGTGCCTCTGAAAGCCCCACTGCGCCCATGAGATGACGCGGAAAAGGCACATGATATTTTGGGATTATTATGAAAACAATTTTGTGGACCCCCGAAAGGGTCTTGCCCCTCTTTGAGAACTGCTGGCCTAAAGAGAGACAAGGATTGGCAGTTTGGAGAACATCACCAACTGTTCCATCGCTTTAAACTTCAGGTCTTTCTTCCCCCTCTAGATTAATACACAGTTATTTCTGGGATTAATTTGGCATGTAATGTGAGAGGAGGCTCTAAATAGACTGTCTTTCAAAGATTTAAATACCCTGAGTCCACTTATTAATAAGTATTTCTCTCCCTTGGTCATGTGTGTTCTTTCCTTCACACACAGGGAAATCTTATCTACCGTAGGACCAACTTTCCCACTGTTTATTCAGTTGATCCATTTGTCTTGCCCAGTACTTCCCTATTTTAGCTGACTTGGGTTTTATAATTTTTTTTTTTTTTCTGAGACGGAGTCTCTGTCGCCCAGGCTGGAGTCCAGTGGTATGATCTCGGCTCACTGCAACTTCTGCCTCTTGGGTTCAAGCGATTCTCCTGCCTCAGGCCCCCAAGTAGCTGGGATTACAGGCACCAGTCATCACTCCTAGTTAATTTTTTTTTTTTTTTTTTGTATTTTTAGTAGAGACAGGGTTTTGCCATGTTGGCCAGGCTGGTCTCAAACTCCTGACCTCAGGTGATCCACCCGCCTCAGACTCCCAAAGTGCTGGGATTATAGGCATGAGCCACTATGCCTGGCCAGGTTTTATAGTTTCTATTCACATATAGTAGGACTCTCCCCCTTCAGATTTTCTTAGCTGTTGTTACTAGATGAACTTGAAAACATTCTATGGTTTCCCCAAAACCCTGGTAACAGGTGAGGGCCTGGAGAGGCATAAGCACTTTGGGGAGCTGTGTGCAGGGTGCAGCGTGGGGGGCTCTGTGTAGGGACTCTGTGGTTGTGAGCTGCAGAGTAGCAGGGAAGGCTCTCCTTCCACCCTGCAGAAAGCCTTGCCCTGAGGTTTCCCCCATGTGCTGCTCTGTGACGGGTGGCTCGTTTGGGAATGGGAGTGAAAATCAGGGTGCCCTCTGGCTAGCCTGTTGTCTAGTCAGTGTCTTCTTCTATGGAAAGGCCTGGAGTGTACATAGTGCCCTACTGCCTGTCCCCACGTGGCTGATCCGAGAGGTTTACAAAGACTGGCCTTGCAAGGACTCTGCCTGACAGGGAGATCTAGGGCTGAGCCCCCTCCCCATCCCACTGTCTGGCCCCTTCGAGGCAAGAGAACAGATTGTGGGTTGGAGCTGGGCCTCCTCTCTGGCTGTGTGACACTTGCTCTCACTTTGTGCTCCCATGGGCCCAGCCTGGTGGAATTCCATCCTGTTGCCCTGGAGATTTTCTGAGGAGCCTCCCCTTCTCTATCCAGGGCATCCCCAGCTTGGCGTCTGGGCATCTTCCTTGACTTACTCCTCTCTCCTGCACCTGCTCCAGTGCCTGGACCTCATGGTCCTCAGCAACTCTCAGGTCAGCCGGGCTCTGTGTCCCCACTGCCACTGCCCGCTGCAGGTCTGGTCAGCCAGCCTCGCTAACGGCCTCCTTTCTCCTGCTCTTATTGTTCTGTTAAGAAGGATCCAGTGTTACTCCACTTAGGACCCTCCCTGAGCAACCAGGCTGTGCTCCTGCCCTGACACCCTCAGGCTCACACCTAGTAAGTGATAGACTTACGCCTTACTGAGCCTATCTGTCTCCCCCAACCGACTGTGCTCCCAGAGGGCAGGGCTGCTATGTGAGTCACCTGCGTCCCTAGCACCTCACCCAGAGCCTGGCGGAGAAGCGACCAGGTGTCTGTTTAGCGGTTGAGCAGAAGGACCACACATCAGAGCACAGCCGGAGTCTCGGGTCCACGTCATGCCAACCAGTCACATCGCAGCTGGCCACCAAGCTGAGCCAGAAACCCCAGCCAGCCACACACCTGTGTTGTCCTGTTTACTTTCCTTTCTTACAGAATGGGACAATATTCTACATGCCTAATATGTGATGAGAACTTGCCAAGGTCATGACATGGTCTTTGAAAATAGGATTTGTAAGTAAATATCCCATCTCTGGACTGGCCATGCTTCACCCAAATGTTCCCTTTCCTTTAGAAGTGTGTTGACAATTTTCGTCATAGTGAAAAATGCTGTGAGAAGCATCCTAGTCACTAAACGATTCCTTGGGCGTAGTTTTCTGTTGTCGATATGATCCTATGGCGAGTCTCACAGGCTTCCTTCATAGTTACTAAGAGATCGTTGCTGATACGTAGGAAAGATTAATGCTGTGTTTTTATTTGGCTGCTTCGCTGAACGTGTAGTCGTTTGAGGGATGTTTCAGTTGATTCCACGGACTGACTGGGTTTCCACCAGAATCAGCAGAGTTTCCAATTAACTGTGATCATCTGCCCTTGCCATGGATGCCTTGGGCCGTCTGGGTTTCCTTCCAAGACTAAAGGGTCTGCTCCCCTGCTGCTGGGAGTGTCGGCCGCGAGAGCGGTCAGCTGGGGTCCCTTCTGAACCTTGCCCTCGAGCGAAGGTGCCACCTCACCCAAGGCTATGTGAGCCTCTTTTCTGTGGCAGTGCTCACCCCAGGCCTGGGGGACGTGGGACTACCGTGCAGGGTCAGCCGGCTCCAGAGCTCTCCGTGGGACTCACAGAGACTGCAGACATCCCCAGTGCCAGTCCTTGGCCTCACGTCCCACAGGTGTCCATCCTGAGAGCATTTTCCATAGCCTTCCCACAGGCAGATCTCCAGGGAAGGTTACTGGTAACAATTCTTTCCTTCCTTCCTTCCTTCCTTCCTTCCTTCCTTCCTTCCTTCCTTCCTTCCTTCCTTCCTCCCTCCCTCCCTCCCTCCCTCCCTCCCTCACTCCCCTTTCTCCCCTGCCCTCCTCTTCTCTCCTTTCCCCTCCCCTCCTCTCCCCTCCTTTCCCCTCCCCTCCTCTCCCCTCCCCTCCTCTCCTCTCCTCTCCCCTCCCCTCCCCTTCCCTCCCCTTTCCTCCTTTCCTTTCCTTTCCCCTTTCCTTTTCCTTTTCCTTTCCCTTTTCAAAAATTTTTTGTAGAGATGGACTCTTACTATGTTGTCCAGGCTGGTCTGGAATTCCTGGGCTCAAGCAATCCACCTGCCTCAGGCTCCTAAGGTGCTGGGATTACAGGTGTGAGCTGCTGTGCCCAGCTGTTTTCTTATTTAGACTGTCACCTGTACCTCCTCTTAGGTCGCTTGTGGAACTTCCCCAGCACTGCTGTTGCCGGGACTGATGGGTGACACCCTCGTCCTGCTCCCAGCACTAACAGAAAGCAGACTCGATGGGCTCCATGGGTGTTCCCTCTGTGGTCGACTGTGCTACTTGCTGATGAGTCTATCTCAGTTCATCCTCATAACAGCCCCACTTGACAGATGAGAAAATCGGCTTGGAGTGCTGAAGACAATTTTCTAGGTCAAGATTGAGTTTATACAGAAACCTCCCTCTTCAAGTCCATGCACTCGAAGTGAAAACATCAATAACACCACACACACAGACACACACAAGAGCTGTATGAATGGAGCATTTGAAAATAATGAAAGGACATTTCTATGGACCAGAAGTGAAAACATCTCCCCCAAACTAAAATGCAAGCGATAACTGGGAACCACGTGCTGTCTGCCCATGGGTGGGGGCTGGAAATCTTGCCAGGGTTTGTGGCCAGAAAAGGTTCCCCCGTGGCCAGGGACAGAAGCAAGTCATTGACATGAGTCCAGGGTGCATCCTGCACGGCACGAGTGGTGTGCACAGTGCCCTGAAGACAGGCCTTCTTCACCCTGTGTGCCCTGGAGGACCAGGGTGCATAAAACCAGGGAACCACAACACATAGACACACAGACCCCAGTCCAGGAAGGAGAGATGCCCTGCAGGAGACAGCTGCAGAAACAAACAAAGCACGTAGGACAAAATAGCATTGCGACAGTCACCAGACCACATAGAGGAAGATTCTTGCAGTAGCATAATCTTGGCTCACTGCAACCTCTGCCTCCTGGGTTCAAGCAATTCTCCTGTCTCAGCCTCCTGTGTAGCTGGGACTACAGGTGCGTGCCACCACACCCAGCTAGTCTTTGTATTTTTAGTAGACACAGGGTTTCTCCATGTTGGCCAGGCTCGTCTCAAACTCCTGATCTCAGGTGATCTGCCCGCCTGGGCCTCCTAAAGTGCTGGGATTACAGGCATGTGCCACCACGCCTGGCCCAAGGTACTATTTTCAATGATGTCACCTGCAGTGGACTGAATCTTTGTATCCCCTCAATATTTGTGTGTTGAAATCCTAGCCTCCAATGGGATGGCCTTAGGAGGTGGGCCTTTGGGAGGCAGTGAGGTCATGCGGGTAGCACCCTCACGAATAGATACAGCAAGAGGACAATTGGTCATCGGCCTGCAACCTGGAAGCAGGTCTCACCAGACACTGAATCTGCCATCACCTTGATCTTGAACCTCCCAGCCTTCAGGACTGTGAGAAGTAAATGTTTGTGGCTCAAGCCACCCAGTCTGTGATACCTTGTTATAGCAGCCCAAACAAAGAAACCATCACATCCTGAAATCTCAATTTTTTTTTTTTTTTTTTTTTTTTGAGACAGAGTCTTACTCTGTCTCCCAGGCTGGAGTGCAATGGCACAATCTCGGCTCACTGCGACCTCCGCCTCCCGGATTCAAGTGATTCTCCTGGCTTTGCCTCCCAAGTAGCTGGGATTACAGGTGCCTGCCACCGCGCCCAGCTAATTTTTGTATTTTTAGTAGAGACAGGGTTTCGCCATGTTGGCCAGGCTGGTCTTAAACTCTTGACCTCAGATGATCCACCTGCCTCGGCCTCCCGAAGTGTTGGGATTACAGGCATGAGCCACCATGCCTGGCCTGAAATCTCAATATTTTTATAAATTGTAAAGTTATTTTCCGTATCTCTTGGACATAATGGTATTTTTGTGACTGTGATATTTTGTCATTTTATTTTCTTCTCTCACAGCGTCGGTGGAGGTCAGCAGGAGGTCCCTGGAGGCTTGCACTGCCCTGCTGGTTATCACTGCTGGTGACTCATGCAGCCGGCCTGCTGATGCCCTGAGCTGGCCCATTCAGCTCGGTGTCCAGAGGGCTCTGCTGTGGGCCCGGGGGGAGGGAACCACGCACCTTCCTCTGTGGAACTGTGGCTGCTTTCCCCCTTCCTCATCCTGTTCTTCATCTGCCCCAGCCTGTGAAGGGACCTCCTCGTGCCTGGGCAAGCCTATGGGTGCCGGGGAGCTGGGGAGCTGGCTCACGCTCTGAGTGGGCTTCCCTGGCCAGTCCTGTGCCCCATCACCAGCCTTGTTCTGTGGTCTTTGCCCTGGTGCACTGGGCGGTACCACCTCACCACCTCTTTCAGTGGTCCTTCCGTGTGTTCCAAAACTTCTGGATTTCAAATGTTGCTGTGCTCACAGAAACCTGATGGTTTACACACCAAGCACCACCACCACCACCACCGCCACCACCACCACCACCACCACCGCCACCACCACAACAAAATAATGAGTAGAAACTGCCAACTCCCTCAGATCAGGTCACAGCATTTTCAAAAACAGCAGAACCCATGTGACTTACCTGTGGCTCTCTGAGAGCCGTCTTCGTCACAGGACACCTGCCAAAGCCTCCGCCCACCTTTCAAGAAAAGCGATGTATTTTCTAGTTATACACATATAGCAGGATATTGAGCTGGGCTTTTTCTGTTGGCCCCAAATGATAACGAAGCCCCGAAGCTGAGAATGCAATGCGGTAAACAGGCTGTATTCTGAACCTGGAGAGCTGCCCACGGGCCATCAGCTACCACACTTGAAGGGAATTCCTAGACCTGCCATTCTCCCAGAACCCAAATGTTGCATAGATGGGCTGGTTCTTTATTGATCTCGTTTTCTCTTCTTCCTGGGCAAAAAGCTCAATGACATCTCTCTGCCCCCTCAACGACAAGCTGCGGCTCAATGCTTAGACTAACATGCCAATGGAATGTAGGTGGGGATCCTGTCCCTCTCACTGGCTGGATTCAAGCTGATGGACAGGGTGACCTTGGAAATAGGCAGTGAAGGCAGCAGGTTCATGCAATGAGGAGGCCTGGGCCCCCAAGTTACTGGCTGGAGGAGGACTTCCAACTGCTCAGGAGCACACACTGTGGACATCCCCTGAAAGGGAAAGAAGCACCAGCTCTGGCCAGGCACGATGGCTCATGCCTGTAATCCCAGCACTTAGCGAGGCTGAAGTGGGTGGATCACTTGAGGCCAGGAGTTCGAGACCAGCCTGGCCAACATGGAGAAACCCTGTCTCTACTAAAAATACAAAAATTAGCCAGATATGGTGGCAGGTGCCTGTAATCCCAGCTACTCGGGAGGCTGAGGCAGGAGAATCACCTGAACCTTGGAGGCGGACATTGCAGTGAGCCGAGATCACGCCACTGCACTTCAGCCTGGGTGACAGAGTGAGACTCCGTCTCAAAAAAAAAAAAATTTTTTTCAGAAACCAAAACCCCCCAAAAAACACCAGGTGTGAGTCCTTACGTGCAGAAGATGGGACTGTGGGAGTGATCTGTCCGGGGGCTACCATGGAGGCTTGGTGGTAAGTACTGTTTTCTCCTTCCTGGGAGAAAGCTAGGGGAGAGTGGGCTTTGAGAACTTCAGGTAGGTTGAAGG
Organism: Pan troglodytes; assembly: GCF_028858775.2. NCBI lineage: Eukaryota > Metazoa > Chordata > Mammalia > Primates > Hominidae > Pan > Pan troglodytes. The sequence continues at coordinate 46,488,557 of NC_086016.1, read as the reverse complement.
CACCTCTGAGATGGGGACAAGTGCATTCTGGTCATGTCTGGTTGGCCAGTGGACTCCCCACCTGCCTTCATCCCATGAACTATGGGTTAAGGGACTCAGAGGGAGAGGAGGTTTCCCATTCAAGGGGAGCCAGCATCAACCCCTTTAGTTTCCTGTTTCCAGAATCTATGGAAGCTGGATCCCCACCCTCCAGTTGCCTGCTGCCCCGGGAAGGTGGATGAGACAGGGAACCACGGTGTTGTGGGATCCCCATGGTGGGGAGCACACAAGAATTCATGCATCAGAGCACTGTGGTGTGACCACCACCAGCCAGGGCCAGCCAGGAGAGGAGGCCAGGTGAAATCACGGACCAGAGCCACCTGGGAGGGCCCAGGTGGGAGCCGACATCTTCTCATGCTCAGCGGTGGATGGGAAAGTGGGAGAGGCCACCACCCTGCCAGGGCCCTCTCCCTGCGCCCTCTCTGAGCCATCCCAACACGTGAATAAACACAGCCTGGTGAGGCAAACAGTTTCGCTGAGTCCAGAGGGGCCCTTTCCCGCTCCTCCAAGCCACAAGAGCCACAGAGAACTCTGGCCACAAGTCTTGACTTGTGTTTGAGCTGAACATTCTTTAGAAATAGACAGGGCTTAGTCTTAAACACCAAGAGGCTGTTCTAAAGACGAAAATGAAAAGAAAACCGGCTGGGCGCGGTGGCTCACGCCTGTAATCCCAGCACTTTGGGAGGCCGAGGCGGGCAGATCACGAGGTCAGGAGATCAAGACCATCCTGGCTAACACGGTGAAACCCTGTCTCTACTAAAAAACACAAAAAAAATTAGCTGGGCGTGGTGGCGGGCGCCTGTAGTCCCAGCTACTCGGGAGGCTGAGGCAGGAGAATGGCTGGAACCCGGGAGGCAGAGCTTGCAGTGAGCCGAGATCACGCCACTGCACTCCAGCCTGGGAGACAGAGCGAGACTCCTTTTCAACAAAAAAAAAAAAAAAAAAGAAAAAAAGAAAATGAGAAGAAAACCTTGGAATCTGGCCAAGATGTCATTAAGGGGCCTCCTACCTAGCAAGAAAGAGAGCTTCAACGGACCCATATGGATTGGAGTTGGCAAGAAATAAAATTGCGTCTATTTATAGTCTCAACAAGTTGAGGTTCCTCAATAAACTCGTTACACATAATTCACTTAAATTATGAAAATCACAAACAACAAAGCTATTAAATAGGAAAAGAAGAGAAAACACTGGTGCCGTCAGTGCTAAGGGAGCTTTTAGGGCATGGAAAGTGGAGTGTGAGAGCGAAGTACCCTTAGCATGCCAGCTACCCCGAGCCATCTAGAAGAAACTTTTGTATCTGAATGAAAAAACAACTCAAATAATGCACTGCACTCCAGCCTGGGTGACAAGGGCAAGACTGTCTCAAACAGAAAAAAGAAAAAAAGAATTGTGTCTTGTGTGGAAAGCGTGTAGATGATAAGAATGTACAGCTCTTGTCCCACTTTATTTCTGCATTTACTGGAGGCATTTATGGAAGGTACATTATAGGTCTTTGTGGGAAGAAACAGAAAGAAATCACAAAAGCAATTAAGAGAGCTCAAATAATGGGATTTATGCCAGTTACATACAAGGATCTGCATATCTCAAGGACCCTAAAGTTTGTAATATCAGATGTTGGGAATAAATTCTATCACGTTACCACCAATAAACTTATTTTACAGTTAAAAAAAAATTCAGGTGGGGTCTTGCTGTGCTGCCCAGGTTGATCTCAAACTCCTGGCCTTAAGCAATCCTCACACCCAGGCCTCCCGAAGTGCTGGGATTACAGGTGTGAGCCATCACGCCCAGCCTCAAGTTTCATTTATTTTCTTTCTTTTTTTTTTTTGAGACGGAGTTTTGCTCTTGTCGCCCAGGCTAGAGTGCAATGGTGCGATCTCGGCTCACTGCAACCTCTACCTCCTGGGTTCAAGCGATTCTCCTGCCTCAGCCTCCCAAGTAGCTGGGATTACAGGTGCCCACCATCATGCCTGGCTAATTTTTGTATTTTTAGTAGAGATGGGGGTTCACCATTTTGGCCAGGCTGGTCTCAAATTCCTGACCTCGGATGATCCACCCACCTCGGCCTCTCAAAGTGCTGGGATTACAGGCATGAGCCACTGCGCCTGGCCCTCAAGTTTCTTAAGATGAAAACTATCTTTTGTTTCTATTCCCCAGAAGCTATGGATCTTTGTGGGCCTTGGGAGGATTTCCTGCCCTTCCCCCAGTGGCCTGGAGCTCTTGTTTTATGTAAGTGAAGGGTCTGGGAAAAGGTGTTGTTTTTCATGTTTGTGCATCAAAGAAGTGGCAGCTTTTGATGCTGTCCTGCCTGTCTCCAATATTCCCAGTGAGCACTCAGAGGAGGGAAAGAGTTTGTAGGGGACTGAGATGGCCTCCGCTAGCGTCTGGATTCCCACTTATTCCAGAGGGTCACAGTATCCCATATTCAGCCCATAAGAATTTGTTACTATTTTAGCCATTTGCTCCTTTTCTGTCTTTCCAGCAGCCCTATGTTTTCTCATGCTCTGCTAACAGCGCCACAATTCATGTGGCTTGTCTTATTTCTCCTCGATGGGGCTGGGCACTATTTGGAATTTACTTCCTTGTAATCTTAGCTCTCTCATGGGCTCAAGAAAAATTCCAGTTTTGTACCTTTACTCACCGTTAGGTTAGGAGTGGTGTTCTTTTGTGGCTTTCTACATGCTAAGCCTCAGCTGACTTTTTAAAAACAATTAAGAGGCTGGGCACGGTGGCTCACGCCTGTAATCCCAGCACTTTGGGAGGCCAAGGCAGGTGCATCACTTGAGGTCAGGAGTTTGAGACCAGCCTGGCCAACGTGGTGAAACCCTGTCTCTACTAAAAATACAAAATATTAGTCGGGTGTGGTCGTGGGTGCCTGTAATCCCAGCTACTTGGGAGGCTGAGGCAGGAGGATCCCTTGAACCCAGAAGGCAGAAGTTGCAGTCAGCTGAGATCACACCACTGCACTCCAGCCTGGGTGAGAGAGCGAGACTCTCTCAAAATAAATAAATAAATAAATAAATAAATAAATAAAAGGCCAGTCGCAGTGGCTCATGCCTGTAATCCTAGCACTTTGGGAGGCCGAGACAGGTGGATCAGGAGGTCAGGAGTTTGAGACCATCCTGACTAACACGGTGAAACCCCGTCTCTACTAAAAATACAAAAAATTAGCCGGGCATGGTGGTGGGCGCCTCTAGTCCCAGCTACTCGGGAGGCTGAGGCAGGAGAATGGCGTGAACCCTGGAGGCGGAGTTTGCAGTGAGCCGAGATCGCGCCATTGCACTCCAGCCTGGGCGGGACTCTGTCTCAAGAAAAAAAAAAAAAAAGCAATACAGTATAACAACTATTTACATAGCATTGACATGGCATCAGGTATTATAAGTAATCTAGAGATGATTTAAAGTATACTGGAGGGTGTGTGTCAGTTATATGCAAATACTGCACCATTAAGTAAGGGACCTGAGCATCTTCAGATTCTGTGGGGGTGGAGGTGTGTCCTGGAACCAACCCTGCAGATACCAAGGGAAGATCGCACTGCATGTAAATCCACATGCTCCGTTGAAGGTTGTACGCACTCACGTGGCTGTGCAACTGCAGGGTCACTGTGGAGAGGAAGTGCTCTCTGACATTTGTCTCCTTCCAGTTTCAACCCTGTTCCACAATCAAGTTTTGTATTTTCCTTCAAACAGGTCTTATACATCTCTTGTTATAGCTACGTAGTTTAATTTTATCACATTTACCTTAACAGTCTCTATCTGACTCGTGCTGGGTTTTGTCCTTTTTTCCTGTGACTCTACTTCTCAATTATTCATGATCTAGCTAGATAAACATGTCCTTGGCAGATAAGAGTGTCTGTCTCTTCTGCTTGAGGAAGCTCACTCCCTTGACTTATTAAGTCTAATTGACTGGAATTTCTGGCACTGGGTACCAGAGATGGGAAATAACATTTTCTTCCCAGATAAGCTACTTCTGCTTTAATCATTTGGAGGGGAACAGAAACCTGTCCATTTCATGGAGATTTTCTAATTGATCAGCATAAAACCGTGCGTAGTTTCATCTTAGGCTTTGAGAATCCTCTCTGCATTGATCACACCCTCTTTCTTCTGCTTAATTTAATCTGTTTTCTTTTTTTTATTGATTAGATTTGTCAGAGACTAACTGTTGAACTTATTTATTTTTAAAGCATCAGCTGTTGGTTTAAAATATTCTCTCAGTTTTCTTTCTTATTCATTAATTTCTCATTACAGTTTCACCATTTCTTCTTCCAATGCCAGCAGCTCCTAATAAGTGAGGAAGGAGCCACATTTTAATTTACACATTACAAAATATGCTTCTTAGATTGTCACCGGTGTCAGTAAGAAACCGTGTTCCACAGCAATGAAACCCGGGAAGTAATGGATTAAGTAAATTTCCCTGCTTCTTTTTTTTTTTTTTTTCGTGAGAAATTTTCTCAGAATGTGAAAAGGGCCAATGTCCATTTAGGATGTCTAAGGAAATTTAGTTTAAGTTCCTCTTAAACCAGTTAATTAGAATATGCTTCTCTGGTCTTCTTTTTTTTTTTTTTTGAGACAGATTCTTGCGCTATTGCCCAGGCTGGAGTGCAGTGGCACGATCTCGGCTCACTGCAAGCTCTGCCTCCCCGGTTCACGCCATTCTCTTGGCTCAGCCTCCCAAGTAGCTGGGACTACAGGCGCCACCACGCCCGGCTAATATTTTGTGTTTTTAGTAGAGACGGGGTTTCACTGTGTTAGCCAGGATGGTCTCGAACTCCTGACCTTGTGATCCGCCCACCTCGGCCTCCCAAAGTGCTGGGATTACAGACATGAGCCACCCCGCCCAGTCGCTTCTCTGGTCTTCTTTTAGGCCTAAGATGCCTCAGAATTCATGCTGGGAAATGCATTCCACACAGTCGATTGTTACTTTTGATATGGCCAGTTTTCGCTCGTGTCTCTCTGTGTCTCTGTCTCTGTCTCTCTCTCCTTCTCTCTCTCTCTTTCCCCCAAACCTATCTGAGATCATCTTGGATCCATGTCTGCCATGTCCAGGTATCATCCAGATGTTTGAGAAACATCTCTTCTAGCATAATGATGATGATGATGGTGATGATGGTGATGATGGTGATGATGATGATGGTGATGATGGTGATGATGGTGATGTTGATGATGTTGATGATGGTGATGATGATGGTGATGATGGTGATGATGATGGTGATGATGGTGATGATGATGGTGATGATGGTGATGATGATGATGGTGATGGTGGTGATGATGATAATGATGATGGTGATGATGGTGATGATGGTGGTGATGACACTCCTGTATAGCCTCTGATGGTTTACGGAGTTTGTAATACGTAGGCTGCTCAAGTTACACAGTTCAAAGGAGGGGGTAATAACAGCACTTCACTCAAGAGGTTTATTGCAAATGCTCACGAAGTGTTTGGCTCAGTGCGAAGTGCCCAGTGGGTTACATAGGAAGTGAATGACTGTGAGGGGTGGAGCCCAGATTCAAACCCAAGCAGTGTGGCTCCAAGATCATGCTTTCCTCATTTTTAGAACAGAATTGTAGCCTTCTACTCATTATCTTTCCTTAAATGGACTCTCATGCAAGTCTAACATGTGTGTGGCTGAGTAATCATTAAAGCATTAATTAGCATTTTTTTCATCATGTATTTTTTTTCCTATCTCTCAGGTGAGCACTGTGCAGTCAAGCTTCTTTCTTTTTCTTTTTCTTTTTTTTGAAATGAAGTCTCATTTTCTCACCCAGGCTGGAGTGCAGTGTCACGATCTCGGCTCACTGCAACCTCCGCCTCTCGGGTTCAAGGGATTCTCCTACATCAACCTCCCAAGTAGCTAGGATTACAGGCACCCACCACCATGTCCAGCTAATTTTTGTGTTTTTAGTAGAGACGGGGTTTCACCATGTTGGCCAGGCTGGTCTCAAACTCCTGACCTCAGGCCATTCACCTGCCTCAGCTCCCCAAAGTGCTGGGATTAGAGGCGTGAGCCACGTAATCCCACTGAGTCTGGCTCAGTCAGGCTTCTCTAGTTACAGGTAGAAGGGAAGGGTGTGGTGGGCAAGAGGCAGAAAATTCCCAGGAACACTTTCTGGCTTTTGTTCAAAATCCAAGTTCAGAGACAGAAGAGGCTTCCCCTGGTAGAAGAAGAGTGATTGGGAAGAAACAAGAAGGGAATTAGGAAACCCATACACTGGAAAGACATTCCCCAGGAGGGAAGGTGAGGACAGAACTGAGAGCAGAGGGGTCCTGAGCCCTGTCACCAGGCAGAGCTCCTGCAGGGGGTGGATTTCACGAGACGCGCTTTGTGGCCCTTCAAGTGATGACGGGCTACAGAGTTCAGACACACCATTTCTCTGAAGATAAGGAAACAGATGGACAGAAGATTTTAAGATCTTCCTAGAAACATCGAAGAGTGACGAGATAGTGAGTAAAATCCAAGAAGGAAATTCAGAAGGTGAAGCCTGCATTTGGGGCGCCTTCTCCCCAGAGAGCATTAGCTGATCTGGAAGAGGAAAGTCAGAGGCCAGGCAGCACTTTTGACAGCCTCACACAGTGATGGGGACAATCACTGGTGTCCAGAGCCTGCCAAGCAAGGCTGGGGGCCCTGGCAGACATCCCTGACTCCATATTTAGGGTTGGGCTCCAAAAGGGTGTATATTAAGTATAAAGAGTACATTGGAATAAAACCAGCTCTTTCATGTCCTATAGCTTAGCTTCCAGTAACCAGGGTAGTGCCAAAAATCTCAATCCCTGAAACTGGATTAAGGTAAATCTAGAATGCCCAAGCACCTGGAGAAGGAAAGAAAATTCTCTCTGGAAGAAGATAAAGTCAACTTGGCCTCAAATTATTATTATTATTTTGGAGACAGGGTCTCACTCTGTCACCCAGGCTGGAGAGCAGTGTTACTGCAGCCTCAACTCACTGCAGCCTTGACCTCCCAGGCTCAGTGATCCTTTCACCTCAGCCTCCCAAGTAGCTGAGACTACAAGCATGGGCCATCATGCCCAGAAAATTTTTAAAATTCTTTGTAGCAACAGGGTTCCGCTGTGTTGCCCATGCTGGTCGTGAAGTCCTGGGCTCAAGAAATCCTCCTGATTCAGCTTCCCAAAGTGCTGGGATTATAGGTGTGAGCCATTGTACCCAGTAGATTATTTCTACAGAGAGTTTTTCAGACATAATGTCCGTCACCGCACAATCAAAGACAACCAGCACAGAAGGAGGCAAGACAGCAGGAATGAAAACCAAGACAACAATGGAAAGATCCACAGTTATCTCAGATGGTGGAACTATAAGACACAGTCTTGACAACATGCTCACTATGTGTGCTCTTGGGGACAAAAGTAGAGCTTAAAAATGTAATCAAGGAACTAGAAACTAGAAAAAGTAACAAGCATATTGGAATAACCAACCACAAATTTTAGAGTAAAAAACCAATAACCAATATTAAGAATTCAATGGATGATTTTAATAGCTGAAGAGAGAACTGAAAATTTACCATTCAGAATGAAACTCTGTGCTGGGCACAGTGACTCACGCTTGTAATCCTAGCACTTTGGGAGGCCGAGGTGGATGGATCACCTGAGGTCAGGAGTTTGAGACTAGCCTGACCAACATGGCGAAACCGCCTCTCTACTAAAAATACAAAAATTAGTCGAACATGATGGCGCACGCCTGTAATCACAGCTACTTGGGAGGTTGAGACAGGAGGATCACTTGAACCCAGAAGCAGAGGTTGCAGTGAGCTGAGGTCGCGCCACTGTACTCCAGCCTGGGCAATAGAGTGAGACTCTGTCTCAAAAAACAAAAAACAAAAAACACAGAATGAAACTAAGGGATAAGAGGATGGAAAACAGAAGGGTAATAGAAATATACAATATAGCGAGTATATGAATTTGTAATTGGAGAAGAAAAGGAGAGAGGGAATTGAGTGGAAGTAACATTTGAAGAAATAATAACTGAGAATTTTCTAACTGATGGCAGATGTAAATCCATGGATTTCAAGAACTTAATGAACCCCAAACAAGACAAATAAGTAGAAATTCACACCTAGAAAAATCAAAACGAAGATTTAGAATAACAATGAGAAATCTTATATGCAGTCACGAGTGGAGAGTGGGGTGGGAGAGTTGAGTAGAAACAAATTGCAATCACCTCCAGTTTCATGGAGTAACAATGCTATTTTTTCCATGGCAGCAATAGAAACAAAAAAACAGAGAAATTATAGTTTTGGTACTATTAAAAAAAATAACTGCCAACCTAAAGTTATATACCTAGAAAGATGAAGGTGAGAAAAATGAAGGTACACCAGGTAACAAGACCCTCCTCCCACATGGGATGCTGGAGAAGCTGAGTGAGAACCTAGACTTCCACCTCCATCTGGCAGTAATGAGACAGTACCACTCCCCTACTAGTGTAGTGTCATAGGCCACCTGATAAATTAGATTTAAATAAGATCTGAAATGTCATAACATAATGCCCCAAATGACTGGAACACAATTGAAAATTATTTGTCATTCTGAGAAACAAGAAAATCTCAACTTGAAAAAGAAAAGACAATCAATGGATGCAAGCCGTGAAATGACACAGATGTGAAGTTATCTGACAAGGATTTTAAAGCATGTATTATAAGAAATTTTCAATAAGCTTGAAACAAATGAGAAAATAGAAAATCCTGGCAAAGATACAGAAGATATAAAGAAGAGTCAAATGGAAATTTTAGAACTAAAAAGTAATAACCAAAATTTAAAACCTCATTGAATGAGTTCAATGGAAGGGACTGAGGAATAACCACTGAATTTGAAAATAGAACAACAGAAATTACACAATTTGAACAATAGAGAGAAATTGACTTTTTAAAAAAATGGACAGAGTCTCAAGGACCTGTGGGACCATTAACAAAAGAGCTAACATCCATATCATCAGAGTCTCAGGAGAGGAGAAAAAGTGTGGAGCTGAAAATGTATTCAAAGAAATATAGCTAAAAATTTCCCAAATTTGGCAAAAGACACAAACCTACAAATTCAATAACTTAAATGAATCTCAACTAAAATAAACCCAAAGAAATGCATGCCAAGACACATCATAGTCAAACTTCTGAAAAATAAAGACAAAGGAAAAAATCTCGAGGCCTGCAAGAGAGAAATGACACCTTACCTATAGAGGAAAATCACTAGATTTCTCATCAGAAACCACGTGGTCCAACATTTTTGGATTCTTGAAAGAAAGGATTCACAACGCATAATTTTATACCTAGCAAAAATATCCTTTAGAAGTGATGGGGCAATTAAGACATTCTCAAAGGAAAACAAATGAAAATAATTTATTGCCAACATACCTACCATAAAACAATGGCTATAGGAAGCTCTTGAAAGAGAAAAAAATGATAAAAGAAGGAATCTTGGGACATTAGGAACCTAGAATAAGGGAAAGAGTAAAACTATGAGTGAATGCAATATAATTTTCTTTTCTTGAATTTCCTAAACTATGTTCAAGGATTGAAGCAAAACTTATAACATCATTCACTATGATTCTCAATGTATGTAGAAGAAATATTTAGGAAATAATATTTTAAATGGGAGGGTAAACGGACTCCAAGGGAAGTAAAGTTTCTATATTTCACTTTAACTGATAAAAGGTTGACACCAGTAGACCATAGGTTATGTATGTATATTGTAGTGCCTAGAGCATCCACAAAAAATCTACACAAAGAGGAACACTTGAATATACTATAGACAAATCAAAATGGAATCCTAAAAAAGTGTTCAAATGCTCCACAGGGATGCAGAGAAAAAAACAGAGAAACAAAATTAGAGGAGACACACAGGAAAAAAATGACAAACTTAACCTCTGAAATATCAATAATTACATTAAATGTAAATAGTCTTAATACACTAATGAAAAGACAGGTTGGTGGAGTAAATCTTAAAAATGACCCAGCTAAATGCTATCTGGAAGCAACTGACTTCAAGTATAACTAGAAAAAAGTTTAAAGTAGAAAGATAGAAATATGAAGATGAAATAAAAACATTTTCAGACAGACTAAAACTAAGAAAATTCATCAATAGTAGGTAGACCTATGTAAAGAAAATACTAGAAAGTGTTCTGTTGGCATGAGGAAAATGACCCCAACAAAGGTCAGACTTGCAGCAAAAAAGAGGACTACAATGCAAATATGTGGGTAAATATAGGCAAAAATTATCACAATGAGATACTACTTCACACCTGCCAGAATGGCTATCATCAAAAGGATAGACGATAACAAATGTTGGTAAGTCTCTTAGTCCATTTGTGCTCCTGTAACAGAATACCACAGTCTGGGTAATTTGTAAAGAACAGAAATTTATTTCTCACAGTTTTGAAGGCTAGAAGGTCCAAGATTCAGGTGCCGGCAGGATTGATATCTGGTGAGGGCTACCGTCGGTTTCCAAAATGGCATCTTGTTGCAGCATCCTCCAGAGGAGAGGAACCCTGTGGCTTCACATGGCAGAAGAGACAGAGGACAAGAGAGGGTGCTAATCCCAATCATGAGCATAGAACCCTTCTGTCTTAATCACCTCCCAAAGGCTGCACCTTTTAATTTACTGTTGCACTGGGCGTGAGTTTTGGAGAGGACACCATCATTCAAACCATAACATTCTGTCCTAGCCTCCAAAATTCATGTTATTTGCACAAACAAAATACATGTATTCCATCCCAACAGCCTCAAAGATTCTTAGCTCATTCTAGCATCAACTTTAATGTCTAAGTCCAAAGTCTCATGTAAATATCATCTAACTCAGATACAGATGGGACTCAAGGTACCATTCATCCGTAGGCAAATTCCTCTACAGCTGTGAGACTGAAATCAAACAAGTGATGTGCTTCCAAGATGCAATGGTGGGAGAAGCATAGGATAGGTACCGCCATTCCAAAAGAGAGAAATAGGCAAGAAGAAAAGGGTAACAAGTTTCAAGTAAATCCAAAACCCAACAGGAAAACAACATTAAACCTTAGAGCTTGAGCTGGGTGCAGTGGTGTGTGCCTGCAGTCTCAGCTACTTGGAGAGGTTAAGGTGGGAGGAATGCTTGAATCTAGGAATTCAAGGCCACCCTGGGCAACACAGTGAGACCCTGTCTCTTAAAAAAAAAATCACTTAAAGTTTTGAGAATAGTCTTGTTTGACTCCATGTCCTGCCTTCTAGACACACTTAGATGGGAGTTGGTCCTTTAACGTTTCCAAGGATCCCTTCCCTAATGGCTTTGCTGGGTGGTCCACACAGCAGCTCTCATGGGTTGGAGTTTGGTGACTGCCCCTCTCCCAGGCTGGGATCATACTCCAATGGCTCCACAGTTCTGAGGTCTCGAGAGCAGCCCCACTCCCGTGGCCCCACTGGACATTCCCCTGGTGCCCCTTTCTTCTGGCCTAGTAGGGGCTCTCTGTGGTGGTCCTGACTTCACTAGGCATTGCCCTAGTGGGGACTCTGCAGTGGTCCTGCCCCTGCAGCATTTCTCTGCCTGGGCCCCGAGGCTCTCTGAGATATCCTTTGAAATCTAGGTTGAGGTAGCCATGGATCCACAGCTCATACACTCTCTGTGCATGAGCTCTGCCTGCAAAGTTAGCACCAAGTGGATACTGCCAAGGCTTATTGCTTATGCCTTCTAGAGTGGCAGCCTGAGCCACATCTGGGTCCACTTGGGCTACGGCTGGGGTGGCCAAGGAGCACTGCACAAAAATGTAGGGAGCATTTTTGAGACTTGAGGCAGCAGTGGGCAGCGAGCCCTGAGGTCCCGTGAGTATCCTGAAACCCTCCCTTTGAACTCTGCTACCCTCAAGAATGTGGCCCTCTGGGCCTGTGAGACTTGTAGCAGATCTCTGAAATCATGAGGACGGAAGATCTCTGAAATGCCATCAATTGACTCTGAAATGGGCCATTTTTCCATTGCTTTGATGGATAGTATCTGCCTCCCTTCTATCCATGCTAATCTCTTTATCCAAGTGTAGCTTAGCCATACCCTTAATTTTCTCCCCTAAACATGCGGTTTCATCCTTCACATGGCCAGGCTGAGATTTTCCACATCTTTATATTCTGCTTCCCTTTTTGATAATAAATCCTGTCTTTAACTCGTTTCTCTTTTCCTGTATTTTATAAGCAGTTAAGAGAAGCCACGCGGCCATGCTTAGAGTTTTTCTTTGCCAAATATCCTACTTCATCACTTTTGAATTCTGCTTTCACAGAGCAGCAGGGCACAGATAAAATTCAGACAACTTCTCTGCCACTTTGTAACAAAGATGGCCTTTCCTCCAGTTTCCAATAAGAAATTCCTCATTTCTGTCCAAGACCTTATCAGAATGGCCTTTCCTGTTCATGTTTCTACCAACATTCTGTGCTTGACCTACTCAGATAATCTCTACAGCTCTTTTCTGGGAAGACCCAGCCCTCACCAGAATTTCCCTTAATGAAATACAGGGTTTTTCCAGCACTCACTTCAAAACTGTTTCAGCCTCTATCCATTGCCCAGTTCTAAAGCCACATTCACGTTTTCAGGTATATATATATATATATATATATATATATATATATAGCAATACTCTACTCCTGGTACCCATTTCTGTCTTAGTCTGTTTGTGCTAGTACAACAGAATACCATAGACTGGGTAATTTATAAAGACCAGAAATTTATTTCTCACAGTTCTGGAGGCCAGAAGGTCCAAGAGCAAGGTGTCAGCAGGATTGGTGTCTGGTGAGGGCTGCTCTCTGCTTCCAAAATGACGTCTTGTTGTAGCATCCTTCAGTGGGGAGGAACACTGTGGCCTCCCACGGCAGAAGAGACAGAAGGCAAGAGAGCCCTCCCTCCAGCCTTGAGCCCTTTTACAAAGGTACCACTTCCACCTACCCCTCAAAGGCCACACATCTTAACACTGCTGTATCGGGGATTAGGTTTCAACATGAATTTTGGAGGGACCCCATCATTAAAACTACAGCAATGAGGATGTAAAGAAATTAGAACCCTCGTACATTGCTGCTGGCAATGTGAAGTGACGCTGCCACTTTGAAAAACAGTCTGGTGGATCTGCAAATGGTTAAACATGGACTTAGTGTATGACCCGGTAATTCCACTTCTAGGTATATACCCAAGATAATTGAAAGCATATGTCCACCTAAAAACTTCTACACAGATGTTTATAGCAGCATTATTCATAAAAGACAAAAAATGGAAAAAACATAAACATCCATCAATAGTGAATAAACAGAAGGGGTTATATTTCTGCAATGCAACATTATTCATCAATAAAAAGGAATGAAGTGCCGAAATATGCTATAACATGTGCGCTCTTGAAAACATTCTGCACAGTGAAGCCAGACACAAAAGACTGTGTGTTTTATTACCCCACTTATATGAAATGTTAAATTAGGCCTTTTACAGACACAGAAAGTAAATTGGTGGTTGCTAGGGGCAAGGAGGAGGGTGAGGAGAAGTTGGGAGGTGGGTCATGGGGAGTGGCTGCTAATGGGTACAAGGTGTCTTTTGGGGATGATAAAAATGCTCTAAATTTAACTATGGTAATGGTTGCAGAACTTTGCAAATAACTTAAAAACATTGAATTGTACACTTTAAACAGCGGAACTGTATGGTATGCAAATTATATTTCCATAAAGTTGTTTAAAAAACCGAAATGAGAACAAACTGTATATACATTCTTATGGAGCTTAAAATATATGGAATATATTATATTAAAATATATGGAACATATAGAAACACAAGAGCATATAACTTGGAAAGGGGGTAATGGAATTAGACAGATCGTAGATCCTTGCATTTCCTGGGGAAGTGGAAAAGTGGCAATTAATATTTCATGCTAACAAGAAAAGGAAGGGTATTGAAATTTCTAGGTAAGCCGCAATAGAATTGTCAAACTAAGACAGGACAAAAATGGAATAATAAAATATATAATCAATCCCAAAGGGCAAGAACAGAGTGAAAAATAACATAGAAGAGGTTAGATAGATATACAAAGTAGGATTGAAAAAGGGAAGTTTATCAGCAATTAGACTGAAACTACATGGGCAGATTCTCCAGTTGAAAGACAAAGCTTGTCAGGATGGGTTTTCAAAACTCTACATGCTGTTTTCAGGAGATACATGTAAAACTTAAGAATGCGGAAAAGTGAAAAGTAAAAGGATGGAAAAACACATACCCTGCAAACACTAACCAGAACAAAGTCAGTCTAGTTTTACGTCTGGTAGGCAAAATAGCACGAAAGGAAAAGTCATTGGATAGCATAAGCCCTTTATAATGATAAAGGTTATGTTCATCAGAAAAATATAGCAATTGTATATTTGTATGTACCCAATAACAAAGCCTCAAGATAGCTAAAGAAAAATGACATAACCACAAGGAGCAGCAGACAAATTCACAGTCTTAGTGCAAGGTCTCCGTAATTGGTATAATAAGCTGACACAAAATCAGTATGCATACGGAAGATTTGAAATACACCACCAACAGACTTGGCCTAATTGGCATATAGAGAAATTTGCATCCAACTGCAGAATGTACATTATTTTCAAGCACACACAAAAGATTATTTTAAAATTGACCTCATTTTTGGCCATAAAACAATCTTAATACACTTTAAAGGACTGAAATCATACCTAAAAATCTGACACAAGATAGCAACTATGAATTAAGAAATACTCATCTAAGTAATTCACAGGTCAAGAAAAATCATCATGCAAATTAGAAAATGTTTTGAATGAAATGAAAATAAAAGCAAGGCACATCAAAACATATGGGAGGCAGCTAAGCAGCACTTAGAGAGAAAGTTACAGCCATAAATATTTACTTTAGAAAATAATCAAGGCTGGGAATCAATGGGCTAAGCAATCATCTTAAGGAGTTAAAAAAAAAAATAATCAAACCAGGGCTGGGAACAGTGGCTTATGCCTGTATTCCCAGCACTTTGGGATCCCGAGGTGGGAGGATAGCTTGAGTTCAGGAATTTGAGACCAACCTGGGCAACACAGTGAGACCCCGTCTCTTCAAAATAATAATAAAAATAATAATTAGCTGGGCATGGTGGTGCACACCTGTAGTCCCATCCGCTTAGGAGGATGAAGTGGGAGCATCACTTGAGCCTGGGAGATTGAGGCTGCCGTGAGCCATGGTCACGCTGTTGCACTCCAGCCCGGACAACAGGATGCCTCAAAAATAAAACCAGGCTTGGTGCTGTGGCTCACACCTGTAATCCCAGCAGTTTGGGAGGCCGAGGCGGGCAGATGACGAGGTCAAGAGATCGAGACCATCCTGGCCAGCATGGTGGAATCCCGTCTCTACTAAAAATACAAAAATTAGCTGGGCATGGTGGCACCTACCTGTAGTCCCAGCTACTCAGGAGGCTGAGGCAGGAGAATCGCTTGAACCCGGGAGGAGGAGGTTGCAGTGAGCTGAGATTGTGCCACTGCACTCCAGCCTGGTGACAGAGTGAGACTCCATCTCAAAAATAAAAAAATAAAAAATAATAATACAACCATAAAACCAGAAAAATAGGCCAGGCGTGGTAGCTCACACCTGTAATCCCAGCACTTTGGGAGGCTGAGGCAGGCAGATGACAAGGTCAGGAGATTGAGACCATCCTGGCCAACATTGTGAAATCCTGACTCTACTAAAATACAAAAAATTAGCCAGGCGTGGTGGCACACGCCTGTAGTCCCAGCTACTCAGGAGGCTGAGGCAGGGAAATTGCTTGAACCCGGGAGGCAGAGGTTGCAGTGAGCTGAGATCGCACCGTTGCACTCCGGCCTGGCTACAGAGCAAGACTCCGTCTCAAAAACAAACAAACAAACAAACAAACAAACAAACAAACAAACACCAAAGGAAATAGAAAGGGGAAAATAATAAAGATGAGCTTAGAAATTAATGAAATAGAAAAAAGTAAGAGAAAATTAATGAAATCAGCAATTAATTCTTTGAAAACACTTAAGAGACAAGGAGTCACTTGTTTGAGCCTCTTTCCCTAGAGACTCTCAGCACAAATGATGATCTCATGCATGTATCTGTGATAGCCAGATAGAGTCAAGTGCTTAGGACAAGTATTCCAGGCCAGAGGAAGGTGGAGGGAGATTTAACACTGGAAGAGAAGTCTGTGATGGAAGCAGAGCCTGGAGGGTTTATAATGGGTTCTGCAACCATCACCATAGTTAATTGGTATTTATAATACCAATTATAAATAATTGATATTAATTCTTTCTTAAATGTTTGGAAGTGAAGCCATCTGGACGAAGGCTCGTCTTTGTGGGATTTTTTTTAAATGACCAATTTAATCTCTTTATTTATTTGCTCAGATTTTCTATTTTTCCTTGAGTCAGTTTTGGTAGTTTGTGTCTTTCTAAGAAATTATCCATTTCATCTAAGTCATCTAATTTATTGGCATATGATTGTTCATAGTATTTAAATGGCATCTTTGAAGATAAGAGAAGTGGCTACGCACAAGCTAAGGAGTATAGGTGGCCTCTGGAAGCTGTGAAAGGCAAAGAAATGGGTGCATTTCTAGAGCCTCTGGAGGGAGCATGGCCCCGCTGACACCCTGATTCAGCCCAGTGTAACCCATTTTGGTCTTCTGGCCTCCAGATTGTAAAATAGTAAATATGTGTTGTTTTAAGCCACCAAGTTGGTGATAAATGGTTGTAGCAGCTACAGGAAACTAAATAGAGGCTATCAGGAAAAACTGTAGCAATTTAATTGAAACTTTACATAAAATGGATAAACTTCTAGAAAAACACATGCTCCAAAATTGGCACAAGAAAAAGAAAATCTGGATAATCTTATAACCATTGACTTTTAACTAAAAGCCTTCCCACAAAGAAAACTCCAAGTCCGGATGGCTTCACCAGAGAATTCTGCCCTGCAAATAACACTTCTAATACACAACCTCTTCTAGAGAAAGAGAAAAAGGGAAGATTACCTGATCCATTTTATGAGGCCAATTTAATTTGATATGAAAAAGAGAAGAGGATAGACAACACAAGAAAGAAAAATTACAGGCAACCTCACGCAAAACACAGATGCAAAAATTCTAAACAAAACATTAGAAAAGTGACCCACCTACAAGGTAGATTTAACATTATAAACTCAAATGTTACTTGCCACATTAACAGTTGAAGGAGAAAAAGTATATGTTCGTTTCGATAGATGCAGAAAAAACATTTGACAAAGCCCAAACTCCATTTATGAAAAAAGAAACTCTTAGAAAACTAGAAATATAGGCCGAGCACAGTGGTTCACGCCTGTAATCCCAGCACTTTGGGAGGCCGAGACTTTGGGAGGCTGAGGCAAGTGGGTGACCTGAAGTCAGGAGTTAGAGACCAGCCTGGCCAACAGGCAAAACTCCGTCTGTATTAAAAATACAAAAATTAGCTGGGCTTGGGGGCGCGTGCTTATATTCCCAGCTAGTCAGGAGGCTGAGGCACGAGAATCGCTTGAACTGGAGAGGCAGAGGTTGCAGGGAGCCACGATCATGCCACTGCACTCCAGTCTGGGTGACAGAGTGAGACCCTGTCTCAAAATAATAAAAAAATAAAGAAAAATAAAAAAAAGAAAAAATTTAATCTGATAAATGGTAGCTACAAAAACTATAGAAGACATGTATTTATTGGTAAAATGCTGAAAACCTTCCTTTTAAAATTGGCAGCTAGATAAAGATACCTGCTCCCCCACTTCTCTTCAGCATTGGACTGAAAATCAAGCCTTACTGTAAGGCAATACAAAGAAATGAGGTCATAAGGATTGGAAATGAGGAAACAGATTCATCATTATTTACAGAGAATTTGCTCATGCATGTAGCAAGTCTAGAGATTCTATAGGTACATTATTGGAATTCATTAGAGAGTCTAGTAAGTCAATATACAAAAGTGAGTTGTATTTTTGTATACTAGAAATAAACAGCAAATGGAAATTTAAAAGATGCCATTTAAATACTATGAACAATCATATGCCAGTAAATTCGATGATTTAGATGAAATGGATAATTTCTTAGAAAGACACAAACTACCAAAACTGACTCAAGGAGAAATGGAAAATCTGAACAGATAAATAAAGAGATTAAATTAGTAACTTTTTTTTTTTTTAAAGAAAACAACTTTCCACAAAGAAGAGCATTGGTCCAAATTTCTTCACTGCCAAACATTTAAGAAAGAATTAATACCAATTATTTATAAGTTATTCCAGAAAAATCAAAGAAGAGGGAAAACTTTCACAACTCATTCTATGAAGCTACTATTTTCCTGATGCCAAAACCAGACAAAGACATTACAAAACTACAGACTAATATCTTTTATGAATATAGATACAAAAAGTCTGCAATAAAATACTAGCAAATAGAATCCAACAAGGATTATCCACCATGACCATTTGGAATTTATCCCTATAGGCAAGGTTGATTTAACACCCAGAAACAATTAGTATAATACACCATATCAGTACAGCAGTAAACCACATGACCATCTCAACAGATGCAGAAAAAGCATTTGACAGGCCTGGTGCGGTGGTTCACGCGTGTAATCCCAGCACTTTGGGAGGCCGAGGCGGGCGGATCATGAGGTCAGGAGATCGAGATCATCCTGGGTAACACGGTGAAACCCCATCTCTACCAAAAATACAAAAAATTAGCCGGGCGTGGTGGCGGGCACCTGTAGTCCAGCAACTCGGGAGGCTGAGGCAGGAGAATGGCGTGAACCCGGGAGGCGGAGGTTGCAGTGAGCCGAGATCGTGCCACTGCACTCCAGCCTGGGTGACAGAGAGAGACTCCGTCTCAAAAAAAAAAAAAAGCTTTTGACAAAATTCAACACTCTTTCATGATAAAAATACTCAGACTAGGATTAGAGTTCACCCTCACTGCTTCTGTTCAACATTGTACTGGAAGTTCCAGCCAGGTTAGGCAATAAAAGAGGAATCTGCATTGGAAAGGAAAAGGTAAAATTATTTTTATTTGCAGATTACATAACCTTTTGTGCAGAAAATCCTAAGCAATTCACACACATGAAAAGTAGAACTAAGAAATGAGTTTAGAAAGTTTCAGAACACAAGATCAATATGCAAAAATATATTATATTTTTATACAATAGCAATGAGCAATCTGAAATGAAATTAAGAAAATGTACTTACAATAGCACTAAAAGGAACAAAATACTTACAGATACACTTAACAAAGAAGTAAAAAATGTATATTCTGAAAGCTATAAAACATTGTTGAAAAATTAAAGAAAATCTAAATAAATGGAAACATATCCCATGTTCATGGATCAGAGTAATTAATATTGTTAATATAATTAATTTATATAATCACGATACTTTTTATTATTGTTTATATTTGCAATGTTTATTTATTATTAATAAATTAATAATTCATTTATATTAATAATTAATAATTAATTTAAATTATTGTTTATATTTATATCTATATTTTTATATAATAATTTATATTGTTTTATACTCCCAAAATGATCTGTAAATTCATTGTAATCACTGCCAAAATCCAGGCTTGCTTCTTTGCACAAATTGACAATCTGACCCAATAATTTATATAGACACTAAGGGATCCAGGATATGTAAAACACTCTTGGAAATAAAGAGCAGTTAGAGGATTCACACTTCCTTATTTCAAAATTTACTATAAAGCTACAGTACTCAAAGCAGTGTGGTATTGACATAAGTATAGACATATATATCAATGAAATAGAATTGAGAATCCAGAAATGAATCTTCACATTTATAGTCAATTGATTTTTGACAAGGATGTTAAGACCATTAAATGGGGAAAATAGTCTTTTCAACAAATGGTGCTAAGACACCTGACTATCTACATGCAAGGGAGTGAAGCTGGACCACTATTTCATGCCATATAAAAAATTAACTCAAAATGGGTCAGACCTAAGAGCTAAAACTATAAGTCTCTTAGAAGGAAATCTGGGGGTAAATCTTTGGTTTCTTAAATATTCAGGTAGAAGGCTGGACTCAACTCCAGAAGTGGGGCTTAGACTCTGGACCAGATTGAAGACTAGCTGAACCAAGGAAGAGGCAAAAGCACTCTTAAGTCTCCGTAAGACACACCCACCAATGCCATGTCAGCTTACCATTGCCATGGCAAGACTGGAAGTTACTGCCCCTTTCTATGTCAATGATCCAGAAGTTACCATCCTTTTTCTAGAAATTTCTGCATAACCTGACCCTTAATTTGCATGTAATTAAAAGTGGGTATAACTATGACTGCAGAACTACACCTGAGCTGCACTCTGGGCACATTGCCTATGGGGTGGTCCTGCTCCGCAGGGAGTAGTACCTCTGCTGCTGCCATACACTGCCACTTCAATAAGTGTTGATGTCTAACATCACTGGCTCACAGTTGAATTCTTTCTTAGGTGAAGTCAAGAACCCTCCCAGGCTAAGTCCCAATTTTAGAGCTTGCCTGCCCTGCATCACCAGCAGTTTGAGAGGCCAAGGTGGGAGGATTGCTTGAGGCTAGGTGTTCGAGACCAGCCTGGGCAACACAGAAAGACCGTACAGCTACCAAAAAAAAAAAAGTTATATATATAATATTTTTTAAAGAATAATGCTTCTATGTGGCCAGGCACAGTGACTCATGCCTGTAATCTCAGCACTTTGGGAGGCTGGGGTAGGCAGATTGCTTGAGCCTAGGAGTTCAAGACCAGCCTGGGCAACATGGTGAAACCCTGTCTCTACAAAAAATGCAATAATTAGCTAAGCATGGTGGTGTGTGCCTGTAGTCCAAGCTACTTGAGAGGCTGAGAAGGGAGAATCACTTGAGCCTGGGAGGTTGAGGCTGCAGTGAGCTGTGATCACACCTCTGCACTCCAGCCTGGCTGATACGGCAAGACCCTGTCTCAAAAATAGAAAGAATAATACTGCTAGGAACATTTGTGTACTAGTTTTTGTGTGGACATGTTTTCACTGCTGTTAGGTGTATTCCTCGGAATGGAATTGCTGAGTCGTATGGTAACTCTGTGCTTAACCTTTTGAGGAACGATTAAATTGTCTTCCAAAGTGGCTGCACCATTTTACATTTTGCAGTGAATGAGGGTTCTAATTTCTCTACATCCTCACTAACACCTGTTATCTGTCTTTTGATGATAGCTATTCTATAGCTATTCTATAACCACATGGAAGCATTATTCTTTAAAAAATATTATATACATAACTTTTATAATATTATATATATAACATCTCATTGCATTTTGATTTATATTTCCTTGATGGCTAATAATGTTGAGCATCTTTTCGTATGCTTATTGGCTCTTTGTATATTTTATTCAGAGAAATATCTATTCAAATCCTTTGCCTACTTTTAGTTGGTTTGTCTTTGTATTATTGAGTTGCAAGAGTTTTTTTATATGTTCTAGATACAAATCTCTTATCATATAGATGGTGTGCAAAAATTTTCTCCGATTCTGTGAGTTGTCTTTCCACTTTCTTGATGGTGTCCTTTGAAGCACAAACATTTTTCATCTTGCTGAAGTTCATTTTATATATATATGTCATGTGAGCAGTGTGGGAGAAATTGCCCCTGCTCAGATGCCCTGACTTACGTGCTCAGGACAAATTCCCAGAGGTAGACTTTCTGGGTGGAAAGGCATGCATGCTCCTACGAGTTCCTGCAGCTGTCATTAGTGTTCAGGAAGATGTGAATGGCTTTGTTTTCTACAGGCTGAAGGGGCATGGAACTGGCGTCCCATCCCAGTCTGATACTCTCTGAGCTTCTTGGGGCAGCTTCTGTCTGCCTCCAGGGCCTAGAGAGAGAAGGAGCATGGCTGCATTTCTGTCCTGAGTTGAAGTTGTTTGCTGATGACCCCAACTCCTGGGACCTGCCTCACTGCCCTATGCCAGTGCAGGGTCAACTCCACATGCAGGGGCCCAGCTGGGTGGTGGCCCAGGCATAGACCTTTTTCCAGCCCAGTTTTCCCTCCATATGAAACTGTCCCTTTCTCTAGGAATGTCCCAGAATCAAGGAGCATGCTGTGTTGAAGGAAAACTTCAGGGTGCAATTCATCCCTTTGGTGGCTTTAAAAATAGACCAGCCATTATGCAGGTAATATGTTAATGTCAGGATTAGCATAATATGGTAATTGGCTCAGAGGCCACCGGGCCCACCTCATCTTTGGAGAGTCAAACCCAAGTATATTTAAAGCAAAGAGGTTGCTCCCTGGCAAGGCTCTCCTTCAAGTAAACCCACAAGGAGGGAGGAAGAGCAGAGGTCCCAGAGATGGCTGAGAGAGAGCATCTCAGAGAGGAAGCCATGCAGGCAGAACAATCCAGCACCAGCTGCCGGTGCCAGAATTGTGCTTTCATAAATGCAAATGGATCCGCCCGGGACCTGGAGTGGCGGGCAGGAGATAAATGGAAAATTTTGGAATATAATTAACGTAATGGTAGTCCTCCGGCCCCGCAGAGTTCAATTTGCAGAAGCAATGTTTCAATCCTGGGCTGTTTATCACACCATGGAGGCTGGTTACGCAGAGATAACAGAAAAGCTGTTGTGTGGTCTGAGCGGTGATTTGTCTTGGAGAGGATCCTGATGGCGATGTTTAAGGAAACGTTATTACCAAGACATGTTGGGGAAAATGAGTGGGTCCGGTTGGATGACTGGCCTCCAAGCACTCTTGATAAGACTGACAGTCTTGGTGAGCCTGTGAAATTGCCAGACCCCAGATTTCACCCCAGAAGCAGGAGTTGGTGGGCTGAGAAGCCCAGGCTGGGGCTTCTGTGGCCTCCTCTCAGGTGACCCAGCTGCTGTATGCGACCCTGGGGGAGAAAGAACTCTGTGTCTTTGGAGGTAACCGAAGATAGAATAAAGGCTTGGAGGTGGTAGTGGATGCTGCCAGTTGCCTAACTAATAGCTACTCTCCCTGATTTTGGTCAGAGCTGCAATATGCCCATTTAGAGCACTGGTTCTCCCAGCCTCCTTTGCAGTTAGAGGTGGCCTGATGGCACTGTTATGGTAAAAAAGATGTGAGTGACAGTCACTAGGGATGGCTTTTAGAAAAGCTTTGTAAAAGGACCAGAGCCAGCTGCCATTTTCCTTTTTTGGAACTTTGTGTTATAAAAAAATTCCTGCCTGGAATGCAGAGGTAGTGTTTTGATCTTAGCACCTATTTTGTGACCATGGGGATCAAAGTCACAGGCAGAGGATGATGGAGTGACAGGAGGGAGGGAGCCTTGGCACGGATGACATTGTTAGACTGAACCAGCTGAATGTGATCTCTGGGCTTTTCCATGAGACAAAACTCCTTACTTGCTTAAGCTGCTGGACTCTGTGATGCTAACTGGCCCAGTGTGATCCTGCATGTCTCTGGAGCTCAGGAGAGATGCTGGACATGCCACTCTGGTAGTTATCCCCACGCAGGTAAGAAATGAAGCCCTGCCAGGCATGAGTCCTCCTGGGGTGAGGAGAAGGGCATCCAGAGAAAGCCCAGGACATCAGCATTAGAGAGAGACAGGTTGAAGAACCAGAGACCTCCTAAGAGTGAGGAGGGACAGAAGAATTTGGAGAACAAGGTGTTACAGAAGTCAAGGGTCTCCAGTTTTTTCAGCCACTCCTGGCATACTCTCCCAGATAAATAAAAGGTACTTCACCTGCAATGGCCCCTAAGTGGAATCCATCCTCTACCCTCAGACCTCCTCTTCCGCCTCTACTGTCCATCCAAGTAATGGCTTCGTCACCCACCTACATCCCTTCTCCCTCACACACCCTCCCTTGTGAAGCTCTTCCCTCTCCCCTCCATTCTATCTCGATCTCTATCTCTAACTCTATCTCTGTCTCTGTCTCTGTGTCATAGTCTAAGCTTCTAGCATGTCCTGCCTAGACCATTTCATTGTGTCCTGCCTGGACCATCATGTCCTGCTTGGACCTTCATTGAATGTCAATACATCTTCCATCCAGCCTTTCTGTGCATGCTGACATGGCTTTCCAAAAATCTTTATGTTACTCCTTTGCTTAAAACCCTTCAGTGCCTTCCCTGCTGCCCCCGCCACCCCCAGTAATCTGCTTGGCATGGACTGAAGGCTCTTTATTATCTGGCCCCGCCCCATCCCTCTTTAGCTGATACTGTAGGCATTTCAGATGATTCTGTTGCCTAAGTGAGTCGTGTTCTTCTAGCATTCTGAGGCTTTGCTATTTCCTCTTCCTGGAATGCCTTTCCCCTGGCCCTAGTGGTGAGCTCCTGCTTATCCCTAGCGAGCCTTGTCAAGCTCTTCTTCTTTGAAGCCTGGGTTCTGGGGTCAGAATTAATTTCAATTTCACTTTCATTACTATGGCACTTCACTTGAACCCAGTGAACTGAGAAACTCAGCATACTGCACATCCACACCCACATCCCTCACCAGAATGTGGGCTCCTTGATATCAAGAACCATGTCTGAGTTAAAGCACTCAACACAAGGCTTGGCTTGGTGTTTCGTGAGTCATTGTGGGATGGTGGATGGATGGATGGTTGAGTGACTGGATGGATGGATGGATGGATGGATGGATGGTTGAGTGACTGGATGGATGGATGGATGGGTAGGTGGATGGATTGGTGAATGAATGAGTGGATGGATGAAAGATGAGTGGGTAGATGGATGGATGAGGGGGTGGGTGGATGTTTGAGTATATGGGTGGATGGATGAGTAGGTGGATGTATGGATGGGTGGGTGGATGAATGGATGAGTGGGTGGGTGATGAGTGGGTGGGTGAGTGGGTGGATAGACGGGTAGATGTATGAACGAGTGAAAGGGTGGATGAGTGGGTGGATGGGTGGATGAGGGGGTGGGTGGATGGTTGAGTAGGTGGATGTATGGGTGGGTGGGTGAATGGATGAGGGGGTGGGTAGATGGATGGATGAGTGAGTGGATGACTACATGGGTTGATGAGTCCAGTGGATTCATGAATGGACAGGTGGATGGATGGGTGGGTAGGTGGATGGGTGAGAGAATGGAAGGACAGATGGATGGATAGGTAGGTGGATGGAAGGATGGATGAGTGAGTAGGGGGGTAGATGGGTGGGTGGGCGAATGGATGGGTGGACGGCTGGATGGATAGATGGATGAATTACTGGGTGCATTCACTTGTTCTTTCCTCTGCCTTACCTGTCTTCATAGACCTTAGCACCATCTGCATCATGAACATTTACTTATTTTTTTACATATTATCCACTTTACCAAACTAGAATGTGAACTTCATGAAAAGAGAAACTTGTTGAAGACTACTTTCTCAAAGCCAAAAATTGTTTCAGACACATAGCAACTGCTCAATAATAGCCAATTAACAAAGAAATGAGGCAGAGGCCTGGAAGGAGGGTCCAGGTCTTCTTTCACCAAGCCCAGGCCACCTTACATGCTCTAATGTGGTGTCTTCTTCCATTGAAATAAAGGGACACAAAAAGGGATGCCTAGACTCAGGGCCAGTCCAGGTCCAAATGGGGAACAAGATTTGCCCTTGAGCGACCGGAATCTTGGGCAAGTGTGTTACATGCTGTATTTCTGACTCAGAGCATGAGGGAGAATAGAGGAACAAGAGGTGGGATGCAGCTTGTATGAAAGGAAACTTCTGAATGGGCACAGGGAAGGCTTCCTAAAGGAGGAGGTACCTGAATTGGGCTTGGAAGGATATTTAGGATGAAGATGGCAGATGCAGGCATGGAGGGGCAGAGGTGAGTGGAGTTGGGAAAGAAGGCAGGGGCCAGTTTGGCCTTAGGGAAGGGTGCAGTGGATGGAGGGATGGGCAGGAAACAGTTGGGGAAAGTAGATTGGGAGCAAGCCTACTTGTAATATCTGAGAAATGACCTAGAAGAGGTATCTAGGGGCACTGAAAAAATAGGCCAACACAGGTGGTGCTCTTGGTAGGACCTTGTATCATAGGGCTTGCAGATCCTAGCAGCAGGTGTGTGCCTGGGGCTGCCCACAGGGTGTTGCTCAGAGGCGGACATGTGACCCAAACTGGCCAATCAGGGTCTTCTCTGAGAGACTCTCTCTCTCACTTCCTGGAGCAAGACAGTCTCTGAGCCTGTCAAGGGTGAGACGCCGTTGAACCAACTTCCCAGTCAGTGAAGATGAGAAGAAAAGCCAGGAAAGCCCACATGCCACATGGGGCACCTGGAAGACTGGCTTCGTGGGTGCAGAGGTAATGCCAGCTTCTGAGTTGTGGGCAAAAGCCAGGATGAGAGTGAGGTGCCTCGGGCTCGTGTGAAGGGAAATTTCTACAAGGTCACTGGGGAAGACTTCATAGAGGAGGTGGTGTCTGAACTGGGCCTGGAAGGATATGTAGGATGAAGATGGGCACATGCAGGCATGGGGTCCACCAGCCCTCATCCCTTGGGAGTAGAGCACCTGGCTGACTGTCCCTGGAGCTCATGCAGAAGCTGGAGCCTTTGGGGGCTTGGTAGGAAGATGTGAGCATGTGGGGCACACTGAACATGGAGAAGAGAAAATGCAGCAGCTTTGCTCAGAGAGGCTCTTTCCACCAGGGCCCGCGGGCCGATCGCCCAGGGCTTGGCAGGGCTGTGGCAGCACTCCTACGCCAGCTCAGGTGCAGGAGCAGGGCTGGGGGTGGAACCAGGAGAGTGAGGTCAAGGCTAGAGGGACGGTGCCTGGCCGTCCTCACACCTCAGCTGCCAGAGGTGGCCTGGGGACCCACTCCAAAGCCCCTGGGTGAGCCCGCCTGGAGCAGAGCCCTGCAGCTGCCCTGGGCGCACATGGCTGGTTGCTAAGAGACCAGAGCCTGGAGGCCGACAGCCAAATTTCAGGCTGTGACTCAGTAAGGACCCTGGCTTTTGCCTGTGGCTCATGGAGTCTTTAGAAACTGAATTCTCAGACAGCCACCTGAGGTTGAGGGGAGCGGGGCCTAGAGAAATCCCACAGCTGGGAGATAGGGTAGCTCGAGCTCAGCCCTCCCATCCTGCCGTGGAGCCAGTCCAGATGGGCCCAGAGGGGTGGCACAGGGAGATGCTCCCAGTGGGCACACTAGCTCCCCAGGGCTCCTTGTGCTGCAGGAGGGATGTCTCCAATGTCACCTGGACCATGCTTATCCTCCCCCAACCATGCTTAACCTCCCTGTGTGCCAACACATGCACACACGTGCATGCACACACCCCACGCAGACACCAGACATACACACAGCACACTCGTCACTCACACGCCACACACCCATCACACACACATGCCACACACATACTACACGTGGTTGCAGTCACACCATATATATATGCATGTTCCAAGATATCACTTTTTCTCTCCTCCAGGCTTCCTTCTGCCTTTTTCTAGAAAATCTCTAAGGTCCTGCATTAAATGTCAGGTCATGGGAAAGGCTGTCCCTGAACCCGTTCAGCCGGGAGACTCTGTGATCCCTTACAGAGCACGGCCTATGGTGCGATTGTTGGTTGAGGGACTGAATGCACCTTACACTGTAAACTCCTTCAGGTCAGGAGCCGAAGCTTCTTCATGGATTATAGCCAGTACGTAACTCAAGACAGGCTTTCACCAAATGCTTATTAAATTAAATGAAGAGGCCAGGCATGGTGGCTCACGCCTGTAATCCTAGCACTTTGAGAGGCTGAGATGGGAGGATCACCTGAGGTCAGGATTTCAAGACCAGCCTGGCCAACATGGTAAAACCCCGTCTCTACTAAAAATACAAAAACTAGCCAGGCGTGGTGGCGGGCGCCTGTAATCCCAGCTACTCAGGAGGCTGAGGCAGGAGAATCACTTGAACGCAGGAGGCAGGGGTTGCAGTGAGCCGAGATTGTGCCACTTCACTCCACCCTGGGTGACAGAGCGAGACTCTGTCTCAAAAAAAAAAAAAAAAAAAAAAAAGGAATGAAGAGATGAATGAATGAGTGACAAAAAAACAGAACCAAGATTTGTTAAGTGCTGGGCCAGAGCCCTTTCTTCTGTCTCTCTCTTTTGAAAGGATAAGGATATTTTACTCATTCTGCTTACGTTTAATGCATTTTGTTATTTTAGCTCAAACATAATTGCCTTTTCAGCATTTTTCTTCAAAATGATGATTTAGGGTCATCCAAATCTCAGTGCACATAGTGATAATATTTCTATATGATTTCCATTCAAAGTGAAGAATGTAAAATTTGGGGATGCTTTCAATAAGATCTAGTGAACAAAAGGAGCTTTTGCCCAAGATGATATCTTTTAAAATGTGCTCTATAAAGTTGCTTGGGGTGTAGGAGAACTAGATGATGGGGCTTTTCTAGGAACATCTGCAGACAGGCTTCCAGGCCCTTCCCAGAGTCTCTGCCCATCCAGGCCTTCTCCCCGGGGCCCTGAGGCCTCCACCACCTCCCCTCCAGCTTGCATCCCCCTCTACAACTATCTGAAGAGTCCCGACCAACATCTGCACCTTCCCCACCAGGCTTTACTCCCAGCCTTCTTTTTGAACAGGAAGGCATCTCGAAACTCAGTGTCCCAGGAATAAACTGTTTGTATGTACCCTCTGAGCCTCTGGAAAGAGGCTCATCTGAATCTTCAGGAGCAGGTTGAACAGCATCAGGAAGCAACAGATGTTTCAGCCCTGTCTAGGGCGCCATCATTCTAGGTGCAGAACATCTAGGCCCTCTCCAGCCAGGGTTTTTTCCTGGACTGAGAGCTGATTATTTTATTTTATTTTATTATTTTATTTTTTTGAGGCAGAGTCTCACTCTGTTGCCCAGTCTGGAGTGCAATGGTGCGATCTCGGCTCACTGCAGCCTCTGCCTCCCTGGTTCAAGTGATACTCCTGCCTCAGCCTCCTGAGTAGCTGGGATTACAGGCACCTGCCACCACGCCTGGCTGATTTTTTTGTATTTTTAGTAGAGATGGGGTTTCACCATGTTGGTCAGGCTGGTCTCGAACTCCTGACTTCAGGTGATCTGCCCATCTTGGTCTCCCGAAGTGCTGGGATTACAGGCATGAGCCACTGTGCCTGGACTGCTTATTTCTAAACCTAAATTTAAGCTTTCATTTTCTCCCTCCATTTCACTCTCTGCCCTGAGTGTGGGTCATGGTCGTCTTAAGATTAAAAACCAATGATCGAGTAGATGAGTCAAAAATGCTGGACTGATGCCTTGATTTGACTTCCCACTCTGCCACCAGTGGTAAGTCAGGTTTCTCATCTGAGCCTCTGTTTGCTCACCCTGTAAAGTGGGAAAATCCTATGACCCTATTTTTGTAAAGATAAGTCAAGAAAATGAACTACTATTAGCGGAGGGCTTCATGACCATGAGAACTACGGAACCTGAAGAAAAGTATCCAAATAGTCCGGGTATTCGTGCACGGTGAACCCCTGGAGGCACGTTCCTCTGTGACCGTGCATGCGTGTGTACACATACGAAGGTGACTGGCTCTCCCGCGACTCACAGAGGTGACTCCGGCAGAAACACAACGCCAGCACAGCAGGTCCTGGGGTGGGATGGTACCTCCTCCTGGGTGTTAAGTGGAGACCAGAAGTGCAGAGGACCAACCTCCTAAAGGCAGAAGAAAATGGCAAGTGACCAGTCGTTATACGTTGAGGCTACCATTGCACGTTCTGGGTTTACCACCTCTGTTTACCAGCCCGGTAGCCCTGGGCCTATCACTTAATATTCTTGTGCCACAGTTTCTTATCTTCAAAATCTGGATAATAACAGTAGCCACCTGCTCAGGATGTTTTCAGTTGCAAAGAACAGGAAACCACAAGAACCCAAATGGGCTTTTAAAGTAAATGTCAAGATGACATTCGTTTGCTAAACTGAAAGGCTCAGATGAAGCGTGACTCAGCCGTTCAATGATGTAACAGAATATCTACTTTTGTTTTTTACTTTCCCTCTACTTTCCTTTCTATGTCATCAGATTCATCCCAAAGCTGGCTCCCTTTAGAGTCCAAAGAGGTCTGCCAGTGGCTCCCAGGCCTGCATGCTTCCTTATTAACATCCTTTGAGAGAGACAGAGTTTCGTTGTCTCATGCAAATATCACTACAGGTCCAAGTCATTCCTCAGAGGCTGGTATTACTCTGATCGGACCAATCTCAGTCCACCCCCAAATTGGAACCAATTACTAGGCCAGGGGATGGAATACACTGACTGGTTCAGATCAGATCACATGCTCCAGCCCTGGGACTGAGAGTAGAGCCAGTTTACTTGGACATCGAAACGGACATAGGGGACGGTGGGAAGGGAGAATAATGCTAGGAGGTGACGATTATTTATTATAGTCCTCACAGCCCTTGGCTACCCAAGGTTCATACAGATCCTTCCTCTTCCCATGAACATTCAAAGTTGCCTACATCCACATAAACACAAAGAAGACAACCAAAATCTCTTCCAGCCTTCCAGGGACTGCCTTCATCTCCCAGTTCAAGATCTCATTCCAGGAATATTTACAGTCCTTCCATCAAATCTGGATGGAAGTTATCATAGTACAGGGAAAGAATAATAAAGAGAAATTAACTCACAGGACCGAGATGTCCAGCAGGAGAGAGGCTCCTGGTGTGGTTTGGTTTAGAGGTTCTCAATGGCATTGGTGCTCCAGATGTTCCTCTGTAATTCTTTCATATCAATCCTTCACCAAGCAGGGGCTTTTCCCCAGTGGGGTTTCCTTATAGCTGCCAACAGTTCCCAGAGTTACTTGGGCCCTTGTCCCTGTACCATGGTAGCAAGAAGGCAATCAAGTTTTGAGTCATTGCAAATCGGCCAGCATAGACTTTTGAGGTTGCAAGCAACAGAAATGCAACCCTAGCTTAAAAGAAAAGGGAAGTTATTTGTGGTCCATGTGCCTGGGATGGGGAGGACACTGGATGTCCCATAGCAAGGGTGACAGGGCTCAGGCCACTTCAGCCAGGTTCTAAGGGGCAGCCCCATTGCTGTCGTGGATGGGCAGCACCCTCTGCCTTCCCCTGCCCTCCCTGAGCTGTGGCTCCTCAGTAAGGAGTTGGACACACAAACCCTCAGGTCCCGGAATCGAGGGGACCCTGAAGGGCATCCATACACCCGAGTATCATGGTACAGCAACACACGTGCCCCCATGAAGGGAGAGTCTAGACTCCCCAGCCTCCCATCCAAGGCCAGCAGAAGCGCTTTTGCCAACATGCAGCCGGCTCCGCATGTTACCTTCTCAACCCAATTAAAGGTGGCTCTAGGGAGCGAGCTCGGAGCTGATAAATGTGCAGAAAGCAAACTGGACGCAACCGGAAGGCAAAATCTTTCCCATCACATAGACCCAACTAGCCGAGCCTGTGCTCTGGTGGTCACATGGGATCTTTCCCATCACATGGACCCAATTAGCCGAGCCTGTGCTGTGGTGGTCACATGGGGAGCTCACAGGCTGTGGGAATCCGGAGCTTGCAGTGCAGTGATGCTGTGGTCCCCAGGCATGGCCACTTGCCCTGACATAGCCTGAGTCTCCTTCACAGAGGTTTGGGTTGTGATTTTAATATAAAGGAATTGTCCTGGGCCCACATGATAATACCTGCCCTATTAAAAATGCTTTTTGTCCCTGACACCTGGATGAGGCCCGAGGACAGGTGTGTGGGCAGGAAAAGTTCAGAAAGGAGCTGAGATTGAGCGAGGCCCTACTGCATACCAGGACTGCCATTCCCTGCCTCATCGCCATCGCCACAGTGCGGCCCCGTTATCCCCACATTCGTTTTCCTACGTGTGTGTTGGGGAAGGGATTTGGACTCTAAACGCCCCCTCCCCTAAATCTGGAATTGGAAATTGCAGACATGGGGTGGGAAGGTGGGGGCCCAATGAATAACTGATGGATGAATCAATGCCATTTTGAAACCTGCATTTCAACTTGGCAATATATTTGCATCGATCAGGTTGATTTCAACGATGCTGCAGGAACAAACTGTCAAAGTCCCAGTGGCTTCAGTCAAACATGTGTTTCTGCCCAAGCAAAGTCCACGACAGGTGCAGGTGATTCCCCAGAGCCACAGTCTCCCAGGGATGGCTCAGCTGCCCCAGCTGACCGGAGCACCAACATCCCGGAGCAGCAAGTCGGGAGTGCGGGGCCACCCTGTCCGTTACAGTGGAAAGGGGTAGGCAGAGTGGTCCTTAATGCTTCTCCCTGGAGGTGACTCATCACTTCTGCAGACAGAGCAGGTCATAGGGTCACCCCTGATTTCAAAGGAGTGTGCACCTGGAGAGAGAGGAGAACCAGAAGTCCTGGTTCTTTCTTCCCCAGTGCTGGTGGGCTCTCTTCTCCAGCATCACCTAAAAACTTGTTTGTCTTGGACTTGGCCTCTATCCTAGAACCTTCTGCTTCTCTGAGGCAGCCCCTCTGTCTGGTCTGTGTGGATGAGTGATTTCATAATATCTGATAAGCTCTTATCCGAGCCCTGATGAATTGGAATGGGGCAGACAAGGAAGAGTAGGTCCGGCTGTTCTGGGGCATAACAGTATCGGCCGTGGGCACAACAGTATTGGCCGTGGGCACTGCAGGGTGGACAGGGGCACCCTTCTCTCTGTGACTCCTTCAACCCAACCAGTGGTGGGAAGGACCATATATCCTGTGCCAGAGACTGGTTCCAGGTGCAAGTGTGCAGTAGGCACCAGGGAGCTGCCCCCGTCCCACCCTCTCAACTCATTCACCTGGCAAATCGTGCCTTCTCAAACCCAATTAAAGGCAGCTTCAGGGAGCAGCTGACAAATTTGTAGAAAGCAAACCGGACAACAACCAGAAAGCAAAATCTTTCCCATCACACAGACCCACATTGAGGCTCAGCCCCCAAGACCTCTCTTGATCCCCTGTACACCCCTACGGAGAGGCCTCTCCATTTTTCTTGATGAGGAAACAAAGCTCAGAGGAAAGTCACTTACAGAGCCAGAAGGAACAGAGCTAGGAGGCTGGAATAGGCCATTTGCATTGCTATAAAGGAATGTGAATATCCAAGACTGGGTGATTTCTGAAGAAAGGTTTATTTGGCTCACAGTCCCGTAGGCTGTACAAGCAGCATGGAGCCGGCATCTGCTTCTGGGGAGGCCTCAGGAAACTTACAATCATGGCGGAAGGCAAAGCAGGAGCCGGCGAATCACATGGAGAGAGTGAGCAATAGAGAGGGAGGTCTCACTCATTTAAACAACCAGACCTGTGTGAACTCAGAGCAAGAACTCACTCGTTACTGCGAGGAAGGCCCCAGGCCATTCATGAGAGGCCCACCCTGTGCCCCACACACCTCCCACCAGGCCCCACCTCCAACACTGGGGATCACATTCCAACATGAGATTTGAAGGGGACACACATCAAAACCATATCAGAGGCCAACCCCCCAGCTTGACTCTGGGTCCTGAGTGCCCCCCACTCCCCTTTGCTTGGCTTCCTGCTTGGTGGAATGGAAGAACTGTAAGAGTTAAAGAAAGAGGAGGCCAGGACTGGTGGCTCATGCCTGTAGTCCCAGCACTTTGGGAGGCCAAGGCAGGTGGATCATGAGGTCAGGAGTTCAAGACCAGCCTGGCCAATATGGTGAAATGCCATCCCTACTAAAAATACAAAAAATTAGCTGGGTGTGGTGGCAGGTGCCTATAGTTCCAGCTATTCAGGAGGCTGAGGCAGAAGAATCACTTGAACCCGGGAGGTGGAGGTTGCAGTGAGCTGAGATCGTGCCACTGCACTCTAGCATGGGCGACAGAGTGAGAAGCAAGCAAGCAAGAAAGAAAGAAGGAAAGAAGGAAGGAAGGAAGGAAGGGATGTCATTTTTGGTTTATGGTCATGCTGACCTTGGCCGTTAGGCTGATGCCCTTTGGATTTAGGCAGTTTTTGATCAAGGTGCTCGTCCAAGATGGCAATGCTCCTACTCTGTCAAGAATGACCTCCCCAGCCTGAATCTTGTGTGTGCCAGTTATGAGTCACCTATTGCTGTATAACAAATCACCCCTAAGCTTAAATCAATAGCATCCATGGTCTCGCTGTTTCTGGGGTCAGGCATCTGGGGGCTCAGAAGGGTTTCCTGGCTCAGGGTCTCCCACAGGTTGCCGGACTCTGGTGCACACAGAGCGCTTGGCAAACATGCCGTGAAGGCATGAACAAGCAGCCTGCAGGCTGGGGGCAGTAGGTGCAGAGGGTACAGGTGAGGCCTTTCAGGTGCACAGTGTCTGGCATAGATCAGACACAAAAATATATTGAATGAATGAATGAATGAACAATCAGGACAGATCTCCATTTTCATATTACTACTTCGTCCTGGGCAAGTTATTTCACCTCTTTGGGACTCAGTTTTCTCATCAGTAAAATGGGGATAATAATGCCTGTCTCATAAGAATCCATGTTTAAATAGCAAGTCTAGAAGAGTGTCCAGCATATAACAGGTACCCAGGATGTCTCTTTGGTTTAATCCACCCTAAGAGTTTGACTTCCTCCTTTTGATTCAGTGATTGGCTTGGTGGCGACTTTCCAGAATGGAATTCCTTATAAGGGGCCTTCCCAGATTGGAATTGCATGGTGATCTCGAAGCTTGCAGACATGGAGCAGTTGCCACCAGGGCATGGCTCCTGTCATCCCGCAGCCTGGGAAAGGCCACATAGAGGCTGTCTCTTTGGCCTGGTGGCAACTGTGACTCACCATCACCATCCCGACCCCACCCTCAGAGCAGGTGGCCTTCCCTCCAGGACGTGGGAAGGGCCGCTGGACAGGATGGCATGGACAGTCCCAGCTAAGGCTGCTCAGACTGGACTCTGAGACCCTGCACACTGATCAACCTGTGGGTGAGCCTGGTGGATCCTGTCCCATCTAGTCTGTCGCTGGCTGAGCCGAGGCTTCACATGTGCCATGCCATGCCCTTCCTGAGCTTCAGTTTCGTGATGTGCGATGTGTGCAGGGGATGAAACAGACCAGGCAGTCCCCCTGGAACCTCATAGCTCTTGGTGATCATTCCACTCATGCTGGTGGCTGCCGGTTCCACGGTCCGGATGCTACCCCCAGTTCATGGGCTCTTTCCTGGTCTTTTTTGCTCTGTCCGCTGCCCTGGCTGGTGCATTCTGACTCTGTAGATGGCCGGGCTGAGGGTGACACCAGGCCCCAGTGTGCTGAGGCTATGAACACCCAGCCTTGCTTGAGTCCTGGGTTTGGGATGTAAAGGTTTCCCAGTCTGCTAAAGCCACACCCTCCACAGCCACCCCAAAGCCGAGCCTTTGCTTTCGGGATTCCTGTAATCCTCATGCAGCATGGGCAGCCCTGGCACCTGTGCCTGCATGCTCAGGGAGGAGGGATGGCCCCACAGCACCGGGGGTTCTTCCAGACTCAACAATGGACCGACCCCACACAATGCCCTAAAAGGCAGGGTTATTGGTGGCAAGGACCTGACATTTCCTGGGCGCCTTCTCCAAGCCAGGCTCTGGGCCAGGCACTGGGCAGGGATGTGGGCCCATCCAGCCCTGCCTTGAGCATGGCCTGGTCCCTCAGGGGAGACAGACATGCAGAGAAAGAGCCTCCAGCGTGGGGGTGCTACGTGGGTGGTCTGTTCTGCAGGCGACCCTGGGGTTTCAAAGGAAGCATGGTTGATTCGGATCATGCTCCAGGAGCCCTGAAAGAGGGGAGGCTTTTCTGTGTTTAATAGACAAAGATGCCAAAGCTCAGAGAATGAATCAGCAGTTCAGAGAATGAGTCAGGAATTTCCAAACTAAGCCAGTTTCACAGACACCCCAGGCCTGGGCAGCACGCACAGCAGGCATGTGATTTCCCCTTTTCCGGGTCTGCAGGTTGACTGTGGTTCCGCTGATCCCAACTGGCTTTGCCTGGGTGACTCAACCTCGGCCTGTGTGCGGTCGACAGGGACAGGTCTGGGTCAGCTCCTGGCCCAGGCTGCTCCAGCCGATCTCGGGGCCGATCACCAGAGTGCAAACCTCAAGGGCACTCTTAAGGCCTTTGGTCACATGGCATTCACTTGATTCCATTGGCCAAAGTAAGTGACTTACCAGGATGGACAGGGTGGGGAGTGCCCTCTAACCACGTGGGAAGGAGGTCCTGTACTTCATCACCCAGTGGTGGAGCAGGAATTTGAACCCAAGCCTGACTCAGAAGGCCTTGGCACCATCGGCCTCTCATCTGAGGTCATGTGCAAGGGCCCTGGCTCGGGGATCCATGGATGACTGCCCTTCTGCCCACCGTCTCTCAGAGGCATCGCTGACAGCTCAGGGGGCGGGTAGACTGGAGCAACAGAAAGCACGGGGCTGCCCCTCAAACACAGTCAGTACTACGGGTCCCTGCGAGGCTCTGGCCTGACTTTGTATGGAGGCTGCCCCACGCCCCTGTGTGGCTTGGGTTCCTGACCTCTTTGAACCTCATTCTACACCTCTGTAGCATGGGGATCACAGTCCTACTTAGGTTATTGGGCTGTGCTGAGAATTAAGTGGGATAACACGTGGCAGCCTTTTTGAAACAGCTTTTGCCATCCTGCAGGGCTTCATAACTCCCCAGCTGGGTCCAGCCTTGACATTTACATAGAACTGTCTTATCCATAAAATTGCACCTGGTTCCCACAACAGCCCTCTGGGGAGGTATTCCTTTCTCCATTATGCAAATAATGAGATTTCGGCTCAGAGAGTATGAATCGTTAGCCAAAGACGTGGCTCTGGCAGCAACAGCCCCCAGGCCTGTCTTATACCCCGAGAGGGGATGCCCCATCTCCACCCCAGCCAACAGAGCGGAGGGCACATGCGTGCAGAGGAGGGGCAACAGTGTCCTCTTCTTCAAGGAGGCCAGCTCAGTCTGCAGGGCCACACATCCACACGACTTGGACGCCCTCCATGTCCTGGGGAACGTGTGAGTCAGAATGCCTAGGAGACGAGAATGCAGGCCAGGGCTCCCTGGGAGTCCGGACGGCAGGGCTGTCTGCATGGGCGGTGAAGTACAGTGGCTGCAACCACTTTGTTCATTCATTTATTTCATTCATTCAGATGTCCACGAAGCATGGCCCCTGTGCCTGGTCCAAAGCCAGGGTCTCAGGAGATATATCAGACAGGGACCCTGTACCCGGCCAGCTATCGGAACCTTGGCACAAATGAGACCTCAGAGCACAGCGTCCTCACAAGTAGTCATCAGTCTCAACTCACCTTCCCACCAGTGATGGGTGGCTCACTCCCTTGCAAACCAGCCCCTCCCAGGACTAGACACCTCTGCTGTGAAAACATTCTTTTCTTTTTCCTTCCCTCCCCTCCCCTCCCCTCCCTTCCCCTTCCCTTCCCTTCCCTCTTTTTTTTCTTTTCTTTTTTTAAAAAAGTTTGGCTGGCCACGGTGGCTCATGCCTGTAATCCCAGCACTTTGGGAGGCCGAGGTGGGCGGATCACGAGGTCAGGAGATCGAGACCATCCTGGCTAACACAGTGAAACCCCGTCTCTACTAAAAATACAAAAACATTAGCCAGGTGTGGTGACGGGCACCTGTAGTCCCAGCTACTGGGGAGGCTGAGGCAGGAGAATGGCGTGAACCCGGGAGGTGGAGCTTGCAGTGAGCCGAGATTGCGCCACTGCACTCCAGCCTGGGCGACAGAGCGAGACTCCATCTCAAAAAGAAAAAAGTTTCATTGTGTTTGTTTTACTGTTACAAACAGTGCTCCCAGAAACATCTGGGATGTGTCTCCTGGTGTACATGGGCAGGAGATTCTCTAAAAAATGTTGAAGGGGCCGGGCGCGGTGGCTCACGCCTGTAATCCCAGCACTTTGGGAGGCTGAGGCGGGTGGATCACAAGGTCAGGAGTTCGAGACCCGTCTGGCCAACATAGTGAAACCCCGTCTCTACTAAAAATACAAAAATTAGCCCTGTGTGGTCGTGTGCGCCTATAATCCCAGCTACTAGGGAGGCTGAGGCAGGAGAATTGTGTGAACCCAGGAGGCTGAGGTTGCAGTACTCCAGCCCGAGCAACAGTTCGAGACTCCATCTCAAAAGAAAACAAACAAACAAAAAATGTTGAAGGGAACTAACTACGAGTGCTCATCTTCACATTTACTAGATAATGCCAAATTGTTTTCAAAGTAATCACACCAATTTACACAATGACTATTTTATTAATTTCTACAAATTCTATTTCAAATCTTCTTGGTTATTTTATTTTATTTATTTTTTAGAAACAGAGTCTTGCTCCATTGCCCAGGCTGGAGTATGTGGTGTGATCACGGCTCACTGCAGCCTCAAACTCCTGGGCTCAAGCAATCTTCCCACCTCAGCCTCCCAAGCAACTGGGACTACAGGCAAGCACCACTATGCCCTATTAATTTTGAAATTTTTTATGGAGATGAGGTCTTGACATGTGGTCCAGACTGGTCTTGAACTGCTAGCCTCAAGTGATCCTCCCGCCTCAGCTTTCCAAAGTGCTGGGATTACTGGCTTGAGCCACCATGCCTGGTCCATTTTTAGAATCTCTTGTTCCCAACTCATATTTTGAACTCTCCTCTTTTTTGTGTCTTTAATTACAGTAAACAGACTTATTTTATATTCCTCATCTGATAATTCTGCTATCTGGGGACCCTGTGGGTCTGATTCAGCTAGGTGAGGTTTGTGCTGGTTCTTACTCATGGTGCCCTGTTTCCTTGTGTGTTTAGTGACTCTCAGCTGTAAGATGCTCCTGTGGTTGGAACGTCACCTTAATTGCTCCAGGGGGATTTGCATTTGTTTGTGAGAAGTCTAGAGAAAGCCATTTTCATCTAAATTCTCAGCCTGAGGTTTTTGCACACAGAACTGGAAGTGTCAATTGTCCCTATGAACTTGTTTGAGGGCTGGCTTGTGGTCATAAAGCTTCAGGGGTAATTTTCCCATGCCATTTATGAAAGTCTTGGTAATACACCAGGGCACAAACTAGACCCATTCCTTGCCATCCTAGGTTTCCAAGGCTCATTTCAGGTCACCATGGTTAGCTGGTGACAGACACAGAGGCTTTCATGAGCATCTGAATGATGGCAGTACGGCTCACCATTTATTGCATCGGAACCTTAGTGGGTGCTGGGCATATGATACTCACTTATTTGTCAGCACAATAATCCTATGAAGTAGGTATAAGTATTATCCTGTCCATTTTACAGATGAAGAAACTGAAGTTAAAAAGGGATATCTTTATCCTCAAGGATATCTTGCCCAAGATCCCCCAGCTGGCCGGCCTGCGTACATGGGCGCTCTTGGACTCTGGGCCTTCTGCACTGAGTTTTTGTGGGTTTGGTGTTTATTTCTGTTATTGTTATATTTTTCTGGCACCATCAGGGGCTTGAGTCCCCGCTGCGCGATCGTTTGCTGCAGTCCCCGGTTCAGACCACACAAAGCCCCTCCCTGGCGGAGCAGGCTTGTCCCTCACTGTGTCAATGAGTCGTGATTCATGCTACCTTTGCTCTGGATTTAGAGGCAGGGAAAGGCGAGGGAGGAGGAACACCTTGAGCAAAATGCCATTTCGTGTTGGCAGCCAGGCAAGGCAGCCTCTGTCTGCCCAACCGATAGACAGTGGTGGAGTTCTGGGTACAAGCTAAGGATAAAGTTAACATGGGCAGGGGGGAAAAATGCCCTCTTCCAGAACAGACAGCTGGGTCCCAGCAATTCATGCTCCCTGGCTTCCTCCACTGCACGCCATTTGCACGTCCTGGCTGGAGACACGCTTACTCCAGCCTCTCCTGGGGTCAAAGAGGGGGTCATCTGCCTGGCGCGCTGCCTGACACAGAGCAACATCAGGGGCTAATCAGGGGCCGGCAGGTCATTGGCCTAAAATTCTCCTGAGCAGCAGCGTTCCTGAGTGTCTCACCCTGTGCACCTGGAGCCAGTGTGACAAACGGGCCCCTTGGCTATGCCGCCCTCCCGCCTCAGCCCACACAGCCTGCCGTCCCTCAGCCTCTGATTCCCATGCCCGGGGCTGGGTGGTGCTGGGGACACAGAGGAGCCAGCCCCCTGCACTGCCTTTTGGGAGCTCCACAGTCTGGTGGGGACTCGGGCACAGACAGAGATAGTGCAGCTGTAGTGTGGGAGCTCCGTCTGGAAGAGGGCAAGGAGGGCTTCCTGGAGGGGGTGTCAAAGAATAGGTAGCATGAGTAGAAGGAGTAGATTCTCTCTCCTTCTGAACCTGGCTAATTCCTTCCTGACCTTCAGATCCAGCTCAAACATCACCTCCTCCAGGAAGCCTTCCCTGATCTCACCCACCTGGAATTCACTGTAACAGATGGAAGGGCCCTGCCCCTCTTCTTCCAGGCCCCACTAGCCTGAGCTCCAGGAGGCAGGGACCACATGAGCTTCAGCCCCTGGAGACCCCCCTAGCATCCAGCAGGAGGCAGCATACCGATTATGGGTGCAGGTTCCGTCACTGCCTAACAGCATGGCAAGGAGCTTAGCTTCTCTGGGCCTCTGTTTCCTCTCCTGTAAGATGGGGTTACAAGAGGGCCACCTCCTAGGCCTGTTGTGAGACTTCATGGGTAACAGAGGTTGAGGCCGGAGGATAAGGCAAGTGTCTGAAACACGTTAGCGATGTTTATTTACTAGACTAGTGCCTGGCTCAGAGCATGGGCTCTGTAGACACTGGTAGAATACATGCACGGTGGCTTGCTCACTTCATTTATTTACGATCTTCCTCCCTCCCTGGTCTGTGGGCCCTGCGAGAGCAGGGCCGGTGCATTCTCGGTGCCCAGCACAGCCGGCCTGTCATCAGTGCTGCGGGAGGGACAGGAGGGGTACCTGCAGTGAGGCACAGGCCACGTCCCCTGCACGCCGACTGGGTTAATCCTCTACGGCTCAGGGTCCTGCAGGTGACCAAGGTGGAGCTGGGATTTGAAGCCGAGCCTCTGACTCCCAAAGCCAGATGGGTCTAGGTTGTTCTGCTCATCCCAAGCTGGGCCACCGCCTGTATCAGGTTCTCCTGCAGTGTTGACGTCAGAAGCCTCTTCATTTACTTGGGGGCCATTACATTAGCAGTGAGGATAACATCGCTAAGGTGCACCAAGGGCGGGCCGTGTTCCCTCAGCCTGGCTTTGTTTAAGCCTCCCAGTAATCTGGGGAGGAGAAGTAGGAGAAGGACCGGAATCTTCCATGCAGTGGGCACCCGCCACCCACCAGTCTCCATGAAGATGCCCCATCACCCCCAGGATCTCACTGGAGGCTCACAAAGCGGTTTGTCTGACTACTACTGGAAGCCTGGAAGCACTCACAATACCAGGGCTTGGAAAGCAGCCGACAGAATCATGCATGTGCGTGTACACACATGCATGTGTGTGAGTGTGTGTGCACACATGAGCACATATGTGCATGTGTCTGTGTGTGTGTATATGTGCGTGTGTGTGCGCAGACACCACCAGCCTCCCTTTGCAGGGGTGCAGTACTGGAGGACCGAGAGGGGCCACACATGCATGCGGCTGGTGGGGGCTGAGCTGAGCGTTTCTGTCACCTTCTCCTTCTGGTGACTGTTCCCCTCCCCAGAACAGGAGTCTGGGCTCCAGGTACAACTAGGCCCACCTTGCTTCTCACTGGGGACTGGGACTAGTCAGCCTTGGGGTAACATGACAGGCTCCAGGGTTCCGGTTCCTCGCCATCCTGGCCCCGCGGAGAGACTTCAACTCCAGGAGGATTCTGGACTTTTCTGACAATCCCGGAGACAGCATCTTCCTTCCACAGCCCCAAGAACAGAAAAAAAAATAGCACAGAAAAAAAAAAAACATAGTTCAGAGAGCCAGTTTCGCCAGCAGGATTCTAAAGGGAAGTTTCATGGCCACCACCGGGGAAGGGAGTTCCTTCCTCCAGGACTGGCCTGAGGCCCTTTCCCCTGCCCTCCCTGCTCCCACCACCTCCCTCTCACTCCCTGCCGCCCTCTCCCTCTTGCATCTCCTCAGCTACCCCTTTCCTTCCTACCCGCCCTTCCCCAGGAGTGGGTGACAGTGCTGGTGCCTGTGTCCTCCGGGCTTGCTGGGCCCACCTTCTCCTTGTGGTCCTGGTCCTGACCCTGCAGCCACCCAGGCAAAGGAGGCCGCCTCGCCCTGTCTGTCATCTAAGGGCCCTCTGGGTGGTCACGTCACCCTGTCACCTGCCTCCAGACCGAGGCCACACAGTGCAGGGTCACGTTTCAGTTCTCATCTCCCAGCGAAATTATCTCAATTTCTTGGAGCCTGCTCCAGAATTGCTTTTCCCTAAACCCTCATTACCGAGAACACAGTCTTAGATGCTATGTACTTCTCAGGCATCCTCAAAGAAGCCCCTGAATTACATGCGAGCTGCCCCTGGCAGGTCCCCACTCAGGGCGGCCACTTTGCTGTCAACAGCAGAGCTGGCGAGGGGAGGTGCCTGGTGGCTCAGGGACCAGAACGTGCGGCTCTCAGATAAATTGAGTTTTGCAGCTGAACTGTCTAATTCCTCGAGGAAATTGTCAAACCATGTCCAGGGAAATCCTGGTAAATCTTAGAAGTGGCTGCTAGAGGCTGAAAGTCAGAGACACCAAAGGTTATTAGGAAAATTACTCCTCCTGGCGCTGGGGGTGTTGGGGAGAGGCACAGTTTGAAGCAAGGGCTGATGGCTGCGGAGGAGGCATGGCTGGGGGAGGGCGGGGGCTGGAGGCTGTGGCCTGGTCTGTGGGGCCATTGTGGCTGGCATTTCCCAGGGTGTGGCTCCCAGGCCTGTCCATTGCACCTGCCCCCCAGTGCTGCTGGTCCCATTTGCTCTCCCTCCTCTGGTAATTCAGAACAAATAGAGCTGAACCCAGCAGGTTCCTCCCGATGCCAACCCCACTGGCATATCATCTCTGCCACTCAGGAGGCAAGATCTCCAGGCATGTGGAGATGCTGGGGTCTGGACCCCAGGGTGCAGAGCTGACCGTTAACAAGAAAGAACCGCCAGGAGGGGACACCAAGGCATGAGGATCCGGGAGTCCCCAGGATGGGAGGAGGGAGGTGCTGGGCCCTGGGATGGAGAGAGACTGACGCCCCACCCAATGCCATCTCAGCAATGTCTACACCCCCACATCATGCTCCCCAGACTAAGGAAGCCCCGCCCACACTCCTCCCATTGTGCCTCTGCCTCTCTCAGCCGGGCCTCTGGGAGTGTTGTCTACACTCCCCGTCCACCCTACCTCACCCATAGGGAAGGCTTCGCTTCCATCGCTCACTGAGGTGGCTATGGCCAAGGTTGCAGGCCACAGTGACTCCTGGACCCCTGGAGACCCATCTCATCCCCTTGTCCCCTCAGCAGTGTTTGCCCTCTTTGGCCCAGAGCCCCCACCACGCCCTCTGAGGGCCGTGGCCAGCTCTAAAGCCCTGAGAGGGTTGCAGAGTGCTGGGGTCTGGGGGGCCCCTGGCCCTGTCCTTGAGGCTGCTCAGAGCCCCAGTCTCTGCCCCTGCACAGCGGGAAGCTGAGCTGGGGAGGCTGTGAGAGCAGATTTTCATGGAGAGGCAGGAGGGAGGAAGATGGGGCGGCCCCCGCCCTGGCCCCAGGCTCATTCTCCTGGGGGCTCCCTCTGCAGCTCCCCAGGGCCTTGCACACTTGGCCTCAGGCCACTCAATGCAGTTGAGTCTCACAGGCCCCTCTGGGATGGTGGTGCTGGAAGTCAGGGTGCTGGGGTGGCAGGGAGGGGGCTCAGGGCCAGACAGCTGACTCTTGATGGGGGCCGCAAGGCCTCTGCCCCGATAGCGCATGCCTGTCCTGGCCCTGGGCTCGTGGTGCACAGAGCCACCTGATGTGCCCTGGCTGCAGATGCAACCTCTGCCCTTGGGAGTGTCTGCTGACCTGACACCAGACAGTTCCATCCCCAGGGCCTGTCACCAGGTGTGCAGGGCTCCAGGAGGGACAGAGGCCAGCTCGGGCTCCTGCAGTTCTCACCAGGACCACTCCCACACAGAGCACTGTCCTAGGAGTCCACTGTAAGCCCGCTCCCAGGCCCCTGGGACTTGGGCCTGCTCTCCTGGGCGACCCTTCCTCCTGCCCTTGAGGAGGGAGAGTCAGATGCAGGTTGGAAGAGGCTCTTACAGGGCTGTAAACATCCCTTTCCCATGTCCACAGTGGCGAGCAGGACCATGGAACGGGAGGGCCAGTGTCCAGCGTGTTTGAAGGGCAGAACCAGCTATGCACCACAGGGCCGGTCCCTGCCCTCTTGAAGCCCGAGCCAGAGTCTGCTGTGGGTGGTATGGAAGCCAGGGCCCCCACCTTCATCCCCATTCTCCCCCGACAAAGCTGCGGCTGGAGGGACAGGGAGCGGATGGCAGAGAGGAAGGGAAGTCTAAGGACCACAGTGGCTTCAAATCTTGTCCTTAGGGCCCCAATTCCCCCACAGAGGCCTCGGGGATCCTTACAGCCCAGTCTGTGCACAGGATGCTGGGAGGGGCTTTCTGGGACCACCCAGGACTGCACTTGGGCCTTCTGGTTGTCTGCCACAGTGGCAGTGGGGGGACAGGAATGTGGGACTCTGGGGCCCTGGGGGCTGCTAAAGACCTGGGAGGGCAACCTCAATCATGCACCAGGTGCAGGGAGGGTGGCCTTCCAGCCAGGGCAAAGCTGATTAAGCCAAGGCAAGTCTCTTCCCATGTCTTCCAGCAGCCTCTGGTGCTAAACCCACCCAGCTGGGTTCCTGAAAGCTTGTGGACTGAGTCGAATCTTCCATGCCCCTAGGCCTTGCCCGCCTTCCCCAGCACCATTGTTGGGAGATTTGTCTCAGCTGAGCCTCTGCGCCTACATTCCAACCCAGAGAGGGATCATGAACTCAGC
This sequence comes from Pan troglodytes, assembly GCF_028858775.2. NCBI lineage: Eukaryota > Metazoa > Chordata > Mammalia > Primates > Hominidae > Pan > Pan troglodytes. The sequence continues at coordinate 46,443,878 of NC_086016.1, read as the reverse complement.
AGGCCTGAGGGTGCTTTTCCGACCCTAGGAGAGGCGCGGAGAGGGGACCTTCCCAGGCGGCTCTGACCTCCGGATGCGTTTCTCCAGGTACATCTCATAGGACACTTGGGGAACATCGCCCCAGGCCCTGGGGTGTCTCTTCCTGTGAGACTGATGCATTCTGGCAGGTCAAGCTGAAAGGTCCTGGGTCTGCTGGGAGTGGCCTCCAGTGGGCCTCGGTCAGGAGAAATTGCTCTATCTGTGTGATTTCTCTCTCCACCCTGCCCAAAACCACATATGTCAGGGACCAGCTAGGCTGGACCTGGGTCTGATTGCTAGTGTGAGCGTCCCCACACTTTGTGGGAAAACCTTGGGGCACCCCAAGCCCCAGCCTCTTGCCTGGTCCCCAGAGAGATACATTCTAGATCTTCTCTTCAGGCACCCCTGGGTCCTGGCAGAAAGTTTGTTGAGAAGACAGAGCCGGGTTGTTTCTGCCAACATCTTGGTTCATCACCCCCACCCCACACGACCACTCACCTCCTTCCCCGCCCAGCCTCCCCTGTGGTGAGGGGCTTGGAGTAGGACAGGAGGCCAGACCTTGCTCCTAGGGGGTTCACATCCCCAAGAGAATCGATGCATCCTCTGAGCCCCTGCAGATCCAGGTGTGCTGGATCCTAGCGGAGACCACGAGAGGTGAGGGAGGCTGAGAGCTCCACTGTGGAGCTGAGACAGGCTTGGAAGGAGAAGCGGACCCAGCTGGTGCTGGCAGGGTAGCGGGTGAGGGAGGAAGGAGGGCCGTGGCCAGGGCTGTGGGGGGAGATCCTGGGCTCTGTGCAGGTGCACAGGGTGGGCACATGGCTGTGGCTCATGCGGGAAGAATCGTCTCTTGGGAAAGGCAAGGCCTGTCTGCCTTTCCCCACGTGGGCAGAGCCAGCCCCTGCCCTGCTTCACAACCTCACCCCTCGTTCCTCCCCTCACTTGAGCCTTCAGCCCTGCACCTAGGCTCTGTCCCACAGATCGCTGTCGAAACCCCTAGGGCCAGTATGGTCCTATCCCCTCCATCCTCACACGCACTCCAGGTCCCACAGCCAGTGGTCTCTAATAAACACTGGCCCTGAAGCCCAGCGTCTGGGTTCAAATCCTGGGCTCTGCCTCCTGTAGGCTCTGTGGCCCTGGGCAGGCTGAGGACTTCTCCAGCTAGCCTCGGTTTCCTCACCTGGAGAACTGGGGTGATGGCGTCGAATTGCCGTGTGGATTAAAGGAGGATGCTGAGGACCTAGAGTTGTGCCTGCCACAGAGAAGGTCTCCACGTGGGCTACCTTTGGCATCGCCATGACACAGATGGAGAAACTGAGGCACGGAGCGTTCTAGAGTTCACCCAACGTCACATAGTGAGTAAACAGCAGAGCTGGGGTCAGCACCCCACACTCTGGCTCTGGCATTCGTGTTCCATGCTCTGGCACGACCCAGCCTCTGACCCAGGTATCCTGTGGGCATCACAGGACAAGGACTCTGTCAAAGTGGGCATCAGGCATCACCATGCATGAGATCCCTCGCTCAGCCGGTGTCTCCCAAGCACCTCCTGCGTGCCGGCCCCGCGAGGGCATCAGACATGGAGCAGCTCACGTGACAGGCAGAGCCCCTGCCTCTTGGGAGTTCGAGTGTCCACGGGTGGAGGGGAAGGCGGGAAACAGAAGACAGGGAGCAGGTCACCAGGTGTACAGATGGGGGGTCATGAGGACCTCCCAGATAATAGGGATGACGAGGACAGTGAGGTGGGTGACGGGGCATGCTGAGGCCTCTCTGAGGAGGGGATGCTGTTGATGGAGCATGGAGAGGCATTCCAGCCGCAAAGGCAGGGGCGGGGAGGGAGGGCGGCAGGACCAAGCAGGAGAGGCAGGGAGGCCCGGCCCAGCCTGGGCTCAGACTTTGGTCCCGGGAAGCTTGGCTACGGTGACCCTGGTTTTGGTTCCTCCCTCACACCTGGCTGACCCTGATGTCCTCACCAAGCACCGTCTCCCTGGAGGTGGATCCTGCCCTGTCCTCCTGGAGCCCCATACAGCTATGGGCAGCCTTCATGACTGTCTCCACCTGGAGAAATGGGCAGTGCCAGTGTGTAGACATAGGTGACATTGCATGGTCCACCCCCGACCAGCCTCTCAACCCTGGTCTCCTGATGTGGGTGGGGAGGGGACATTGGCTGGGGCCTCAGGGATGGCATTCTGAGCTGAGGGGCCAGTTTTCCATGGCTCAGGCTCATGGCCAGCCATCTGTCCCCAGGCCCTTCACAGGGGAGTCTCTCCTGTTCCCCATGCAGCCCCTCCTGTCCCCCTGACCCTTGTTCTTGCTCCTTGGCGCCCCCCAGCCCCAGGACCTGGCCGAGGCACTTAGAGCCAGGCCTTCACTGCACAGCCCTCTGGCTGCAGGACGGGCGAATTGCCATCTGCGACCCGCTCTGTGCCTTGTCACTTCCAGTTTAGCAAGGCCCCAGGTGAGGGGCTGCCCGCCGCCTGCCCGTGTGCCAAGCTTCCTTTCCTTTCCTCCCAAGGCTGGCCAGGCCTTGGGAGCATGGCTCCTTCCTCTGCTGCTGTCCTGAGAGGCCAGGCACTGGGCAGACATGCCGGGTGCTGGGCCGTGGCTGTGCCTCTCTCACGCCATGTGACCCCAGCCAGGGACCCACCTCCCTGAGCCTCTGCCCTCTCTGCTGCAAAATGGGCCAATAGCCCAGCTCTCAGGTTGCTCAGAGGTGTTCCTCCCTTCCAGATTCTCCTGACTCATCAAGCACTGCCTGGGTAACCTCGTAGAGGCCCTGCCCAGGCACTCCAGGAGGGTGGAAGGCCTGCTGGGGAGGCCTTGGTGTCCCCTGGTCCCCGAGAGGCTCACAGCCCCATCCCTGACTCAGAGGCTGAGCTCTCTCCCTGGCCAGACGGGGATCTACTGAACAATCCGGGGCTGCCCAAAGGCCTGGCCAAGGACTAGAAACTTCAGGAAGTAAAGCGGGGACCCCTGAGCCCAGGGCCCACACGCCCGCCCTTGAATACCAGCTCTGACACTGACTGCCAGAGACAGCGGCCACGCACATGTGTGGGTGGGGGGTGGTCCAGTCCTGCGGTGATCCTACTCCTGCTCCTACAAGCCCCGGCTGCCCCTGGTGGGGACGAGGGCAAGAACATGACTCAGCAAAGCCAGGCCTGCCGGAGACCCCCGGGGCCCACTTCTCCTCCCCTCTTGGTGAGCGCCCCTGGCAGAGGTGGTGGGGGTTGAATAAAACCTTCGGCTGACTGTCCACCATGTGACCCAGTGCTGCTCAGTAAGTATCCATTATATGCCCAGCACTGGGCTGAATGCTCAGGCCCCCAGCCCTGCCAGTGCATGCAGGAGGTACAATTGCCACAGACATTTATTAAGCACTTGCTGTGTGCCGCCCCTGCTCAGTCAGAGCCCTCCAGTGCCTCTTACAACAAGCCTGGAGCAAAGCTTCTGTTCTTATCCCCGGGTCACAGGGCAGGACCAGGTCTGCTGTGACTACCACGCACACTCCTGTAGCCTCCAGCATGCTCTCCAGTTTGCAGAGTCATGTAACAATGGAGCAGCATCTTCTCCTTGTCATGAACAAGATGGGATAGAGCGTCATTCATCCAGAAACAGGAAGGAAATCCCTCCACGTGCCACAGCAGGGATGGCCCTAGAGGACATTATGCAGTGTGAAATGAACCAGTCACAACAGACAAGCACTGTCCCTCCTATGAGGTCACCAGAGGAATCAAATTCATAGAGACAGAAGTAGAATGGTGGCTGCTGGGGGGTGGTGTGGGGGAATGGAGAGTTAATGCACAATGAGGACAGAGTTTCAGTTTGGGAAGGTGAAAAAATTTTGGAGATAGGCCAGGTGTGGTGGCTCACGCCTGTAATCCCAGCACTGTGAGAGGCTGAGGCGGGCAGATACCTGAGGTCAGGAGGTCAAGACCAACCTGGCCAACATGGTGAAATCCTGTCTCTTCTAAAAATACAAAAATTAGCTGGATGTGGTGATGCGTGCCTATAGTCCCAGCTGTTCAGGAGGCTGAGGCAGGAGAATTGCAGTGAGCCGAGATCACGCCACTGCACTCTAGCCTGGATGACAGAGTGAGACTCCATCTAAAAAAAAAAGCAAAAAGTTCTGGAGATAAATGGTGATGATAGTTGCACAACAATGCAATATACATGAAGTCTATATGTAATACTGCCGAAGCGTACTCTTATACATGGTTAAAATAGTAAATTTTTATGTTCTGTATGTTATACCACAATTCAAATAAATTTAAAAAAATGGCACCAGATTGATCAGGGGACAGGAGGGACAAGGACATTTCTTGAGGCCCTACTAAGTGCCAGGCTCTGGGGAGGTCAGGGGGTTGCCACAGCCTGACAAGGGGCAAACAGGAAACAGGTATCATGGCACAGACAGTGGCCAGGACCACATTCAATGTATTGTAGGTCTGGGAAGCTTCCAGTTGGCTTTTCCATTTATCTGAGAGCATCTGAGCAGATATTCACTAGGTTAGTGATTCAAGCTTAAAGCAAAAATGTCCAGCGACTTCTCTCTTAAGCAATTTAGTGGAGGAGTCAGAGACTGCAAGGTAGGTTATTTTAAAAATGATCACGTTTAAAGACTTACCCCGGGAATCCAGACGTACTTGATTCTCTTCATCCAAAGCAGAAAATGGCAATAAATAGGATGCTGAGGCTACATAAATCCGGAGCCGCACCAGGCACCTTGCTTTATGCTCCCGTGCTCCTCCAAAAACCTCAGCATCCTTGCCAAACGCCGATTCTAAGAGAGTGTTATCAATTTGAAATTCTAAGATGAGTTTATGCAAAGAAAATATTGCTTTTACCAGTTTTTGTTAAAGCACCGTGTGTAATTACATTTAAAATGGAGGCTCCATCATGGGGAAGAAAAATAACCAAGCAAACCTTGACCAGGTCTGGTTTAGTCCAACCCGAACAGGAGACTGTAGCCTTGGTGGGGACGAGACTCACCTGGGGTCCTTCAGAAGTTAGGACAAGACCTGCCACAGTGTCTCCCATTAGGATGGAGTCTAGATGACCCCATCTTTCTCTGCAGAACATATTATTATACACTCATTATCTGGGAATTTTCTAGATCTTTCATGAATCTGGTTATATTTTGAGCCCATCCCATTTCTGCAAAGATGAGTCCTTTATGTTTACTTCCTGCTGAACTAAGAAATGCATCCTTATTTTCTGTTTCTAATTATCTGAGAGAGATTGGGGAAAAACAAACAGGTGTTTTTTCTTATTCTCTCACTAAACAATCAACACAGAAGACTTCTGTGACCTCAGATGTGTGGGAGATTTTTCCCACACACCAACCAAACAAGTCTGCTCCAGTGGCCACGAGCTGAGTGTCCTCTACTTTAATTCAATTCTAGCATTATCTACCTGGAGATAGTGCCAGATCCCACAGGTTAAGGGCTCAGTCCCACAAGACTGCCTCCCACTTCTGACGCCAATCAAGCCCCAGCTTGTGACCTGTGTTTCTGACTGACCAGCTATCATTTGGGGTTTCCACAACTCCCTCTTTGGGTTCAATTAATTTGCTAGAGCTGCTCACAGAACTCAAGAAAATAATTATGTATACCCATTTATCATAAAGGATATTACAATGGATACAGATGAACAGCCAGATGAAAGAAACAAATAGGGTGAGGTATGGGAGAAGGGGTGCAGAGCTTCTAGGCATGCCACCCTCCAGGAACCTCCTTGTGTTCAGCTATCTGGAAGCTCCCCAAACCCAGTCCTGTTGGGTTTTCACTACATAGGCATGATTGATCACATCGTTGGCCATTGGTAATCAACTCAACCTTCAGTCCCTCTCCCCTGTGGAAGTAGCTTGGGGGAGCACTGAATGTCCCAGCTCTCAGATCTTGCCTTGGTCTTTCTGATGACCTACCCCATCCTAGCGGTCCCCAGCCATCAGTCACTCATTAGCATACTAAAGACACTCTTAACCACTCTGAAGATTCCAAGGGTTTAGGGGCTATATGTCAGGAAACAGGGATGAAGACCAAATATCTATTTCTCAATATCACAAGGCGACTCCTTCTCACTGCTCTCCCCATCATCCAAGAACCAGATGACAAGAACAGGAAAATAAGCAAGCTCCATAGCCACAAAAGCAAGGGTGTGTCCTGCTTCTGCCTAGTGGGCAGATTTTAGGTAGAGTAGAGGGGAGGGCACCCACCTATTTCCTGAAGCTGTCAGGGGCCAAAAGCATGGCCTCATAGCTGGGCCTGTCATTCCAACCATCCTTAGAAGAGGAATGGAAGAGGCAGGAGGCAGGAGAAGGAGAAGGCCACATCCCAGAAGCAGAGACCAGAGTGATGAGCTTTGGAGATGGAGGAAGGGGCCATGGGCCAAGTGTAGTGGTTTCGTGGGGCTCCTGTAATGAAGTGTTCCCAACTGGGGGACTTAAAACCACAAAATTCATTATCTCGCCCATCTGAAGCCAGAAGTCCAAAATCAAGGCATTAACAAGGCTATGTCCCTTCTCGAAGCTCTAGGGAGGATCCTTCCCTGCCTCTTCCAGTTTCTGGTGGCCCAGGGCATTCCGTGGCTTGTGGCCACATCACTCCAGTCTCTACTTTGCCCTCACATGGTCTTCCTCCTTCTTGTGTCTCTCTCTAAATCTCCCTTTTCTTATGAGGTCGCTAGTCTTTGGATTAGAGACCACCCTATGTCAATATGACCTCATTTTGACTTGATCACTTGATTAACTTGCAAAGACCCTATTTCCAAATAATGTCACATTTTCGGGTTCCTGGCTGTTCATAAAATTCATGGGAGGCTAGAGCCAGGCAAGGTGGTTTACACCTGTAATCCTAGCACTTTGGAAGGTCGAGGCGGGTGGATCACTTGAGGCTAGGAGTTCGAGACCAGCCTGGCTAACATGGCGAAACCCCATCTCTACTAAAGATACAAAAATTAGCTGGGCGTGGTGGCGGACACCTGTAATCCCAGCTACTTGGGAGGCTGAGGCAGGAGAATCGCTTGAACCGAAGAGGCGGAGGTTGCAGTGAGCCGCGATTTCACCATTGCTCTCCAGCCTGGGCAACAGAGTGAGACTCTGTCTCAAAAAAAAAAAAAAAAAAAAATTCACTGGAGGTTATTGTTTCACACTCAGCTGCACTAAGCCCCAGCAGACCAGAATGGAGTCACTCGTGCTAAGTGCTACATAGTCAAATGAAACTTTGAAAAGCACCTGTTTTCCAAGAAAACAAGAGATTCAACTGCAACAAACCAGAAGACACCCGGTTACCTGAGCCTGCATGATGAGAAAGCTCCTTCTGTTTCAGCCCTATAAAGTAACTTTGAAATGACCAGTCTGCTTTTCATTCCTTCAGTCCTTTTCTGCCTGTAAAGCCCACCCCATCTGCTCAGCTCCGTGCAACACCCACTCTGTTTTAGAGAATAAGATGTAGCCTGATTCTAGAATTGCAAATAAAAGCCAATTAGATGTTTAAACTACGTTTATTGTGATTTTTTTTTTCTTTTTAACAAGGTAGACCTGAATTGAGGAAGGGGTGCTATTCAAACCCAGTACACCAAGGAACGCAGGCGGCCTTTCAAAGGTGAAAAAGGCAACATAAACAGAATACATATGTAAAAAATGAAAAAAAAAAAGAAATGAAAGTTGAAAAAGGCAAGGAAATGGATTTTCTCCTGGAGCCTCCAGAAGGAAGCAGTCCTGCTGACACCTTGACCTTAGCCCCAGGAAACTAATTTTGGACTTTAACCTCCAGAACAGGAAGAGAATACATTCCAGTTACTTTAAGCCATGCAGTTTGTGATAGTGTCAGTTTGTGATAAAAAACAGCAGGGATAGAAAACTGACATCAGGTGTGAAGATTTTTTTTTTCTTTCTTTTCTTTTCTTTTCTTTCTTTTTTTTTTTTTTGAGACGGAGTCTCGCTCTGTCGCCAAGCTGGAGGGCAGGGGCACAATCTCGGCTGACTGCAACCTCCGCCTCCCAGGTTCAAGTGATTCTCGTGCCTCAGCCTCCAGAGTAGCTGGGACTACAGGTGCCCGCCACCATGCCCGGCTAATTTTTTGTATTTTTAGTAGAGACGGGGTTTCACCATGTTAGCCAGGATGATCTCAGTCTCCTGACCTTGTGATTCACCCGCCTCGGCCTCTCAAAGTGCTGGGATTACAGGCGTGAGCCACCACGCCCGGCCAGGTGTGAGGATTTTAATGCTCCTGAAACCCGTGTTGAGTCGTGCTCTGAAAGATGGTACTTATCTGCCCCCTCTCCAGCCATCGTCAACCTGGTTAGTTTCGCTGCCTGTTTGCGAGCCCTGCCTACTGTCCCATTAGAAAAAACCTTTCTCATCCTGGAGGCACAAGTGGCCTCTGGTTGTCATTTTCATTTCCCTGATGAGGAAAGAGGATGGATTTTTGTATTTCTTCTGCTGGTCACACCCTGTTTCCCAAACTCAGCCCACGCAACCCCTGGGGCCCAGAACCCTCTCTTTCCCCTTTTACTGCACACAGGGAGTCTCGGTCCTTATATGGGAAGAGGGCTGTGGGGTGCTGGGTGAGGGCAGGATTGGCCTCTGTTTGGGAAACAAAGTCCCCACCCCCTCCCCACTCTTTACCTCCTGGTGTCAGCTAAGTCCCTTCCTCTGGGGGCTTTTTTTTTGAGACGGAGTCTCGCTCTTTCACCCAGGCTGGAGTGAAGTGGCGTCATCTCAGCTCACTGCAACCTCTGCCCCCCTGGTTCAAGTGATTCTCCTGCCTCAGTCTCCCGAGTAGCTGGGATTACAGGTGCTTGCATAAATACAAATTTTTGTAATTTTTTTTTTTTTTAGTAGAGATGGGGTTTTGCCATGTTGGCCAGGCTGGTCTCGAACTCCTGACCTCAGGTGATTCACATGCCTCAGCCTCCCAAACTGTTAGAATTAGAGGTATGAGCCACCATGCTGGAGGCCTTTTCTAATGCACACCCTCATCTGCAGAGGCCACCCCCTCACCCCCAAGCTCCATCACATGTGGCTTCCCTGCAGCTTCACTGGGGAGGGGAGTGTATTTGTCAGGTTCCCATCTCACCCCATGGTCCCCTGTGGAAGTTCCAAGAGCCCCCAGCGGGAGCCACAGTGGGAAGAGAGGACCCTGTCACTCACCAACCCTGTCACTCACCAACCCAACCACTCCCTCCAACCAGGCTCACACCAGCGTCATGCAGGCTTGAACCCAAGCTCGAAGATTTTCAAATGAGAAAAGTGTTTATTCAAATTTCCTAATTGTGAATGTACTGTGGTCTGCACAGATAGAGTCTGTTGAAGAGATTTGAAACCTTGGTTTTTCACATTTCCCTGGTTCTGGGGTGGCGGGATGGAATTCTTAGATGTTTCCCTAATTCAACAGGGAGACTTCTCCCTCAATGAGCAATTCTCCTTCCTGCTCTAGGAACCAGCAGAAGCTTAGGAGCTCCTGGACCAGTCCCCAGGAGGTTACAGGGACACTGGGCTGGCAAGGCCACCTCCTGGGCCACTAGGATATGGCAGGCAGCCTGGGGCCTGGGTCAGGTAGCTCCCCATTTGCTGTGGGTGGCACGGACAGTCAGTTCCCCATGAACCAAAGGCCTTTCACTTGCTACATTTCACCCAAAGGTCGAATGGTCCCAGGCAAGGAACTTGGGACCTGACTTTGAACAGTCTGTGAATAAGAAGATGTAGATACTCAGGGTGGGAGAGGACACGTGGTGTCAGCGGTCTGGCACAAGTAGGCTGAGGATGGAGAATCCCTGGCCCGGAGAGGAGGGCCCTTTTGATTTTAGCCCTCCTGGTGGGCTGGTAGGAGCACATCTGGCTTTTCCCCCCCTTATGAATGTCAGAGTTGAACTCTATCATGGGCCTCTTAGATCAGCCCTTCTGTGAGAGGCATGGTTCAAGCCCTTCGGCTGTTTTTCACTGGCTGTTTCTCTTTTTCTCATGGACTCAATCAATACATCTTTTTGAGCGGCCACTCCCTGGCAATGGAGCCGGCCTTTGGGAAGCTGGGAGTCTTCTGAGGAAGACACTTTCATCCTCCATGGGCAGCGGGACCCTGGCTTAGGGCTCAGGAGTGGAGGCCAGGTGGCTGAAGCTTGACTGGCTGCAGGGACCAGGAGAGGGTGATGCAGAGGCCACTGCAGTCCGAGCAAGCAAGGGCCTGTGAGCCTGGGCAGGGAGTGGGACTCACCCTATCCCACACCCTGCTCCCCACCCACCCAGTCATAAATGTGTTTGAGGGGGAAGGAGCCATCCAAGATGATGCTGTGACTTCCGCTACAAAAATCAGGCAGGCATGGTGGCACACCCCTGTAGTCCCAGCTTCTTGGGAGGCTGAAGCACGAGAATCACTTGAACCCTGGTGGCAGTGAGCCGAGATCACACCACTGCGCTCGAGCCTGGGTGACAGAGCAAGACTCTGTCTCAATAATAAAAAACAAAACAAAACAGAATAACGCTATAAACAAAATGCACATTTATCTTTGTGTGCCTGTTGAGGTCTCTAACAGTGGCCCTTCTCATTTGAAAGAGCGTGTGCATTTTCCCTCTTGATAGTGCTGGCCCTCCACAAGCAGAACCTATTTATCCACCATCCGAGTAACACAGACAGTACCAGATCCCCCGACAGCAAACACCATCACTCTAACTGCAGGCACTCTGATGGGTGAAAACTAATGTGGTGTTTCCTTAATTTACAGTTCTCTGAATGCTGGTGAAGTTGAACATGTTTTCTCTATTTTTTCTCCTTCAATATTTTACCCTTTTTTCTACTGTGGGTTTGTGTTTTTCTTACTGTCTTCTAGCACACGCTCCACAAAAGGAGGCTATTAAGCCTTTGTTATGCGTGTGGAAAATGCTTTCTCTTCCTCTGACATATGTCTCTTTGCTTTGTTTTCATTCCTTTGCCATATAGGAGCTTTCCACTTTTATGCAGACAATGTTGTCAGCTTCTCTATCGTGCAAACTCGAATGGCTCCCAGATGCTCAGATGGGCCTGGGGCTACTGAGCCTCTTGCCCCCTGGGCACCCACAATGACACCCACCACGACACAGGGAGCTGCCTCTCAAGGTCTCACCCCTCCCAGCAAGCAGCCCAGCGACTGACCTTCGACTGCTGATACAGAGGGACAAAGGCCCAGCCCCCCCACCTCTGTTTGGGATGCCTCTGCAGTGCCACCCCAGCCCTGGAATTCCTGCAGGACCCACTGAGGCCAGCTTTTCCCTCTGTCCAATCCTCCTTCTCTTCATTCTCCTGCAGAGGCATGGTGTCAACTTCCAGGGCCTGCTGTCACAAAACATCACAAACTGGGTGGCTTAAACATCAGACTTTATTCTCTCCCAGTTCTGGAGGCCAAAGTCTGAAATTGAGGTGTCAGCAGGGACTTGCTCCTGCCCGAGGCTCAGGGGAGGATCCTTCCTGCCTCTTCCAGCTGCTGGTGGCTCCTTGGCCCGTGGGCACTTCCCTCCAGTCTCCGTCATTGTCACAAGGGCTTCTGCTCTCCGTCTTCCCCCTTGTGTCCTTTATAAGGACACCTAAGGGTCTTACTTCAATTACACCTACAAAGACCCTTTTTCCCATTCACCAGTTCCAGGGGTTAGAATATGTATAGATTTTTTTTTTTGAGACGGAGTTTCACTCCTGTTGCCCAGGCTGGATTGCAATGGTGCGATCTCGGCTCACCGCAACTTCCACCTTCCAGGTTCAAGCGAGTCTCCTACCTCAGCCTCCCGAGTAGCTGGGATTGCAGGCATGTGCCACCACGCCCGGCTAATTTAGGCGGGGTTTTGTCATGTTGACCAGGCTGGTCTCGAACTCCTGACCTCAGGCGATCCACCCTCCTCGGCCTCCCAAAGTGTTGGGATTACAGGTGTGAGCCACTGCACCCGGCCTGGATAGATCTTTCTGGGGCTCACCACTCAACCTACAGCAGAGTCCAAGAGCCCCCTCCTCACCATGGCCTCCTGCTCCAAATTCCCGTCTCAGTTTCTGGGGAACCCAACCTAAGATGCTGCCCCTCATCCAAACCTCAGGGACTAAGGGACAGTTGGCGAAGGGGACAGAGCCTAGCCCCCTGAGAGGAGGGTCCCAGCCCCAGGCCCTCACCTGTCTTGCTGTGTGAACTCAGGCAGGTCCCTCCTCTTTCGGGGCCTCCTAGGTTCCTGGTTTTTAGTGGAAGGATTTCTGAATACTCCTAAGGGCTTTTCTGGCCTCCCAGGATCCAACGAGGCTCGCACACACCCGGATCATTCGGCCCTTGGGTCCTGAGTGGCGCGTGGAGCGGGACCCTCTTCCCTGGTAGGGGTAGGATTGGGGAGAGAAGTGAACCTAGGCCTGCCACCCAGAAAGCCAGCGCCTGCTTGGAGCGCCGAGATCAGTCCCCTCCTCTCCCAGCCCAGTGCTCCAGCACAGCTCTGATGTCATTCATAACTGTCACTTTCTCCCACAATGAAAGCCACCAAGCAAGAAACCAGGATTTCTTTTCTAAAATTGCCTTTCTGCGTTCTTTGACAGAGGCTGCAGTGCCTGTGCATAATGAATTAACAGTCTGCTGACTGGTGGGTCAGCTACTCCCACTGGGAGAGAAAACTCTGGAGAAAAGCAGAGGCACAGTTAGGGCTGAAAAGGTGCTTCCCCAGATGCAAACGCCCAGACTGGCCGTTGCTAACGGACCAGAATAAATACATACAAATCCAGCGTGGGGGAAACCGGCTTTGCCGGCGGCAGAAGGGGAAGCTCCCAAGGCTCCATCCTTCTTACTGCGCATAAAGTGCAGAGCCCCAGATAAGTCAGGCCAAAGGGAACTTTTCAGGTTTCACCAAGGTTTCTCCGGCCTCTGGGAGACCTGGAGCCAGGCGGTGCAAGCCAAAGCTACAGGGGATAAGAGTTATTTCAGGTGGTGGAATAGAAATAGCTTAGCTGAGCTTCTAATCAGTGGGGATAATGATTCCTAGATTGTAAATCAATAATGAGGACCAAAGATAGGCTTTGAAAATCCATGATTTCTCTCCGGCAATTCCCCTTCAGGGTTTTATCCTGAAGAATCATGGACGATGTGTGCAGAGCCATAGGGACAAGGCACTTCTGGATGATACGGGAAATTGGAATCAACCTCAACCACCAGCTATGGGTGCCTGTTAAGAAAAGCATAGACCGTTTATGTGACAGGATATTACGCCATCCATAAAAATCATCTTGCACAAAAATATTATTGTTATAAGAAAAATGATGAGAACATTGAGCACGGTCTGGTGTCAGGAAGCACCACGGGTGTGTGGTGGGCGGAGATGGACAGATAGACACAGAACTGACCAGGGCGGCCGTGGGTGGTAGGGCTTGGGGAGCACCGTGGCCTAAGGGCCCTCACCGCCCGCCAGAGCTCAAATCTGCACGCTCTTCCCTTGAGCACACTCTTGGGATGCCCCAGAACAGGAGCTTCTGATTTCAGTGATTCTTATTTTTTATTTTTATTTTTTGAGACAGAGTTTAGCTCTTGTTGCCCAGGCTGGAGTGCAGTGGTGAGATCTCGGCTCACTGCAACCTTCACCTGCCGGGTTCAAGCTATTCTTCTGCCTCAGCCTCCCAAGTAGCTGGGACTACAAGCACGCACCGCCATGCCAGGCTAATTTTTTTTTTTTTTTGTATTTTTAGTAGAGACAGGATTTCACCACGTTGGTCAGGCTGGTTTTGAACTCCTGACCTCAGGTGATCCGCCCGCCTTGGCCTCCCAAAGTGCTGGGATTATAGGCTTGAGCCACCACGCCCCGCCTGTTTTCAGTGATTCTTATTTGCATCATTGGCACTGGGGTGGGGGTGGGGAGCAACAGAACAAGATCTGGATTATAGAAATCTGAACTGCAAGCACTATCAGCGCATACCACGTGCCAGGCCTGGCTCTAAGGCTTTACATGCTGTATCTCAACCCACTGATGATGCCACCAATGGGGAGATGCTTGTATTTTTGCATAGCACCAAGAGAGAACAACAAACGCTACCAATTAAACTGCAACACGCCGCAGATTGTCAGGTGCTCCCTGGCTTCAGAAGTGTTAAAAGGTGAGTCCTGGCCAGGCGCAGTGGCTCACGCCTGTAATCCCAGCACTTTGGGAGGCAGAGGCAGGTGGATCACGAGGTCAAGAGTTCGAGACCATCCTGGCCAACATGGTGAAACCCCATCTCTACTAAAAACACAAAAATTAGCTGGGCATGGTGGCTCATGCCTGTAGTCCAAGCTACTCACTCAGGAGGCTGAGGCAGGAGAATCACTTGAACCTGGGAGGCGGAGGTTGCAGTGAGAAGAGATTACGTCACTGCACTCCAGCCTGGTGATAGAAGAAGACTCTGTCTTAAATAAATAAATAAATAAAAGAGTCCTATAACCCATTAAATAGCATCTTAGTAAATTTATGCTTCACAATGGTCCTTGGAGGCAGGAAATATTATTCCCATTGTACAGATGAGAAAACTGAGGCACAGAGGCAAAGAGAAGCTAAGCAAGAAGCTAAGCCCAGCAGCTCAGGTGGCAGAGCTGGGACCCACCCAGGCCTTCGGCCTCTGCTGTTCCTCCTCCCTCAAAGGGTCCCACAACTCTGGGGCAGAGAAGCAGGGGATTGAAGAAAGTGGGAGGGGGCAGAGAGGCGAGTTAGGAGCCCAGGCAGCCCCCCAGTGTCTCAGGGAAGAAAATGCTATTGCCCTTCCTCCTCACCATTCCCTTCTGTCTCCGTTCCAGCTCTAGCCTTCTCCGAAGGAGAGTCTCCCTCACCCTTTGCCAGGGGATCCCCTGTGGACAGCTGCAGGCTGCTTCACACCATGAGTAACATTTCCCTGGGATGCTTTCAGAGTCGTGAGGTTTAAGGCAGAACTGGCAAATGGCTTCCATCTCAAACACCAGCCTTCATCCATCGACAGAGGCTGCCTGGGGCTGTGTTGAGAAGGATTCCAAGGCTCATTTGGGGCCCAGTGGGAAAGCGTCTGACAGTGTCCCCAGGGACATTCCCCAGGACAGGAGCGAGGAGGGCAGGGTTTTCTTGGCTTGGCTAGGGAAGAGCTAGGGCCTCTTAAAAAAGGGTAACCTGAGACCCCTGCAACAAACACAAGGGAAGGCGAGCGGCCTCCAGAGAATCCAGCCCATGCTCTTGGCCTCGTGAAGCTCAGTCTTCCAGCTGAGCCCAGACACTGAGAGTAGGTGAGAAGGGCGGGCCATCCAAAGTGCCTGGGGCCCTCCCAGGGATGATGGCAGCCTGGAGCTCCTGGAACGCTTGGGGAGGAGAGACACCTGGTAGGTGCCTGCGCGTTTCCCACAGCCTACACTGTGCGGAACAGGCCAGCCCGGTCATTGTCTCACTTTTATAATTAGCCCAAAGTTCCTGCCTGCAAATAAGGAGAACAGTGTGGGTGTGAAGGTGCCGCAGCATGGCAGGGAGCTTGACTCATACCCAGCCATGTCTCCCCCTGGGGAGTGGGACCCCCTCCTCATCCCTGGGTGAGTAGCCCACTCAGCTACGATGGCTGGCCAGCTCCAAGTTGCCTGTAAGTGGCCATTGCGATTACCCTGGTCACCGTGGCCATCAGCATTTGTTGAGCTGTGTGGGAAGCACTTGGGTACCCCTTTTCTCCTGTAATCCTTCTCCATCCCACGAGATGGGGATCACTGTTATCATCACACCATCACCATCACCACCCAACAGGAGGAATGAGGCTCGGAGAGCAACGTGACCTCCTGAAACAGAGGTGGCATTTGAACCCAGAACCAACCGACATCCACTGCTCCCGTGCCGTCTGTGCCATCAACTCACACTCCTCCCAGACAAAGGCCCTGGGGGTGGTCATTGCAGAAGGAACTGGCTTTGTAGAACATTCTAGAGATTGGCTTTCGGGACACATATTTTCATCTTAAGGAAGAGCTGGTATATTTTTAGGATGGGCAGACTTCCCAGGGTTCCGTCAGCCAGTCCAGGGTACCTGAGTCCACAGAGCTTCCCTCCCTCCCTTGGAAGGAGCACAGCAGAGCAGAAAGATGGAGAGAGGCCCCACCCCTGTCCCCAGGGTCTTCCCCTGGATCTGAAGGGTCTTAGACTAAGGTCAAGCTTAATAGCAGGTGAGATTTCTGTTTCCTGCCTCTGGGAAGAGAGGAAAACAAATATCGATTACAGGCACAATTGTCGGTCAGAAGAAAGCCAGCACTCTTGCTTTGGAGTTTACAGTTAATTAAGCCTGCAAAGAGGAACAACTCCACCAGCTACAAATCATGCCATCTCTGGGGACCCAGGTACCTGCTAGCCCAGGGGAGAGGGTCCCAGGGTGCAGAGCAGAGGAGGCTGCAAGTGCTCCTGCTGAAGCTTCTGGGCAGGTTTGCCACCCTGGTAGCACCCTAGAATCACCTGGGCTGCTCTTCAAAGTACGGCTGCCAGGCGGCTCCAGTGATATTTATGTACTTGGACAGGGGTGGGGGCGGACACCAGCACACACATTTTTTAAAGCTCCCCAGCGATTTCTCCATGCAGCCAGGGTCAACAAGCATGGATGGGTGCTGGATGCATGAGGAGCTGCCCACTGCCCACTGGTGCCAGCCCTGCCTGCTCCCCACTCATGCCCGGACTCTCTTGTCACCAGGGGGCCCACTTGAATCCCCTCAACAAACCCAAGGGAAGGTGAACGGCCTCCAGAGAATCCAGCCCACGCCCTTGGCCTCTGTGAAGCCCAGTCTTCCAGCTGAGCCCAGACACTGAGAGTAGGTGAGAAGGGCGGGCCGTCCGAAGTGCCTGGGGCCCTCCCAGGGCTGATGGCAGCCTGGAGCTCCTGGAACCCTTGGGGAGGAGAACTTAGTGCCTGCCTTGGCTTCAACCTCATGGCCTTGTTCTCATCGATTGTCCACACCCCTCCCTAGCCCCTGCTTCCTGCTCTCCATCTTCCCAGCTTTCAGGCCCCACAGCTGAGCCTCTTGCTTTGTTTCCTCCATCCTGGGCCCACGGGTGGGAGCAGGAGTAAACCTTCTGATAGACACAGTCCATTCAGGAAAGAGTGTTGTTTAGCTCCATCTGGAGGGACAAAAAACAAGAACATGGAGGGAGGGGGAGGCTGAGGGAAGGGGGCCGCACAACAGGTAGCCGAGGGGTGCAGGAGGGAGCCCCACCTGCTCTTTCAAGGAAAATGATTCTTCATGAAGGAGATGGTGACCAAGCACCTACAGGTGCCCAGCAGACGCAAGGGGGTGGGAGGGGCCAACTGAAGGCCAGTGTGTGCCAGGCCCTGCACCAGGCCTGGGGAACGCTGCAGGGGAGAAGACAGGCCTGCCTCTGCCTCACAGGAAGGGCGTTCTGTTCAGGGAGACTAAGAGTAAACAAATCAACCTGCTCATGAGCAAGGTCACGTGAGAGAGCCACAAGCATTGGAAAGAAAACTGGTGCTGGGAAAGCCAGTGAGGACTGTGAGCTCGGTTATGAGGATGTGGGAGAGACACTCCCTGAGGAGGATGGGGAGGGGAGTGGAGACCCTAATAGCTGGCAGGAAACAGCCAGGCAGAGACCTGGGGGCGGAACGTTCTGGCGGAGGGAAAAAGTGCCAAGTCCTAGAGGCGGGAAAGAGCTTGATGCATGCGAGAGAAAAAAGCAAGGCCTTTGTGGCTGGAGGAGAATGAAAGTGGGGAGTGGAAGGCGAAGTCTGAGAGGTAAGCAGGGACTGGATTATGCAGAGCCTTGAAGACTGAACGAGGAATGTGAGCGTTCCTCTGCACGTAACCAGAGTCCAGGGAATGGTTAAGGGTGAGAAATGAAGCCACTTGGGACTTCCGCATTTGGCCAAGGCAGAGTAGCTGGCCCTTCTGTAAGTCAACAACTGTGCAATTAAGGCTGGGTGTGGTGGCTCATGCCTATAATCCCAGCACTTTGGGAGGCCGAGGCGGGTGGATCACCTCAGGTCAGGAGTTCGAGACCAGCCAGGCCAATATGGCGAAACCACATCTCTACTTTAAAAAATGCAAAATGTAGCTGGGCATGGTGGTGCGCATCTGTGGTCCCAGCTACTGGAGAGGCTGAGGCAGGGGGATTGCTTAAACCCGGGAGGCGAAGGTTGCAGTGAGCCGAGATCATGCCATTGCACTTCAGCCTGGAGGACAGAGTGAGACTGTCTCAGAAGCAAAACAAAATAAAACAAAAACAAAAACAAAAGAAAACAAAAAAACTATGCAATTAAATTAAGTGCACGAGGCAACTCCTTGGAAGCAGTGGGCAGCAGGCAGTGCAAGACTGCGATGCCTGAGAGAAGGAAAGCCCGCAGAGGCGCCTGCAATCAACGACCAGCTCCTGTCCGGGCAGAATTTTCTGACCACAGCACAGAGACCTGGAGTCCAAACACAGCTCAGTGGCCATGGTGAGCGGACAAGACAGGCATTAGGGGTGGCTGGGATAGAATCAGGCAATCAGAGAGGTGGAAACTGTGTTGACAGGGAACCCTAGGAGTCAATGCGGGGGTTTGCTGTTGAGTTCATCGTGGAGGGATGAGCTGTACATGCTCAGAGAAAGAAGACCAAGACTTTCAGAGAGCAGACACTATGGGATTGAAAGCAAAATGGAACCACCAGAGGTTTAAGCTGAGCTAGGGAGAGAATGCTCCTGGTGAATATTGAAATTCCAGCCTTGCCAGAGTAGAGAAATCTTAACACCTTTGATAACACTCCTGGCATCCAGCTGAGACCCTAAAAAGGTTATGCCTAAGAATGATACAATGGACTTTGGGGACTCAGAGGGGAAGGGATGGGAAGGGGGTGAGGGATAAAAGACTATAAATTGGGTGCAGTGTATACTGCTCAGGTGATGCAAAATCTCACAAATCGCCACTAAAGAACTTACTCATGTCACCAAACACCACCTGTTCCCCAATAACCTACAGAAATAAAAAAATTTAAAAAAACGTAAATAGTATAGCAAGCCAGCATCATAATAAATGGTATTCTAATGTTAGAAAAAAAAAAGGCTATGCCTTAGGAGTAAGGACAACAGCCTAGTATACTTATTTATACTAAACCTCCCCCAGCAAAATCTAAGGGGCTTTTTGAAAAGATCTGCAGGGAAAACAGAATTAAGAGAGAACTCCTGCCAAACCAAAGGGGTCAAGGAAACACATAGTCTTTCTACCATCCACACGAACAAAGTGTGAAGACGAGCCTATGTAAGTTCAAAGTGGTCAGCTAGTAATTTAACTGCCTGATAAAATAAGAAACACTTTTTAGAGGAAGATAGCAAAATCCAGGATCTCTACAATAGGTTATACACAATGCCAACCACTCAATAAAAAAAGCACTTGGAACAAAATCACTTGGAACAAAAAGAAACAGAAACATGTGATTGACAGTCAAGGAAAAAAGCAGTCAATAGAAACTAAACTTGAGATGGCTCTGATATTGTGCTTAGTAGACAAAGACTCTAAAATAACCATTATAAATATGTCCAAAGAATTAAAGAAAAAAAGTCTTTGAGAAACTAAAGGATATTGTATTAATGAATGAACAAGTAGGAAATCTCAGCAGAAGAATAAAAACTATTAAAAATGCAAATTCTAGAACTAAAAAGTACAATAATTTTGATGAAAAATTCACTCGATGGGCTTCACAATATATTAGAGATGACAGAAACAAAAAAGACAGGGACCATGAGAAAAGATCCATAAAAATTATTCAAACTTCAGAACAGAGATGAAAAAAACATGAAGAAACATGAACAGGGTAGATAAAGGGCAGTCTTTTCAACAACAGCACAAGAGTAATACACACCATAGGCATATTGCATGTGCAATATGCCCGTGTTAAAAAAAAGAACTTAGACACAGACCTTAGACCTTGTATAATAATAAATCACAATATATCATAGATCTACTTGGAATAGAAAACTATAAAACTTCTTGAAGAAAACATAGAATAAAATCTACATAATCTTGGGGTTGGTGATGAAGTTTTTAATACAACACCTTGCTCTAGCAAGAATACAGAGCAACAGGTGTTCACATTCATTGCTGGTGAATCTGGGATTTGCATTCATTGCTGGGAATGCAAAACGGTACAGCCACTTTGCAAGACAATTTGACAGTTTCTTACGAAGCCAAACACAAGCTTACCATACTATTCAGCAATTGCTCTCCTAGGTACACTCAAGGGATCTGAAAACTTATGCCAATGCAAAAACCTGTATGCAACTATTTATAGCAGGATTATGCATAATTGTCAAAAAAACCCCATGAACCTATAGGTGAATGGCTAAACTGTGGCACATCCTTACAATGTAATATTATTCAGCAATACAAAGAAATGAGTTATCAAGTTATAAAAAGACATGGATGAATCTTAAATGCATATTGCTAAGTAAAAGAAGCAAGTCTGAAGAGGTTGCCTCTTAAACGATTCCAATTATATGACATTCAAAAAAAGGCAAAACTATAGAAATCTTAACTAGATCAGGGGTTGCCAGGGGTTTGAGATGTAGGTGAGGGGGTTGAATAGGTGAAGAAAAAGGTAATTCTTCAGATGGTAAAACTATTCTGTATGAGAGCTTAATGGTGAACATGAGATACTAAGCATTTGTCAGAATGCATTAAACTTTACACACAAAGAGTAAATCTTAATGTACGCAAATGTTAAAAATCTGCGTAAGAGGTGGTGGAATCCCAGAAAGGAATACAGAATGTGCCAAAAGAATTTAACTGCCTTACAAATGTGTGATGTGACCTCACTGAAGGGGACTGGGAGAAGGTGCAGATGTAAGTAACTTTGGAGATGAGTGCAGTCTATAAGACTAAAGGCACGAGAAACTGTACATAAGCACTGTGCTCTAGTTGATAAAGTCATTTCTCACAAGACCATGAGTAACAATTCTGAAACCACGATGCAAGAAAACTGGAACTCAACAATGTAGCGGATGGATGGTGGGTAGTGGGAGCCCAGTTTCTTACTGTCAGAGTGTCAGATTACAGGCAAGGAAAGGGAGGGAGCTACAGTGATTCATGTGGAAAGGAATTAGAGTTGTAGACATCAGTGTGAACTCATATTTAGATTAAAATAAATACAGATGCTACCTATAGCTATACGTATATACATAGGTCAGTATATACAAATATATCTCTTTGCTCTGTCCATGTCAAAGACATTCACCATGTCTTTTTATAACTTGATAATTCATTTCTTTCTATTGCTGAATAATATTCCATTGTAAGGACGTGCCACAGTTTAGCCATTTGCCTATTGTTTCATGTTTTTGACAATTATCAATAATGCTGCTATAAATTGTTGCATGCAGGTTTTTACATTGACATAAGTTTTCAAATCCCTTGAGTGTGCGCAGGAGGGCAATTGCTGGATGGTATGGTAAGCTTGTGTTTGGCTTTGTAAGAAACTGCCAAACTGTCTTCCCAAGTGGCTGTGCCATTTTGCATTCCCACCAGCAAGGAATGTGAACACCTGTTGCTCTGTATTCTTGCCAGAGCAAGGTGTTGTATTTAAAAATTCATCACCAATCCCCGTCAGCTTAGAGGTCCTGGAGGTGATAATACCCCAGTGGAAATGAGCACACTGAATACCGAAGTCTGAGTTCCTAATATCCTTCTCAAATAAAGAAACAAGGACTCCTTGGAGAAATGCTGATTCTAGGACTGGGGTAGGGAATACACAAGATAAGCCAGGAGCATCTCCTAGTGCCAGAAAGTAAGAAAATGTTAAAGAGACACAGGGGCCCACTGGAGGAGCTGGCAAAGATGGAATAATTTGGGCACCAAAATAAATGAAGCAGCATTGGCTATATGATTATAAGCAAGTATAAAATAAATATACATGAATCCGTACTGATATAAATACTAATACTTATATTTAGTTGGTGCAAAAGTAATGATACCTAATATTAATAAATGATTTAATAAGTAAAGAAATGGAGAGAAAACTTAAGTCTCCCATGCAGAAGATTTTCAAATACTTTATGTAGATATTCCATATTTAAGGAGGTAGGACGTAACTCCCTACTGTTTAAGTGCGGAGGTACGCAGCAGCTTTCTTCCAGAGTATAGTATGGAAACGAGGGGAAAGAGTAAGTTTACAGTGAGAAACCTGACCACCACCACCTTGGTCAGGGATCGGGCTCAGCCTCAACAGTGATATGCCATGTTGGGAGGATGTCCCCTTGATATGATGTGATGAGAACGGCATTTCACCTTTGTGGCCTTCCTCCTCAAAACCCAAAACCCCACTCTAATCCTGAGAAAAACCCTTTTGAAAATCCCAATTAAAAAATACAAAATACCTGAGAAGTGACCCTTAAAACTGGCAAGTCGCTAGGTGTGGTGGCTCACGCCTGTAATTCCAGCACTTTGGGAGGCTGAGGCAGGCAGATCACGAGGTCAGGAGTTCGAGACCAGCCCGTCCAACACGGCAAAACCCTGTCTTTACTAAAAATACAAAAAAAAATTAGCTGGGTATGGTGGTGCATACCTGTAGTCCCAGCTACTCGGGAGGCTGAGGCAGGAGAATCGCTTGAACACAGGAGGCAGAGGTTGCAGTGAGCTGAGATCGCACCAGTGCACTCCAGCCTGGGTGACAGAGCGAGACTCTGTCTCAAAACAAACGAACAAGAAACCCCCAGCAAGTCATCAAATACAAGGTAACTCTGAGAAACTGTCATGACCAAGAGGAGCCCAAGGAGATACGGCTGCTAATTATAACGTGGTGTCCTGGATGCCATCCTGGAAGAGAAAAATGACTTCAGGAAATCTGAATAAAGTATGAACTTTAGTTAATAACAATGCATCAGTGTTCATTAATTATGACAAATGTCCTATACTAAGAGACTAATAACAGGGGAAAGTGGATATGAGTGCTATGGGAACTCTCTGTACTCTCTTTGGAATAATTCTGTGAATCTAAAACTGTCTAAAATTTATTTAAAAAAATTAACAGAGACTTAAGGGACAATACCAAACAGTCTGATAAATTAGTCATGAGAGTCATGAAGACTTAGATTAGGGAAGAGAAATCTTTGAAGAAGTAACGGGTGAAAGTTTGTCAACATTGATGAAAAATACTCATGAAACTGTAAAATCAAGTAGAATGCATAGAAGGAAAAAACACGCTTTGTCACATCATATTCAAGCTTCTAAAAACCAAATAAAAAGATAAAATTTTAAAAGCAGCCAGAAAATAAGTCACATCACATACAGGAAAACGCAATAAGAATATTCATGATGGAATTTTTTTTTTTTTTTTTTTTTTTGAGAGGGAATCTCGCTCTGTTGCCCAGGCTGGAGTGCAATGGTACAATCTCAGCTCACTGCAACCTCCGCCTCCCAGGTTCAAGTGATTCTCCTGTCTCAGCCTCCCGAGTAGCTGGGATTACATGCTCCCGTCACAACGCCCAGCTAATTTTTGTATTTTTAGTAGAGACGGGGTTTCCCCATGTTGGCCAGGCTGGTCTCAAACTCTTGACCTCAGGTGATCCATCCACCTCAGCCTCCCAAAGTGCTGGGATTACAGGTGTGAGCCACTGTGCCCAGCCATGATGGGCTTCTTAAGCAGAAACAATGAAAAACAGAAAGAAAGGGATGATATTTTTAAAGTTCTGAAATAAAAAAAACTGTCAATCTAGATTTCTATAATCAGTAAAAGCATTCTTCAAAAATGAGAGTTAAATAAAGAAGGCTTTAAATAAATGGAAGTGAAGAGAATTACAGCAAAACTACAATTTAAAAAAATGCTGTAGGATGTCTTTTGGGTCAAAACTTAGAGACAGAGGAATGAATGAAGAGTACCAGAAATGGCAAATAAATGGGTAAATATAAGGGGCTCTCTCGTTTCTTATCTTTACTTAAAAGACATCTTACTATATGTATTAGCCCATTTTTATGCTGCTGATAAAGACATACCCAAGAGTGGGTAATTTGTAAAGGAAAAGAGGATTAATGGACTCACAGTTCCACGTGGCTGTGGAGGCATCACAATCATGGTGGGAGGTGAAAGGCATGTCTTACATGGTGGCAGACAAGAGAGAATGAGAACCAAGTGAAAGGATTTCCCCTTATGAAACCATCAGATCTCACGAGACTTATTCACTACCCTGAGAACAGTATGGGGGAAACCACCCCCATGATTCAGTTACCTCCCACCAGGTCCCTCCCAAACACATGGGAATTATGGGAGCTACAATTCAAGATGAGATTTGGGTGGGGACACAGCCAAACCATATCACTATATGATCAAAATTAAGTGTGTAAGGTAGGGCTTATAACATATGTGAAAATAAATGTATGAAAACTATTGCTGAGGGTCAGGTAAGTGAAATTATACCATTGTATTTGCAAAATGAGAAGTGTAAAGCAAAAAGAGGAAGTAGAAATCGTGAAATTCAGGTGTGAAGGATGAAAAGGGATGCTAAATAAACTTTGATAAGTTAAGGATGCATATTGTTACCCTCAGAAAAACCACTTAAAAATAAAATCAGTATAGGAATTGCTAAGAAGCCAATAGCAGAAATAAAATGGAGCACTAAAAATATCTAATTAACCTAAAAGTAGGCAAAAAGGAGCAATGGGGAACAGAAAGCAGGGGAACAAATAAAAAACAAATAACAAGATGGTAGACTGAAACCCAATCATATTAATATTACATGAAATATACATGGACCAAATGCCTCAATTAAACAGCAGAGATTGTTGGACTGGATAAAAAAAGCATGACCCAATTATATACTGCCTACAAGATATTCATTTTAAACAAAAAGGTTGAAGGTAAAGGTCAGGAAAAGATAAAACATGCAAACAGTATTTTTTAAAAATCCGGTGTGGCTATATTAAGGACACAGTAGACTTTAAAGCAAAAAGTATTACCAGAGATAAAGAAGGACACTTCATAATGATAAAAGAGTTCATTTAACAAGTAAATATACCTAAATATGTATGCATTTAATAACAGAGCATCAAAATATACTTAGCAAAAACTGATAAAAGTAAGGGTAGAAATAGACAAATCCACAATCATAGTTAGAAATTTTAATACTCCTGTCAGCAATTGATAGTACAATAGACAGAATGTCAACAAAGTTATAGGTATTTGAACAGCACACTCAAACAACTTGATTTAATTGGTATTTATATAACACCCCATCCAACAATAGCAAAGAACACATTTTTTAAGTGCACTTGGAACATTCACCATGATGGGCCATATTCCGAGCCATAAAACAAATCTCAATAAGTTCCAAAGGATTGAAATAATAGTAAGTATGCTTTCTGACCATAACAGAATTAAGTTAGAAATCAACAACAAAAATGATATCTAGAAAGTCACCATGTGTTTGGAAATTGGTAAATACACTTCTAAATAACCTAAGAGTCAAAGCAGAAATCACAAAGGAAACTAAGATATATTTCTAACTGAATAAAAAACTACCACCTATCAAAATGTGGGGGATGCTGCAGTACTTAGAATAAAATTTCTTTCGTACATGCCTATATTTAAAAAGAAGACAGGTTTAAAATTGGTCATCAAAATTTCCACCATAAGAAGCTAAGAAAAAGAAGTGCAAACAAAATCCAAAATAAGTAGAAGAGGAAAGACGTAAGTACACATTGAGAGTGGCCTTGTTCTTGTGTTGACATTGCCCTATTCTGCCATCCTCCACCATCTCCTTGAGACTAGACATCGTGCCTTCAGGAAAGTTGCAGAGTTCTGAGGGAGAGATACTTGAAGGTGATGTGGAAATTGTCAAGCAATCAAGACCATGTGACTATCAAGACCACGTTGTAGGCCGGGCATGGTGACTCATGCTTCTAATCCCAGCACTTTGGGAGGCCGAGGCAGGCAGATCACCTGAAGTCAGGAGTTCAAGACCAGCCTGGCCGACATGGTGAAACCCCGTCTCTATTAAAAATACAAAAATTAGCCAGGTGTGGGGGCAGGTGCCCGTAATTCCGGCTACTCGGGAGGCTGAGGCAGGAGTATCACTTGAACTCAGGAGGTGGAGGTTGCAGTGAGCCAAGATAATGCCACTGCACTCCAGCCTGGATGACAGAGTGAGACCCCGTCTCAAAAAGAAAAAAAAAAAAAAAGAAAAAAAAAAGAAAAAGCCTGGGCACAGTGGCTTACGCCTG
The DNA here is from genome assembly GCF_028858775.2 of Pan troglodytes. NCBI lineage: Eukaryota > Metazoa > Chordata > Mammalia > Primates > Hominidae > Pan > Pan troglodytes. Next base: position 46,417,734 of record NC_086016.1, on the reverse strand, counting down.
TAAACTGGAAAACACTCATGAAACTGTAAAATCAAGTAGAATGCATAGAAGGAAAAGACACACTTTGTCACATCATATTCAGGCTTCTAAAAACCAAATAAAAAGATAAAATTTTAGAAGCAGCCAGACAATAAGTCACATCACATACAGAAAAACACAATAAGAATATTCATGATGGACATTTTTTTTTTTTTTTTTTTTGAGAGGGAATCTCAAAAAAAATCCCAGCACTTTGGGAGGCCGAGGCGGGCGGATCACAAGGTCAGGAGATCGAGGCCATCCTGGCTAACACGATGAAACCCCGTCTCTACTAAAAATACAAAAAATTAGCCGGGCGTGGTGGCGGGTGCCTGCAGTCCCAGCTACTCAGGAGGCTGAGGCAGGAGAATGGCGTGAACCCGGGAGGCAGAGCTTGCAGTGAGCCAAGATCGCGCCACTGCAGTCCAGCCTGGGCGACACTGCGAGACCCCGTCTCAAAGAAAACAAAACAAAACAAAAATAAAACCTACTTTGGAAGATTTGGAAAGAAATTAGGAGGGAGATGATGGCTCAGTTTCTGTCCTAAATGTTAATGCAGCAATATTTTAAAAGGTCACTCAGGGGTGCACCCACCCCAAGGATACCCTCCTCCTACTCCTCCTGAGGGGATGAGAGCTAAGAAAAGTGAACAGACCATTTCTGTGGGGACCAAGAATCCCTGAAAGTTGACCAAAGAAATGCTTTTTGAACTTATTCTGGCTGTAAACTACTTGGACTCAAAAGTTTGCTTGATGCTACACATGACCACTGCCCACAGGATCAAGGGGAAAACTGGAGATTCTCAAGACCTTCAATATCAAAAGCAAAGAGGAAGAAGCCTGAGTGTGCAAAGAGAACAGTGGTGTAAGGAGCAGTGAAATGCATCTGACACGAACACTGTGAGGATGGTTCCGAATACCAGCCGCACAGCTCTGTCATTGCGAATGTCAGACACACCACGGGCAGGTGCAGCGGCAGATCAGTCGTGACGGCAGGACACTGTCTTCACGTGTGTAGTTTTGAGTACAGATTCCAAACCTATGTCTGAGTTTCCTCTCGTATCGTCAAAAGTTTCTTTTTTCTTTGCTCTAAATACAAGGGAACTGTGGCTTCTTTACAGAAAGGGGCACCTTGGGTTTCCCTCTTTTTCTAAAGTGGTTTCTGCCTAGTATCTTGTCCAGATCACCTGAGCGACCTTTTAAAAGTTGGCATTGTAAATAAAACAACTTGCAAAAAGTTGGGATTACAGGCAGCTGACACAACGCCTGGATAATTTTTGTATTTTTAGTACAGACGGGGTTTCATCATGTTGACCAGGCTGGTGTCAAACTCCTGACCTCAGGTGATCCACCTGCCTTGGCCTCCCAAAGTGCTGGGATTACAGGCGTGAGCCACTGTGCCTGGTCTAACATAGATCTTAAACAACACTGAGACCATCCTACATGGACAGTCTGTAATCTATTCATTTGGCGTCAAGTTGTAACATTTTCCCCTGATATTAAATATTACTCAGAAATCAGTATGCGATGGCTGCACGGCATGGCATCGTGTGACGGCCACGATTCGCTTAACCCTTTTTAGGAGATTCATTCCTGTGACCAGGAAGCAGGAACGGAGGGCGCTGGGAGCCCGGAGTAAGCAGTGGACCTGCTCGGGGAGTGTCCATCCTGACGGGAGAGACCAGGTCAAGCAAGTTGGGGTCACGGAAGCACATCAGTTCTCCAGGACTAGTGCTCCGGAATCAGGGACTGTGAGAGACAACCAGGGAGGGGTGACCTGCTTAGACAGGGCATGGGGCAGTGCTGGGTGCTCTGGAGGGACGTGCTCCCCCGGCCTCGCCAGCTATTCCTACAGGACAGGTCCTAGCAGGGACCACTGGCTGGGCCGGGTCAGCTGCCCAGGGATGGACAGTCCTGGGTGAGGAGTGAGAGCGGACGCTGCTCTGCTTCCAAGGAGCCCCGGAGGCTGGGGAGGCCCTGGGGAGGTTCACATCTGCCTCCATGCGGGGAGAGACCTCTGAGCTTTGTCCCTGCTGTCCCAGCATCCAGGCAGCCGGCCTCCTATTCCCCAGGAGAGGAGCAAGGGGGCCATTCCCAGTCCCCAGCCCTGTTGGGGCCCTGAGAGACCGGCCCACCAGTGCCCAGAGGTCAGAGGAGGCGGGTCTGGGCTTGGGAGGCCCTGCGGGATCTTGGCAGGCAGAGAAGTGGAAGGAACGGAGGAAGGTGGCTTCTCAGGCACGGGGGGAGCACCGGCCAAGGGGGTAGTGGGGAGGCCCCGAGTCCAGCAGCTGCACCCAGGCTTGCGTGTCTGGGGAGGACAGCCCGGCCCAGGCTCTTTCTGCACTGAAGCTGGAACCCACCAGAGTCGGGTTGCTCCGTTAGCTCCAGCACACGGAGCAAACACACAAAGATTAGCAAACTTCTTGCCGGTGAGCTGAGTCAAAGCGGATGAGCAAACACGGGCGCCCTGTGAGTCTGGCGTCTTCACCTGTGAGAAGGCAGACAAGCCCCTCACTGGCCCTGGAGGAGGAATCACTGTTTGGTTTGAGAGGCGAGAGTGAGGCCCAGCGGGGTCAGGAGAAGGGCCCGGGCCCCCCAGGCATGGGGGAAATGCCCAGGAGAAACAGCCAGAACCAGGGAGGAGCCTTCCCGGCACACTGGAGAGCTTCCTCGGGAAGGCAGACGCGTTCGCAGAGGGCCTGGCCCACGGGGGTCGGCTGGCAGGAGCGAGGAGCAGAGATCGCAGGAGCCACGGTGGTGGGGGAGCCCTGAACTATACATCAGGCTCGGAAGACGGCAGCGTTGCAGGGGACATTCAGCTAACCGTGAGGCCTGATGAGGGCGTGGTAAGGGAATGAGTTTTGGAAACAGAATGACCCAGGGGAACCGTGGTGCTACCGTCTTTTGTTGGGGGGCCCTGGAAAGGCCACCTCACCCTTCTAGACCTCGGGCTTCCCATCTGCCAAATGGGCGTATTCCAGGGCCCTCGCAGCTTATTAGAAGCCGGAAGCGAGCCTGTATGTGGGATGGGTGTCTGCTCCCTTACTTACTAAATCATTCTTGAGCACCTACTATGTGCATCTCCTATGGAGTAGCCCCTGGGGGTGACAGTGGTGCCCTCGCGAAGCCTCAGCCCAGCCGGGGAGAAGCACAGAGTGGACGGTGGTGGCCATTCTTCCTTCCAGTCCATTCTTTGATTCCAGCCCTGCTCTAGACAGGCAGACCCTCTGTCTTTTTTTATCTTCCAGAAAAGGAAACTGAGGCAGCCTAGGGAGGGGAAGCACCTTGCCCAAGCTGACTCACAGGCGTGGCTCCTGGGTCAGGTGCTGCCCACAGCAGGAGGGCCTGGGAGACCCCCGGTCCAGCCCTGTGCTTCTCAGGGGAGAATGCTGAGAACCACATTGATTAAGTGCCTCGCTCCTTGTCCTCCAGAACAGTCCCAGTGAGCAACAACTCAGGGCAGGCATGGGCGAGTTTGAGAGCTGGAAATCTCAGCTGGGATCCTGGCATCTGGGGAAGGGCCGGGCTCTATAAATAAACCACTCGCCTAAGCCCGGGAGCAGGCAGGAGCCTGGAGAGCTAGAGCTGCTGCCTGCCACTCCCCACAGATGACGGCGGTGCAGCCGGAGGGCCCCCCTCTCAGGCAGCTGGCCCCTGGGATGGGCTGGCAGCAGGTGGCAGCCAAGAATATTTGACCCCCTGCTCCAGAGGGCACCCCACCTCCACAGGCACACACAAATCTATGCCCTGAGCTGGGACGAGCTGCACAGAGCGGGCTGGGGGCTGCTCCCTGGAAAAGAGGCAGCAGGTCCCTGGGACGCCTGGAGCTGCTTCTCCCGGTGCCAGCCTTGCCCTCTGCATACTGGACAGCAACAAGCCCAGGCACAGGTAAGAGATGCCTCCTTGTGCCCCTGAAGGGCCTGCTCTCTTGGAGAAGGGATGCGGGCCGGCGGGTGGGAAAGAGGCTTTGGGAGGAGGCAGGAGCCCCAGCTCCCTTGGTTTCTTGCATCTTCCCTCAGCTCTAAGAATCCTGGCACAGGCATTGAGCTCTCCTCGCTCTCCGGCTCCCTCTCCATGCCCCCAGCCTGGCGGGGAACAGCCTGCCCTTTTCATTCTGGAATACTCTCTTCCTCTGTCAAAACATTGGAGTCCTGTTGGCTTAATGAGATGCTGGCCCCAGGGTAATGGGTTAGCAGGAACCAGGTGGAAAAGTTTTGCTGCCCTGGGTTGCAAGGAGCCAGTGCCTTTGGGAGGAGAAAGGCCTCCGCTTCCTGCTCCGGAGTCTGGGTGGGGCAAGGCCAGAAGGCACTGGGCTTCTGACCCTGTGGAGGGTGGACTGCAGTTCTTCTCGGGAGCACTGGCTGGGGAAGATTCTCTTTGGAAGATGGGGAGAAATCCAAGGAGACAGTCTCCTGGGTGGGTCTCTAGTTCCCCAGTTCTGTGTCACACTTCCAGGCTTACCCAAAGAAACTCGTTTTGGTGAGCGCTGCTTTGGGAGTCCAGCCAGGCCCCACGGACTCAAGGTAGAATGAGGGGACTCGCCTTGGGAGCTCGGTGCATTTGTCTTCGTGCTCAGAGGGGCTGTCAGGCCTGGCTTTCTGCCTAAAGAGCTTTCTGTGTCTGTTCCCAGGAAAGGCTATTCACCTGCAGGAGAAGCAGTTAGAGCAATTGTGCAGGATGCCGGGGAGATGGCCTCTGTGGAGGGGCCTGCTGGCGGCTTTCACCCGCCCCGGTTCGCAGAGGAAGGCTGGTGCCGGGGGGAGGCCAGAGAGGATTTGGGGCCAGCCTTTCCACGGCACACAGCTCGGGAATCACTGGGGGAGTGGGATTAGCCATGATGGATTTTTCTCGGCCTGAGGGCGAGCTGGCATCAGCCGCAGCCAACTCCTGCAGCAGGCTGGCTTGGCTGAGCACAGGTGTGAGGGCTGCTGGGCTCAGCAGGGCCAGACTTCGTCTGGGCTGCTCTCTACTGTGGCAGGTCAGGAAACACCAGGCGACCAGTGCTGGGTCTGGAACGGAGCACACAGTTCCTGCAAATGCTACCCAGGACCCTGAGGCTGCCCAGGGCCAGGTGTCCACCCCACATCCCTTGCCGTCCACTCTGCCTCCTTCGCCGTCCACTCTGGTCGCGTCCCAGGAGCTGGTTTCCTTGACTTTCTCTCCCCTGTGTCTTCAAGGAACCTTGCTCAGGAGCCACCTTGTGAACCTGCCCCAGGAAACCCACCCCACTTCCAGCTTTGGTTTAACTTCCAGTCCTTCCATGTGGCCTGTGTCACTAGGACCAGGAATTGAATCACTGCCATCATTGGGACTGAAATTCCTACCCAGGCTCCTGCTGCGCGCTCCCCAGCCATGTGAATCTTGGCAGAACACTGGGCTCCTCTAGCCTCAGTCTGCTCGTGGATACAATGGCCGCAATGCTTCCTTCCTTACTGGGCTGTGGGAGAATGGACAGATCACATGTGGGAAGCGGGACAGGGATGAGGGATGTGGCAGCCCTTGCGCTGTATACATCATGATAATGTCTTCTTCTGATTACTTCCCAGCATGGGACCTGGCACACAGTAGGTGTGCAACAATGCTTATTGAATTCATACATTTGCATGCACACACACACACACACACATACACACATGTCAGGCGACCTACAAGGGTTATGTGGGCACCACCGCCCTAGCTCCAACTCATCCCAACCCCGTCTGCCTAGGACAGTGGCCGTGATGCCCGCAGAAGCAGCCTCCACACCCCCATTTCTGGTGCCGCCTCTGCCCTGAGCAGTCCTGGCCGACACCACAGGCGGATGGATTTTGGTCCATGGCACTTGATCACTTCCGTACAATGGGGAGAGCCTGCTGAGGGCAGAGCTGAGGCAAGCATGGCTGTAAATCACCAAAACCACCACCATCAGGCGCTGGTCTTGGTCTCGGGAGTGTCTGCTCTGTTTTGGCTAATTGGCTTCCTACTTATGAATGCACGTGCACACCCAGCCTCTCCCCCAGACGCCTCTCACGTGGGCCTGTTCCCGAGAGCTGTCCATAGACCCACGAGGCTGGAAGGAGAGCTCCATCTGACCGGGTGCAGCCTCTGCGGGTGCCCAGGAAGGCTAGGAGAGTCAGAGGTGGTGGTGGTCATTTTCCCACCTCCATAACCGGGACGCCAGGACTGGGGACAGGGTCTTGCAAGTGTTGTAACAAAGGCCTGAAAACCAAGGCACGTTCCTACAATCACAACAGTGGCCCCGCTTATCAGGCACTTGACGGAACGCCACGCTCAGTGTGCCGTGCTTGCAAACATTGTCTTACAATTTAACCAGTCAGCACTTTGGAAAGGAACAAGGCTCTGTAAAAATACACCAATAGGCAAAATGATACAGCATTCTATATGTTAATGCAAATGAGTAAAAACCCCATGGTGTCTTCTGGTCACTCCAACAAACCTGCCCAGCCTTTAGTACCAAGCCTCTGCTGTGCGTGCTGCCCCTGAGCACTCCTCTGGATGTCCCGAGCCCCCTGCCTCCGGGTTTGGTGCCATGCACTGCCAGCCCACTTACCCCGGCTGTGGGTGCAGAGGGTAAGCTCTGTCTTGTGGATGTGCTGGTGAATTTTACCACCCAGCCATTTCATTCAGATTACTTCTGCCCATCCAGTTTGGGGTACTCTCTGCTCCTGCACCACTCACATCTCCACTGCATGGGTCTGCGGTTGCTGTAACATTGCTCTGTAACAAACAGTCCCCCGGGCTCAGCGGCTCACAGCAACACACGTGTGTTTCTCTCACTCCCGGGCCTGTGGTCCATCTGGGGTTGGCTGTCCTGGTTGGGGATGGCTGGGCTCCACGGAGCTCAGCTGCACTTAGCTCCAGGCTGTGAGTCAGTTTCGGGATGGCTCCACATGCCTCACGCTGGGGTCTGTTCTTCTCTTGATGGTGACCAAAGAGTGCGGGTCAAACCATACCACGTAAGCTCGCGGATGGTCTGCTCATGTGTCTCGGCTGCTGTTCCATCTGCCAAAGCAGACCACAAGGCCAGGCTTCGAGTCAGCAGGGTGAGAGTGTAGACCCCCACTGAACTCTGCTGGAGGGCACCGTGAGGTCACACAGTGCAGGGAGGGAGTGGGGAATGGGGATGGGTGACCGCATCTTCCACACGTGTCCTCAACACTCTCTTCAGTTTATTTACACATCTGCCCCTGTCCAGGCTGTCCCTCCTGAGGACAGGCCCCTGCCTGTTCTCCCTGGACAGGAGAGTGGAGGTTGGTTAAGTACAGAGCCAGGCCAGGCCCTGAGGGTGCAGATCTCAGCAAGACAAGCTCAAGTTCAGAGTCAAGAGGGGACGTCAGTACTTAGGTAACAGCATTCCTCCCAGCTTAGCAGGGCTCAGGAAGAGGAATGGAGATGAGGCCAGGAGCCTCATCTCATTTGTGTGTGAATGACGGAACAGGAAAGTCTTCGCAGGGGAGGTGGCCCCATAAAGGAGCACCACAGGCTGGATGGGATTTTAGCAGGCAGAGGAATGGGTGGAGGGCATCCTGGAAGAGGGCACTGCCTGGGCAAAGACCTGGAGACGAGAAAGTCTGTGCCGTTCGTTGTTTAGCCTGGCTAGCCCTGCTGCCACTTGCTGGGCAAGCTGCCCTCCCTCCCTGGGCCTGGACGTTGCGGAGGGTCCACAGCCCTAGGACCCCATCAAAGGCAATTCCTCGGCACTTGAGTTGTTCCCTGAGAACTCCTTCAAGCTCCTCTGGCACCAGCTCTAAATGAACTAGTAACTAGGAACCTCTGATCTCATTATGTGAATTATAATTGTCCTGTTCTTTAATAATTCATGGCTGTGGAGCCCCAGGATACGGAGGCTCAGGAGAGCCACACAGCAGGCAGCTCGAAGGGGAGGCAGGGTGGCTTAAAGGTGGCTCACAAATACTCTAGTTCACGATAATTCGCAAAATAAGTAATACACATCCCCAGTGCCCTTAGGCTCGGAAGGTATTTCAATACCAACCAGTTGAAATCACTGCAGGGAGAGAGGTTATTCTCCCACATTAAATACGTCCTTGTCTCCCAAGGATTCAAGACCCTGGACAGAGAGAGGACATTTAAGGAAACGAATCCTGCGCAGGAAGCATTTGTTCAAGATGTTCTGATCCCTGCCCGTACACACCACTTCCAGGCAGTGCAGACCAGGAGGCAGAAAGACCTGCATTCCCAAATAGGCTCCTGTGTCTTGTAGCTATATGCGCTTGGACACATCCCTTAGCCTCCATGCGCCTCCGTGTATCCATCTGTGAAATGGGCAGGTGATCCCTGCTTGGGCCGGTCCTCCAGGAGGCCTGGGAGAATGAAGGGAGATGGGTGTGTGAAGATGCAGGAGGAGGTTCTCACCCTGTGCACATGGAGGAGGCTGGGCAGGAGGAGGGCAATGAGGGGTCCCAGGGGGGCACAGGGAGGGGAAGGAATGAGGAGAGAGAGGTTGGTCACCCCAGGCCTGGGGCAGTGACTCTGGCAGTAAACAGGGACCCAGTGACCTCAGATGTCACTTGCAGGAGGCTCATCAAGCCTGGGCCCACCTGCTCTCTCTGCAGGTGTGTGAACAGCGCCCAGCAGCCCCCAGACATGAGGGCTTATGCACTAAAGACCCTCGCGTGTGCCAAGGATGTGTGGGAGCCTGCAGCTGGCCTGAGGACCTGGGACCCCACCTGTTCCCCGTGGTCATTTAACAGAGACCTACACCCCTTCAACATTGCCTCCAACTCAAAAAGGAAAGAACTGAGTCCACATTTTAAGAAAATGAATTTTTTTATTTTTTTGAGATGGAGTTTTGCTCTTGTTGCCCAGGCTGGAGTGCAGTGGCTCGATCTCGGCTCATTGCAACCTCCGCCTCCCGGGTTCAAGCGATTCTCCTGCCTCAGCCTCCCAAGTAGCTGAGATTACAGGCACGCGCCACCGCGCCTGGCTGATTTTGTATTTTTAGTAGAGACAGGGTTTATCCATGTTGGTCAGGTGGGTCACGAAGTCCCAACCTCAGGTGATCTGCCCACTTGGCCTCCCAAAGTGCTGGGGTTACAGGCGTGATTCGCTGCACCTGGCCCGGTTTTATTTTTTATTTTTATTTTTTGACGGAGTCTTACTCTGTCACCCAGGCTGGAGTGCAGCGGCGCAATCTCGGCTCACTGCAACCTCTGCCTCCAAGGTTCAAGTGATTCTGCTGCCTCAGCCAGCCTCCCGAGTAGCTGAGATTACAGGTGCCCACCACCACACTGGGCTAATTTTTGTATTTTTAGTAGAGATGGGGTTTCACAGGCGTGAGCTACCATGCCTGGCCAAGAAAATGAATGATTGAACATATAAGAGGAATAATCTGAAAGTCAGTTTAGGATAAAACATTCATTTCCTGTCGCCCCCCGCCCACCCCCATCCTATACTGAGAGTTGGTTTCCTTTTTATGAATCAGTCCTCGTCTTGCTTCAGAAGGGGCCACTGCTGAGCACCTACTGTGTGCACGGGTGGTCTGTCGAGGGGCTGTGGAGCCAAACAGCCTGGGTGCGAACCCCTGCTCTGCCACATCAGCCATGAGTTCTTGGCGGTCACTTTACCTCTCGGTGCCTCGATTTCCCAACCAGTCAATGGGGGCGATGGCAGCACCTGTCTCACTGCGTCTCGGTGAGGATGGAATGAGTTCACTGGCTTGAATCACTTGGAACTGTGGGGCTCTCGGGAAAGGCAGGCTACTGTTTTCCCAGGCTCTGCTCTTAGAGAAATGCACCCAATCTGGGGCACTGATGCCCATTTCGTAGAGGAGGAGACTGCAGCTCTCGGGGAGGCCTGTGCACCCTGCTGTGCTTGGAGTGACTCAGAGGAAGCCCTTGACTTTGGAGGGTATCGATGGCAACCTGGAGGAGAGACTGTAGCCTTACGGGTTTTTAGCTTTTCTTTTGGTGGTTTTCAAATAAAACCTTTTCTAAGGGGCTGCTCTGTTTGGAGGTGGATGAGGAGGGAATGAAGAGAGGGCCAGTCTGGCCTCCCTCTGACTTCCCCACATGGGGGATCCCCTTCTGAAGCTCTCAGGCTGAGAGGACCACTGTTGGGCAGCCCCAGGTTGAGGCTTGGGAGCAGCTGGACCTCCCACCAAATCCTGGCCGCACAGCTGGAGGAGACGCAGCAGTTTCAGGCCTACCTTCCTGCCCCTGTTCCAACAACCATGCCCTGTGCCCCGCCCTGGGTGGGATCCTCAGGCAATGCCAGGGAGGCAGAATGGCTTCTAGGAGGCACCAGCCTGCCAGGGCCAGACCCAGGTCTCCTCAGGGCCTCCCAGGGCTACCTTGGAGTGTCCTAGAAGGGTCTCCCAGGATCTCCCTAGGGTGTGCTTGCAGGTCTTCTAGACGTCTTACCAGGATCTTCTCTGGTCCTCCCGGGGCCTCCCAGGGTCTCCTTGAGATCTCACAAGGTTCTCCTAGGGTCCACCCAGAGTCTCCTCCGAATCCCTTCTCTGAGAGTTTCAGCCCCCGTCTCTCTCCCCACATCCACCTCTCTTTCTCTCTAGACTCTTTCTTCCTCCCTTCTCCCTCCTCTCAGCCTTGAGTGGCTGTGAAATAAAACTCAAGTGTCCTCTTTAGCAATTTAAATGTATTGGCTGTTTCCTGTTCTTCATTTAAAATACAGATGAGTGGGGCATTTTCTCTTTCTCTCTCTCAAAAATGTACAACAGAAGCCACCAATGTGAATTCATTGATTCTTTTCTCCCACTGCCACTATCCCCACAGAGACCAGCCTTGCCACCATTCACACTAATCCAATCCACTCTGTGCTGGAGGCACCTACACCTGCACTTTGGGTCCCCCAGGCCTCGGCGGGACTGGGCAGCAACTGTCCCTCCCACTGCCATCCCCTGGGGTCCTGGGGGGTCTCATCACCCAGGTGATGGGAATGCAGCTGATGGTGGTACCAGCCCCTCTGAGCTCGGGGCCTCTGCAGAGCCCATCTCCCCCTTCCCTGCAGCAGCCTGGTAGGGCACTGGCATTTAAGAGGACAGTGAGGCTCTGGGAGGCCAGGGCACAAGTCCAAACCCACCTGCAATGTATAGCATAGCTGGCCTTGAAGGCGGCCAGCCTGGTGTCCAGCTCACGTCCTTGTCCCCCATCACACAGGCAGAGAGGGGTCACAGGGGCCTCAGCCTAACTCTTCTGGGCATGTAGCCCCTCACTGCCGGCTCTACCATGAACCCTCAGGGTCCTCGCTCTCCACTTCTTCCCATGCCAGCCAGCCCAAGACCATTTTGCCATCTCCGCACAGAGCCAGCCAGAGGGTCTCATTTACCAGGATCTGAGCCTGGACCTGCAGTGAAGGTAAGGGCACTGGAGGCCCCATGACCAGGGGTTCCTGAATGCTGGCAATTCCCTCCCCAGGTGTGGGGCCCCCACTGCTCAGGCCCCTGCTGGGCACTTCCTTCCAGATGATTCCATGTGGCCATCCCCACTGTGCAGATGAGGCCCCCAAAGACGAAGGGCCTTACCAGTCCCTCAGCAGGTGGCAGTGGCCCAGTGGGACCCATGAGTGTTCTGTGGCCCTGGAGTAAGCTTGCACAAGGGGCGACCCACACCTGGTCACTGAGTTCACCAGAGCAAGGTGAGCTCATGCAGCCGGCCGTGCAGTGTGCTGAAGGGATGAACAGAGCTCTCGGAGCCCAGGACTCTCCAGGTGCTTTGAGGATTGGAGGCTGCCCAGAAGTGTGAGATCCTGCAGGCCTGAGACGCAGGCAGATCCAGGCAGAGGCCCCCATCAGACCCCTGACTGCTGTCTTGGCCAAACCACTTATGTGTGGGCTGTAAACAGGGTGATAACATGACAGCTGGCATCAGAGGTGGCCAGCGCTGCTCCTCGCCACTCACGCCCACTGCCCCAGGCCCTGTGGACACACAGGCAGATGTGGGCACCTTAGTCCCCCCAGGCACCCCAAACACACTAGACTCTTTCCCACTCTGAGATCTTCGCACATGCTGTTCTCTCTGCCAGGAACACCCTTCCCTTCAGCCCCCTCCTTGCCTGTCTCCTAAATGCCACTTTGACGTCTTTGTCCCTCGTTACCCTCCACCATCCCTCTGCCACTGCCAGCCTCATGCCCTATACTGGTCCCAAGCCTTGACTCTTGTCGTTCCCTTAGTTCTGAGGGCACCCATCTTCTTGGTAAATATCTATGTCCAATTCAAACATCACCCCCTCCATGAAGCCATTTGGACCACCTCCCTCTTCCCAACTGGACCTGCACAGATTTCCAGAAGAGCACCCGTGACAGTGGCCCTGTGGCGATATTCATGTTTCTCTGTCACAAGAGAGGCCTCCTTGGGGGCAGGGGGCAGCTGACTGAGCAGTCGGGATGGGGCGTAACGTGGAGGAGCCCTTCTCAAGCAGGGACTGTGGCTATGATGACACAGTCATGCTGCGGTAGCACAGAGAAACTTCCGGCTTCCCTGTCCTGCCCACATAAAGAGAATCTTGTGTTTGTCCACTCACCTGCTCCGACTCCCAAACCGCTAAGGAGAATTCTGAGGGTCCAGCCTGTGCCTGGATTTTTGAGCTGCAGAAATGGAAAAGTTGAGACAGGGCAGAAGCAGGAGAAAAAAGGGAAAGAATCTGTTCCCTGGGTCAGTTCTTGAGCTTCCTTTGTTGTAGAGAATATTCTGGTCTTTGCTGTAGAGAATTTTCTCTGGCAGGGTGCAGAGAAAATTATACAATAATCAGATGGGCTGAGGGGTGAGCCAAAGAAAGTTTAATAATGAGCTGGGAGCAAGAAGAACGGATAAGAGGGAAGAGCTAGGAGGGCGGAGGAAGACAGGGGTGTATGTTTTCAGGGGCATGGGCTGAGAAGGAGACGCTTTGGGAAAGCTACAGGTTGTGGAAAGAGGAAAAAAAGGGGAATTTTTGGCTTCCTTCTCATGAGCTTTGAGAAAATCAAGTGAAAAAGATAATTCATTGTTGTCTACTTTTGATTCTGGCCTGTGCTTCCTTAAGCTTGACTCTGCAGAACTGGGCCACGTGGGGTCATGTGATTCTTTTGAGTTGCGCAGTGTTGTGGTTAAAAACCAGGAATTCTGGCTGGGTGTGGTGGCTCGTGCCTGTACAAATCCCAGCACTTTGGGAGGCCAGGACGGGCGGATCACTTGAGGTCAGGAGTTCGAGACCAGCCAGGCCAAGATGGCAAAACCCTGTCTCTACTAGAAATCCAAAAACTAGCCAGGTGTGGTGGTGTGCACCTGTAATTCCAGCTACTTGGGAGGCTGAGGCTGAGGCAGGAGAATAGCTTGAACCTGGGAGGCGGAGGTTGCACTGACCTGAGATTGGGCCACTGCACTCCAGCCAGCCTGGGCGACAGTGTGAGACTCCATCTCAAAACAAAACAAAGCAAAACAAAACAAAACACACACCAGGAATTCTGCCCAGAGGCCTCCCAGACTGCACTGCTCCCTAAATGTCTCCGTGTGGGTTAATATAACCACAACCCTCCAGCCTGGACCAACTGACCACAAAGTTGAGCTCTCCCTGTTTCTCAGCTAGGAGCAGAGACATCAGGAATCCCTTTCTTGTCCCCCTGCCAGAGTGCCATGGCCATCATCTTGCAGCGAGCACTCTGAGGGCTGTGTCCCAGAGTCACACTTTCCTCTATGAGCAGCCCCCAACTTCATGACCTCTTGAAGACCAGCCACTTCAAGGGACAAGCGTCTCCTCTCGCGGCTCCGACACCGCCTGCCAATTAGCTCCAACAGAGGTGTGTCAGGAGAGGGGAACATAAGTGATTAAAGACCAGAAGACAATTAAGTCCCATCACACTCCTTGTTAAGGAGTCATCTGGCCGTTGTAACGGAAACACTCTTGCCCATTTCAGATCCTGTTTTTCCGGATCTTGCCATCCTGAGCCAAGGACTGGGGTGGGGGGTGCTGCACCCTGAGCTGATGGGATGGAGGGCTCAGTGGCAAGCATGCCAACTCAGAATCACCAATCAATGAGGGGTCCACTCAGCAGGATGCAGGGGAGAGGGCCCAGGATTCTGGGCACTGAATCGAGCTTGCATCCCGGCTCCAGCACTTAGCCAGGTGACCTTGTTCAATTGATTCAAGGTCCTTGAGCTTCAAGTGCCCTCATCTGTAAACTGAGGCCCGGAATGCCCGGGGAGTTAATGGGATGGGCAATTAGGGCCTGGCACACAGGAGAAGCTCAGGGAATGCTGACAACTGTTAGTGAGCAACTGTCAAGCTCTAGCCCCATGGGGTTGACCGACCTGGCAAGGAGCCCTGGGTGCCTGCAGCCCTTTCTGCCCTCCTGAGCTGGGGCGGGTCCCTTGACCTCATCTGGAAAGCAGGATTAATAACACTGTGCAGGGCTATTATATGGGTCTTAGGAGGCAATGTAGGCGAGATGCTTTGCAAACTGTAAACTGCTGTGCAAATATCATAGGTATTGCGGGAAGCCATAATAGCAATGAATATGTGTGGTGCAAATTGGCACTGGTAAAAAGATATGCTTTGTGCTGGTCTCTGGCCACTTTGTAGGCTCTCCCAGGAGGCATGGCCAAATGGTTAGGAGCGGGTGCTGTGAATGTGGACTGCCTTGGCTGTGTGACCTTGTGTGAGTTACTTAACCTCTCTGTGCCCCAGGTGTGCCATATCTGTCCATGGTAACGTGATCACATTTGAGCTGATAGCTGTACAGAGCCTTGCCCTTCACAAGTGCCTGGTGAATGTGTACGCCAGCCATCCTAGGCCGCGGCACCGCACCTGCACTTCCTCTTTGGCATCTTCTATCTCCATTGCTAAGTTTAAAGCTTGTGTCTTTCGTATCTTTTATCTCCATTGCTAAGTTTAAAGCTCGTGGGCCCTCCAGTCCATTCCCCGCACGGTACCCGGCGTCTTCCAGGTGCTAGAAAGCACCTCTCCTCTTATCCCTCTCCAGGTGGTTGGCTTCCCAAGCCACCTGACCCACCTCCACCTTCAGATAGAACCCCAACCTGCTTTCTGGCCCTTTCCTGGCTCTGCAGCCCCACCCCTGCCACTGTCTCTCAGCTTTACTCTGCACTCCAGTGAGATGAAACTGCCATGCCAAGCTTTTGCAAGCGCTGCTCTTCCCTTCTGGATCAGCAGCCCCCTCCCCGAGCCTCCCGCCCCCACCCTGCTCCTTCCCATTTGCTGTCTCCTAGAACCCCTGCAGCCAAGTGAACTGAAAGCGTGGAGGGGAAGTGTCTTGCACAAACCCGTGGAACGCACAGACGCCAGGGGAGGGACAGGGAGCCAAGCCAACCTGGCTTCGAAGCCCCGGAACCCACCAGCCAGTGCGGACGAGCACCGTGGCAGTCCCAAAGCTGAGGATTTCTGGGTGACTGACAATGTGTCATTTGTGGGATTGCAAACCCGAGTCTCAGGGACAGTCTCAAGGGACAGGCCTGGGAGACCGGCCAGCTCCCCTCCCTGTTTATCACTGTCTGCTGTGAGTTGCAGTTATTCTAAGGACTCACCGCTGTAGGATTCCTTTTGGGGATTCTTTTTTTTGAGACAGAGTCTTGCTCTGTTGCTCAGGCTGGAGTGCAGTGGCACGATCTCGGCTCACCGCAACCTCCGCCTCCCCGGTTCAAGCGATTCTCCTGCCTCAGCCTCTCGAGTAGCTAGGATTACAGGTGTGCACCACCACATCTAGCTAATTTTTGTATTTTTAGTAGAGACGGGGTTTTGCCGTGTTGGCCAGTCTGGTCTTGAACTCCTGACCTCAAGTGATCCACCTGCCTCGGCCTCCCAAGGTGCTGGGATTACAGGCATGAGCCACCATGCCCCACCCTGGGGACTGTTGAGAAACTCACTTCCTCAGGCCCCCATCACCCACAGGCTTAAGTCTACACTCTTTATCACGCCCTTCACAGCCTCCATAAGCTGCCCCAACTTCCTCTGCAGTCACACAAGACTCTGTGATGGTTAATACTGAAAGTCAACTTGATTGGCTTGAAGGATGCAAAGTATTGATCCTGGGTGTGTCTGTGAGGGTGTTGCCAAAGGAGATTAACATTTGAGTCAATAGGCTGCAGAAGGCAGACCCACTCTTAATCTGGTGGGCACCATCTAATCAGTTGCCAGCAAGTATAAAGCAGGCAGAAAAACGTGAAAAGGAGAGACTAGCCTAGCCTCTCAGCCTACATCTTTCTCTAGTGCTGGATGCTTCCTACCCTCGAACATCAGACTCCAGGTTCTTCAGTTTTGAGACTCAGACTGGCTCTCCTTGCTCCTCAAGCTTTCAGACAGCCTACTGTGGGATCTTGTAATAGTGTAAGTTAATAAACACCCCCCCCCCCCGCCCCGCAATATATATCCTATTAGTTCTGTCCCTCTAGAGAACCCTGACTAATACACTATCGGGGTCCCCAAATCCTCCGTGCAGTCAGATACTCCTCTGCTTTTGCCTGGGCTGTTCCCTCCCCTGAATGCCTTTCCTTGTGTCTTCCTGTTAAAATCTGACTCCTCCCTCAAGGTGTGACAACACAGGAATCAATGAGTCCTCCTGGTGTGATGTCCAACTTCTAGGTTAATGCCTCTGGTCTCTGTCTTCAGACCGTGGGCGCCTCTATGCCACGGCCTGCGTCTTGCTCCTCCCAGGTCCCCACAGCCAGCACAGGGCAGGTGGATGTCCAGGGAACAGAGGGTGTCGTAGGAAAGAACAATCTCATAATATAATATAGATGGGAGAGCAAGGAATACCCTCACCCAAGAAGAGATGTTGAAGCTGGGACCTGCTGGGGTTGGCCAGGGGAAGTTCGGAGACCAGCTTTCCAGGGAGAGGAAGTGGCAGGTGCCAAGGCCTGGAGGTGGGGGCGAGATTGGTGCGATCCTTAGAAATGGAAGTGAGACCTGTGAGACCTGTGAGGCTGGGGACAGCACAAAGGCACGTGAAGTCTCAGGTTTGATAGCACCATGATGACGCAGAGCTCCCATCTTATCCTCATTTTACAGTGAAAGAAACAGGTTCAGGGAGGCAGACTCACTTGGCGA
The DNA here is from genome assembly GCF_028858775.2 of Pan troglodytes. Lineage (NCBI taxonomy): Eukaryota > Metazoa > Chordata > Mammalia > Primates > Hominidae > Pan > Pan troglodytes. The sequence goes on along the minus strand of NC_086016.1, from coordinate 46,400,707 downwards.
AGGTCATGTGGCAAAGGCAGAGGGGTGCAAATGCAGGCCTTGAACCCCATCCCACGCAACCCCATCCCGGGCTATTTCACCCCAAGCCACAGCCTCCTTGTTTGCGTGAGTTACCTAAGCAGGCAAATGGCCTGTGTCCTGCAGAAGCCTCTCTCCGTCCAGGGAGGCTGCAGGTACTGGCTGCCCTTGCTCTACTGGGGCACCTATGGTTGTCCTGAAAAATGAGTGATTTGGGTTCATTATTTCCTGACATTGCTTGTGCTTTGTTTTGCTTCAGTGAGCGCTACCGAACTGAGTATTTCCTCAAAGAGCCTTGAGCAGGCAGCCTGGGAGGAGCCAGCCACAGCCTCTGCACAGACTCGATTTCTGCCTCTCTCCCTGATGGTTCAACTGCCTCTGCAGTGAGAAGGCTTCTGGTGATGTTTTAATGTATTTATGAGTGAAATGAATTTCAGGCTCCAGGGACCCCCTGGACACAGCTGGTTCGGGGACCATGGAGCCTCTTTGTAGGAGCACAGGGGCGAGGCTTGCATCTCCACCTTCCCCTATTGCCAGTGCAGCCTGCTGGACCGAGGACCCCAGGGGATGGCCCTGTCTCCTGCAAGAGTCCATCAAGGGTGGTGTTGGAGAGCCAGCAGTGACCTGCCTGGGTTCCAGTCCCAGCTCTGCCATTTACCGGCCCACTAACTCTGCACTAATTTACCTCTCTGAGCCTCAGTTTTGTCATCTATAGAATGGGAACAATTAGGCAAGTGTGCTTTAAGAAAACAAAATAATCCACTTGGACTGCTTAGCACAGGGCATGGCACGGCACAGAGGAAGCAACCACAGGAGCTACCATTGCCATGGTGTTACCCTGAATTATAGAAGGATGCTGGGCTTATCACCATCAAACAAATAGCCCAGGACACAGGGATAAGTTCTGGCCACCAGGCCTGAGACAGCCCCCTCCTGTCTCGCCTCCCCGCCACCTCCCCCATGGAGGGGGATTCCTGTCTCTTACTCCGGGATTCCCATCTCTTCTTTGGACCTCTCATGTCCCTGGTCAGTTTGGCTTCAGTGTTTCACACTTGCTGATCCCTCTGATCCCCTCTCCCATTCGTCAACTGGTACTCCCTCATTCCTCTGCGCTCAGCCTCTGTTCTGCCTCCTGGAGGGGCCTCCGGGACCACCCCATGCCAGCAGCCCTGCCTCTGCCCATCTCACAGTCATGGCTTGCTCTCAGCACATGCTCCTGACCACGTCCCCTCCTCTGCCATTAAGTTGGCTTGTTCTGGAAGGGTGACACAGCCACATCTTTCTAGTTTCTCCCCACCCCCTCCCTTTTTAATTAAAAAAGTTACATACGCACATGGTTATGTAGAATACATATAAAATCTTACGGAAGAGTAGAAGAGTAAAAACCACCTCTGCTCCCATCCCCCTGCCGAGACCCGCTCCCCTGAGGCAACAGCTGTTCTCTGTTTTGCTTTTAATTCTATCAGCTCTCTTTCTAACTTCAAATAATCCACTTCTACCTCTTCCTTATCATCTTTGCACATTATCTGCGGGCTCTGGCTCTGAGACGCGAGGCTTGCCCAGGCGGGTCCCTATGCATCCTGCTCTCTCTCCCTCTGCCCTTCACCTCAACGGTATTTTCTTCTCCCTGTGGCTCCAATGGACTCCATGATTTAAAGCATAGACCACCATTGCTGCCTGACCCCGGCCATCGCCCCAGACTCTTGCTTTCCTTCTGCCCGAATCGTCCCCAGCAGGCCAAAGGCCAGAGGGAGCTGCTTGGACCAGGGCTCTCCCCTGTTCAAGCCTCCTACGATGCCCAACAGCACCTGTGGTCAGGTCCAAACTCTGCCGTGGCCTCCAGACCTGCAGGACCTGGGCCTGGGGCCTCTCTTGAATGCACCTTGCACCCCTCTTGCTTCACGCGCTGTGCCCCCTCCTCCACCACCTGTGCTTTTCCTCCCAGCCCCGCTGGCCGCCTTGCAATTCCTCTGGCAGGGCAGACTTCCCCCACCGGCCCCCGAGCCAGCTGAGCCCCGGGCAGGACGATCGGGTCCTTCTTGCCATTCATGCCAGGCTTGAAAGTCTGTCCACAGGGCGTGCCCAGCATAGTGGCTCTGAGGCGCCCCTCCCAGGCGAAGTCCTGCCCACCATCCGCGCCGCCGTGGGGCTTCTCTCCTGTGTTGGTGGTGAGCTTCATGTCGGACCCTCCCACAGGAAGATGAACCAGTTCCGTCTTGAGCTCAGCTCTGACCTCAGTGTCTGGAGCAGTGCTTGGCCCTCACTCACTGCGCCTGGACAAATGAGGCCGCTGGGTACATGAGCAAAGAACCTAGTCTCAGTTTCTTGATGTGCCAACCTCGAGCAGCACAGAGGGTGAAGAAATGACCCCCCCTCCACCCTTCCCCACTCACGCTGCTGCCCAGGGTCACAGCTCCACGGTCAAGGTTGGGAGCTCCACGGTCAAGGTTGAGGGCCTCTGCAATCCAGGTGGAACAACCAAAAATCGCTTGACGGCCCTTTGTCAATGGACTCATTCTATACGTTGGAAATTAACAAAGAAGCCGATGTTAGCATTGCGTGGGGGTCATTCCCTGAGGAACCTCGGAGTGTGATTGAACCCACAGACTAGGAAATGTGGTTCCAGCTCCTGAAAACCTGTGCTTAGGAGAATCCACCCAGCAGCGACTGCCGCACAGGCGTTTTCACCTGCTTCTTGTCTCGCAGCTGCTCTGCGTTGCCTTGGAAGCCCCTGTCCCCCGATCTATGCTGCCTTCTCCTTGGCCCCTGCTTAATTACAAGCAGCTCTCAAACTCTGTGCATGCATCCTAAATGCGGTGTGCATGCAGCCTGGGCTGGGGCTTATATGTGGAAGGGCATGGGGGGTAAACCAGCTGCCTTTCTCCTCATCTTGAGAAGCTTCTGTTTGCCTTCATCCTTGAAGACAGTTCAGCTGGCACAGAACTCTGATCAAAACCTTTTCCATCAGAACTTGGCAGATATGGCTCCACTGCCTTCAGGCTTTCGTGGCTGATTGTGAGAACTCTGATACCCGCCCGTCTCTTGTTTCCTTGTCCCAGACTGCTCTTTCCCTCTGTAAGCTTTCACGATGTTCTCCTTACAGTTGTCATTCTGAAATTTCACCAGGCGTGGGTGTTTCTCCATCATTAGTCCTGCTCAACTCTTATCGGGTGCATCAGATCCATAAACATGTATCTTGCTGCAGCTCAGGGGGAAACATTTCTTCTGTTACTCTTATTATTATTGTTGTTGTTGTTTTGACAGAGTCTTGCTCTGTCGCCCAGGTTGGAGTGCAGTGGCATGATCTTGGCTCACTGTAACCTCTGCCTCCTGGGTTCAAGCAATTCTCCTGCCTCAGCCTCCTGAGTATCTGGAATTACATGCACATGCCACCATGCCCAGCTAATTTTTAGTAGAGACGGGGTTTCACCATGTTGCCCAGGCTGGTCTTGAACTCTTGACCTAATGTGATCTACCCATCTCGGCCTCCCAAAGTGCTGGGATTACGGGCATAAGCCACCATGCCTGGCCTATTATTTTTCAAACTATGACTTCCTCTTCCCCACTGTCCCTTGGTCTCCCCCATGAGCTGTTCTCAAAGGACTGCTAAATCTCGTTGTCAGACGCCCCTGCCCCTCAGTCCTGCAGTTCACGTCCCTCATCTCGAAGTCACTTTGCTCTGTGCTAAAGAGGTGCTTTCTCTTGTCTTCCAGAATGCCAGCCTGATCTCCAGATGAGCCTCTGATGATTCAACACACCCGTTGCACTATTTTTGTTAATTTCATCCATCTTCAGTATTCTTTGTGTCTCAGCTATTCTTTCTTGTTCCTCTGCTTCATCCTTACCACCTAGCATTCAGGCAGGTCCACGCAGGCCCGCTGCCCCTGGGTTCCGGAAGTCAAAGGTCCCTGTCACCAGCAACTCTGTTTAACAAAAAAGAGGAGGAACCAGGCGAGCACCTGCCATCCCAAATGCTCCTGCGCCCCGGCCAGTCTTGACCTGAGTAGTTTATAATGCCCAACTTGGGCTTTTCTGCACCCAGCTAGGGAGACCCATCCTTCCTCCCACCTCTGGTCAAGGTTTATTCGACTCCAGCCTCTTCCTCAGCCCAGCCCAATACTGTCCTGCCCACAGGGAGGCCCCTTTTCTCTGTTGCCAGCATAGTTAGGAGTTCGCCCTCTCTCGAAGCACTTTCTACTTTTAGCGGCCCCAGGGAGGGAAGGGCAGAGTCCTGTGAACCCAGTGTGCCATCTTGGGCAGTAAGTCCACCCTAGCAGGGGGCTAGGCTATTTTGCCTGGCAAATGGATTGATGATGTTTTTCTTTTGTTCCCCCTAAGTAAATATTAAGTAAGGCATTGCTTCTCTTTCAGCTTAATCATCAGGGCCCAGTCATCCTTCAGGCACCTGTGGCTCACCCACTCCTTCTGGGGAGGGGAGGGGATGACTTGACAGGTTTATTCCCCTGGAGGCTGGGGCTGGGGCTGGGGCTGGGGGTTGGCCTGTCAGCTGCACTATTGCTCATTTCTCAGCTAGGCAGTCCCTGGCCCAGGGTTGGGGTGTTGGCTGCTTTGGCTGGTTTGGCTCCGGGCTCTGAGCTCCACAGAAGGTACCTGGGTACCTGCTGAGCCCCTCCCATCACACATGTGGTGCAACAGAGCACGTATCCTGGAGGAGGCCCTACTGTGCCCAGGGCGCTGCCCCCATAGAGAGGCCCTCAAGGCATATGCCTTGGGCCAGAACTGTGTGCCTGCTCTTTGATCAGAGCTGGTGCAGTGCCCGGGGCTCACAACATGCCTTACGGATGAAGAGAAGTCCCTATTCCCAAGGTCCTGAAGTCCTTGAGGGACAATTGGGCCATCCAGAGAGACATGAGGGTCAGAGAGGAAGGTAGCAGCTCACCCCCGCACTGCAGAGAGCCTGCCGAACACCCTGCCTGTGCCCCCATGGTGTAGGTGCTCTTATTGCCCCATCTTACAGATGAGAAAACTGAGGCCCAGCTAGGTGAACCCGTGCCTGAGGCAGCCTGGTAAGTGGCGAAGCTGCCATGGAGCCTCCTTCAACCCATCTGCCAACCTTCAACTCTGTCAATGGGAAAACTCTAAGTAGCCAGCACCTTAGAAAGGCGACTTACCTGTGCCCACCCCCATGATTTACGTGTTTCCGCTCCATGATTTACCTGTGCCCGCCTCCATGATTTACCTGTGCCCGCCTCCATGATTTACCTGTGCTCACCTCCATGATTTACCTGTTCCTGCCTCCATGATTTACCTGTTCCCACCTCCATGATTTACCTGTGCCCGCTCCATGATTTACCTGTTCCTGCTCCATGATTTACCTGTGCCCACCTCCTTGATTTACCTGTTCCTGCCGCCATGACTTATCTGTGCCCACCTCCATGATTTACCTGTTGCTGCTCCATGATTTACCTGTGCCCAACTTCATGATTTACCTGTGCCCATCTCCGTGATTTACCTGTGCCCATCTCCGTGATTTACCTGTGCCAGCCTTCATGATTTACATGTGACCGTCTCCATGGAAACCACAAGCTTGAGATCCACGGAGGGGAAGTGGGGCTGCCTGCAGCCATCAGAAGCGCTTTCCCTGGGAGGGATATCTGAGCGGCCTGACAGACTGGGGAGGGCCAGGGAGCAGGGCGTGTTCCGGGAGACTGTGAGGATTAGGAGTTGCTGGAGTGCAGCAGGGAGTGGAGGAGAGGAAGGGGCTGCGGGTGGGGCTGGGGGCCAGGCAGCTCTCAGAGCCTCAGGTGACATGAGTGCATTTAAAATCCCCACAGAGGGCAGAGGGGAGAGTGACAAGTGGCCAGCGTTGTTATGCAGGGGTGGGTGGGGCAGGTGCCAGTGCCTAGACTCCGGGGTGGCCAGACAGGGGGCCGGATGTTCTCCCAGGGGGCTGGGTATTCCAGATAGATGCCTCCCACTTCCTCCTGCCCCCCGTTTCTTTGCCATTTTCTTCCTTCCAGCACCCACCCCTACCCACCCTGCTCCCCTGAGAACCATCAGGACAGAGGAGAAAGCAGTTTGGCCTGGGGTTTCCCAGGCTCTGGCTTTACAACTGACTTCCAACAGGCTGGGCCACCTTCAGGAAGTCACACGACCTCCCTGCGCCACAGTTCTTGTCTCAAAATGCAAACAGTATTCCTGCCACTGGGAGCTGTGTGAGGGCCTCACAGGTGATGGATGAGAACAGACCCTGTGGACAGAAGCAGCCGCAGGGAGGCGGCTGATCAGGGCCGTTCATTCCCCCATCCATATGGATGTATCACCCCAAGGAGAGAGGGCGTCCAGCCATCCCCTCTGGCCTCTCCCATTGGCCACAGGCTCTGAGTTCAGGCCACCACATTCAGATGTGATCAGTAGATTTGATTAACGTAGATTCCACTCATCATCACTCCTCAGAAGGGGATGTGGGTTGGAGAGTAATTATAATCAAGTTTGAGGAAAGCTGATGGTATTAATGAAAATCATTATGCTCCTGGCAGCTAATCCCAGCAAAGGGAGGGATTGACTATGTTTGAATTCCTCTTTTTAATGTTCTGTTTTCAGTTGGGAACACTTTCAAATGACTTCTGGGGGAGAGCTGCCGCCAGGCAGGGCCATTTCTCATGCTGCAGCTTAGCTCTGCTCGGGGCGGTGGAGAGAGAAGGGGAGGGCAGCTGAGCCAGCCTAGGTTTCCTGGCCTCACTCCAGATTTCTCTGGGTCTCTCACCCTCGTGTCTCCCCATCCTTCTTGAAGATCCAATCAGGCTTCTCCGGCTAGTTACCCCCCAGGTGCTTGTGGAACTTACCGAGACACAACTCCGCCAGCCTCATCCCCGGCTGAACATGCTCTGTGGCTCCCATTGCCCTCGGGAAAAATATCCCAACTCTGAGGAGAGTCTGTCTGATCTGCTCCGCAACCCCAGCCACCTCCCACTGGCCTCTGTAGCCCCCTTCCTGCATGGGGTCCTAGGCCTTAGTGTCCAGCCCTCCACTTGGCACACCCTGCACCTTTGTCCACACTGTCCCTCTACCCAGGGCACCATCCCTCCTGCCTTCCCCTGGTCACCTCCTCCTCACCTTTTAACACTTGGTTCCTTCCTTAGTTTCCATGGGAAGAGCCCTCCCAGTCCCCCTCTCACCCCCACATCCATCCCAATGCTCCTTTGGCACCTGTGCCCCTGCCCCACCCCAAGAGCTCTATCTAATCAGTCATACTGATTTGTGCTGTGCTTGTTCCCTGAAAGAGTGGGCCTGACTCTCCCGCTTCTGTGGCCCCAAGGTCTGGCCCTGGCAGGTGCTCAGGGAACAGTCATTGATTCCTAAGAACTTCACTGGGCCCAGAGACACAGAGGCGTAAGCCACAGCCCTGCCCTCCAGGAGACCCTGGTGTGGTCACAGAGACAAGTCTCCAGTAATTGCCACATGAGGTCAGGGCAGGAGGAGGCCGCACGGAGTCATGGAGGGGCCTGGCATCTCAAAGCAGCAGGTGGCTCTGAGCTGAGCCTGTCCTTCACCCACCCTGCCCTCTTTTTTTTTTTTTTAAGACCGAGTCTTGCTCTGTCACCAGGCAGAAATGTAGTGGGGTGATCTCGGCCCACTGCAACCTCTGCCTCCTGGGTTCAAGCGATTCTCCTGTCTCAGCCTCCCGAGTAGCTGGGACTACAGGCGTGTGCCACCACGCCTGGCTAATTTGTTTGTATTTTTAGCAGAGATGAGGTTTCACCATGTTGGCCAAGATGGTCTCAATCTCCTGACCTCGTGATCCACCCGCCTTGGCCTCCCAAGGTGCTGGGATTACAAGCATGAGCCACCGTGCCCGGCCATGCCCTCTTAACTGGAGCCAGCCCAATGGCCTCTCAAGCCGAGCCCACCAGCTCCTCCTGCCCAGGAGAGGAGAGCTCTGCCAGCCAGGAAGTGCCTCCTTGGGGAAGCCAAACCCCTGCCAGGGAGCTGCCCTAACCCATCCTCCCTGCACAGTGGGCTCCGCCTCCGGGACAGCCCTTGGATGGAAGGCATGACATCAGCACGGCCCCTCTCTGCAGCACCCGCACTGGTGGCGGGGAACCACTGGGGGGTGCAGGGCCACCTCCCTTCTGTACCCCAGGGCCATGAGGGCAGAGCTGCAGAGCCCTGTACAGGTGATGTGAAGCCCACTCCGCCCCGGAGCTGCTCCTGCCCCCGCCCCACCCCGTGGAAGCCACCTGCCAGGAGGAACGGGTTGGAGTCCCAGCTCTGCCACCCCCTGGCTGGGTGATCTCCAGCAGGCTTCCTCAGCGCTCCGAGCCTCGGGAAAGTCACACCACCTGGGGGCTGTTGCCAGCCCATCAGCCAGAGAGGTCGAGACCCACTCTGGGGCCAGAGCATTTCTAGGCAGGGGACTTAGCCGTGTGTTTTTCTGTTGCCACATGAGCAATGACCACAGGTTCAGTGGTTTAAATGGCACCATCCATTCTCTTACCGCTCCATAGGTCAAAAGTCCAATACGGTTCACGCTAGGCTAAAATCAAGGCGTGGGCAAGGTCTTTCTGGAGGCCCTGGGGAAAATCCATCCCCTGCTCATGGGGGTACAGTTGGACTCCAGCTCCAGGAGGTGGAGGACTGAGTTTTCTTGCTGGTGGTCAGCTGATGACATTCCCAGCCTCTGGAGGGACTCATGCCTGGGCTCATGACCCCTTCTTCCATCTCCAAAGCCAGTGTCAACCTAAAATCATCAAAAGGGCCAGAATCTAGTTTCAAGATAGTTTATTTAAACTGTGGACCTGAGACCCACAGAGGTTTATTCAAGTATTTATTATAAACCCACAGAGGTTTATTAACAGTGTTTGAGCCCAGCCACTAGGGAAGCACAGATTCCAAAGAATGGAAGTCAGTGCTCCAAAATATGGACGTTTGGGATCGTTTATAGAGACAAAGTTTAGGAAAGCTTCGCAGAGCTTCAGCATCTTTCTACATAAGGCTTAATGCATAGTTACAATGATCTGCTTAGTCAAGGTGATTTTTTCCCTTTGGGAAAGGTATATTTAACCTTCCACACTGAAGATGTAACAGTCCTGGGGTCTTTTATGCCATCTGGGCTGAGCTGGGACAGTATTGTCCTGACTGCAGACAATCAAAGAGGCAGTTCTTCTAAAACAAAGATTAGTGATTGGAAGTGGGGGAGGTCTGGCCTCTGTTTTCTTCTACTGAACAAGAACAGTGAGGAAGAGGGCTATTCCCTAATCTAAGAAGCAGGAGGCCAGACACGGTGGTTCACGCCTGTAATGCCAGCACTTTGGGAGGCCAAGGCGGGCGAATCACGAGGTCAGGAGATCAAGACCATCCTGGCCAACATGGTGAAACCCTGTCTCTGGTAAAAATACAAAAATTGGCTGGGCGTGGTGGTGCACGCCTGTAGTCCCAGCTACTCGGGAGGCTAAGGAAGGAGAATGACTTGAACCTGGGAGGTGGAGGTTGCAGTGAGCCAAGATTGCACCACTGCACTCCAGCCTGGTGACAGAGTGAGACCCTGTCTCAATAAAAAATAAAAATAAAAAGAAGAATCAGGTGTTACAAACTCACTATAGGAATCAGTCTCTGGGGCTTAACTTCCCCCTTGGCTTAATAAACCTAGAGGGTCTTGACATTTCTTTGACACCAGCAATGGAGGTCGAGTCTTTCTCCGGCTTCTAATCTCTCCCCCTCCCTCCACCTGATCTTGCTCATCAGCCAGACCCAGGTCCCTGCTTCTAAGCACTCGTGTGATTAACACTGGGCTCACCCGGACACCCAGGACAATTTCCCCATCCCAAGGTTCCCACCCTGAATCAGAGCCGCAAAGCCCCTTTTGCCATGAAAGGTGACACATTCACAGGTCCTGAGGTTCTGGTGTGGACGCCGTCGGGGGCCACATTATGGCGACCACGGCAGTAAAGAAAACCACGTGCATGCCGCCGGGGTTTCACATTCTAGTGAGGCAAAGAAGAAAAAATCTTAAATAGAAGCCAAAATGAGACACGCTATAATCCAGACAAGAGCTGTGAAGAGAACCAACAGGGCTCAGTGCCCATTGGTGGTGGGGAGGGAGGAGATCCCTCACCCTGGAGGAGAATCCGGGAGCACACGGTGGTGGCTTTAGCTGTGGCAGTTGTTCCTGGCAGAGGCAGAAAGTGAAGTGAGGCACACGGGTGGGGGTGGGAAGGTTTGGTGGTCGCCTGGTAAGAGAGGCTGGCCTGGACCTCCCTGGCCAAGGAGGGCTGGGGTAGTGGGTGTTGGCCTGTGGTCCCACTGAGGCAGGTTTGCCCCTGGCTGCAGGGCTCCCAGCCCAGAGCTGGCCCCATCTCCATGTATAAATCCACGGACTAGAACATAAGGTAGTCAGCTCCCCTGACATAATTGCTGTTTTCTGCCTCAGGCTGCTGTCCATGAAGGCTTTTCCTCCTCACTGGGACAGGAACTTTGAAACATGTGGAAAAGAGGGCAGGGGCAATAATGACCCAGACCCCGAGCAGTCACCAGCTGCCCTCGGGGTCAGCAAGGGAGGGGTGTTAGCCGTCAGAACCGCGAGACGTCTGGAGGTCCACAGGGCCCTTTGCGAATGGATCGTTGCTTGCAGGAGCTACTGAGCCTGGGGCTGTCCATGGTGGATGGGCAAGACAAGGACAGGGGCGGAATGATCAGGTTTGGGGTATCGGGAGGAGAGCAGTGACGCCTGCCCACAGAGGCTGCAGCACAGTGAAATCTCATCTCGGGGATCCTGTGTCCAGCGGTGAGGGATGCGGGCTGTGGGGCAGGACAGATGAAGATTCAAACCCCACCTCCTCTGGGCTCAGGTCCACCCCGCTTGTGGGAATAACAATAGGCTCTCCTCCACTGAGTGGTTTAAGGTACGTTTGTGAAGCACCTGTTGTGTACCAGGCGTTGCCTGGGAAGATGTCAATGCCCCAGATAGGCGTGCGTCCACAGGTACACGGCCCAGGATGGGACAGACATTAGCTATCTAAGGGGCTGAGGAGCCACAAAGGCAGGTAACTACTCCGAGTCCCCAGGGAAGGAGGAAGGCTTCTCCGAGCTGGGAGCTAAAGGATGGACAGGCGTTCACTAGGAGAAGACGAGGAAGAGCATTGCAGACAGAGGGACCCACATGTGCAAAGGCCCTGGAGTGGGAAGGACCCTAAAGTGTTTAGGCACAGAAAAGCTCAGAAAATTATGCTGGGTGTGGCATGTAATGTGGCTGGAGAGGTGGTGGCGGCCAGTGTCCACTAAGCCTTCAGCATAGGGCAGCCACACATCCAGGTGGCTCAGGGAGCCCTGTTCACACTGGTTATTCACCCTCATCAGTAACAGCACCCCCTTTACTCATGTGAACTACAGAGGACCAGGCGCCAATGTCTCTTTTACAGACCAGAGCCAGTGCAGGAAGAACGCTTTGCCCGTGGTGCCCGGGGTGGGCGTGGGGTCAGAGCAGGCAGGGCCCAGACTGGGTGTGGGGTCACAGCAGGCAGGGGACACAGGCCCTGACTCCCAGGCCAGCACTCAGTGGCTCCGAGGGACACTGGCCTGGGAGCGGGAAGCTGTTGTGAGTCCCGATTTTCCCATCCGCTGCAGGAACAGTGGGGACTGGAGGTCATTCAGGGGTGGGGGCCCTCGTGGCACAGGCCTGGCTGCGGGGAGACCGAGAGGAACAGTGAGGACCAGAGGTCGTTCCAGGGTGGGGGCCCTCGTGGCACAGGCCTGGCTGTGGGGAGACTGAGAGGTTTGTCTCTGGCGTTTCAACTTTGGAATAATTAAGCCTGACAATTTGGAAAGTAGAGGAAAACCTAAAGAAGAGAATTTTCCTCCTTATAGAAATGACCGGGGTAGCTGCCGCGGGCGCAAAGGTCCAAATGTCTTCTGGGAGATGCCCTTGGCCTCCAAGGGAGGCATCGGGGTGGCCATACACAGGTGGGACCCTGGGTGCACCGCACGGAGTAAAGCCAGGGGAGCTCGCCGAGGGGGAGTGCAGCCACTGTGGGGCGTGGGTGCCGGGTGGGGCATGGGTGCCGGGCGGGGCACGGGGGCTGGGCTCAGCCGAGGGACTTAGAGCTGCTGAGAGCTCAGGGCACTGCAGGGACCCTTGCGGGGAGGCCGGCAAGCACACCAGCCCCTGACAGCAGAGAACACAGGACTGGGGGTTGGGTCGCCAGGGTCAGCACCACTGAGAGCTGCAGGACTGGGCAGGTCCTCCACCGCCAGTCCTTGGGCCCTCATCTGAGCAGAGCTGAGGCTGGCTGGGCCCTCACAGGCCAGTGCGAGATCTCAGGGAAGGGCTGGGGGAGCGCTAGGAGAGAATGAAGTGTGGTCAGGAGACCCCCACTGCTGTGCCCGCTGGGAGGGTTTCATGAGTGTCACTGAGTCATGGGATCCAGGAGTGAGGGGCTTTCCCCCAGTGAAATTCCAGCCTCTGGCCTTGGCAGGCATCCATCCTGACAGGCCCGGCCAGCCTGTGTCCCATCGCAGGTACTTCCTATTTGCTGATGCCCAGTCCATCCCAGGGTGATATATGACAAATATCTACTGGCTGGGGTTTCCCCTCTTCCATCTCCCCCAACTCCGAGCTTCCCCCATCTCCCCTCTCCTGCCCCTCCTGCCTCTACCTGAGGCAGCCAGCCCTTCCCGCGGCCCCACTTTCAGGCCACATCCCAACCCCTCTGCTTGTCTCCACCCTGTGGCAGCCCTTCCAGGGCTCCAGGCCACCCTTGTCCAGGCCACCCTCTCCGGCAGCTCATCTCCCATCAGGTGCCCACAGCCCGCTCTGAGCTGGCTCCCTTCTTCCTCGACCCAAGGCAAGATGTCTTTGGAATCCTGCAATTTCTCCCTGCCACCGGGCAGCTCTAGCCACCTCCAGTCCACTGGGGATGAAGTCCCAACACTCACCAAGGCCCCTGGCCCTAAGTGACTGCCCCCTCTGTCCCCTCTCTTGATCTCATGACCCCTCCCCACACCCCTTTCCCACCCCCACTCCCAACCAGGCTCCAGCCACTCAGCACCCCTGGCTCTTCCTCTAGCCCAGCTGTTGTCCATCTCCAGCCTTCTGGAAGGTCCCAGGAGTTTCCTCCCCAGCTTTCGGCATGGCTGCTGGTTCTTGCCCTTCTGCCTGTTTCATGTCTCACCCCTCCAAGAAGCCACCCTGAGCGGGAACTTAGCAGAAACCAGGGATTTTAATACACTTTGCCGACATGCCAGCCTGGAGCCCTGGGAAATCAGCAGTTTGTAAACACCGGGAATTAGGGCGATTAGGGAGGGAGGCTGTTCCCTCTCCATTAATTCAGGCAATTGCACTTCATTGCTCCCAGGGGCCCCTGAGTCTCCTCTTCCCCACCCCACCCTGCATACACTAACTGTGGCCAAGGGTGCCGGGGTGGAGGAGCACCAGTCGGAGTTTGAGGAAGGGGTCTGGGATGTGGGGGAAGCCTTCAGGGCCGGACGGCCAAGTTCAAACCCGGGTTCTGCTCCTCGGTGTGTCATCCCAAAGGAGTCCGTTCAGCTCTGAGTCTCTGCTCAGAGACATCAGGTTGTTTCCATGAGCTGCGGGGCGTGTCCTGGCTTTCAGGCTCTGCTCTCTGCCTGCCCCTCTCTCCCTCCCTCCCTCCAGAACTGTGTGCCCATCAGCTACTCTCTGAGAGCAAAGGGCACCTGCCCAAAGCCAAAGCATGAATTTGGGGCCAAGGGCAAAGGGGAGGGAGGACAACTCAGCATAAGCCACGGGAACCAGGAGGCTGTGTGGAGGTGCAGTCCGAAAGGGTCCTTAGCCTGGGTAGAATGTCTGTGGGTGAAAGGAAAGGGATAGGGGAGAAGGTGTCCAGGAGGAAGGACCAAGCTGAGCAGAGGCCCAAGGCAGGAAGGAGGTGGATGAGCCCAAATGAAATCAAAGCAGAGTTGGGGAGAGGAGCAGAGGGCCTGGAAGAGCTCACCTGCAGAGGGCCTTAAATGCCAGACCACGGGCAGACCCTGGGGACCAAAAAGGTTCAAATGTGCTTACAGCTATGTTAGAAGCTTCTAGATGCCAGTCCTGATCAACCAGCCCTCAATGACAGTGCCAGGTCCTATGTCAGCTGCTGGGGACCCAGACATGCACTCTGCCCTGGAAGGCTCGTCTGCAGGGAGGCAGGAAAATCAATGTCCAGTGCCAACCCTGTATGCTCCAAACTGTGATGGGGAGGGCCGGGGCTCATCTGGGCAATCAGGGAGGGCTTCCTGGAAGAGGGCACCCTGAACTGAACCTTGTAAGTCAGTCAGGGCAGGAATAGGGGAACAGTATCTGCAAAGGTACAGAGACATGACAAGGAAGGGACAGGGAATTTGCAGGTGTGACCAGTAAGAAAGTGAAGGAAGGGGTGGGGAGAAGGGGCTGTGGTAATAACCATGGGCATTCAACCGGGCACAGAACTCTTCACTGGGGTCATTTCAGGTATGTCTCAGCCCCTCCGGGCTGCTATGACCTCAACACCATTTTGCAGATGAGGACACGGGTTCAGAGGTTAGGTGACCTGTGGGGACAAGGCCGAGCTGGGATTCCCAGCCCGAGGCTGCCTGACCAGGGTCCGGGCTCTCAGTCTGGGAGTCGGGGCAGACAGCCAGACGATGGCCAAGAGCCACTGGAGATTTTATGCAGAAGAAGGACAATGTCTGAGCTGTACTTTTAAAGGTTACTGTGGCAGGGGGTGGAGGAGCAGGAGGGGCCTGGTCCCTGTGTGACAGCAAGCTCCAGAGAGGGCATGCCCGAAGTCACCTCACCGAGCTGTCGGGAGTGTGGCCACGGCCATCTGTGGCTGACCTGGGGCTTTGCTCACTTAGCTGCTGGAGAGGCGCAGCCCCCACTGTGCCAGGCCAGGACGGGTGGGGGAGGCGACCCTGAGAGAAAGAGTGGGAAGACCCTGACAATGAGGTGATTATGTCTTGAGCTTTGCTTTAAAACCTTAATGGATTTTTTCCACTCCATAAAGCCGCCCTGCGGTCTAGGAATGATCATCGAGATCCGGGAAAAAGACTAATGCGGCTGAGCTGAGCGTCCGCACCCCACCCCCTGCCTCCTGGCTGTGTTCAGTGAGGGAGAGGGAGCTGGGCACAGCACGGGGTCTCAGCCACTGTCCTTCTGGCCCTCCAAGCGTGTGACAGATATCCTAGCTGGCGTCCCAGCATGCCAGCGCTCTGCCCACGCTCTGCCAGTGGGAACGCACTCAGTCCTCAAGGCCAAGCTGCAGGTTGGGGGCTGCTGTCATCATCCTATTTATAGGTAGAGTAGCTGAGGTACAGATGTCTGTGTGCTCATCCAGGAGGTGGGAAGCACGTGGCCCGGGAGCCGCTCCCCTACATCCAGCCCTGGGGCTTCCCTTCGTTCGTTGATGGGGTGCTCACCACCATTCTTCACAGTCCTTCTTGTGGTCAAGCTGCTTTGACCTCCTGCTGTAGGATGTTACATTCGACAATGGCCCCTCTCGGGCTTTGTCTCTGCCCTGCCCCAACACCAGCATCACTCCCTGCCTGGCCAAATGGATGGATCTGAGCCCCACATGCCTTGTAGTACCAGTCAGGCCTGTGGCTCCTTCTTCCCTACCAGGGTCACCCTGGGCCCCCGTTCACCCTGTCTAAGGAGGGTGAGAGGAAGTGACATGCTGGAGACCACCCTGCCACTGGACTCCTCCACCCCAGAGCCTCACCTCTTTCTAGTCCTTGCCCTCCCCCTCCCCTTCCCCTTCCTCCCCACACTGCTTCTTGCCAGGATTCCACAATAATAATAGCAACCAGCACATTTGTGGTATATGCAGGTGCCAGGCTTCGGGTAAGCAATGCACACATCTTAACTCATGGAGCCTGCTCAACCATTCATACAGGACACACCATACTGATACCATTTTACCACTGAGGACGCTGAGACCCAGAGAGGTTGAGGCACTGGCCCAAGGCCACACGGCTCCCTAGATGGGAAGACCAGAGCAAGTCTGCACTCACTCGTAACTGTAAAGCCATATGGCCTTTCTGTCTGAGAGGGGCCTTCTGACATTGGGGAGCCAGTGCCCCTCCCAGGGATGGCTCTGGTTCCCAGTGTTTGGGGACACCCAGATAATGGGAGCTCCTGATTTGAACTCCTTTCCCTGCAGAGTCGAGCTTCCCTCCTCCTCAGCTCCTGTTGCCAGGGCAGCTGTTTCCACAAAGAGCCCAGCGGCTCCAGCAGGACTGCGCTTTCCAAACAGTCTGTGCGCTGTTTGGGCTCCCTTTGTTCCCGGAGGATTTATCGAGTTTGGAGGCTCCCTGTTCTCCAGGAGTCCATCAGCAAATGGATCTGGGGGCTGGAGGGCTCAGGACCCCACCCTTGGCTCTGCCACCAACCCCTTGCTGTACAGCTTGGGGAAGGGCTTTCTATTCACAGTACTCTTCAGCTCCACAGCCCGCAAGGGCTAAGAGCTGGCATTTTCTGCACAGCCACTCTGTGCCCACCCCAGAAGCAGCTTTTACCCTTCTGGATCTCAGGGACTCTTCCTAGTAGTGCAGTGAGGTGGGTGACATTCCCATTTCACAGGAAAGGATACTGAGACCTGCCTTGCCCAGGGGCACATGGGGGCCAGATGCAGCCTGGGGGAGACCCAGCTCTCGCATTGCTGACTCGAACTTCCCGCTGCTGCGGGGGTTCTGGGGATCTGGGGTTCCCAGATCGACAACCACTCCTTATTCCAGGGCTGTCTGGTCGTATCCCTCCCAGGGCCCCGTGTGACCCTGGAGCATGAAAAAGAAATTGTTTGGAGCCAACATTTGGATCAGCTTCTTGTGGCATGATTCAAATTCACTGGAAGTATAAAGTATGCACCCTACTTGCTGAGAATAATTTTTATTTTGTGTGTCCAAATCTTGGCTGAGCTTTCACTTAAGAATCTGAATGGAGCTGATCTAGTCACCAGCACCAAGACAGCTGCTGCCCCATTACTGCCTCTCAGGCCGGCCCGTGGCCCCCTCCCTCCCAGACCACCCTAGAAACAGCGCTTCTTGTATGGTACTTCTATATATCATACATACATAACTAGGAAATGAAAATTTCTGTAAGCAGAAGACATCTGGGCTGTGCATGATTCAGCTGCAGGGACAGAAGCCCCAGCGAGGAAGAAGGCAGCATCAGCCTTGCCCCAGAGACGCCTGCCTGCAGCTGCGGGAGTGTTCGGCTTTGCGGGGATGCAGACTCACCTTCATGGCCTCTCTCCTGCTCACCCCTGGGTCTCTTCTCTGGCCCAGGCCAGTCTGTGTTATCAGATGCACAGCACAGGTCATGGGGTTGGAGCTATGTTTGAATCGTGGCTGTATGTGACTTTGGGCAAGTGGCTTCCTCTCTCTGAGCCTCAGTTTTACTTATCTGCAAAATGGGATGGTAACAAGCTTTGCAGAGCGGTGCTGAGGATTCAAAGAGAGAGTGCCTACACAGTGTGCTGACAGCAGGTGCTCTGGCCATCCCACCAGCTTCTGCCCCCACACACACCGTTTTCTGAGCCCGTTTCTTTGGGAGGTCTCACAGATTCCCCTTTTCCAGGAGGTCGCCGCCTTTCATGCCCCCACACACCTCCCTACGTGTGCACCTCACGCTCAAACAAACATTCAGGTTTGATTTGACAGCAAGTCTCAAATCCAAGACTGTGAGTTCCAATTTTGTTCTCTTTTTGAGACAGCTTTGGATATTATAGGTCCTTTTAATTTCCTTATGAATTTTAGGATCAGCTTATCAATTTACACACATGCGCACAAAAGCCTGCTGGAATTTGGGTTGGGAAAGCATTAATGTACAGATCAATAGAGATATAATTAAAATCTTCACAGTACTGAGCCTTCTTATCCATGAACTGACCGATCCCTGTGTTGTTTAAAAGATCTTATTTGATTCTTCTCAACAATATTCTAATTTTTCTGTGTGGAGGTCTTGCACATCTTTTGTTAGAGGGATTCCCTGGTGCCTTGTGTTTCGATGTAATTGTACACTATTTAAAAATTTTCATTTCCTGGTTATGTATGTACGATATATAGAAGTACCATTGACTTGGGCACATGGACCTTGTATCTAGTAACCTTGCCAAATGTCTTAGTTCTAATAGATTATCTATAAATTTTTTTGGATTATCTATCATAATCATAATAATGACGTGTATACATGCTGACAGCTTCCTTTTTTCCAAATCCTTATCCCTTCTTATTTTCTTGCCTTATTATACTGGCTACAACCTTAATGTTGAATAGATGTAGTGGGTGTGCCTGACTTGTTCCTGATCTCAGGGGCAATATTTTCAATCTTTCATCATTAAGTATTATATTTGCTGTGGGTATTGTAAATATCTTTTATCATATTAGGGAAGTTTCTTCTATTCCTAGAATGCTAAACATTTTTTAAAAATTATGAATCTGTGTTGAATTTTATCAAGTGCTATTTCTATATCGAAAGAGATAAACATATCATTGTGTACCTTATTCTTCTAATGTGGTGAATTACATTGATTGATTGACTGTCAAATGTCAAATCAATCTGGCATTCCCAGAGCAAATCCAATTTGATTATAATGTATTGTTCTTTGTATATGTAGCTAGCTTCTGTTTGCAAATATTTTTGAGGAGTTTTACATCTTTACTTTTTTTGTATTAGTATTTTATGCAGCAATAACTGCATAAAAATTGCAACAAAATATATGGGTTTAAAGCAACAATAGTCTTATCTCCAATGGATCTGTCATTGGGATTGAGACAGGACAGAGCAGGGACAGTTTGCCTCTGCTCTATACTTTCTGGGGCCTCAGCTGGAAGACTTGAGGCATGAGAGCAGGAATGGCATGAAGTCTCATTCACTTTGATGCCTGGAGGTGATGCTGACTGTTGACTGGGTCCCCTAACCAGGGCTTTCAGATGAACACCACATGCAAGCTCCCCAGGTTGCTTGGGCTTCCTCACAACATGGCTGCTGGATTCCAAAAGCAAGTGCCCTAAGAAGGAGAGGGAGAGAGACAGAGAGAAGGAGGTAGAGAAAGGGAGAAGGAGAGAAAGATTGAAAGGAGAGAGGAGAGGGAGGGGAAGAGAGGGAGAGGGAGGGGAAGAGAGAGAGAGGGAGAGGTAGGGGAAGATAGAGAGAGGGAGGAGGGAGAGAGAGAGGGAAGAAGGGAGGAAGAGAAGGAGGGAGGGAGGGAAGGGGAGAGAGAAACAGGGAGAGGTATATGTTCTTTTATCTTTTTTAGACCTAGCCTGGGAAATCACATAACATCATTTCTACAGCTCTTCATTGGTAGGGAAGTCACAAGACTCCTCCCAAACTCAGAATGAGTGAAGACTGTCAATCCCATTGCAAGAGGAGCATGCGGGATGGGATAAACCTACGGGTGTGTCTGCCTTTGGAGAATACAGTCTGGCCCCCTTCTTGTAATGTTCTTATCAGCTTTAAGTATGAGGGCTATGCTTTGCCTCTAAAACAAGTAGAAAAATATTCCCACTTTTTTTGTTAAGTGCATAATTTGTATCCAATTGGTGCTATTTATTTCTTAAATGTTTGGGAGAATTCACTTGTGAGGCCATCTGGGCCTGGAGATCTCCTTGTGAAAAGGTTTTAAATTATAAAGCAAATGCTTTGAGGACTATTCAAACTTTTAACTTTTTTCTTGGTCAGTTTTGTTTTTCTAAGAGTTTGTTCGTTTCAACTAATTTTGAAATTTATTGCAATAAAGAGGTGTTCATAATATCCTTTCTTAATGATGGTAAGGTCTGTAGCGATGTCCCCTTTTTATTCTTGATATTGCTTTCTATTTTCTTGATCAGTCATGCTAGGGATTTATCAATTTTATTATGCATTTGAAAAATAAACCTTAAACCTTGTTGATTTTTCACTATCATATATTCATTTTCTATTTTATTTTCAGATCTCTCTTTTATTTATTCTACTTTCTTTGGGTTTACTTTATTCTTGTTGTTGCTGCTGCTGTTTTGGGGGTTTTGGGGGGTTTCTTTTTGCCTCTTGAAATGGATATTTAGATAACTTATTTTCAGCCTTTTCCCCCCTAAAATGTTTTGAGACTATAAGTCTTCTTCTATGCACTGTTTTAGCTAACTTGCACACATTTTGATAATTCATTTTTATTACTGTTTAGCTCACAATTATTTTCTAATTTTCACTGTAATTTTTTTGTCATTGTTTATTTAGAAGTATATTACTTTATAAATAGTGGCGATAGTCTAGTTGCCATTTTGTTATTTTCAGTTTAATTTCACTGTGGTTAAAGAATGTATGATTTTAATCATTTGAAATTTGGCGAGACTTGCTTTATGGGTCAGCATATAATCCATCATGGTAAGTGTTCCATACACACTTGATAAGAATATGAATCCCACTGTTGTTGTTTTACCATGTTCTATATATGCTAGTTAGGTCAGGTTTCTTAATCATGTCTGAGTTTTCTATGTCCAGACAGTTTCTGTCTGCTCATTTTATCAGTTACTGAGACAAATGCATTAATCTCCCACTGTGATTGCTGCTTTGCCTATTTCTCCTTTTAGTTCTGTCCATGTTTTGCTTTGTTTATTTTGAGATTATGTTATTAGGTCTATAGAAATTTAAAATTGTTTTATCTTCTTGGCAATTGACAATTTTTCATTATAAAATGTTCCTCTTTCTCTCTAGGTATGATTTTTGCCTTAAAATCTACTTTGCCTGCTATTACTATAGCTAAACCTCCTGTTTTTTGGTTAGAGTTTGCGTGATCTTTATCTTTTAACTTTCAACCTCTCCAGTCCTTTTATTTAAGCTGTCTCTTTGAAGCAGCATATAGTGGAGATTTAAAAAGCTAATTAAATCAATTAGAACTATGAGATAATTTTGTCTTTAATAAAAGTATTTCTTTTCTATTTGTCCCACCTGTTCTATCTTTCTTCACCCTCTTATTTTACTTATTTTAGAATGATCAAATATTTTTATTATTTCACTTCTCCCCCGATTAACTTGTTAGTTATACATTTTTAGTTATTTTTTAGCAATTACTGTATAGATTCCAACATGCATCTTTGATATATTATAGTCTAATTGAAATGACCACTTTACACTTCACAGTAAATGCAAAAATGCAAGGGTCTGTGAACATTTTAATTTGATTTCCCTCTTCCATACATTTTTCTTGTTGTTCTGTTGTACCCACAGATTCACGTTTACCCTTTCTCTGGCTCTTCATATGGTAACCCCCATGTGCCTATGTTTCTGTCTGAAACCAGTTTCTTCCTGCCTGAATAACTTCTTTTATAGTATTTCCTTTGTTGAAGGTTTATTAGGAATAAATTCCTTGAGTTTTTATTTGTCCAAAAATATTTTTATTTCACTTTTATTTTTGAAGTATTTTTCATAAGGTTTATAATTCTAGGTTGAGAGTTGTCTTATTTTCTTACAAATGTTAATTGTATACATTTGTGGGGTGCAGTGTGATGTCTGTATGTATGTGTTTATATTATATATATAGAGAGAGAGATATACACACACACACACACACAGACAAAGGGAATGATAAAATCAAGCTAATTAGCACTTTAAAGGTGCCATTCTACAGACTTCTCGCTTTCATTCTTTTTTTGAGAAGTCAGCTACCAGTCTTATTGTTGTTTCATTGATGGTAATGTGTTGTTTTTCTGGCTGCTCGCTCATAAGCCTTTCTCTTTGTCTTTCGTTCTCAGCAGTTATGCTATGGTATGCCTCAGTGTGGCTTGGGAGTGTGTTATGCTTCTTGAATTTTGACTTGAGATCTCATCAGGTTTGAAAAATTCTTGGAAATGATCTTTTCAAATATTGTTTCTGCCTAATTCACTTGCTCCTCCCCTTTCTGGGACACCAGTTATATGTATGTTGGATCTTTAACTGATTCCCATAAGTATTTTTTTAAAATTATCTTTTCTGTATTTTTCCTTTTTTGATGTCTTTATGCTATGCGTAAATATAAATATTTTCTACTCGTTGATCTTCCAGTTAGTTAATTCTCATTCAGTCTAGTCTACTTTGCTCTTTACCCCATTTATTGAATTCTTGTCAGTTATTGCATTTTCACATCTAGATTTTCTATTTGCTTCTTTTTTGCCCATTCCAGCTCTTAGCTGAAATTCTTCATCTTCTTATTTATTTCCTTAAACATATTCATCACAATAATGTTGATGTCTGTGTCTGATAACTGCAATATTTAGATCACCAATGGGTCATTTATTATGTCTGTTTTTTTTTTTCTCTTGTTCCTGTTGCTGGTATGCCTGGTAATTTTTAAATACATATTGAACATCGTCTAAAAGCCTATATCATCTTCATATAATATAATCCCCTTGAGAGGGTTTAGTTTAACTTCTAAATGCATTTAGATTATGAGGAGATAATTTCAATCTAATCAGGGCCTGAGCTGACTCTAAGCTGGGTTTTAGACTTCTAAGGCCTGCTTTCTGTGATTTACTCTTACTTGTAGGGTATTGACACCTTCAGAGTCCATCTGAGACTGTGGTGTCTCAGGTGTTTTCTTGTGTCCCTCCTCCTTGGTGATCCCTGAACTCCAATTTTTCCTCCTTGACCATAAATCTGCTAAAAGTTCTTAGATTTTCAGTCTAAACAGCCACTTTCTGCTAGGTTTATTTTGCTTAGGAATTGGCACATTTTTCAAAGGGGAGATGGAGAGAGTATTGGGGTCACTTCTTTGTGCTTCTCTTCTCCTGGAACTTACATCTTCAAGTCTTGGATGCTCTGATAGCCCTCAACTCCAAGATTTATCTTCCTGGTCCCTTGCGACTTCCAGGAGTTCTGATTAGCTGTCACTTTCTGCTTGGCTTTTTCTTGGCTTCTCAGCCTCTTGGAACAGCTACCTACAAACTGGCAGATGTGTTGATGGGAATAGAAGGGTAGAATATCAGCCTCACCTTAATGAGTTTTCCTTCTCTCTGGGATCTTGGCCCTCAAGTCCAGGCTGCCTTCATAGCTCTCCTGTGTTTTTGAACTGATATTGCCTGTATTTTATATCACTTTTCTCCTTTCTTGGAGATCAGGATAGAGGGCAGGTAGGAGGCAATGCTGGCCTCAACTTGGCAGATACAGTGGAGATGGTAGCAATAGGTGGGTTGAGAGAGATACAGTCACAGCGATTAATTAGATGGGAGAGGAGGAACCAATAATGAATGTAGATGGATTGTCTCTCTGAGATACTGGGCACATGCTCACCAATCCCCAGGCTTAGGCGGGCCTCTCCTCTGGGTCCCCAACCTCTGCCCTGTGGGTCCCCATTACAGCCCTGATCACTCTCTGTAGTCACTCTATATGTTCTTGTCTTTTTCTCCCACCAGCTAGGAGCTCCTAAAGGAGGGGGCTTTATCTGCTAGTCCTGGTGTTGTCCAGCACTGAGATGGTCATGAGTCACTGAGGGAATGAATGGATGAAAGAATGTGAATTTGTTGAACAATGATCCTTGATGAAACCAGGGTCTCCTGGGTCCAAAGGCAACTGGGACTTCAAGCTCTGTTCCCAGCCAGGGCTTGAGTAGAACAGTGAAGCTGGACAGGTCCCAGGTCCCAGCACATCTGTCCCCCTTGGCAGCTGGCATACCTGGGCCCGGCTCTACCTGGGTCACTGGATGAGTCCCAAGGCTATTCCCAGGCTATTCCCTGGGCTCCTGGCTGTCCCCAGTCCTCACTGGGCCCTAGGCAGACCACATTCTCACCACCATCTCCCCTTTCTCAGGTTAGATGGGGTGGGTGCCAAAGGGAGGCCTCTCCCTGGCAGTGGGAGGGCTGTGGGAAGTGTGTGTGTAAAGCATGTATAGCAGCCTGGAGGAAGCTAAAAGATAAACACCACTTGAGATGACTTGGCCCTTCCATTGGCGTCTCCTTTGGATGCAGAATTTAGATCAGCAACAACAAAGAAAGAGGGGGGGGGCTCTCCTGCAGGGCTTGCTACACCTTACCCAACCAGGCCAGCCCACTCTGGGCTGCACAGGGCTCCTCTCACCACATCACCTGTAGAAGAGCTGGCCAGCCAAGCCATTGACACTGCCAACTGGCTTTGTTTTGTCTGTGAAGTAGCACAGAACTCCCCTGCAGGGCAGAGGCCAAGGGACACAGAAACTCCTGTCTCTGGGCTGGGTGCAGTGGCTCACGCTTGTGATCCCAGCACTTTGGGAGGCCAAGGTGGGTAGATCACTCGAGGTCAAGAGTTCAAGACCAGCCTGGCCAACATGGCGAAATCCCGTCTTTACTAAAAATACAAAAATTAGCCAGGCATGGCAGCACGCACCTGTAGTCCCAGCTACTCGGGAGGCTGAGGTATGAGAATCGCTTGAACCCAGGAGACAGAGGTTGCAGTGAGCCAAGATTGTGCTACTGCACTCCAGCCTGAGCTACAGAGCGAGACCCTGTCTCAAAAAAAAAAAAAAAAAAAAAAAAAAAGAAGAGCAACTCCTGTCTCAGGTGTTCCCTCTTCATTGGTATCAGACAGATTTCCTCAGAGCGCCCTGGAGGGGTTTGGGAGGGCAGGGAGATCTGGGAGGTGAGGCCAGAGGAGCTGATATGCACGGTCATGTGGGCTGAGGGTAACTGGGCTAGGGTCTTGGACCCTGGATTCTGGTTCTTTCCTGAAGGCCCAGAAGCTTCTGGCTCTTGGCCAAGATCCTAACCAATACCCACTGCCTCCCATGGACCTTGGCCACCCAACAGACTCTTATTCATCCCTCAAAACTTTGAGGCTGTCTCCTCCAGAAAGCCTTTGTCAGCTTCCCCAACACCTCCCAAAGAAGAAAACACTCTTTCTCTAGAATGACTTCCTGTCTCCATTTCACATTGGATGGGCTGTCGTTGTTTCGGTCTCTCTTCCCTGTGCAGGCTCGTGAGTATCTTGGGAACAGTCTGCCTCACCCCTCCTCATCCCCCCAGCTCCAAGCACCACAGCCAACATAGGGTCAGGCTAAGAGCTGCTCTTCTCTGGAGGTGATTATGACTGGAGAAATGTCACAAACCTTGTAGAAAAGAGAGGGGCTGGAAGAGACACAGGGCAATGGGAGAATTTGCCAGCCGTCATTGGAGATCTGACTCACCGTCCCAGCCAGCAGCAGCTGGGATGCAAACCTGCTCCCTGGGAAGGTGCTGTGTGACCCTGGGCAGGTCCCTGTACTTCTCTGAGGCTCAGTCCCCTCCCCTCTACGAATGAGTAATGACCCATTCCCTTGAGGCTACTGTGAGACTCCAATAGGTCACAGCACAGCCTCTGTTCCCACCCTCTGTGAGTAGGTAGAGCCTGCATGAGCAGGTGGTCATCAGGAGGTTCAGTGGCAAACAGCAGAAATCTCATAGAAAGCCTATCTGAGGGTTCTCAGAATCTACAGGAGCCCAAATCCTAGCCAGGAAAGGGGACAGGAGCCGAGGGCAGCCTGGTGTCCCAGGACAGAAGCAGGTCCAGCTGTGGGAATAGAGTGGCCAGGCAGCCCTTGCTGTGGTTGCTGGCACTGCCACACTGGAGGCACAGTCTCTACCATGATCACTCCCTGATGGCACCAGCTTCTTTGCCTCACAAGCTCTAGATGCAAAGTCCCAGCGGAGCCTCTGATTGGCTGAGCCAGCTGGAGCAAAGTCCCAGGGGAGCCTCTGATTGGCTGACCCAGTTGGAGCCAATGACCTCAGCCTCCTGGCCCGGGCACTTCCTTAGTAGAAGAGTCAAACAATGGTGAACTCACCAGGACAGGACAGGGCGCAGGTGTCTGGTGGCCCCCAAAGCAACCAGTTCCACTCAGAGGGCTCTTTGTCATAGTAATTCAAGGAATCTCCCACGGCCAGAGCCAGAGCTGGGGGCTGTAGCAGGTTTCCTGGAGTTGCCATAATAAAAGACCACACAATGGGGCCTTAAAAAACAGTAGACTTTTATTCTCTCCCAGTCTGGAGGCCAGAAGTCCAAAACCAAGGTGGCGACAGGGCCGTGCTCCCTCTGAAGACTCTTGGGCAGGATGCTGTCTTGCTTCTTGCAGCTCCTGGTGGCTGCGGCATCCCCGGGCATGTGGCTTGCAGTGGCTTCACTCCTGTCCTGCCTCCCTTGCCGCCTGTCCTTCTTCCCGGCTCTGGGCGCATTGATGTGCCTTTCCAGGGCTTCTTAGAAGATCACATTACTGGGGCTGGGCACAGTGGCTCATATCTGTAATCCCAGCACTTTGGGAGGCTGAGGCAGGCGGATCACCTGAGACCTGAGGTTGTGAGTTCAAGACCAGCCTGACCAACATGGTGAAACCCCATCTCTACTAAAAGTACAAAAGTTAGCTGGGTGTGGTGGCATGCACCTGTAATCCCAGCTACTCGGGAGGCTGAGGCAGGAGAATTGCTTGAACCCTGGAGGTGGAGGTTGCAGTGAGCCAAGATTGTGCCACTTCACTCCAGCCTGGGTGACAGAGTGAGACTCCGTCTCAAAAAAGAAAAAAAAAAGAAGATGACGTTACTGGACTTAAGGCCCACTTAATCCAGCATGACCTGATCTTAATGAATTACACCTGCAAAGATGCTATTTCCAGATGAGATCGCATGCTGGGGTTCTAGGCAGACACGGGCTTGAGGGACAGTAGTCCACCCGGTGCAGGAGCTTTGTGAATATTTGTGATGGAGGTGACAGAAATGTGCTGCCACATCGAAACCTACTAGAAAAATGTTGTGCCTTCTGCACGGGGTCCTACACTGGTCCCCCAATCCGCTGTTGTGCCCCAAGAATCTGAGCTGTGTCTCCGACCCCACCACTTCCCCGGAGGCCACCCTTGAGGCCCGTGTGTGCCGCTGCCCTCGCAAGGGGCATCTTCAGCCAGATCCTGGCAACAGAGCAGCAGGAAATTGATTCTCAGCATTCGGAGGATCAACAGGTCATTAAGGCAGCCTGTGACATCTGGTTTGGATGTTGCAGAAATGCCCGAAGTGCTTCCACACCCGATGGGGCCTGGGCTGCCAGGAGACCGGGGCTGGTGGCCAGAGAGAGTCCCCAACATCTAAGTCTGGGTCCTCAGACCTCGTGACATCACCCCACATAAAACCTTCAAGGGCCTCCTTTCCCTCGGGTAAAGATCGAACATCTCAGCATAGCCCACAAGGCCCTGCAGGCTCCGGCCCAGCCCATGATGGGCCAGCAGCTCTTCCGCTCTTGATATGGGCCCCCCTGAGCATCTGTCACTGCCTCAAATGCATGCTGAGGTCCTGCCTCAGGGCTTTTGCACAAACTGCCCCCAGCCTGAGAATGTTCCCCCACTCTCTCCCCGAAGCCAGTTGAGGGTTCCTGCCCACCCTTTTGTCTCAGCCCAAATGTGGCCTGTGCCAGGGCCAGGCGAGGTCACCTGTGAGTCACCCTTCACGTACCCACTCCTCAGTTTGCAACGGCATGTTATTGGTGATGACCACATTGTACCCCCCATCCTGAGGGACGGCAAGCTTTGCAGAGAGCTGCTCCCCACCACATTCCCTGTGTGAGGGTCCCTGGTGCTGGCTGGCTTGGACCTGGGCTCCTGCCTGACTCTGCCTGTCACCTTTTCGGTGACATCAGGCAAATCTTTTGTTGAGCCTCAGTTTCTCCTGCTGGCAAAATGGGATATTAATCCTGGCCTGTCTGCCCCACCTGAAAAGATGGTGATGAGGCTCAAAGTCGTCTCCTTGTACTCAAGCATTTAGCTGATAATTGCGGAGCACAGTTATCCCCCTGTGAAGGGTTCGTCAGGTACCGACAAAATAGGCAAAAGTCTCTGTCCCTGTGGTTAACATCCTGGGGAGGGAAGGACAGGCAATCAACAACCACATAAGGGGTGACAGTAAGTGCAGAGAGAAGAAATAATAGTAGAGCAGGTAAAGTGGCCAGGGCGGGATTGCAGGCAGCTACACCAGGCAGGGGCTGGCAGTCTCCAGAGAAGGTGCCGTGCAGGTCGTCCCCTGCAGGAGGTGCTCTTGGCAGCCTACTTTTGTAACCGCCTTTGGAAATAACATCAAAAGGCTGCAGGTGCAGCGCTCCAGGCAGGGGAACCAGCAAGGGCAAAGGCCTGGAGGCAGGAGGGTCGAGGCCGGCAGAGCAGGGAGACCACTGTGGGCATACATGCCAGGCGGGGGCTGGCGGCAAGGTGCCAATGCCCTACAGAGTGCTGGCCCGCTGCCTCTGCCGGATGTGAGCGTCCCAACTTTGCCCGGGTGTTGCCTGCCACCAGCTTTGTGCAGGGAAGCACTGAAGAAGACTGCTTTCTCCGTCTCTGGCCCCAAGCCCCCACCTGGGGAGGACAAATTCGTCACCGCTACCTGCCCTAGCTAAGCAGTCATGTGTTTTCCTCCCAGACAAATGAAAGAGCCCCGGCTGCTGCCTAGCCTCCGGGCCCCTCCAAGGCATGGAAGAATTAATCAGATTGGAAGCCGCTGCCAAATGTACCCACCGGATGAAAAGACCCGCTGCAGTACAAACAAACCCAATCTCCTGCTCTGGGCAGATGCAACCTTGGAAATAAAGACACGCTTAAACCTCGCCTCTCCCAAGAGGGCCCCCGGCTGACACCCAGTTATCTTCCTACCATTAGCCAAGGAACATTTGGAGGTTGGGTTCTCATTGACACCCCTGGAAGCCAGGCTGAATGTGGATCCCACCCTGGAGGAGTTCCCCCCCATTCCCCTGCAGTTGACCAGGGCCTTCATCTAGGTGCTCACTTGCAGGGAATAGCTCCAAGGAAGACCCGAGGGTTGGCTGTGGGGCCAGCAGAGCAAGGGTCTGTCCCTCCATCAGCAGGAAGAAGGGAGATGGCATTGGTTCTAGTGCCTATGATGCTGGGAAAGGTCTGCTGGGTGTGCAGTCAGAGGGGCTGGCTCGGTTGGACTCCCAGGCCTGCCGTGTACCAGGTGGAGGACATTGAACAGCCCATCTCAACTTTCTAGGCTTTGGTTTCCCCATCTGTAAAATGGGCTCCCACCTGCCTCACTGCATTGCCTGGACAGTCAGATGAAACCCAGCAACCTCGTCCAGCGAAGGGACTCCACACCTTCAGGAAGATGTAACTGGTCCCCAGAGCAGGTATCTGTCTGTCACAGTGTTTGGGGACTGTCAGGACTTTATGAAGAAAATTAAAAGTGTTTTGCAGCTGGGCGCGGTGGCTCACACCTGTAATCCCAGCACTTTGGGAGGCCGAGGCGGGTGGATCACCTGAGGTCAGGAGTTTGAGACCAGCCTGGCCAACACGGTGAAACCCTGTCACTACTAAAAGTACACAAAAATTAGCTGGGTGTGGTGGTGGGCACTTGTAATTCCATCTACTTGGGAGGCTGAAGCAAGAGAATGGCTTGAACTCGGGAGGAGGAGGTTGCAGTGAGCCGAGATCACACCATTGCACTCCAGCCTAGGCTAAAAGAGCAAAACTCCATCTCAAAAAAAAAAAAAAAAAAAGGAGAAAAATGTGTTTTGCAGATCCTTGCTCTGGAATAATAATTATGTGTATGTTTTATTAGGCCATTAACTAAAATATCTGTATAAATATTCTGTCTTATCATATGTGATGCATAGATACATACACTAAGATATAAAAATAAATCGTGGGGTTCTGGATCCCCTCTCCACTTAGGGACTGGGGAACTCCTTAGCTAAGCTAATTACCCCTGGATCAAAATTGGGGCCGCATTGTTCTCTGTCCTGCACAGTTCCCTGCTCGAATCGTTGCTTCCTCTGCCAGGATCCTGGCTTTTCCTACCAGAGAATGTTGAGGTTCACTGTCAGTTTCGCTGTTAATGTGTCTTCACTAATCATGTTCCCGGGAGACTTGCCACCCCTAAAGGAGCCTGTAAAACACCTGTCCCCAGACCTAAGTCCTTGGGAATGACCCTGTGTCTCTGCATCAGGACACCTCTGCTGCTCCATCAGCCACCCTTTGAGGTCCGTGCTAGAGCTCTGAGCAGGTTTTAGAAACTTAAGCTTTTGGTGTAAAGAATAATTTCCAGGCCAGTCTGCATTGAAAGCAATTCTTCCAATGCACAGAAGTCTTGAACACTTATACCCAATACCCAATCCTCAAATCAAATGTTAGTGGCTATGTCAGTTAGTTTTTGCCATGTAAGAAACCAGCCCAAATCTCTGCGGCTTAAAATCAGTGATTTCTTGAGCTCATGACTCTGTGGGCTGCCTGAGCCGTTTTGGGGGATGGCTGGGCTGAACTCTTTTCTGCAGGGTAATATCATGCTCTGTGGTCAGCTGGAAGGTTGGTTGGTGATGACATGATCTCAGGTGGGCTCACTTGTTTGTCTGGTGCCTGGCAGATGGTAGCCTGGGGCCCCTCAGTTTCCCCTTGTGGCCTGTGCAGCAGACTGCCTCAGGCTCACTGACTTGGTGGCCTCAATGTTCCCAGTGTACTGAGTGGACAAACCCTAACACACTGGGGCTTTCCAAGCCTCTGTCTGCATCACACCGAAGCCGGTCACACGGGCAGGCCCAGGGTCAGTGTGGGAGGGGACAGCACAGGCCAAGGAGAGAAGGAGGGAGGGCTGTGGCCTTTTTTAGTCTATGGAAATTATTGTTTATTTAAGGAAGATATGGTTGGGGGAGGTAGGGGAAGCGGGAAGGGAACAGCTGTCACAAGTGGCTATGGGCTCACTATCTTTGCTGCTTGCTGGTATTAGGGGGGCACATGCTAGTACCAGCCAAAGTGCCATGAAAATCCGCCAATTCTACCCCAAGAGGGTGTCCAGCACTTTGTGACAAGGCTGCACTGCACAGTGGGGGCCAAAGCAGGTGAGCAGAAGCTGGAGGAGAAATAGGATGGAGAAGCTGGAGGGTGGGGTCCCAGGATGCCAGAGACCAGAGAGACCTTGAAACCCAGGATGCAGCCCACAGCCGCTTCACAATGGGGAGCTGAGTCACAGATGCCTTCAGGGGAAGCATCTGTGGCCCCACCAGGGCAGCCAAGGGGATGTGGGAGGGTGTGCTCTGTCCTCTGGCTGGCTTTCACTTTCTGTGACCTCAGGTAGGACGCTTGACCCCTCAGGGCTCGGTGGCCTTGTCTGTAAGTTGGGTCTGTTTGCTGTCTTTCCATCCTGGGGTTGTGGGAAGATTCAACGAGACAATGTGCGTAAAACACTGAAAACCATGGGTGGCTCACAGAGTGTGCACCTGGCACACAACAGCTGTCGCCGTCATAACCAAAACACAGGTTCCATTGCTTGCCCCTTGCAGAGTTCAATTAACAAGAGTGAGGTCCAATATAAAGAAAGTCACTTTTTATTCCCGAGCTAGCTTAGGGGAAGAAGTACAGGCTTCCTGCCTTAAGGCTTGACTTTTGGAGCAGAAGGCAAGTGCTTTTTGAAGGGGGCCTAACATGAACGGCACACAGGGAGGAAGCGAGCAGGTTTGGGGGGGTCTGTGCACTAACTTGGTACTTTATCTACCAGGCAGTGGTAAAACTGGTGACTGCTGGCACCTTCATGGGCAGGACTAGTTTGTAAAGCAGCTGAAAACTCTCCAGGTGGGAGAGAGTTTCGTCGCGGACATCCTTTGGATCGTCGATGGACTGTTATCTCCCGAGGCAACCTCCTGGTGGGTGAGAGTTCCACTCTGGAGTGTCTAAGCACATAGCTAGATGGACTTGGCCTGTAGCAAGCCTCAGGTGCAGGGGAGGCAAAAGGTTATAATTGCATTTCTAAAGGGCTAAGTAGGAAGTAGGGAATAAGGGGAATCAGAGAAAAGAGAAAGATAATAAAAAATAATAACTCATTATATTTTTCTTAGAAAAATGGGGATACTTGGTTAGACTGTTATTACTCATACCCAGGCCTCCCGCTCCCAGCTCCATGATTTTTCCTTGGCTCTGTGTGACAGGTCTGTGTCTTCGGAACGTGGGGAGGTTTTCTCGGAAAATCCCTCCCACATCTTTCTTGGGATTCTGGTTTCACTGTTTGAGATGAATTCCTTTGAGATCAAAGTTGTCTCTACCTGCAAATGGGAGTTCCACCGGATGACATGTGATGCTTGCCAAGTGCTGCGGGGCGCGGGGCTCCTAGCAGGCCCTCCATCCATGCGGCTGGCATTAGCATCATGGAGACGGGGAGGGGATGAATCAACAGACACGCAAGTGTGTCTGCTGGGAAGCAGCACCACAGGCCAGGAAGGGTACCCGCTGGGGCCAGCCTGCCCCATCCGATTCCTGCTCTGCTGTGTGCTGGCTGTGTGACCCTGGGGCATCCTTTAGCCTCTCTGTGCCTCAGTGGCTCCCTCCGGAAAGCAAGCATGGTAACAGGCTCCACTCAAAGGGCGCCTGTGACAATTCAACAAGTTTAACATCCATACAGCACTTTATTCATTCTTTCTCAATTCCCCCCTTCACTCCTGTCTGGCAGACTCACTCTCCCCCCTTGCAAGGAACTGCAGCTATTTCACGTCGTTTTTCCAGGGGCTTTGGGTAATGCAAAGTCCAGGCGGCTCTTGTATTAAATTTGAGACTCTTAGAATTTAGTTTCCTCCTCCGCCAGCTCAGCTCAGCTCAGCTCCGCATAGTCCAGGGATCGGGGAGGGGTGCGGTCAGTTTCTCCTCTGTCCCCTCCCTCTTGCTGGGTGTTGCTCTTGCCCCTCTAGGGCTGGGCCTGCCCAGGGAAGCAAGGAAGGTTTTTTTCGGCAGGGGAGCGGGGGCGCCGGGTCTCCCTGGACAGACACGGCTGTGAGCTGAGGCTGGGCCTCTTGGGTGGTCCTGGAGACCCTCCCCATGGGTTCCTGATTGGCAATGCCGCCCCCTGCTCCAGCTTCCAGGATCCACCCTTTCTTCTGGGTCCAATTTGGCTGAAAGAGCAAGTCCTTTTGTCCCACAGCTCCTAGAGTAGCCCAGAGTTTGTTCCCAGACCTTAGCATAAACCCCAAGATGTCCCCAGGGGACACTTGTTAAGCTCTTGGTTGGCTGGCTGGCACCCCTCATCCTTCTCCTTAAGCAGCTACCAGCTCATGTTGCACCCTTGTACCAATTACAGTCAGGCCCCTTCCTCCAGGGTGACCTCCTGGCTTGGCTTGTGGGGGATGGCTCAGTCCTACCCCCATTCGCACCCCAGCCAAGGCCCCACTGACAACCATAGGGGCCGCTGCCTAGAGGGACTTCTGCTTGAACCCCAGCAGCCATGGGCCCTGGGCTGGCTTCTCTGGCTGACTCAGGAGGCTGTCCCCAGCGCCTCCATCCCTGTGCTCCATCCTCCCACTGTGCTCCCCTCATTTCGGCATTTATCGCTCTGGCCTGGAGGTCACTCCTTCCACGCATGTCTTCAAAGGCAGAAACCGTGTCCTGGGCAGGCTCTGGCACAGAGTGGCAGTTCCATAAATAACCAGATGAAGCCTCTGTCCCCCGGGGATGGGGGTGTGTGACCTGGGATGTGGCAGTCCCAGGGCCTCTTCCCTGTGCCTGAGGCCCAGCCCCTCCTTCCTCAGGTCAGGGCGAGCCCCCCCAGGGGGAGGTGGGGTCAGGATGATCCCACCACTGCAATTATAAATGCGGCAGGATGGAGGATGGGGTGAGCAGAGGCTGAAGGGAGCCACTCTGATGATTGACAGGGAGTATCCAGGGTGGACAGGTTGCCCTGCCTCTGGACCTCGGTGTTCTCATCTGTGAAACGGGGGCAGTGAGCCAGGCCCGTTTAAGTCAGGGGACTCTGGGGTCCCTCACACAACTAGCGCTCCTGTGGGGATGCGTGGCCTGTCTCTTGGCCAGCCCAGAGCGGCCGTCTGGCTCAAGTGCTGACTCAAAGTGCGTCAGACAAGGGGCCAGAGCGGGATTCCCGGAATGCCCTGGAAAAGTGCTGGCTACCGTCCAGGCGCCGCCGCCAACCATGTGGAGTCTCTCTCATTCCACAGGGAACCCTCATTACCCTCCGGACTGGCGTTCCTGATCCAGCCGGGCTGGCCCTTCCAGAGGGCTGGGAGCCATCAGGGCTGGGGCTGTGGCGAGCAGAGGGATGTGCCAGGTGGTCATCGTGGCCTCATGTCCTGGGTGTGAGCCTGGGCTGGTCTGAGAGCACTTGGGGCTTGCTCACGCAGGCTGCTGAGCTGGGGGCTCCTAAGCCAGTGACACAGGGCCATGGAGGAAGGAAGGAGCCGGGGTGAGTCACCGTGCCCTGAGGGCCCCAAGTCCTAGGGTGAGGTCCTTCATCAGACACTCGTAGTCAGGCACCAGGGGCTGCAGATGGCCCCATGGTCCCCGCCCTCCCTGCCCCCACAAAGCCGGCAGTCCACACAACGAAGCCGAGTCTCTGGAATCAGGTCACATCTCTCTCAGCAACACAAGGCAGCTCCTGGTGGGGAGCGGGGGAAGCCCATTTTACAGATGAGGACACTGGGGCTTAGCAGGTCTAGGGGACTTACTGCAGATCCCGCAGCCAGACCCTGTTACTGTAGGGCCACTCGCTCATTCAGTCCTTCAACTACCGTGGGCTGAGAGGCAGGATAGCCAGCGTCTGCACACTTGGGCTAGGAGCCCAGCAGTGCCAGGGGTGACTCCTGGCACCCCCACGTTCTAGGCGTTTACCTTGGACAAGTCACAGCCCCTCTGGGCTTCAGATTCTTTATCTGTGAAATGGGTCTGACGCAGTGTTTGCCATGGGCATTGAGCATGGTATAAGCCAGCCCATGTCAAGGGCTCAGGGTGTGGCCAGCACACAGCCAGTGGGTGCCCATGTTTGCTGCTATGGTCAACTGGATGGAGCCTTGTGCTGGGTCCTGGGTGCTGGGAAGGGAAGTGAGGGAGACCAAATCCCTGCCTTTGAGATGTTCTTTAGTCTTGTGTGGAAAATAGGGACAAAAATATCTAGCTTCCTTAGGAAGAAAAATAAACAAGATAACTTACAGAAAGCATTTCTTGGAGCCAGGCGCTGCTTGGAGGGTCATTCAATAGGCATCGGTCACCTTCTGCATTTCCCTGGGTGTAACTTTCAGACCAGCTGGGTGTAAGCTACTTTGGACTCCATTGAATGGACCCGCCAGGGCTCACTCAACTGCTTGTTCCTCTACATGGTTTTTCAACCAGGATGGTACGGCCGAAAGTATCTTTGGAACTAGAGCGTCCCTAAGAACACTCCCTGGAGGCAGAAGCCAGGCCCTGGCTGTAACTAACCCCTGGCTGTAACTAACCCCTGGCTATAACTAACCCCTGGCTATAACTAACCCCTGGCTGTAACCAACCCCTGGCTGTGCTCCGTCAGGGATGGTGGAAGGCATTCCTTTGAGAGAAACATTTGGGATCCTCTGGGTAGAGAATCGTCTTTGACAGGCTTGGGGCTGGGAGCCCTGCCTCCTCTAGAACTGAACCCCAGTAAAAGTGCCAGCCAGGGGCCCACGGCGGGTACCCTGCAGGGGGACTCCAGCCTGAGAGGGTCTGCAGTGCGGCTTGTGTTTTGCTCGACTTGCCATATACCAAGGCAGCACCGACGGACGGGGCAGCTTCAACAACAGAGAGCCATCTTCTCACCACTCAGGAGGCCAAGGTCCCAGCTGGCTGGTTCCTCCTTAGGCCTCTCTTCCTTGGTGCGTAGATGCCACCTTCTCCCAGTGTCTTTGGCCACCTGATTGTCCCTCTGTGGGTGTCTGTGTCCCAGTCTCCTCTTCTTATAAGGAAACCAGTCCTACTGGATTAGGGCCCACCCCAGTGACTGCATTCTAACTTAGTCACCTCTTTAAAGGCCCTGTCTCCAGGTACAGCCACATGTGGAGGTATGGGAGTTAGGATTTCAACACATGAATTTTGGGGGCCATAACCGAGCCCATAGCATGGGTGATTCATCAGAGTTCTAGGATTTAAAGAGCCTGAGTTATTCGAGACTCCATGATCACTACCCCAGTAACCGCTGCGACAGCACCCTTAGCCCTGCCCTTCTCAGGGGAAGCCAGGTCTGGGGGAGACAGTGACTTGTCCAGGCTCTCACAGTCAGGGCTGAGGCAGAATTGAACCCAGGCCTGGTTCATTCCAGAGCCTGACGGTGCCAGCCGGGAGCCCAGTGCTGGAAGGAGCTGGGAGGAGACGGAACTTGAGACCTATTTACCTTGGCACCTGCAGTGCCCGCTTGGGCTTGGCACACAACTGCTGTTCGGAAGTTGTTGGATGAATTCGACAATGACACATTTTGGCACAGTTCTTGCCCTGGGGGCACACACACCCCCCGATGAGAAGGCAGGCTCGCCGGCACACACCCGAACACCAAGATCACCGAGGCCAGAGCCAGGCCACTTTTCCTTTCTGGTTTGGGCCCTGCCAGCCTCCACACTGGGCCAGTGTGGAGCTGACCTTTCCACATCTGCTCTGCAAAGCCAAAGCCAATTCCTAAGCCCTCGGCTGTCCCAGAACTGAGTCATGACGGAAGCTGGTGGGATTCCTGGGGGGACAGATCTGGCCCCCACACGTCCTTGCGTGCCTCCATCCATGCCAGCCGGCTCCAGCCCATACCACACCACCCAGAAATCCGCAGCCAGCACACGTTTCCACTGGAATGAAGCACTGCCCTGGCCCTGGCTCCGAATTCCTTGCCGCTCGCGGTCTCCAGCCGGCCGCCAGCTGTAACAGCCTGAGATGGCCCGCAGGGCAGGGAGCTGCAGTAGCAAAGAACATTTGTCTTCATCCGGTTGGAATTTTCTCTCCAAATTACACTGGCTGCGGTGGGCCTAGTGTGTGAAGCTCCATTTCCAGAAACCCTGGGCCACAGGCTGGGCATGACCTGCTCTCCCCAGAGACGCCTTTCCCAGCTCGGCATCATGCTGCCCAACATTCGCGTGCCCTGGGTTTCCAGGCCCCTTCCTGCCTCTGAGCCTTTGCCTACGCCGTTCCCAGTCTCGGAAATCCCTTCCCAGCCCACCCTGCCGCAGCCCCGGGTGGGGCAGGGCAAAGCCCACACTTGCATCTCCATTGTACTCCTCACCGGCTGCCAGACTTAAGTGGGCTGCTTTGCCTCTCTGAGCCTCGCTTTCTTGGTTTCTTCATCTGTGGAATGAGAATAGGCTTGGGGGAAGCCTGTGTCCTGCAGGCAGTGAGGGGATTGGCAGGAGCCAAGGTGAGAAAGCTTTTGCAAAGCAGGGTAGCTTTTTTTTTTTTTTTTTTTTGCAACGGAGTCTCCTTCTGTCGCCAGGCTGGAGTGCAGTGGCACAATCTCGGCTCACTGCAACCTCCTGGATTCAAGAGATTCTCCTGCCTCAGCTTTCCAAGTAGCTGGGACTACAGGCTTACACCACCATGCCCAGCTAATTTTTGTATTTTTAATAGAGACGGGGTTTCACCATGTTGGCCAGGATAGTCTCGATCTCTTGACCTTGTGATCCGCCCTCCTTGTCCTCCAAAAATTCTGTGATTACAGGTGTGAGCCACTGTGCCCGGCCAGCGGATAGCTTTGAAGGTTGCCTTAGCCAGCCTGCCCCTGGCCCTTTGCACACACGCCCATGCAGCCCCATGGGGAGGATGGCTCCTCTCCAGCTAGCCCTGCAGCATGCCATGGCCAATCCTATGGGATAGTGGTGGGGGTCCTAACTCCTCACCATCATCATCATCGCTAACCCCATGGGCCGGGCTTGGGCCCATGAAATCCTCATGACTCTCTCTGGGGAGTAAGTGTCCTCATTACCCGTTTTCAGGATTAGGAAGCTGAGTTGAGCAAGGGCTGAGTTCACCCCACCAGGAAGTGGCTGAACTGGGACTCAGCTCTGCAGCTGAGGAGTCCCAAGCACCAACCTCACCAAGGTCTGCTGGACCGTGGGTGGGGGCCCAGGTAGCATGCATGTCCCCACATGTGTGGTCTACCCCTCATCCAGGGTGCTCATCCTGGGGTCCCTCTGGGCCTAGGCACATTGCCGCCTAACCAAATCTGTGTTCTGTTAGCAAGAAACTGGGGAGATGGCTCCCATTAAGGTGCACACAGTTACAGCGGAGGACTGGTACTGTCCCTGATGGACACCCAGAGGATGCCTTCTGGACACCAAGGGGGCCTGAGCCACTGCCTCAGCAACACCCAGCACTGAGCCCTTTGCCGCCCTCACCCTGCCAACCTAATTCAGCATCTCTTTCCTCCCCTGCTGACCCCAAACTTCGACTGAGAACCTCAGGTCTGTCACACACACTGGGGTCCCCAGACCTCTGGGTCCAGTACCTGCTGGATCCTCAGTGTGCCCCCGCCACCTCCCCCTGGCTCTGGGCATTTGTCCCGGCCCCTCACCACCTCCTAGGATACCTCGAAGCCCTGCCACGTCCCTGGGGAGACTTGGACATTCACACTGTGATGTGCAACCTCCTGCTCCTGAGTGTCTCCCCCTCCACGTGACAGAGCGCCGTCCTTGACCAAACTTTAGCCAGGTGTCTCTGAGCCCTCTTCTGGCACAGGCCTTGACCTTGGCTGGCAAAGAATCCCGCTAAGTCAGTTCAGAGAGAGAATCCCCCACCCTTGATCTCAGATCAAGTTCCTCTCTCCCACTCTTGATCGTTAAGTCCTTGTCCCTTTAGCAAGAATCCCACCGGGCCCGGGTAGCAGGAAGTCCTCTACCCTTGATGTCAAATCTAGTCCTTCTGAGTAATTTTCCATCCACTGCCCCTCACTCTGCTCCTTGGCCATAAATTTCCAGCTGTTCTTCCTGTCTTCAAGGTTGAGTTCAAACTCTGTTCGCTGTTACAATCATCTTTGGTAAAGTCTGCTTTGCCATTTTTAAACACGGGTCAGGTGCAATTGTTCTCTTTAACACACACCCCTTAGCCCTCCACCAGCTTAACCATCCCCCCGAAACTGCTCAGCCCTGAAATCTCAGTCCATGTCCTGGTTTAGAGCAAGCTTGACATTCCAAGTGATAATTTCACCTCCCGAGGGGGCTCTCTCAGCTCCCTGCCTCTTCGTTTCTTATTCGTAAAATAGGTACAGAGGATTGAAAGGATATCAGGCGCCGCACAGAGCCTGGCTCAGAACAGGCACACGGCAAAAGTGTGTTTCTCTCTCCTTCTTTGGCTCTTCTTTACAAGAGGCCTTAAACCTGCCAGCAAAGAAGGATTGCACGTTGCTGGGATATTCTGTCTTCCAACGGGGAAAACAAAATCCCAGGTGGTGAGCGAGCGGCAACTCCCAGAAACGGTGACAT
Organism: Pan troglodytes; assembly: GCF_028858775.2. Lineage (NCBI taxonomy): Eukaryota > Metazoa > Chordata > Mammalia > Primates > Hominidae > Pan > Pan troglodytes. Next base: position 46,361,628 of record NC_086016.1, on the reverse strand, counting down.
CTGCCCAGCTCCAGCTTCCCCATTTATCCCTCGAGTTCAGTGCTCAAAAGGACAGGCAGGTGGCCAACCGCAGAGACTAAATTGAATGAAAAGAACCAGGATGCCATTGGATGGTCCAGGCTCGGCCGCGGCAGGGTGTGGGTCGTCAGCGAGACTGGCTCAGCGTTCTGTTTTCTCTCCAACTGGAACAGCGGGGCAGGGAGCCATGAAATGTTTCAGATGTTTGTTGGAGTTTCTTTTCTTATCCTCACGCATGTAGCTTTGGGAGCTGGCTGGAATGTAAGCATGACCCGCCTGACTCCCTTGCAGGGGAACCAGTATCTTTACTTCAGCTGGCTTTGACAGCACAGTCTGGGGACCCTGAGGCTCAACTGATGTGACAACTCTGAGTCTCTCCTGGGGGCAGGCCTTGGTGGCCTGTAAACTCTTGCTCCTGGTTTTTCATTTAAGGAGGCTCAGAGAAGGCAAGGGGCTGGCCCGAGGTCACACAGCAAATAAGCTGGGAGCCCAGAAGCTTGGATTCTCTTCCTTTTATGTTTATTTCAAAAGCCACCTGCTCCAAGAAGCCTTCCTGCACATGCCACCTTATTCCAGGCTGGGCCAGGTGCCCTGTGGACCCCCGAAGTCCCCGAGTTCAGAGCCCTGATCATGCAGCATTGCAATTGCTTTTAATGTAGCTGCATCCTTGGGGCAGAGATGGCATTGTGTGGGCACAGAGGCAGCAACAAGTGGTGAATGAATGAATGTCTGCACAATGCATGCAGGTCTTTCCCTTATCCTCAAGGTGGTCTCCTCCCCTGCACATGGTGGTGAGCAGAGCCCCTAACCACGAGGCTCTTTTATCTCCAGGGTGGCCAGCTCAGACCTGGAAACTGACAGCTAATTAAAATAACACGATTCATAATAACAACAATAAAAATAACTATCACATTACTGCCGCCAGCAATTACTGAGCATCGCTACAAACCAGGTGCATTTTCTGTCATATTTTATTGAAGGAGCGTGACAGCCATAGGAGGTGGGTACTATTATCCTAATTTTTCAAGTGATCAACTGGAGACTCAGAGAAGCGACTCCTTATTTGAGGAATGAAGGTTCCACTGGCAAATGAGACAGGTCAGAACAGCGGAGGGCACAGGGTGAGGGCTGGGGACTGGCCAGTTTGTGTTTGGCAATGACATTAGGGCTGTCCTAACAAAGTTTCGCAGACTGAGTGGCTCAAGTAATGGAAATGGGCTGGGTGCAGTGGCTCATGCCTATAATCCCAGCACTTTTGGAGGCCGAGGCAGGTGGATCACCTGAGGTCAGGAGTTCGAGACCAGCCTGGCCAACATGGTGAAACCCTGCCTCTACTAAAAATACAAAAAAGTAGCCAGGTGTGGTGGTGCACGACTGTAATCCCAGCTACTTTGGAGGCTGAGGCAGGAGAATCACTTGAACCCCAGAGGTGGAGGTTGCAGTGAGCTGAGATCACGCCACTGCACTCCAGCCTGGGTGATGGAGTGAGACTCCATCTCAAAAACAAAAAACAAACAAACAAAACAATGTAAATGTATTCCTTCACAGTTCTAGAGGCTGGAAGTCCAAGATTAAGGTGTCAGCAGGTTAGTTTTTCTGAGGACTCCAAGGGAAAGGTCTGTTCCAGGCCTCTCTCCTGGTTTCTGGGGTTTGGCTGGCAATCTTTGGCATTCTGTGGCTTGTAGATGCATCATCCCAATCTCTGCCTCCCCTTCTTCATGTGGTGTTTTTCCTGTCTTCAGGGTCCGCCTGCCCCACTCTTTTTTTTTTTTTTTTTTGAGACAGGGTCTTGCTCTGTTGCCCAAGCTGGAGTGGAGTGCAGTGGCTGGATCAAGGTTCACTGCAGCCTCAACCTCCTGGGCTCAAATGATCCTCCCACCTCAGCCTCCCCAGTAGCTGGAACTACAGGCATGCACCACCACGCCCAGCTAATATTTTTACTTTTACTTTTGTAGAGATGAGGGTCTCACTATTTTACCCAGGCTGGTCTCAAACTCCTGGACTCAAGTTATCCTCCTGCCTTGGCCTCACCAAATGCCGAAATTACAGGCATGATCCATTGCGCCTGGAGTCAAATTTCCCTTTTTTATAAGGACACAGTCATACTGAATTAGAGCACACTCTAGTACGACCTTATCTTAACTAATTATTGCTGCAACAATCCTATTTCCAAATAAAGTCACATTCTGAGGGGTGGGGGTTTAGAACATCAACATATGAAGGGTGGGGGCACAGTTCAGCCCCTAATAGTAAGTTCAGGGCAGTATCTAGGGGGCTGCAAGTGAGCTGAGCCAGCCACAGAATCAGTGGGGCCCGGCCAAGCACTGCTTGGTACTGGCAATGGGTTAGCTGCTACAGAGGGGACAATGGGGGCCACTGTGGGCAGCAATGCAAGTGGGGAGACCAGAAGCTTCTCAGGGAAGTGTCGCCTCAGTGCCCCATTGAAGCAAATGGCTCCACCCCCAGCTAGATCCTCAAATCAGAAACCTAGGATGTCCTTGCCCCTCTGCATTCCTTGGCCTGCAGATTCGAGCCTCCCTCCCCATCTTCTAAAGAACAGAATCCATTCACTCCTTGCACATAAGCAAGCACGTGTATAATCTAACAGATGGCAATGAATGCCTCAGGGGAAGAGCTGAGAAGGGGAGTGGGAAGCATCAGGAGGTGAGGGTGCTTGGAAAACGACCTGTCAGCAGAGGCATGGAGGAAGGCGAGGCAGCCACGGGCATCTCTGGGGACAGCAGAACTCTCTGGGAGTGAGAGCGGCCAGGGCAAAGACCCCGAAGCAGGAGTGTGTTTGACGTGGCCCCAGAGCAGCAAGGAGGCCAGTGTCCCTTGGGGTGGGAAGAGGTGGGTGGAGAACTCGGGAAAGGAGTTTAGAAGCCAATGGGTCACCCTATGCACCCCCTGACACAGAACTTGGTCTCTGGCCCAGCTTTTTTCCCTTCACTTCCCCATCTGGTGCCAGGAGAAGCCTCCATGTCCAAATTCCAGTCCTAGATCACATCCAGGCCCCCGGGCTGGTCCTCCCTATGCAATGAGCCTGGCTCCCAAGCTAGCAAGAACAAACAGGCAGGATCTTCATTATTGAAATCACTCTCTGTAATGCTATCATAAAACCCACAGGGACAGGCCAGGCGCGGTGGCTCACACCTGTAATCCCAGCACTTTGGGAGGCCAAGGCAGGTGGATTATGAGGTCAGGAGTTCGAGACCAGCCTGGCCAACATAGTGAAACCCTGTCTCTACTAAAAATACAAAAAAATTAGCCAGGCGTGGTGGCACGTGCCTGTAATCCCAGCTACTCGGGAGGCTGAGGCAGGAGAATCACTTGAACCCGGGAGGCGGAGGTTGCAGTGAGCCGAGATCATGCCACTGCACTCCAGCCTGGGTGACAAAGCAAGACTCCGTCTCTCTCTCTCTCTCTCTCTCACACACACACACACACACGCACACACACACACACACAAATCCACGAGTACAGCCATGAAGAAAATCCCCAGAAATAATGAAATAAAGACCATAAGCTCACTACCAAAAGAAACGAAATTCGCAAAAACTGCAAAGGGGAATCACAATCTTTCTGAATTCTCTCCTTGCTTCGGCTGAATTGCCACAAAGTACTTCCTTCTTCCTTAGGCTTTAATGGGCCCATGTAGACCTGTCACCGCGCTTGGCACAGGCTTGGTTTCTGATGGATGAAACAAAGATATGGGCCACTTGCTCATTGGGAACAGAACCCAACTCCCCGCCCGGGGTCTGCCCAGTGTTCCCAGGGTCCTGGGCAGCTGCTGATCCCAAAGATGCTGCCCCAAGAGCCCATTCATTCATTCATTCATTCAGCAGATTAGTACTGAGGTCCTAGAGGTGCCAGGCCCTGGGACGTAGCAGAGGGTAAGGCAGATGCAGACCTAGCCCTCGTGTGGCTGAAGCTCCAGATCAAAGGGGCATTGGTGACAGCGTGGTTGATAGTAAATTGCACAGATGTTCGGGAGTTGAGGAGCCGTGGCAGGAAACATAACCGCAAAGAACAGGGAAAGGGGAATCAGGATAGGGAGAAAGTGGGGAGGGCAGGTAGAGATCTTGAACAGTGAGATGGCCAAGGCCTTACAGAAAAGTCGGTGCTTTAGAAAACATGTGACATGGCCAGCTGCAGTGGCTCACGCCTGTAATCCCAACACTTTGGGAGGCCGAGGCAGGCAGATCACCTGAAGTCAGGAGTTTGAGACCAGCCTGGCCAACATGGTGAAACCCCGTCTCTGCTAAAAATGCAAAAATTAACAGGGTGTGGTGGCGGGCGCCTGTAATCCCAGCTACTCAGGAGGCTGAGGCAGGAGAATCACTTGAACCAGGAGGTGGAGGTTGCAGTGAGCTGAGATCGTGCCATTGCACTCCAGCCTGGGTGACAGAGTGAGACTCCGTCTCAAAAAAACAAAAAATGTGACAGAAGCAAGCCCATTAGCCCAGCGGGTATCTTAGGGCAAGTGTGTTCCAGAAAGAGGGTGGTGAGTGACTTTGCTCTGGTGAGGTAGGGACTGCAGAGGGGCTGAACAGTGAGCAGGGTCGTGGTCTCCCCACCTTCAGAGGGGTCCCTTGTGCTGCTTGCTGAGAACAGAGAGGGGGAGAGGGGTTTTACCCACAGCTTCTCCACACACATCTTGGCTGTGTGCTTCTGCCATTACCAGATGACCTGAAAGCTTCCCCAGGGCTGGGAAGACAGTGCTGGAATAAGGCTTGGAAAGTGAGTGCTCTCACCAGCTCTGTTGCTGACCCACTGGGTGTTCTCAGCCAAGTCACTCAGACCCCTGAAGGCTTATACAAAATGTCAGTTGAAATCGCCACCCGGCCAGGCTGTCGTGGGGTCTAAGCGGGAGAGTGCACGGGCACTTGCTATAAAATCGCAGGTGCTCCCTGAGGTCTAAGGAGCCTTGGGATGAGCCACCTTGACTCAGAGCGAATTCTCAAAAAGGGACATATATGCACAGAGCACCTGCCGCCTGCCACCTGTCGGAAGGTGCAGAAAGTGGGGGCGATTGGGGGCCACCTGGGTTCTCCAAAACCAGGAATTTACCTGCAAGCAATAGGTCCCTCGAGCAGCTCCTTCCTCGGGGCTCCTGGCTCGAATCCTTCTCCTTGCCTTGCATCCCTTCAATAGCACCCTGGGGCTGGGAAGAGACACTGCCAGGAGGCCCAGTCTAGAAACCTCCATGCTCACCTCATCCTGCTAGAGGCGGATAGAAAAGAGGGGTCTCCAGGTCCCTGAGCCTCAGAGCCCGGGGCAGGCAGGAAGAAGGCTGTGGGGCCCACACATCTCACCCCAATGGGCCCAGCAGCAAGCCCCACCAGTCTGGCGGATACAGAGAAAACTGGGAGCCCTGAAGAGTCACAGGGCTGTGTTGTGTTTCCTCTTCTGCAAGAAAGGAGGGGGCGGGCCAGCTGACCATCAAGAGGAAACTGAGGAGGGGGGTGAGGACAGTGAGGGGAGCTGTGTCAGTGCAGTGGACGTGGTGGCCAAAGCGGTCCTCTCCTGAGGCTCAAGTACCCAGGGCACCTGGGCCACAGGTAGTGACCAATGAGGACCAAGCCCAGAGGAGTCCCCTCCCCTCTACTGTGGTCTCCACTGGCTGTGACTGGGTGTGGGGCCATCGTGAGGGGGTACCAGCCCTGGGCCTACTCCTGAAAACCCCAGGAGGAGGGGCACCAGTGACAGATGTCCCTGACACCTCCCTCACCACCACCCCCAGCCCGCCAGACCTGCTTCCTGAAGGAAACTATGGGAATGGTTCAACTGCAAGCAAATTGGCCACATTGTAAGTCAAGCCAGGCTGTCCGGGGCTTTTCCTGCTTGTAAAATGAACAAGACCTGCAGTTCTTGGTCTCTGGGAATCACAAACCTCTCTGAGCTTTGAAAGAACCTAGAATCCTCTCTGCCAAGAGGCGCACACACGTGAATGCACACACTCACACAAAGGGAGCCTCCCTGACCAGAGAGCCTCTGGGGCCCCTTCCAGCTGGGACTGAGTTTCCACTGAGGTTTGTCCTTACCCAATCAGAAACTGAGAACCACAGTGGGGGCGAGGGTGAGGTTGAGGGGTCAGGAACACTTGTCACCAAAATTCCCAGAATTGCCCACAAAATGCCATGTCAGCAGGTTCCTGTATGCAGGCAACTAACCCATCATTAAATTCCCCGAGTCTCCGTCAGCCGCAGGCTCTCAATGGCCCTCAGCCAATTCTTCAGATTCTTCCCCTGTGATGCAGGCAAAGCCAGGTTCCCACTGCAGCCCTGCCATCGGTTTCGCCATCTGGTTCCCCCATCAGGCAGGGACTGCTTCCACCTGCCGTGTTCATTGCCTACTTAATATCAGTGAGGTGACGGGGGCTGGGGTGACGACACTGTGGCTGAGACAGGGTTAAATTGATCACATACTTTATGGCACCCCCCGCCCCAAGATGAGTCATTGTTTCAGGGGGAGGTTCAGGCATTTGTGGGAACTGGTGTTTTGTTTTGCTTTGTTTTTGAGATAGAGTCTCGCTCTTGTCACCCAGGCTGGAGTGCAATGGTATAATCTCGGCTCACTGCAACCTCTGCCTCCCGGGTTCAAGTGATTCTCCTGTCTCAGCCTCCTGAGTAGCTGGGATTACAGGCGCCCGCCACCATGCCTGGCTAATTTTTGTATTTTTAGTAGAGATGGGGTTTCACCATGTTGGCCGGGCTGGTCTCGAACTCCCGACGTCAAGTGATCAGCCCACCTCGGCCTCCCAAAGTGCTGGGATTAGAAGCGTGCGCCACGACGTCCGGCCTGTGGGAATTGTTTTAAATGTCAGCTGAGAAGAGGAAACATTCAAAAGTGGAAGGGAGACAGGGGAAACAGCATTTTCTGACCACTCACCCCCGCACAGGGCATCTGTCCAAAGCTGGACTAGGAAAACATACTCAGAGAGCTCTGGTAACTTACCTCAGGTCACACAGCAAGCGAGAAGCACAGTGGCAGGCAAACCCAGGCCTGCTGGGCTAGTTTCTACCCCCGTCACATGACCCTGGGCCACCTCTCAGGCACAGCAGAAACCTCTGGGCAGAAACACATCCAGGAAGACAAACCTGGAAAGCTGACAAGTTTGGAAAGTCGGGGAATCTCGTGCGAGGCTGAGACCTTTGGGGCCCCTGGGCAGGTGGGCTGGGGGGAGCTGTGCCATGCATGTGAACACCAGGCTGATGAAATTTGTCTCCATTCATACTTTCTAGTGTGGGGGAGGGGTGTCTGTGAACTTGGGGTGTCCCCACCCCCCGTGACTCCTGGACAAAGGCCACTTGTTCCTCAGAAGCAACCCCATCACCTGGGAGGAACTGGAAGGGGGTCTCAGGACCTGGCAGCCCCCCGCATAAATGGGGATGGGGCTCACACCCCCTGAGGCCACAGGCAAATCAGTTGAACCACAGCCTCCCAAGCCTCTAACACAAATCCCACCCCACCTGCCTGCCCATCTCGTCCTCTGATCAGACGGCAAGATGCAGCCACTGGGCGGAGTTTCCCAAAGCAGATGGCTGGCCCCAGGCTGCTGCCCTCCCACGCCTAGTCCCTGAGTCTCTTCTTCAAGGTCTTCACACCTTGAAGACTTATTGTCAGGGTCTTTTGGCAGGACTCCCCCAGCCCTGAGCCCCATGTCTGAACCACAGACTGACGTAGGCACCTCGGCCAGGCCAACTCTGGGAATAATAGCCGTGCCCAACCCAGCCCTCTCTCCTGGGTTTCCCCTGAGCCTGCAGCCCCTGGTTCCAGTCAACACCGAGCCTCTCTCACTGGTCCCACCAGGCAGAAGAGAAGCTGGCAGCAGTCTCCTCCCCTTTGGAGACTCAGGGTGGGACTGCGCCCACTCTCTTCCTGAAAGAGTGTCCCCACAATCCTCCCTCTCTGGTCTCTGATGTGAGTGAGGAGTCAGGATTGGGAAAGGGGGACCCCCTTCCTTTGCCTTTCTGGGGACTCTGACTAGTGATATCTCGCTGATGCTGGTGTCCTGGTACCTTGGTCAGATCATCCCACTGCAGGACGTTCCGGGCAGCTGGCTGGGCTGCTGGGCAGAGCCAGGCTGATGGTACTCAGACGGGGGCCTGGGAGCAGACAGCAGGATGATGCCTAGACAGCGACTGTGGTGCCAACAGTGTGGTAGTGGACGGAAGTGGACGAATTCACAAGGTGGAACCACAGAGCCTGGTGCCAGCCAAGGGGAAGCATCTGACTGGAGGGTGAGGGTGGAGATCTGGGCATAGGGTGCAGAGTTCCAGCTCAGACCTGCCTGCAGCCTCAGGGGCTGGACCGTTGGTGACATGGGTTTCATGCTCAAGAGGGAGACTGGGGACTTGGCAGCCCATAGATGAACAAGTGAGGAGGAAGGGTCAAGTTACAAACGTAACCCAGAAAAATACCTCCCAGCCTCTCTCTCTGCCTCCGCCTCTCCAAGTGAGTGGCCTAGAGCAACTCCTGGAATGCAGCCTTCACCCTCTGTGTTCTTGCTGAGTGGAAGAACCCTTACTCCTGGTCACTGTGGGAGGGTTTGAAGCTAAGACCCAAATGCAGGGACTCGCCCTCATTACACTGACTGTGCTTCGATTCCCCCGAGGCTGCTGGGTTTCAGGAGGATGTCATAGGATAGGGGTCCAGCGAATGGAGCCTGAGAGAGGCCACCCTGACCGCTGGAAACCTGCTCTGGAGTCCGCAGGTCAGGGGCGCCAGCCAACAGACACCTGGACAGCAGACACCTGAGCGCTCCCCTCCAGTTGGTCCATGGGGGGAGAAAACAGTCACTGTGATTTGCCGACCGCTCAGGACTCTGTGCAGCCATGGGGCAGGGGGGTGATGAGCTGGACAGCAACCCGGGGAAGGCATCCACTCCAGGGCAGCAGGCCCACCCCGGGCTGCAGAGCTCAGAACCCAACAGGCCTGCCCAGTGCAGCAGGGGCCACCTGTGCCAGAGGCCAGCAGCAGCCCGGGATTCAGCTGCATAACTGGTCTGTGCTGGCCAGGGAGCGAGGCAATGACGCCTCACAGACGCCACCCAGGGAGCAATGGGCAGTAGCATTTGCAGCTGGGCTCAGATTCCCACTCCACAGCTGGGAGTTGACCGTGGGAGGATCTCTGAACTTATCTGAGCCTCTGACTCCTCCTCTATGAAACAGGCATCAAAGAACACCCCAAGGATTGTGCCGAGTTCACTGCGTGACAGGAGCTCTGGGCGGCACATGAATCGCTTTGATTTGTTCCCATCGCTGCCTCTCACCTCATCTTCTCCAGGCCCCTGGGGATGAGCCCTCAGCCCAGATTGAATCCACCTGTCCATGTTCATCCACCTGCTGGTGTTGGCCTTTTGTCCTTCCTCCCACTCCAGGTCTGGTGGCCGGGGTCGTGGCGTGCGTGGGGACATCATTGTTGGGTTTCCCCTCCTCCCCTCCCTTGCCTACTGGGGCAATGGGAGCACAGAAGGGTCCGTGGCAGGAGCCTGGCAGGGTCAGACCTGATTTTCACCTAAAGTTTATATAGAGTGTTTCTACTGACGAGGATCTAGATAAACAACTGCATCATGAAATCTCAGGGAAAATACTGACCCACGTATATGTGAATCACTGGAAAGCAGAGGACCAGATTATATTTGATTGCCCCTAGTAATGGGGAGCTCCCTACCTGAATGGACAGCCAATTTAGACTGTTTCTCCCAGCTCTGAGAGTTGGGGCCCTTCCAATCCACCCCAAAGCTTTCCCTGCTGGTCCCAGCCTTGACTCTCAGAGATGCAGAAAACTTGGCCATTTTCTCTCCTCCCCAGCTTGGCTCTGCAGAGGTAATCTATTATACAAGTCACCACAGCAGTCCAACCCGTGGGGAAGCATAACAGCAACACCAAATGCCTACTGTGTGCTTCAGAAGCTCTCATTACGTGCCATTGACATGCATAGCTCACCCCACAGCGCCATGCCCCAAGGATGGGCCATTGTCCCCATTTTACACAGGGGGAAGCAGGCTAGGAGGCAAAGGACTTGACTGAGGTCATAGGCTGGGAGTGCCCAGTGGCATTTGTCCTCGGGCTGGCAGACTCCAGAGCAGTGCTGTGAGCTCTCAGCCACTGCTGCCTCCTCATATGGAAACGGGGTGCCAGGGGTAGAGCATGCGCTTGGCAAAGCTGAAGATGAAGACAGGGGCCTGGGGCAAGGGCTGCCATCCTCGAGTCCCCTGGTGGGGGTCAGGATTAGAGTGGGGGCCAGGAGGCAGCCCGCATCCTGAAGCAAGGGCCCTGACACTTTCCTCTCTGGGAAACAGAGATGCAAGGACAAGCAGCTTGTTCAAAGTCACTTGCTAGTAAGTGGCAGAGCCAGAGTTCCACGCCTTCCCCTACTCCAGGTGAGACCGCAAGGACGGCAGCCTAGAGTGCTGGCTCAGCACATTTGGAGATGGAAACTCTCCCCACCTCTGGCTCCCCTGCCCTCCCCAACAGCTGCCCAGGCTCAGCCATGTCCCCACAGATGCCAGCAGCAGCTGGCCACACTGCGGGGGGTGGGGTCCCTTCACTATTCTTAGCTCCTCAGGGCCCAGGCTCCGGGAGATGCAAGGTCACCCTCCTGTCCCTGAGAGAGAAGTGGCTTAGACTCAGCTATGCAGATGGAGGACCTGGGCAGCCAGTCTGCCCTGCTCCGAAAGGCAAGGACCCTGCGTGGTCCAGGGAACAGGCCAGCAGGCAGCTGGTGGGACCTCAGCCCCCAGGGTCCTTTGGCTTATCTCGTTTGCTGTCATTTAGGCATATACGTGATGCCACCATTCGGTCACCACTCTCCTATGTCACCTGGGGCCTAGGCTGAGCCTGGGGGACCTCTGTGCACTAGCGTGTCCCTGGCACCCAGGACACTGCCCTGCACGGAGGAAGGGCCTCCATAAATATCTGTTGAAAGAAATGATTCATCCATGAAGAAGCCCCAGTCTTATCTTTGAGAAATGCACTGCCTGGTGGGGAAGCAGGCGCTTTATTAATAACAATCACAGCCAGGCATTTGTGAAGCACTCTCTGTCAGCTGTGTCCTCAGCACTTTTCACACCTCATTGAGTCCTCACGACAAGACAACCAGGGGGGATGAGAACAAGTCTCACCCTCATTTTACAGATGAGGAGGCTGGGCTGGAGAAGCCAAGGTTTGCACACGGCAGTGGCTCCAGACCTCAGGCTGGAGACCTCTGCGCAGATTCTGGGATGGTGGCTGTGGCGGGGGCTGCAGAGGAGGTGAGGTTTCCCTCGACCCGAGTTGAATGGGCTGAGACGGGGGCTGGCATTTGGGAAGAGGCACCTTGTAGTCATGACCTGGAAGCCTGAAGGAACCTGTTGTTGGGGGGAAACCAGGGCCTCAGGTGTGTCTGCAGCTGCTGGTCATGTAACACATGGCAGACCAGGGCTGGCTGTCCATGGGGGTTGGGAGCCACAGAAGAGCTTGGGCAGGGAGGTGGCAGGATTAAGGTTGCATTCTGGGGCCGGCCACGGTGGCTCACGCCTGTAATTCTGGCACTTTGGGAGGCTGAGGCGGGCGGATCACGAGGTCAGGAGATTGAGACCATCCTGGCCAATATGGTGAAACCCTGTCTCTACTAAAAATACAAAAATTAGCCGGCTGTGGTGGCGTGTGCCTGTAGTCCTAGCTACTTGGAAGGCTGAGGCAGGAGAATCGCTTGAACCCGGGAGACGGAGGTTGCAGTGAGCTCTGTACTCCAGCCTGAGTGACAGAACGAGACTCCATCTCAAAAAAAAAAAAGAAGAAAGAAAAAAAGATTGCATTTTGGCCAGATCCCTCTGGCTTCCATGTGTAGGGGACAGGGGAGTGGGCCGGGGCTGCTAAGGGGGCCTATGAGGCAAAATTCAGCAGGAGTCAGTGGGATCTGGAATGGATGGTATTAGACGGCTGCAGCCCTAAGAGGTGGTAGGATGAGGGACCTAGGCAGAGATGGCCATCAGAGGGGACACCAGCTTCCTGGTGTGGGTGTCCAGTGGATGGAAATGTCCCTCCCTGAGGTGGGGGCAAATAAAACATACTCAGCTCTTATGTCAGCCTCTCACCTGCCCCTCAGGACCTCTCATCATCCTGTTTCCCGCACACCTCCCCTCCCAGGCTGCCCAGCTCCCTATCTGTTTCATCAAGCATCTGCCCCCATCACAAAATGCACATCCAGCCGTCTGCCTGACTGCCTGCCTGTCCACAACACAGACACCCAAGCTGCCCCCTCTCAATCTACCATGCATTCTCCCCTGGAAGAGTTACAAGTATTAAATGGGCTAATTCATCATGTAAAATGCTTGGAACAGTGCCTGGTACCTCAATAAATATTAGCTGGAGGTAAATTATTACTGCCATTATTGTTATTGTCTATTGAAGACCCACCACCCATCATTCACCCAGTAACCCCCCGAGCCATGCACCCCTCGCCCATCCATCTCACACTCACCACCTTACCCATCTACCTATCAACCCAGCCCGTCCTTCAGTTGTCCACGTAGCCCTCCATCTACCCAACCACTCATTTGTATAGTCATCCTGCCATAAACTTGTTCACCCATCATCCAACCGCCCATCATCTACTCACTCAACCACCGGCCCACCCATTCACTTGCCCAACCCTCTACCCATCTGCCCATCTACCCATTGTCTATCCATCTAGCCATCCCACCCATTCACTCACCCACCCACTCACCCATCCATCCATCCACCAATTACCTACCCATCCATCCATCCATCCATTTATCCACCCATTCACCCATCTATCCATTCACCTATTCCCTACCCATCTATCCATCCATCCCCCCATCTACCATCTGTTCACTCATGCCGCATCCATCTACCCATCCACACATACCCATCTACTGGATGCAAAGTCCTCCGCTCACCCCCCAGGATGCAAAGACATGGAAACTTGAATCTGATGCGGGGACTCTCAGTGTCTTTGGGAAGGCCAGGCCAACACCAAGCAATCACCTATTAAAACAGGGGCCTCTGCTCTAAAGGCCAGAGGGAAACAGAAAAGTGAGAGGCCAATCTGAGCAGACTAATCAAAGGAGGCTTCCTGAAGGAGGGAGAGCTTTCTAAAGTTGTGATTTCCCAGGGCCCTTCCCAACCTCAGTTCACTCCCCAAGCTTGCAGAAACCAGGTTCCAGTGTGGCTGCGCTCCACTCACTGCTCTTCTGCTGCCTCTGTCATTTCTGCAAAAATTATCCCATTATATTTTCCAAGGACAAGCCAAGCTGTTGAGGCAGCAAGCTCATGTGTGGCTTGGTAACAGTAATAAACCAGTGCTCCATGCTGAAGTCCTCGAGTCCACCTGTTGGCCTGGGGGAGGGAGGGGGAGAACTGGAAGGGGCCTGGGAGGCGGGAAGAGACGATCCTAATTACACAGTGGAATTAATCACAACACCTTCACTGAAAGGACTTCGCACATCATTATCTGCTGTGGGAAGAGCAGCTTCATTGGGGTGTGGGGAGAATTAATTAAAGTTGGGGACGCATTCAGAGGGTTGGAGATGAAAGGTACAAGGCAAGTACCAAATATGCTTATTAATCAAACATCAGTGCCAAGTTGCAGACGTGGCCAGACTGCTCCAGGTGTCCCGGGGGAGCTCAAGAGGCACCAGCCGCTGCCTGCCTCCCGGGCTGGCTCTCCAAGCCAGGCCTATTGGAACCACATATGCGACTTCAGGCGTGGAGACCCCCTCTGGGCTGGACCCTGTCGTGGGTCACACTGGAGACACTGAGCCAAGGCAGAACCAAACCTGACTCTCTGGGAGCTCCTGGCAGTGACAGAGGCACAGATAGACCGTGTCACTTCATTGGGACCAGGGCTGTGATGGGCAGGAAGCACAAAGGAAGCAGGGACCCAGACTGGGGCTCAGAGAAGGCTTCCAGGAAGAGGAGACAAATGTTCTGGGTCCTCAGAGATAAAAAGGAGCAAGAGAGAAGTCCAGGAAAAGAAAACAGAGAGTATAAAGGTACCTTCAGAAAAGTTGAGAGGCTACGCAAGCCTAGGGTGGCCTTTGGCAGGAGAAGGGGCAAGATGGCAGGTGGAATCCAGACTTTAGCCTGAAAGTAAATAGGGAGCCACAGGAGGGTCTTGAGCGGGAGAGCGATGCTGTTGGATACAGATCCTTTGGCTCCATGTGAAGGATGGCTCAGTGGGCCAGAGAATGGAGTCAGAGAGATTGTTGGCTACTGCCTAAGTCCAGGCAGGAGACAGTGAGTCTTGGACAAGATGGCACCACTGAGTACTGAGAGGGGAGTACTAGGAGGAATGGCTGAGTATCTAGAGCTAGAGGACCGAGGGACTCTGCCCAGTGAAACCAGCTCACCTAGGGACTGTGAGCCCCCGTTGTCAAGGTCAGAGTCCCATGCAGACCGGTCCCTATGTCTGTGGCACAGACCCATCCTGCGCTGACCGCCATACTCCAGAGTCCAGGGCGGGGCCTTGGCCAAGACAGTTTGTGGGTCCTCAGCCCTATTGACTCCACCCTGGGAGGCACCTGGCAGCCTGCAGGTTCCCATTTTTGCCCATCTGCACCCAACCCCCTCGCCAACCTTCCTCACTGCTCCCTCCCTCCTCTCCTGGCAGGCCAGGCTCTGCCCCAGGGTCCCCGAGCTGGCTCAGAAGGACAGGACCTCAGCTCTACTGACCAAAGGTGCTAGCCTTTTGCCTTGGGCAAGTCACTTTCCAGCCTCGGTTTCTTCGTTTGCGAGATGGGTGTGGTGATGACAGCACCCACATTACAGCCATTGAGATGTTTCTGAAGTGCACAGAATTGCGCCCAACGAGCGGCTCAAAACAGCGGTTGTGGTTACTGTCACGGATGATGATACCAAGTGCCTAGCCGAGCACCTTGCACACAGCAGGTGCTTAAGATACAGCAGCAGTGACTGCTGTATCTCAGTGAAATATCAAACTATAGGTACTGACTGCTAGTGGGGGCAGGCGGTGAGGACTGCAAAGCAGAGGCCCTACTGTGTGCCAGGCTTTGTGGTAAATCAGTTAGTTATATGGCCTCCACTGACCAACCATCCCAGGTCCCTAAAAGGGAGGAACTGTGGGCCCCGTTTCAAAGATGAGGAAATTGAGGCTTACAAAAGGAAAGTGTTTTGTCCAAGGGGGCACAGACAGGAGGCAGACCCAAGAGTCTGACTGCAAATCTGTTAACTGTCACATTGAAATGAAACATGAAGGTGGCAAGGAGGCTCACTGCGCAGGGGCCTTGAGCAACTCACCGGACCCTCGGAACCTCCATTTTCTCATCAGTAACTGAGGCTCATGCTGCTGGTCCTAGAAGGTCGCTCTAGCAAGCCAGGGTTCTGGGGTTCCATCTTTGCAAGCAGTGCTCCCAGATATTCCCATGGTGCCCTGGGGCAGAAGGCAGCCCATCCTCTCTCTTGGCCTGGGCTCCAGTACCCGGCGTGGCATTCTGGGGGACCTAGAGCAGGATGTCAGCAAACCCGACCGCAGAGGGCCTGGTCCCTCATGGGGCCTGGATCCAGGGTGGAGAGACTGAGGCCGAAGCAGCTCCTGGACACCAAGATGAAACCTGGCTTTCTCCAACTGAGAAAGCAATGTTAGCATAAATGATTCTGAAGGGTTTGGAAATCCAACTCAGCGCAGACAACATCTTCTACTGACCAGCTGTGTGACCCTGGACAGGGTACTTAACCTCTCTGATCCTTCCTATCCTCAGCTGTAACAGTGCAAAAATAATAGTTCCTTGCTCATGGTGGGCTGGTGGTGCTCATGAGGAAATGTTTGTAAAGGCCCAGGCCTGGCAGGAGGTTTATGAATCCAAGCTCTGGAAGCTGGAGTTTCCCTTCCTTTCTCCTCTTCCAAAGGAACCAGGGCTTGGCTGGTCCTGATCTGCCTGAGAGCCCTTGGACAGGGTCTGTGGAGTGTCCCAGGCCTGTGACCATGGGAACACCTCCCCCGGCTTCCTCATCCCAGTCTTAACCCCGTCTGGCCCTTGGGCATCTCTGTGGCAGTTCTGGTTCATCTCAGATGTTGACTGGTGACCAGGCTGCGGCTGGCAGGTGCCCACACAGGCTTGGGCCACCTGGCCAGGGCCACGGCCTCCACCCTGCCGCTCAGCCCCGGGCTGGCTTCCCCACAGCTGGGAGCCTCACAAGAACAGAATTCAGACAGTTGCTGGAACCTGCCGCCAAAGCCTCTTCTTTCCCTGGGCTTTATGGAAACATGAGATTTTGCAATAACAAAGGTTGCTCCGTGAGGCCAAGCCAAACAATTTACAAGATTGGGAGAGGCTGCTCAGCACAATCAAAGAGGCCTGGAATTCCAGCCTGGGCCACGGGGGCCTGAGCTGTTTAATCCCAGATAACCTGCCTCTCGGCGCCTGGGCTAAACCAGCCAGAAGCCAGTGCTGTACAGAGCCTACCAGAGCCTCCCACTGTGAGCTGGAGGGGCCCGACCAGCAATGAGCATGGAGCAGGTGGGGAAACCAAGGCCTAGAGAGGCAGACCCAGGATAAGCTCCCACTCCAGAGCTCTCTACTCTGTTCTTTGTTGCACTGAGGTCAGGAGTAGAGGCTTAGGGCGGGGGCTAGGGAGGGACAGATCCAAGTTCAAATCTCAGCTGTGCACTGCCAGCTGTGTGCCCCTGGGCAAGTCCCCTAACCTCTCTGGGCCTGTTTGATTTTTTAATCTGTTAATAGGGAATGCATAGAAGTGACTCCTAGGATGGTTGTGAAGATTCAGGTAAACCACCTGAGTGACACTGTGAGGCACAGAGCCCCCGGTAAGTGGGGGCCTTCATTCGGCTTCAGTTAAACAGAGTGTTCTGCCAAGACTCTGTGCCTAGCCCAGGAAGAATGGGGAGAGAAGGCACACTCCCTGTACTCAAGGAGCTGGTGACCTGGTCAGAGAAAAAAGGTAGATCTTAATCTCAGAGGGGCCATGTGACTCGTGCAGGGCACACAGCCACGAAGTTGAGGCTCCTGTTCTGGCCTGGGCTGCCTGGCTCCGCCTTGGGGATATAAAATGACTGGTCTACAGAGCAGAGCCCTCACCCTAGTGCCCCAAGACAGAAGCTCTGAGAAGGAGCTTCCCCAGCAGTAGCACGAGCATCTGCATCAGGGTCCTCAGATTTCTGCCCAGCTTTGCCTCTCACGAGCTGTGTGACCTCTGGCCCATGGCACAACCTCTCTGAGAAGAGGGTAGCACCTGCCCCTACTCCCTGCATGGATGCAAGGCATGAGCAGGTGTGGAGGGCGCTCAGTGAACTTCAGGGACTCCCGCACACACCAAAGATCCTGCCTGTCATCGTGTTTGTTATTATTATTACTGCATTACTCTGGGGCCCGCTGCAGGGTAGGCGGGGCTCTGTGCAAGTGAGGCTCATTGCTGGGTGCTCAGCTCCACCTGCCAATTGGCACCATCTAAATTCTCGCCGTCCCGGGCTGGGTTTCAGATGCCTGGCGGTAGGATGCAGTGAGCTGTGACAGCCGCCAGCTGCAGAGATGCCAAGCCCGGGTTAGACGCACAGCGCCGGGAAACAGGAGCGGATTCCGCCATTTCCCCAGATGAACCTGATGCCACAGAGCTGTGGGGAGGGGTTGAGCATCTGAGCTATGGTGGGGACCTCTCACTTCCCCTGGACAGAACCTCTGCCTCCTGTGAGCCAGCCTTGGGCTGAGGCCAGTCATCACTGTCCCCGATTTACAGAGGAGGACATGGGGCGGCAGGAGGTAGCCAGTCCATCTGGTCCAGGTCCCCAGCTGCTACGTGGGGTGCCAGGAGGCAAGCCCGGGACACAGCCACAAAGCCAGAGCCAGGGCCCTCATTCACCGGCCCCTCCCCCTGCCTGAGAGCCACTGTTCCAGCCACACCTGTCTCCTCAGCTCCTTGCCTGGGAAACTGTGATATTGACTATTGACAGCACTGACAAATAGCACCTACCCCACCTTAGGACGTAACGCGCATCACACGCTGAGAACAGAGCCCGGTGCTACCCGAGCGGGGCTTATCATCAGTGATCGCCTACAGATGAGGAAACTGAGGCCAGGAACAGCCTGCATCCCTGGGGTCTCTTGTGTTTCAGCTTTGGGAAGTGAAGTTGGTGCTCCCCAGTCCCCCAAGCCTCCTGGCTCCGTGTCACCTCATAGCCGATGTCCTCCCAGTGTGCCTGGGCTGCTCGGTGGTCCCTGACCCAGGGGCATCTCCATGGGCCCTGAGCCCTAGGACTTGGTGGGGGGCAGACAGGTCTGCACAGCAGCCTCTGGAGTCCAGGCATTTCCCTGGGAGCTCAGTCCCTTGTGAGACTCAGCTGCCCCCAGCACATAGCAGGGCCCCTGCAGCCGATCTTCTCCAAACTGATGGTGACGATGTCTTTTCTTTCCCACGTTGAATGCCCAACCATCGGGAGCTCAGACTTCATCCTGAAGGTACCCATGGAGGGTCTGTAAGCAGAGGAGTGGCGAGGTCAGGGGCTGTCCCCTCGAGGGACAGTGGAGGATGGGCTGTAAGGCTCTGCACCCCTTTAAAAAGGCAGTAGCATGAGTGGTTGCTGAGGACGTGGGTTTTTCTATTGCTGCAAAACGTAACAAACTGCCACAAACTTGGCCTCTTAAATCGCCACCCACCTGCTGTTTCACAGTCCTGGAGGCCAGAAGTCTGCGTGGGCTCAGTGGGTTATCTGCTTAGGGTCTCTCAAGGCTGACCTCAAGGTATCAGCAGGGCCGGGCCCTCGCCTGGAGGCTCCTGGGCTTATCTGGGGGTGTCAGCAGAATCCAGCTCCTTGTGGCTGTAGGACTGAGGTCCTGTGTCCTTGCTGGTGTTGGTTGGGGGCCCTGAGACCCCTGCACCGCACTGCCTCATGCCCACCCCTCTCACCCGGGGTCTCTTGGGCCCCGGCTGCTGTCACCAGTCAGAGAAAATGCTCTGCTTTTAAAGGACTCATGTGACAAGGTCAGCTGAGCCAGATCATCTCCTCTTAAGGTTTGCTGATCAGTCACCTTTGTGACACCTGCAAAGTTCCTTTCACAGTGCAGTGTAGTTACAGGGAAACACTGGGGAGGGGGGTCATGGTGTGGCTTAGAGCCGGGCCTGCTGCATGCACTTTGTTTGCAGACAGAAGCCGCCTCTTGCCTCCTGCCAGGCCTGGAAGAGAAACCCGCGTTTACACTTGTGACCAAGAGGGAGGAGGGCAGGCCAGAGAGGAGGAGCTGGGAGACTGTGGAACCCCCAGGGATGAGATGATGGCCTTTGGCAAACCCCACTGCTGGCATCTGTGCAGTGCATCTGGCCTGCGAGCTTCCCGGACCCCGGCACCCAGCTCACCACACCTTCCAAATCTGTGGGACCTCAGTCAGCCATGGCGATGATGCCTGCACACAGAGCAACTACTACGTACCCAGCCCCAAGCAGTCAAGACTCACAATACAGCAGCAGCCAAGATGCAGATTCAGCTCTGACCCCACAGCCAGCGCCCCTAACCAGTGGGCAGCCCTTCCTCCCTGTGACCCATCCCTGTAGCCACAGGGAAGCCATGGCTTTGCTGTGACACGAGGCTCCTGTGGTCAGTTGGGAGAGCAGGGACAGGCAGCCAGCCAGCCTCACCCACTGGCAAAGGCACAAGGGCGTCAGTGACCAAGCCAGCCTCACACCTCAGAGGAGGCCAGGGCTGGGAGGCAGAGGCCTGGCTGCTGGCTGGCTCCTCTTTCCCTCCCAGGATCCTGGGCCGAGTCTCCCCACCTCACGGCCTCCGCCTCTTCCCAGGTAGACAGGTGGAGTGAACACAATGCCCTCCAGGGCCCACCAAAGTGCTTCCTCCTGCCTGGAATTGATTGATAAATAAGGAAACAGAAGCTCAAAGAGGCGACAACTTGCCCCCGCCCTGTCCACCCTACCCAAGGAGCAGAGCAGCCACCCAGTCCAGGGCACTGCCCAGCTTGGCCACACCCTTGCCGGAGGACTTTGAAGGGGCAGGGTGCATCGAAATCTCTCTGAGCCCTCGATTTTGAATTTAGGAAATGGGGGCTGGGGGATTGGACCCCTTGGAGGAGGAAGGGGCTGGGGGTGGTCCTTGGGAGGGTGGGGGGCTGCTCCGCAAGGAAGTGGGGGAAGGTGAGGGAACGTGTCGAGACCTGGGACCAGCTGGTCGCACCAAACCGGAGCCCCCCACCCTGCCCGCCCCAGGGTCTTGGCCTCCAAGCACCACCCTCTCAGAAAGGAAAGAGGGTGCGATGCCTCCTGTCCCCGACTCCCGATTAAATGGCTGCAATTTTGATGTGGCAGGTGATCTTCTCGGGAAGCCTGGCTTTAAATTTAGCTCCCTCCCCAGCCAGCCCTTTGAAAAGGCTGCTCTCCACCAAGGGAGAGAGCATGAGTCATCGCCAGGCCGCCCTGTGAGCAGTCGCGTTTGCGGGGGAGCAGGCCTCCCGAAGTCAGAGAAATAGTAAATAGGGATGGAGGATGAAGCCACGACAGATGTGGGGTGTCGGGCTTGGCCTGGCACGCAGTAGGTGCTCAGAAGTGGGGCAGGGGAATGTCTCCCAGGGTGGTCTGCATAGTCACCTGCATATGCCTCCTCCAGCGCAGCCGGGAGCAGAGACGCAGCAGTATTTGTTGAATGGTTCGTGGATGACAGCTTACATGCTTACATGCTCCGTCTCACTGGACTCACACAATAGCCCCCGAGCCTACGCCCTCACCTGCCTCGGCAGATGCCTGGAGGGCGGAAGGCTTAAGACTGCTCCCCTGCCCCCAAAGATATCCGCATCCTAATCCCTGGAACCTGCCAGTGCTACCTTATACGGCAAGCAGGGAAAAAAGGACTTTGCAGATGGGGTTGAGTGGAGGATTTTGAGATGGGGGTATTATTTGGGATGATCAGGGTGGGCCCTAATGCAATCACAGGCATCCTTATAAGAGGGAGGCAGAGGGAGCATCCGCCCCGAGGCTGTGGGAAGAGGAGTGCAGGGAGATCTGAAGATGCTGCCCTCCAAGGCCGGGTGATGCCGCCGCAAGCTGAGGGTACCACTAGAGGCTGGAAGGGGACAGGAGGCTCCTCCCCTGGAGCCTCCAGGAAGTGCGGCCCCACGCACCCCTGGATTTTGGCCCAGGGATACCCATTTGATTTCAGACTCTGGAACTGTAAAGTGGGTGGTCATCTGGTTGGGGCAGCACAGGACACGAGTGCACAGAGAAGTGAACGGCCTTGGCCAAGGCCATACAGCTGGTGAGTGGCCAAACAGAGATCCAGACCCAAATCCATTCAGTTCCAAAGTCCACCCTTTTTCCTGCCGACCCCTCGGCCTCCTGGAAAAGCAGAAGGGACGTTGATGAGACCAAGTACCCACGAAGCGCCAAGCATTCATTTATTTTGGGTTAATCAACAGGACCATTGCCTGTTATGATCTTGTCTCTCATCTAATCCTCACATTGACCCTTTGAGGTCATTCCCATTATGCAAATGGGGAAACTGAGGCTCAGGGAGGCAAAGTAGTTTTGTCCAAGGTAGGCGAGCCCATGCTAGAGACAGAAGGTGAAGGTGCAGGGCCCTGGGAGCACTGCGGAGGGCAGCCCAGCCCAGCACATAGTGGGCCTGTCATGGGGTTATGAGGAGGCCATGGAGTGACCGCCCAGGACAGCCACCGTGCCTTGCAGGTTTGACATGGCTGGAGCTCCGGCACCTCACTGCAGAGGAGGCTGGGCAGGTGGGCTGGGCCACAGGCACAGAAAGAGGGGATGGAGTTTCATCCTGTAGGAGATGGAGTGACAGAGCCTTAACATTTGGGCCGTCACCAACCCGACAGTGAGCTTCTTTGGGGCAGGGACCTCTTCTGGTCTGTGGGTGTCCAGCACTACAGAGCCCCACCCAGTGGCAGGTGAAGGGCGGGAGGGAGGGAGGATGAGGGGGAGGGGCTCCACTAAATGATGACGCTTTCCACATGCCCTGAACACACCACACACACACACACACACACACACACACACACAGATACAAAGACACACACCACACAGACACACACAGACACACACAGCACACATACACACACACACACACAGATACAAAGACACACACCACACACACCACACACACACACACATACACACACACAGATACAAAGACACACACCACACAGACACACACACACACACACAGATACAAAGACACACACCACACACACCACACACACACAGACACACACACACACAGATACAAAGACACACACCACACAGACACACACACATCACACACACACACACAGATACAAAGACACACACCACACAGACACACACACATCACACACACACACAGATACAAAGACACACACCACACAGACACACACACATCACACATACACACACAGACACACACAGCACACATACACACACCACACACAAATACTACACACACACCAGACACACAGAAACACACACTACACATACACAGATACACACACCGCACATACACACAGATACACAGACACACACCACACATACACACACACCACACACACACATACACACAGATACAAAGACACACACCACACAGACACACACATCACACATACACAGACACAGACACACACAGCACACATACACACACACCACACACACACCATACATACACACACACACACAGATACAAAGACACACACCACACAGACACACACACATCACACATACACAGACACACACAGCACACATACACACACCACACACAAACACTACACACACACCAGACACACAGAAACACACACCACACATACACAGATACACACACCGCACATACACACAGACACAGACACACACCACACACACACCATACATACACACACACCACACACCACGCATACACACAGAAACACACACCACACATACCATACACAGATACACCACACATACATACAGACACAAACCACACATACACCACACTTACCACACATACACACCACACATACACAGACACACATCACACATGCATGCACACACACACACACCACCACACATACACGTGGAAACATGCACCGACACACTCACCATATAGAGATTCCAGACATGCACACCCCGAAAAGGGAGATGCCTCATTCCACCACCCCCGCATGCCAACAGCCACCGCACACCCCAGCACACACAGCACACACCCCACTCATTCACACCATCCACTCACACCTCACACACACACCATTCACTCACACCCTCACACACCACCACTCACATCTCACACACACACAACCCACACCACTCACACCCTCACGCACACTCACATACACTCACACACCCCCACCACACACACAAAACCACACACACCATTCACATCCTTACACACACGTAGACACCACACACCACACACACTATTCACTCGCACCTCACACACATACATACACACTGGCACCCCCCACACCACTCACACCCTCACACAAACCCACTCATATACACACACACGCCACATCCCCACACTACTTATACCCTCACATACAAACACACCACAGACCCCACATACAGCACACAAACAGCACTCACACCTTCACACACATACACCACTCACACCCTCACACACACCCCACATCCCCACACGGCTTACACCCTCACATACAAACACACCACAGGCCCCATACACAGCACTCACACCCTCACACACACACGCCACTCACACCCTCATGCACCCCCCAAACACCACCACACACCATTCACTCACACCTTCACACACTCACATACACACACACATCACACACCCCACAAACCACCACACACCACTCAAACCCTCACACACATCACTCACACTCACACACACAGCCTGAGACACACTTTGACACACATCACTCACATATACATATCACACTCATATCTTCATATATACACACAACACACCCTGCTCACACTTTCATACACACACGCATACATACACATTCACAAACACACCATACACACCGCAGACCACACACCAACCATACCACATACACACAATGCACACATACAACACACACATTTATACTCATATACCACACATGACACACAACACACATAACATACAACACACAACACACACTCATACACACATACACACACAACACATACAACACATACACAGCACACACTTTCAACAGTCCTATGTATACTCACAAACATACACATCTCACACATACCACACACACCACCACACACTATATATAACACACAGACACACCATAAACACACATCACACCCCTCATATACAGTACCACACAGACATATGACACACACAAGACACACACACCACTCACACACTCTCATATTCACACACACCACACTCACAAAAAACACAGCACTCACACACTCTCATATTCACACACATACCACACACACAAAACACACACCACTCATTCAGATTCTGTCATACACACATACATATTCACACATGTACCATACACCCCACACATTTAATATGCATACACAGAACACACATAGCACACGCACACACCAAACACCACATACAAATCACACATACAACACACACACACCACTCATACAACAAACACAACACACAACACACACATACACACACTATACACCACACACACAGACACCACACACACAACACACCCCATCCCAGCAACACAGGCAGCCTGCTGTGACACCCCCACACTTCCTCCCCTTGCTCAGCCCGCATCCCTCAACGCTGAGTGTCCCTGGCACTGAGAGCCTGAGACACGGTCCCTGCTAGGGCACAGATGACAGGCACCTCTCCAGCATAACAGCCAAAATCAGACGGGACAGTCTGGCAGGCACCTTCCAGCCCCGCCACCACCAGCACCGGGCACTTCTACCTGTTCCATGGCCTCTCTTGGCCTCAGTTTCCTCCGTCCCCCTCTTGGGATATTTGCCAGGCACCAGGAGAAGTATCTCATGGGCCCAGTCTCATTTAGTCCTCGAGACACTCTATGCGGGAGGCAGTGCTGTGACCTCTTTAGGAAAGAGAACTGACGTTCAGGGAGCTTCTGTGCCGTGCCCAAGGCCACCTGGCCAATTAGGGACAAAGTGCCACCTTGCTACAAATCCCATGAGCCTTCCCACTGGGCAACACTGCCTGCCCCTGTGGCTGAGCAGGCACTGCCTCCCTGAACCCTCACTGTGACCCTGACCTCGCCCTGCTGGGGCATTCATGGGGTCCCTCTGCCCCTCCCATGAGCAAGGCCCACATCGGCTCCCTTGGAGGGAGATTGTGTCCTGCTTGGGCAGCTGCTCAAGCCAGGTCCACTGAAGACAGGAAGGGATGGACACCTGTGAGACAGGTGGGGAAACTGAGGCACTCCAACAGTGCAGGCTTCCTAGGGTGGGTGCCCCAGCACCATTCCCACTGTCCAGCTGGGTGCCTCGGGCATGAGGCTGAGCCTCCCTCTTATCTTTGAAAGGGGCCCAGGATGTGGCATCGGAAATGCCATCTGGATTCCCAGCCCCATCAGCGGGTCACGCACAAGCTGTTGCCAGGCACCTCCCGCTGTCTTGGTTCCTCCTCAGTAAGGAGAGGGTGCAGCACTTGCCCTCGGTGCCTTCTCTTGATGTTTACTAAGGTACCTGTGAGGGGCCAAGGCTGGAGGACTGGGCCTGGACGTCAGGCAGACCTGGGCTTGAGCCCCGATTCTGCCCCTAGCTGGCTGTGTGGCTCAGAGCAGATGTCCTAACCTCTCTGAGTCCCAGCACCTCTGCTGTGAAGTGGGGAGGACGCTGCCCAGCACTGTGGTGAGGAACAAATAAAGCATAAAGAATACATCAAGTATAAAGGGCTCAGCCCAGTTTCTGGTGCGGTTCCATCAATGCTTAGAGAAATGAAACGAGGGCCACCATCTCAGGAGACCCAGGTGGGAGGATCTTGGGGCCAGTCCTCCAGGGGCTCCCTTCTCCCTCCTAAAATGAGGAATCGATAAAAGATCCTCATCTCCATTCTCTCTTGGGGCCCTCGAGGAGGCTGCAACCTTCTCCCCACGAGATCTCTTTACACCAGAGGTCTCCCGGCCAGGGACAGAGGAAGGTGGGGAAACGGGGGCTCACTGGCTTCGAGGCCACAGAAGGGCAAGCGCAGCCTTGTCCCGCAGGTGAGGGGTGAAATGGGGGGCAGACTGGAGCTGGGGGGCTGCCGGGTGGAGAGGGGAGAAGAAGCCGAAGAGGGGACCCCATGCAGTGGCCCAGGAGGGTCGGGAAGTGGGGCCTTTCCCACAGGAAACCCTGGCAGAGGAGCTTGTCTTATGTGAAGGGTTCTTGGCCCAAGCTGACCGTGACCCTGATCCTCCTGGCCAGGGTCTGGCTGGCAGGAATAACGTGGCTCCCAGACAAAGCAGGTGTATGTTCGATGGGGATGGGAGGACTGGGGAGTAGGAGACTGGGGTGGGAAGAGGAGAGGAAAAGGGAGTGGGAAGGAAGGAGGGAAGGAGGAGGAAGGAACAAAGGAGAGAGGAAGAACGCAGAGGAAGGAAGGAGGAAGGGAGGGAGGAAGGAAACGGGGCAGGAAAGCGGAAAGAGGGAAGGGAAAAGTAGAAGGAAGGAAAATGAGGAGGAAGGCGTGAAAGAACGGACGGAAAGGAAGTAGAAAGAGAGAAAGTGAGAAGCCACCGCAAACAGCAGGAGGGGAGAGAGAAAGAGCCAGAGGGGGAGAAAAGAGACCGCGAAAGAAAAAAAAAATGAGAGGAGGACGCAAGAGAGAGAGAGGGAGAGAGAGAGAGGAAGGGAGGGAGAGGAGAGCGCAGGACGCGGCGGGCAGGGCGGCGGGAGCTCGGCGAGCCCGGGCGAGGGGGCAGCAGAGGGCGCGGCGCGGAGCGAGCGCCAAAGAGTGAAGTGGGCAGCGGCGGCGGCGGCGAGCGCGGGGCCCGGCGAGCATGAGCGCGGCGGCGGCGGCGGCGGCGGCGGCGGGCGCGGCGCGGGGCTCGGGGCCGGCGGGCGGCCGGGCGGCGCGGGCCGCCGAGTAGCCGCGGGCGGCGACGGGGCATGCGGCCGGCCGCCGGACCCCCAGCCGGACCCCGAGCCGGACGCCGAGCCGGAGCTGCAGCCCCGGCCCCAGCCCCAGCCCCAGCCCCGGCCCCGGCCCCGGCCCCAGCTCCGCGCCGCGCCCGGCGCGCCTAGGAGCGGGCGCCTTCCGAGCGCCGATCAGGGAGCCCGGAGTCCCCGCGTCCCCGCAGCCCCCAGAACCCGGACAACTGTTGCGGCGGCGGCAGGGGCATCGCGGGGGCGTGGGCAGCCCCCGCACCCCAGCAGGCGGCTCCCGCGGGCGCCGGCTCCCGGCTACGAAGCGAGGAACGAGCGGGCGGCGGGCACGAGGTGAGCTGAGCCCCGGGGCGGGCAGGGCGGGGGCCGCGCGGGGGAGGGGCGCGCCTGGGCCGGGGTCCGAGAGCGGCGGGGAAAGGGGCCGGGGCGGAGCTCCTGGCGGAGGAGGGTCTGGGCGAGTGGGGGGCGGGGTCTGCGGCGCGGGGCTCCGGAGAAGGGGTGAAGGGTGGGCGCTTTGGGAGAGGCGGGTAAGGGGCATATGACGGGGGTCCGGGGCTCTTTAGAAAGGGGCTGGGGACGACCGGGGAAGGGTCCGGGGGCAGGAACCGTGCGGGACGGCCGGTGTTCGGCACTGGGGTCCGCGCCGGCGCTCACCAAGGTCGGGGTCGCTGAACCTTGGAGAGGAAGGGGCTGGGTTCCGAAGAGAGCAGTTCGGGGCGCACCGCGCCGGGACGCGGCGGCCGGGACCGGAATCCGCTTCCGAGGTGGGGACTGGCTTCCAAGAACAGAGTCGGGGAGCTCAGTGAGCTGGGAGCCCCGTGCAGGCTGCACGGGGACTGAGGGCCACGCTGCGGACCCCGAGGGGCCTGGGGGTCCCAGCTGGGCAGCGCAGGGGACGGGGAGAAGGACCCCTCCCAAGTGCGTGCCCCTGGGTCCTGGTCCGCCGCGCGGCCCCTGCGGAACCGCTGTCGCCTCCGGGGCCCGAATCAACATTGATCCCGCGCCCGGGGCTGGGGTGGCCCGGCGGCAGCCTCAGAAGCTCATTAGTGCCCGTGGTTGCCATGGCAACGAGACCCCAAGCGTCTCGAGGTTATATTTATTCTAATTATTATTATCATTATTAGTATTAGTATTTGTTACTCAGCCAGAGGAAAAAAAACGGGGAAAAAGCCAGCGCGTCCTGGCGCCTGCAACTGTTACCTCTTTGGAAAGAGTCAAGAGGATGTGGGCAAACAAGGCCGGGTCCATGCCCCTCTAGGGTCTCCCCCACTCTTGCTAGCTGCCCCAGCCTCACCCCTGGGGCCATCCGACAGGGAAGGGGAGTTATGTAATCTGCGGGAGAGCACCTCTGGGGATGCCTCTTTGTGTCTCCCCTACCTCTCTGGGCCTCCTGAGCCTGTTTTAAGTGATTGCACCTGTCACTTAAAGGCATCCCAGCCTAGGATGGGAAGAACACGAAGTGCCCCACACAGGGACTCTCTGGGGGTGGCCTCCAGCCCCCTCTCCACGGCTGTGTGACCTTGACCAAGGCTCCTGAGGCTTCCCAGCCCGTTTCCTCATCTGGAAGATAGAATGGCAGCCATGCCCACCACCAAAGGCTGCTGTGAGCTCACTCTGAGAAACCCCTGTCGGTTCCCACTGAGCATTGGTGGCTGTGTGACCCCAGGCAGCTGTCCACATGTCTCTGGACCTCAGTTTACTAGACTATAAAATGAGGGCCCTGCTCTGGGCATTGTCTAAGGTGTTTTCTGTCAGTAATGTCCTGTGAATCTCGCTGCTGGCTGGCTGTGCCTGAAATACCATCAAGTTCAGCTCTGTTCAGACCCAGACTGATGAGAAGTCCCTCCCTCCATCACCCTTTGTTTCCTCGCCTGGTTCTGATTGTCCAAACCTTGCTGGAAATCAGATGGTCCAGGGGTAACCATTGGGACTTTTCACCTACTGGTAGGCTTCAGCTTCGGTGAGAAATGTCATTCAAAAGCAGAATTCAAATAACCTTCAGGTCCTGGCGTCAACCAGTACAATCTCCATGCTGGTCACGGTTGCCTAGAATTGGGGGGTCGCTCCCCATCCCCTGAATCTGTGACTGCTCAGTGCGGGACACCTCTCTGCAAGCACCCCGTCTCCCCAGAGAGGCTGTCTGCTGTGCCTGTTCTGGCAAGAGATGACCAGGAAGTTCTGCAACCAGGCAGCCCCGGCCCCTCTTGTGGCTGAAGCTGAAAACCCCAGGCAAGGGTTTCTGACAGTTTCTTTCTTTAATGTCATCTTCACGCTGCGTTCCTGGCACTGTCTCAGGCATCTGGGAGGTATGGACTGATGAAGAGGGGTGAGGGGAGCAGTTTGGCTTAGAGCCACGTGTGTGTGTGTGTGTGTGTGTGTCCCATTCTCGCTCTCCTGAGCCACCCAGCCTGGAGCTTATCAGGGCAGGTGGACCGGATGAGAGGGGTAGGGGGCAGGGCCAGTGCTGCTCACTCAGACCTGTCAGTCAGTGAGTGACAAAGAAAGCGAGTGGGACCTGCCCAGAGTGAGACCAGCTGAGAGCCACTCCCAGTTACCAGTCATCCATCCATCCATCCATCCATCCCTTCACTCCCCTTCTTCAGCCAACTCCCCGAGCCCCCATGCCTGTGCTGAAGGGCCTCGGCTCACCCTTGGCACTCTCAAGGAAGCAGAGGAGGAAGTGACCCTGGACAAGCCAGCAGAGCTGGAGGCATCCCTAGGTCAGGTCACGAGGCAGTGAGGAGCTCCTGGGGGTGGGGAAGTGCACGTGCGGTAGGCACCTGTCCTTTGGAGCCTGGGAGAGGTTGGGGCCAGGGGAGCTTGGTCCAGAATGACAGGCGTGAATCAGCTAGAGGAAGGGGGAGATGTTCTGGGCAGGGACCCTCTGTGGGCAGAGATGCAGACACAGCAGGGCAGCTGAAGCCTTCTGGACGTGCGGGGCTGGGAGGTGGCTGCAGACCTGGAGGGCTGGGGGATGGAGCAGGACCAGGGCAGGAGACAACACTACCCCCAGCTTGAGTGAGGGTTTGAATAGCAGGGTGGGGCAGGGAGGAGGGGAGGGTGGCCAGGTTTGGAGCTTAGACAGCTTCTGGGTGGGCTGCGCATGGTTGAGGTGGGCAGAGGGAGAGGCAGTTTGGGCCAAGAAGGTGAATCTGATTTCCAGTTCCCTAGGACAATTGGCCAAGCCCTCTCCAGCCCCACCCCAAAGGCCACACTGCAAGAGGGTTGCCTCATGCCCAGGCCCTTGGCTTCTGGGGCGGGTTGGGGGGGCAGTGGCATGTAGACAGCAGGTCTGGCCACTTCAGCTGTCTGTGTCCACAGTACAGGACTTCACCGAACAGGCTCACAATTGCACCCCCCACAGCACTAGGGTTGCACTTGGCAGTGACAGCCCGAAGGCCTGCCCCGAGCCAGGTACCATGCTGAGCGCACTCGGAACCCAGCTTCCCACTTAATCCTCATGCCAATCTTGTCAGTGGCAACTGTGGATTCTGTTGTATAGATGAGAAAACTGGCCCAAAGAGGCTAATAATACATAACCCCACCAGGACCAGGCTCCCAACCACTACACTATACCACCTAGTGAGGGGTGGCGATATAGAGCTCCTGGGACACAGCACCAGGAAGCATGAGGGGACAGGGGCCCCGCAGTCTCACTCTCTAGTCATTATCCTGTTTACTTTCCAATATTACTGACCCAGAGCCTGGCCTGCCTTATGCTTAGATGAAAGCTATCCCCTCCCTTCTTAGGGATGCTTTGCCTCTATTAACCCAGTCTCGGCTGCTTTAGCTTCT
Organism: Pan troglodytes; assembly: GCF_028858775.2. Lineage (NCBI taxonomy): Eukaryota > Metazoa > Chordata > Mammalia > Primates > Hominidae > Pan > Pan troglodytes. Next base: position 46,330,861 of record NC_086016.1, on the reverse strand, counting down.
CCCCAGTTGACTTGTACAACAGATTCACAGGATCTTAGAGCGAACTGAGAGCCCCTTCCCCAGCGCCCCCAAGAGAGGCTTTTCCCAGCCCAGCTGCTCTTTCAGAAGTTACTGAAACAATTGTCAACCCCTAAGAATAGTGGGGCCTTGTTTCCTAAACACTAAACAGGCAGCGTTCTGGACATCTGAGCCAGGATGAGTGAGGAGGGTGACCCGAGGCCCTGCCCACCCTGGTTATGCCCTCCTGGGGACACCAGGGGACACCCATTCCATAGGCGCTGGTCTCACTCTGCACAGGGCCTGGCAGGGGGGTGGCCCCATCTCTTCCTCCCTCCCTTTTTGCACCCCTTCCCTCCTTCCTGCCTTCCTCCAGGGTACACATTCCTTGACCCCTAAGCATGAACCCCCTAGGGAGGTGGAGGAGACTCCAAGGTCACTGAGACCCACCCCCGGGCAGCTTCCAGCCAACCTGTTTAACGATTGACTCTATGAATAAATCATTCTCTAGCTGGGGCCGTGGATGTCCCGCTGGCCCTACTGATGTGCCTTCTGTCCCCCCACCCCAGTTATGATGAGCCCCGTCCTCCTTTTCCTCTTAGCTGTGGCCAGGTCAGAAATGTTCATCCTGACTTCCCCAGTCACTGGCCGTCCCCACTTCCCACAAGCCCAGGTTTTCTCGTTCAGCCTCTCAGGACACAGTGCCTCTGAAAGCGCCAGACCAGGCCCAGGCAGGGTCTCTGGTGTACGCGCACGTGTGTGTGTGTGTGTGTGTGTGCGCGCGCGCGCACCCCACTCTCCACAGCCCTCAAGGGGGTGGGCAGGGTGGCAGACAAAGACAGTGCCAGCAGCAGGCCTGAGCCTCGTGTGCTGTGCTCTGATGGGGAGAGGCCCCAGGAGCTGCTGGTGGAGGGGGCTGAAACCGATCTGCTTCCCCATATTCAGATGGGGACACTGAGGCCCAGAGAGGGCTGGGACCGTGTTCAAGGTCACACAGTGAACTGGGGATTCTTGAGGGCCAAGGATGTTCAAGCCTATGTTGCAGACATGGTGGACATTGTCCAGAGGCCTTGAGGAGCTTTGGGGAGTCGGGGGTGTGGGGAGGAGTACAAACATTTCCTAGATGATGAAATTTACACTGAAGCCCACCGAGGCACTCCTTTTAGGAAAGGGCTTCAGAATCGCTCCCTGCCTAGCCATCCACAGAAGCAGAAGCTGAGATGAAATGTAAATGCCTCCAGTCCTATATTTTTCGACATCAACCTGAATGGGGCGTTTACATCAACAGCCCATATCCCCCAGCCTGCTCTCCTTCCCCTCCCATCTGGGGCACATACTCCAGTCACCACCCATCTGCCTGCACGCACACCTACCCCAACAGATGTGTGCAAACGGCTCCCTCCAGAAATTAAGAAATAATGCATGAGTTTCCCAAATTACACCCATTTAACACTGAATTAAGTTCTGGAAGCTCTTAACAGAGCCCTGGGAGGGAAAAAAAAATTTTTTTTGTTCACACTTCCCTGGAAAATGAGACAAACCGTGATCTTTGAAAACCCAGCTACATAATCTGATTATTCCTCCCTGGCAAGCCTCAGAGAGATGCCCAGCAGAGGGAGGGGATGGCCGGCTCTGCCGCGGAGGAGAGATTTGCATTGGGAAATTGGACTGGGAAAGTTTGTCTCCCGTGCCAGATTCCGAAGCTCCTCGTTGTCGCCTGATGGGCTCAAAATAAAGTGCCGTTTTCTTAGATATTGGCACAAATTAAAAATAAAGGCAAATTCCTTCCATAATCCAGCGCGAGAATTTCCTCTGAGGCTCCCGGAGCTTGTCACGGAAACGATGGTGATTTGCTTTCACTTTGGGTTCCTTTCCTTTGTCGGGAGAATTGTACGTGTGCAGCTGGATTTACAGACCAAAAGAAATGCATTTAGTGTTCATTCATTCCACATTTCTGGAGCGTCTACCAAGTTCTGGACAGGGTGCCAGGCCCAGGGGGCGAGGAGGGGCGATTTGAAACAGGGTCCTTCCCTGGTGAGTTTTGCAGTGTATTTGTTGGGGGAGGGGAAGGAGAACTAAAGAAAAGCCCCTGAGAGGGGTCAGGGAGGGCTTCCTGGTAGAAGTGACTTTCGGCTTGGGTCTTGAAAGGTGTGTAGGAGCGTGCCAAGTAGGAGGCAGAGGGGCATTTCGGGAAGAGGAGCAGCCTGAGGAAATTCTTGGTGTGGGTCTCACACGGATGTGGCTTCTCGTTATGAAGGTTCCTTTGTGACAACCTGGCTGGACATGTGGCTTTTTACAAAGCCCTTTCATATCCATTATTTTCCACTGCCCTTGGGTAGCCCAAGGCAGGCCAGGTTTCCCTAAAGGAGAGAGCTGAGCCCAGAGACGGGAAGCAAGGTGGCCAGAGTCGCAGCCAGGTGGGACTCTGAAACCCAAGGCCCTGGATCTCATGGGCTCTGTGCGGGTTGAGAGCAAATAGAATAAGTTATTCTATAGAAATTCTAAAACTTAAAGAACTACAGACATGAATTCCAAAGTCTAGAAAGGCCCCTTTCTCCCTCCATGGGAGCCGAACTCCCTGGCTGCAAGAGGGGCTGGGCTTCAGGACCTGGGTCCCGGTGATGCCCATGCTGGGGCTGCCAGCTCTGAGCCTCGGTCTCTGCGTCCAGAAAATGTGCTGATGGAGCCTCTCTCTGCCCATTTGCAGGAAGCCTGGCATCATCCCAAGTCCCAGAAGGTCCAGGTTCAGCCTTCAGCTCAGTGAGAGTCCAGCAGGGTCTTTTTTTTTTTTTTCTTTTGAGACGGAGTCTCTCTCTGTCACCCAGGCTGAAGTGCAGTTGCTCAATCTCAGCTCACTGCAACCTCCACCTCCTGGGTTCAAGCGATTCTCTTGCCTCAGCCTCCCTAGTAGCTGGGATTACAGGCACACACCACCATGCCCAGCTAATTTTTGTATTTTTAGTAGAGACAGGGTTTCACCACGTTGGCCAGGCTCATCTCGAACTCCTGACCTCAGACGATCCACCCACCTTGGCCTCCCAAAGTGCTGGAATTACAGGCATGAGCCACTGCACCCAGCCCTCCAGCAGGGCCTTTGCTATTTAAATTGTTCAAGCTTCTGGGAGCTGGGCTGGAGTGTGGCAGTGTAGCATCAGCTGGGTGCAGCTGCCTGGAATCTGAAGCCCTAGGACAGAAAGGCCTTTGGAGAATGAGCCATGCAGCTGAGATGAGCCCTATCGTCAGGACAACGGGCCAGAGGGAGGCTCCGGGTGCTGATCTCAGGCAGGCTGCCTCCTTCCCCAAGAGCAGCCTGGAATTCCCGAGGCTATGCTGGGATTCCACACAGACAAGTCTCCGCTGCTTGCTCCTCACTTTGTGACCTTGGGCAAGTTATATAACCCCTGGAGCCTCAGTTTCCTTACCTGCAAAATGGGTTATTGTGAGACCAGATAAAATAAATTCATACAAAGGGTTTAGTTAGCACAGTGTGCATTCAATACCTTGTCCGCCTCTGTATTCTCACTTTGATACTGTTAACAACTTTGTGTTACTGTGTTGACATTGTTGCAGCCCTTCCGTGAAGCAGCCAGGCAGGAACCAAATCTGCTCATCCCCAGACCCCTAGAGTAGGGACCGCCATGCCTGTGGTTGTCAAATGAATGAGGAAATGAATCAGGTGAGCACTTAGACCAGTGGCAGTGTTTCTTACCCAGCACCGTGGCAACTGCAGACCAGGCAGAGGGGAGCCAGCTTTGGAGCCTGGGTTCTGATCTAGCCCCATCTCTTACTAGTGACCAATGGGGGCTGCATATTTCCCTCCGAGCCTCAGCATCCTCATTTTCAACATAGGGCTAATAATGATGATAATAACCTGAGTGGCTTGTGAGGATTTGAGGCGGGGATTGTAACATTTGGGACAGCTGGGTCAGTTACCTCGCTAACCGTTATGTTTTACCCCTAAGCTCTAGAGAGACAGTAAGAGTTCAAATCCCAGTCTCCACTCCTCCTGGCTGTGTGGCCTTGGACAAATTACAGCACCTCTCTGAGCCTGTTTCCTCATCTAAAAATTGGGATGATATCCACCTCTTCAGGAATTAAACGAGTTGCTCCAAGGAATGTGTTTGGTGCAGACGGGCATATAGTAAGTGCTCAGTAAATATAACTGGTATTATTATCACCACTGCTACATTTAAAAGCAGAAACACCAAGGAGGCACAGAAGCAGTGAAGGGTCAGAGAGCCTCTCTCTATCCTGGAAGGGTGGAGGCCACCTTGTTCCTAGTTTAGCTTGATAGTATCAAGTCCAGGTTTGGCATGCTTTGGACAGGTTGCTGAGAATGAAGGGATGATGGATGGATGGATGGATGGATGGATGGATGGATGGATGGATGGTGAGTGGGTGGATGGATGCATGGATGGATGAATGGGTGGACAGATGGATGAATGGGTGGGTGAGGTGGGTGGATGGATGGGTGGTGGATGGATGGATGGATGGATGAATGGGTGGGTGAGGTGGGTGAATGGATGGTTGGATGGTGGATGGATGGATGCATGGATGGATGAATGGATGGATGGATGAATGGGTGGATGGATGGATGGATGGATGGTGGATGGATGCATGGATGGATGAATGGATGGATGCATGGATGGATGAATGGGTGGATAGATGGATGAATGGGTGGATGGATGGATGGATGAATGGGTGGGTGAGGTGGGTGGATGGATGGATGGATGGATGGTGGATGGATGAATGGATGGATGGATGGATAAATGGGTGGATGAATGGGTGGACAGATGGATGGTGGATGGATGCATGGATGGATGAATGGATGGATGGATGGATGAATGGTTGGATGGATGGATGGATGAACGGGTGGGTGAGGTGGGTGGATGGGTGGATGGATGGATGGATGGATGGATGGGTGGATGGGTGGGTGAGGTGGGTGGATGGATAGATGGATGGATGGATGGATGGATGGATGGATGGATGGTGGATGGATGCATGGATGGATGAATGGGTGGATGGATGGATGAATGGGTGGGTGAGGTTGGTGGGTGGATGGATGGATGGATGGGTGGACGGACAGATGGATGGGTGGATGGACAAATGAATGAATTAGTGAATGAATGAAATTAAGATCAGGGCAGCCAAGGAAGAGGCTGAAGTTTGGGGGCAGAAGCTTCCCTTTGAGGACGAGAGCGACAAGGTGGGATGCGTTGTGTAGCTGGACATGATCTCTCTCTTTGCTGCATGAATCTTTGTTGACTAGGGATGGTGGCCCGAGTCTGGGGGCCCAGGCTCCTTGGTTCCCTCACAGTTTGGTTCTGGAGCTGGACAGAGCTGAGTTCAGGCTGTGACTCCTCAGCTTCAGCATAGGCAAGTTCCCATGCCACTCTGAACCTCTGTTTCCCCCTCCATAATGTGGGGAGAGGACCGGCTTGCAAAGATAACACATTTGAAGGTGGTTTGCAACCTGTAAAGTCAAACTGAAAGTCAAGGGAGGTGTTTGGGCTCCATGCAGTGGGTGACAGGGAGCAGAGGTGGATTTGGAGTTGGCGGAGCTCATGAAACATCAGCCTGGGCACTCTCTGGTCCCCTCCTGAGGAGACCTGAGGCACACGGTCAGGGAAGGGGTAGAGGGGGCACCTGGGGCAGTGAGGCAGCACCTCCAACTCATGGGCAGAACCAGGCCCAGGGATGGGAGTGCTCTGCCCAAGGCCCTTGGAGCCCCAACCTGATGGGGAGACCCTCACCTGCTCACCATAGCCCTATCCTGGGCACTTTGCCAACATCACCTTGTTTAATTCTCATAACTTTCTGTGAGAAGAGACAGGTTGCCATTCTCACTAGGAGCTCAGAGAGGCAAAGGGACTTCCCCAAGGGCACGCAGCCAGTATGTTGCAAAGCCAGGATTTGGACCTGGTGGCTTCTGTTCTTTCTGCTGGGGAGGCTGAATACACTTTGTGGTCAGGAGGGGTGCTGGTGTGGGGCCTCAGGGTCACCACACTCCTGTGTCCACCCTTCACCACCATGTGGTTTTGCCCAGCCTCCTGCCTCCTGTCTGCCTCGGTTTCCTTCTCTGTAAAATGTGTTCACAGCAGGCCCTCCTGCAGGAGTCTGAACCCAGGAGGGACCATGCAGAGTGCTCCGAAGGGCCGGCCCTCTCCACTCCTTGGTTGTTCTTTGACTCCTCTTTGGGGAGGAGAGACACCTGGGGAAGGTGTGGGGCCTGCAGGAGCCACAGAGGAGCTGCACTGGGGTTGGTCCCGCTTCCCTGCATCTTAACAACCAGGGGCTGGTTTCTGCTGCCTGCTGCTTCCTCAGAAGGGGGTGGGTGCCAGGCAGGCATGGGCCGGCCACTTGTCCGGTGCATGTCATGGGTTTATTCACTCCTGAGATAGTACCCAGGGCCCGTCCTCACAGGCTCACAGTCTGCAGGGACTCGTGAACACAGTCACCTGTTCTGGCTCCAGACTCTAGCCCTGTGTAAGATAATGCACAGGTGTAGGTGATGACAGAGGATGGGGAGCAATTCTGCCAGTAGGAAAGGGGCTGAGCATCAAGGGGACCTTCCCAGAGGAGGCAGCATCCAAGGAGGTGGAGTCTGAGATGACCAGGTTGACAAGCAAGGGGAGCGGGGATATTTGAGGCAGAGGGAACCATGCATCTAGAGCCTGGGAAATGGGTCAGGGAGACTTCTGGGAGCTCCGTATGGCTGTTCCGTGGCACTTGTGGAAAGCTGAGCAGAAGCTGAGGCTAAGCAGAAGCCAAGGCTGGAGGACTCTCGTCGCAGGTGGGTTAGTTACTGGATTGCTGGAGAGTTACTGGGTTTGGACATTACCCTGTGGACCTGGATGGCAACTGTGTGGCTGGAGCACTGCCACTCTCACTGCTGTGCCCGGGGCAGACATTGCTACCATTAGACATTGCTAATCCACCATCGTGGCAGGACCCTGGAGGCCTGCAGTCCCCCAGGCAGCCCCAGGCATGTCAGTGCCCGAGATGACACCTGTTTGTCCCTGCTGCTGTGAATAATGGGGATGATGATGCCCCTTCCCAGTTGCTTGTGTCTTGACTCAGCCCAAAACCCAAAGCACTTTCCATATGGAAGAAGATGGTGGGTTGTGGCTGGCCTCTGGTGAGACTCCACTGCCCCACAGTGCTGGCTAGTTCAGCTCTTCCTGCAAAAGCAAAGCCTTCCCCTCTAGGGACGAGCTGCTGCCAGGGCCTCCCTGGGCATGAGCACCACCTGGGAGTGCAGCCCTTCCTCCATCACCTGCAGGTCCACAGGCCAGGGGTCAAGCCCCGGACAGCCTGGACATCAGCTGGAGCTGGGCCAAAGAGGGGGTCACAGGGGGAGGGCGGCAGCCTGGCAGAATCTTAGGCAGGACTAGGAAAAGATCAGGAGACATCTCTCCTGAAATTCAAACAATTGGACAATCTGTTCTGGATCGATTTAGAAGCAGTGGAGTGGAAAAAAATTAGAAAATATAGTGTGAAAGCTATTTTCTCTCCCTCTCAGCTCACTTGGGCAGAGGGATGAGCTGGAGTTTATTTGCGGACTGTCCAAGGCCCTGGCCAGGGCCTCGCACCTCCTCCCTGCCCCCTGATCCACCGCCTGGCCCACTTATCCCCAATGCCTGCTGCCTTCTCCTCCATGCCCAGTTCTGGGCTGGCAATAGGGGGTCTCAGAGGGGCAGCATCCCTGTTGGTTCCAGGAACCAACAGTGTATAGGAACTCAGACATGGACATGGCTAAGATCGGACGTTTGTGTTCCAACAGGCACCCTGAGGGAGGTCCTTCTGTCCCTCTCTCCCACACTGCCAGACAAGGCCTCTCCATGCCAAGGTTAAGGTGTCTCTGCCTAGTTCACTCCTATACCCCCAGGGTTCAGGCCATAGAATCAGGGCTGGCACATAGTAGGTGCTCAGTAAAAGTTTCTTGCCTGAATGATGGAAGGAAGAAAGGGACGGGGGAAGGAAGGAAGGAAACTGAGGCTTTAAATGAAGTGACCCATTCACAGTCACATGGTCTGTTAGAGATGGAGGTGGGATTGGAATCAGATCCATCACCCTCGAGACCTGATTTCCACCCACCCCGCCGCCCATCCCTGGGGCCAGGAGCTAGGTCTGAGACATTTAGGGGCCTCCCACACTGACGACCCCTTTCTTTCCCCGGCACAGTGCATCCCACTCCTCCTAACACAACTCCTACATTTAATCTTTCACGACTTGAGCCAAATGCTGATTGTTTTAAAATAAGCATGTTTAGTGTGAGGCCAGACCGGAGTGGTGGGAAGGGCAGGAGAGCCGAAAGCCAGAGCCTTCCTTCCACATGGTCTGAATTGTCCCCGAAGGAAGCAGTTCCCTCTCCGCTGTGGTGTGGGGAGTTTCTGCGGCTGGAGGATTTCACCCAGGGGCGGGGTCTGCCGGGACATCGTGAGTGTGGGGACATCTGGCACTGGTGGGAAATGGGACCAGTGGATCCCAGAATGGTCTCTTGTGTTTTTCCCCTGTCACTGGGAGAGGGAGCTGTTCCCAGTAATGGGGAAGTGGTTTCATTTCAGGGAGTGGCAGCTCCCTCCTCTTTCCCCTTCATCCCCAAGGGCCAAGGCCAAGAGCCTGAGTCCTAGAAAGAACTTTGACTTGGAAACCCAACCGGCTCGGGTCCAAGTCCCAGAAGCTCAGCAGCTGTGTGATCTTCGGCAGGCAACACAATCTCTCCGAGGCTGTGTTCTCATCTGCAGACTTGGGCAGTAGCCCCTCCTTTTGGGAACATTGGAGGGGATGATACTTGTGAAACACCCAGGATAGTGCTGAACACATCGGAGGTGCTCAAGGAATGGCCTTTTCCTCCTGTCTCCACCGCGTGCGAGGCCAGGGCTTATACAGTTCCACTCTTACTTTGGTTCTGCCTCCGTGGCCTGGAGTCTTCACGGGCTACTGTCCTGGGCAGGTTCCCTGGCTGACAATGAGAGGCGAAGCCATGGTACAACGGGACCCTTTGAGCCCCAAGTGTCTGAGCCTCCATCCTTAGCCACACTGGGGACTTGTGGGTGGTGCCAGGTGTGGCCAGCGCCGCATCCTGGAGGGAGCCCCGTGCTGGGAAGTCAGAGATCTGGGTGCCAGTCCCAAGTCTGCCACATATGAGCTGTGTGACCCTCTGGGAGTGACAGCCTCTCTGGGTCTCTGTGTCCTCACCCGAGGGTCATGAACAGCCCTTACTCACTTCTCAGGGTCACTGTGCTACTCACCTAAAAGAACCTGTGTGACAGCACTGAGCAGGCCCCGAGCCTCCGGAGAGGATGGGAGGGAAAAAGGCAGCCCTGGTGACTGACCCCTCCTAACCACCTGGCATGGGCTCTGAGTTTCACATACATCATCTCATTTAATCCTCACACCACCGAAGTAAAACTGGGGTTAGCAGCCTACTTCAGAGGTAAGGGTCCAGAGAGGCTAAGTCACATGTCCAGGATCACAGGGCCAGCTGGCTTCCCTCCCCCAGGCCAGCCTGCACGTTCTGTTCTCTCTCTAGCTATGGCTGTGGCCACCCTCCGCCAGGCCTGGGCCCAGCACCCGCTTCCCCCTGGCATTCTGCACTTGCCATCCCAGTCCCGATTGCTTTCCTGCTGACAAAGCACTTTCATAAATACTTTTTGATGTTACCTCTCCATTCCCCAGAAATTTGTGAGCCGACACTCCCCCAAAGCAACAGCACACTAATTAGACTTCCATAATACCATTTACCCAGATGTCGACCGATGCTACGCAGTTTAGCAGTTTTCTCCCCGTTATAAGGGATGTTCCTTTTTGGAAAGCAGGAGGCCTTCTCTTGAAGCCTGGTGCATGGCATCGGGCCTGCAGAGAGGACTCTCGGGATAGAGGCTTGTCTGCCCTGGACTTCCGCGCCCCCACGGTGGGCTCCTGGACGGGCTGGACTGGGTCGGGGGGCAGCCAGCCTGAATGTGGGGCCTTCCCCTGGAGGGGCTTCTCTCTGCCTCTTGGTCCCTGCTCCCTCTCAGGCCCCTTGGTGTCAGGAGGCTGCAGTGGCAGAGCCCAGCTCGGGAAGGTCAGAGGGCCCCGTGCTCAGCAGACAGGGCAGACATGTTCACTAGCCATCCTGTTGCTTCCAAAGTGCAAACTCAGTATCAGAACAGATCTCTAGTTTGGGGACGACTAAGCAGAGAAGGATTCAACAGAAAGTGGAGCCTGGTGCTTGCTACGCTGCGGGGGAGGACGGAGAGGACTTGGGGAGTCTGTGTCTGAAGCGGACACAGTTCTGGGTTCTAAGTCTGGTGTCAGGGGGTCTGCCCTCCTTGCCTTCCCCAGCAATGCACCATCCAGTGGTTTATTCTTCCTGGGGGTTCGGCCCCCATGGGAACAGCCCACAGAGCAAGGCAGCAAACCTGAGACCAGAGACCACAGTGCCAGGGCAGCTGAGAAGTCCACCTGGCGGCACAGCAGGTTTGGGGTGTCAGGGGCCACAGGCATGGAGGCAGATGAGGTGGGAGGAGGCTGTTGTCTGTTCACGTCTGGGCCTAGGAAAGCTGATGGGGCCAGCAAGGGTTTGCAAGGGCTCAAGAAGGCAGCCGAGAGCCACTTCCTACCACCTTTGAAAGCACCTGTTTCCCTCGCTGTCCAGCCATTGCCGCCAGGGAGTCCTCCTGGGCGCGGACCGCCCCGAGTAAGGACAGGCCTGGCTTGCTGCGGGCCGGTGTGGCTGACCGGGCCCTGCTTGTCGGTGCAGCAGCTGATCCATTCGAGAGGCACGTCCTTCCATCCTGGCCCGGCTCTCGGAGCTGGATCGCACCCGCCCAGCAGCTTCCATGCCAATTACACAGAGTGTGGGTGGGAGGCTCATTAACCCCCAGAAGTGGAACTGGTCCAGGGAGTGGTGAGGATGGACAGGGGCCCTCCAGCCGACGATGGGGGGTTAAGCGTGCCAGGTCAGGGGTTGGGGAGCTGGCTCAGCACCATCCCTGTGGTCTCCACTGCAGCTCTATTTGCATAATTTTGAAGTTGATTGGCCTAAAGGCAACTTCGCTTAATCACAGCTGACAAGTCTCTGGTTGAAACAGCAGCTGCTGCCAATTAGCTGCGTTGGTGCTTTGGTTTGTTATAACTCTCTAGGCAGCAACCCCCAGCTCCCCCTCCTGCCCGCCCCATAATCTGCTTCAGAAGGAAGTGGCAGGGCCAGGTAGCTGCCCAGTGAACCTGCTACATGCTCCAGCCCAGGTCTTCTCGGACTTGCAGGTGCTGGGGAATGGGTTAGCACGGAGCCTGATTCAGCCGGAAGGGTGGCGCGAGAGCCTACATTTCCAACAGCTCCCGGGAGATGCCAGGGTTGCTGGTTTGTGGGCTGTGCTTGGGGTAGCAATGATCTCACCCAGAAGTTTGCAAACTGGGGCTGCCTGTTTGTGTGAATAAAGTTTTATTGGAACACACCATCACTCATTCATGTAGGATTCTCTACAGCTCTTTTTTGTCTATAACTGCAGAGTGGACAAAGACTGGGTGGCTTGCAAAGCTGGCCCAGCAGCTCTTCCTTGAGTGGGCATCAGAACACCCTGGAAAGCTGGGAGAGATGCAGATCCTTTGCCCCCCCACCCCCCACCCTGGTTCTGATCCAACAGGTCTGTGCAGCCCTGGTGCAGCCACTTCCGGGGATCTCTCTGTTCATCCTGGCCTACCCTGGGTACCATTCCCATTAGATAGCTGGGGAAACTGAGGCTCAGAGCGGTCACTCACTTGTCCGAGGTCCCAAGCTAGTAAGCTGTGGCCGATTCCCACCACATCCTGCATCCTTGACCCAGGTCCCTCTCCCCAGGGTGCACCACGTCCCAACTGGGTTCCCTGGCTTGGTCTGCTCCAAATCTGGATTCCACATGGGGGCCTGCTGTTTGTAACCTTGGGCAAGTCACAGAATGACATGTCCTGTTGCAGGAGCATGATGTGTGGGAGACCAGGTCTGTCACGGGCACTGCAGAGAGCACTTGGCCCCTGGGGGGTTATCATTGCCCTGCTCCACATCGATATGGGCGGTTTACACTGTGCAATGCCTCTCCCCTCCCTGCCCCGGACTGTGAATCCTTTGAGGGCCAGGATGGAGACCCATCCTGCCATTGCGGAATCACCTGAGGCCGGGGAACTGCTGCCTGTGAGCCTATGAAGGAGGCAGCAACTCCCCAGCAGTGGCTCAGGCAGGGCCCTGCGTGTTCTTCATCTCAGTCATCCTCTCCTTGACCTGGAGGGGCCAGGATGGAGGCATGGCACCATCCACAAAGGAAGAAACCAAGCCTCCTCGAGGCAGGTGACCCGCCAGGCAGGTAACAACAGCGTAAGAAGCAGCATTGGGATTCTGTGGCCCAGGTGATGTGGGGCCACCAGCTCAGTTCCAAACATGGAAATATAGGAGGATGTTATATGGCCTGGTGTCCTCAGTTTATAGATGGGGAAACTGAGGCACAGAGAGTTTATAACTGGGAGGGTCTCAAAGGGACGAGGTGTCTGCGGGCTCAGTAGGAGGAGGCTGGGAATTCATGCCGATTCCCTACTGGAATTGGACAGTTCCAGCACCACACCCAGCAGCCTGGGACTGTGAACCGGAAAAAAACGCTCCTTTCTCAGGGACCCCCAGCCAGGCCAAAGCAGCTTCTGCAGTCCCCACCCAGGCCCCTGTGTGGGTCTCAGCTGCCCAGAGGGGTGGGCCTGTGTGCAATGGATGGGGGCTGGGGGGTACTGTAATCATTATTTTTCTTTACATATATTTTGAACCTTGATTTTCTATTCTATTTTCTGGACTCCAGGTCATGGAGTCAGGCCCATGTCTCTCCCTGCTTCCTGGTATTCGCCCTCGGCAGTCCTTGCCAAGACTTCTTTATTTACTTGTTTGTTTGTTAATAATATAAGAAACATCCTTGACCCATCCCTCAGCCTGAGAGCAGGAGCGTCAGCCTGTGCGCTCCCTAGCAGGGCCCACTTCACCCCACGTCCCCCTGTATGCCTCGCTATACGCAGATGCACTCTCAAAAAGAACATTTTATTTACAGTTCTTTTTAGCCTTCTAGAAAGCGTACTATGCTGAACTTCATCTTTGGAGACTTTACTTTCTCTCTAGCCTCATAGCGCTGAGATGCCCCGTGATGTTCTGTGCGGCTGCAGTGCATTTGGGTAGCTGAAGAGTGTTCCGGTGTTTGGCCATAACACCATGCATTTTCCTATTCATCCACTGGGCCGTCTCCAGGGCTGTCTCCAGGTTTTTCCATAGCGCCGCTGTGAGCTTTCTAGAGCCTGGTCCCCTCGGCCGAGAGGAGATGTTGGTGCTTTTCCTCCCCCACAGTTGCTGAGGCAAAGACCCACTGTGCAAGAGGATGTGGTCACAGTGGCCTCCCTGAGGTGGGGTCACCTTCCCTCCAGGCGGCCCTCACCTCGGTCTGCCGGGCAGGTTGGTCTTTGTTGTGCTTCCAACCTCTGTCAAAGGTGAACTTTTAAAATTCCTGCCTCGTAGGGTGCATCGCAAGGAGTAAATGTCATTGGCGGACCCATACTTTGCTATGTCATAGGTGTTCCAGATCTGGTGCACAGGAGGTCTGCTTTGAACTATAACAAAATCCACAGGGCAGTCCAGGCTCAGAGAGACAGAGAAACGTGCCCAGGATCACACAGCTGAGAAGCGGCAAGGGACTTGAACCCATGTTCAAACCCCAAGCTCAGAGCCCTTTTGTTTCTCTGCTGCTATGCTGAGCCCCAGACAAGAGGCAGGAGGAACTTTGTGTGCCTTGTTCCCTCTGCCAGGAACACTCCCCCACCCCCACCCCCGCCCCACCGCCCGACTCATCCTTCAGGTGTCCACACCAGACCCCCTGGTCTGAGTCCCCAGCCAGGCGACCCAGGACAAGTTACTGAAACTCTGTACCTCAGTTTCCGCATCTGTAAATTGGGGATAATCACAGCCCCTCCTAATCATGAAGATTAAATAAATACCACCCCCACTCCTGGCCCCTACCCCGTCAGGCTGCATCAGGCACTCTGGGCGCCCATAGCCCCCTGGTTTCCCATCGTGGCACCCATCGCTCTGGGCTGCCATTGTTGGGACCGTGGCTAGATGAGGGGCACCCAGACCAGTCTGAACTCACTCTCTGTCCACCGAAAGGAATGGAAAAAGGAGGTTTATTTCTGGCCTGGCTCAGGATGGGCAGGCTTCCAGGGATGGGTGGGAGGCAGAGGAGGGCTGGCCTCCTTTATGGCTGCGTTTAAATGCCACCCAGAAGCCAGCCAAGGGCGCCGCCGAGGTACCACGATGCACGAAGGCCCAGGGGTGGGAGACAGCCATGGGCTGGGGGGGGTGCCTGGCAGCCAGGAAGTGTGGCTGCAGAGGCTAGCCAGGCCCCTGGGCTGTGTCCAGACAGTCATGGAAGCCACTGATGTGTTTCGAACAGTGGCAGGTGTGGGCATCCCCCGCCGTGTTCCTGCCCCATCCCCACCCCATTCCTACTGGCAGGGAGGACCCTCTGCTGCTGGGTGGGGACAGGCCAGGGGTAGGGGGGCAACAGCAGGAAGATCAGCCCAGCTTGGAGTCAGGCAGGTGCCACACACCCTCTGTGGGCTCTCGGGTCCCAGCTACCCTTCCTCACCGGGCTGGTGTGGGGACAGTTTGTTTTACCCACACCCCTCCCCGGACCAGGCTGGCCAGAGGGGCTTGTGCAGTGGTGTCACTGACCTCCATTGCCCAACAGAGACTGAGGGCCACGGGAGGGAACCCACGTGTATTGTGCCAAGCATCTGCCAAGGTGCAGACCTGGAGCCCGGTGCCCTGGGTCTAAGCCCCTGCTGCTTCTAGCTGTGGGATCTCACGGGGAGTGTCTCTAGTTTGCTCACCTGTAAAATGGGGCTCTTGCTGGTGCTCTGAGGATGCACAAGGCTGTAAGACCAGAGGCTGGAGTGCGTGGGGACTGCGGGAGCAGCCGCTGCCATCCTGGGCCTGGGAGGTGGCGGCCCTAGGCCCAGGCGGGAGCTGGACTCCTGCAGGGCTGACTCAGCGCCCTAGCCCCACTCCCCGCCCTGAGGAGCACACTGAATTCTTGTCAGCACACAGAGGCCAGCCTGCGCTGGAAAACACTCTTTTGCCTATACAAGGCTCGACCAAGTTGCTCTCCTTTTATTGGGGTTTAAGGTTGGTGGCAACCAGGAGCCGGGGAAGAGGCCAGCAGCTGCAGGGAGACCGCAGCCAGCGGAGGGGGCTTCTGGTCCCTCAGTCACAGGGCTCGGCAGGTAAGGAGCAGCCTGTGGAGGTTTCCAGGTCCTCACTGTGCAGGGGCACCTCTGTTCCTTCACGCTGAGCCTGGGGTCCCTGCCCTGGCTAAGCACTGGGTCTAAGGGAGAAGCCAGGCAAGGCTGCTAAGTGACTCCTAGTCACAGAAGAATGGGAGGGGCCGGGGTGACGGCTATGCCAGTGGGGCAAGATGGGGAGCAGGCTCTGATCTAGAGGGGTGGGAGCCCTGTGGGGGTGCACAGATGCTGGTGCTACTACGTACCTGCTGTGTGACCTTGAGCAAGTTGCTGACCGTCTCTGTGCCTCAGTGTCCTTGTGTCAAGAGCCTTGCATAGAGAGGGGTTGGAGAGAAGGCCAAAGGCTCGGGGGAGGGTCCGGCATGGCTTGAGAGCTGCAGAAGGCCTAGGGAGTGCTCTCAGGATGCCCTAGTCATGGCCTGGAGGGCATTTGGTTGGCTTCACAGGGTGAGGTGGGTGTGTTCAACCCATTTAGAGTCTGCAGTCCCAGTCCAGCATCACACTGGTACGAAATAAGTGAATAGATGAATGAATGAATGAATGAATGAATGAACAAATGAATGCATTGGCCCCTCCGAATACCCCTTCAAGGCAGGTTTGTTGTCCCCATTTACAGATTGGGAACCTGAGGCTTAGGGCTTTGGCTTCTCTTTACTCCAGTGAGGAAGGGGTTCTGGGGACCAGGGAGGCTGAGGGAGCTGAAGAGAAACCCAGAGCCACCCCCACCCCGAGGCGAGCGCCATGCCTGTCTTTCCTCTTCCTGCCCTGACACTTTAAGTGATTCATTCTTCATGTGATATTTTTGTGTTTCTCCAGTGGGAAAAAAATGCCTCTGGGATTTCCAGGGGTTGTTTTATCTCCATGGTGCAACCAAATAACTCAGGAGGACAGAGAGAAACAAAGGGTTGTTGAGCTGCAGAAGGCCCATGATTGTCTCGGCCAAGCTCTCCCTTTAATAGGAGAGGAAACTGAGTCTGGCCTGAGCCCCTCGCCCTGTGATCCAGTGTGGCCCCCTGGAGGACAGTGGGGCATCTAGGGCCTTCAGCAGGGTTGGGGTTTCCAGCTAAGCCCCTTTCAGCTGTGTGTTCTCGCTCAAGTCCCCCTTTCCCCAGGCCTCAGCTTCCTCATCTGTAAAATGGGATCACAGTGGTGCCTACTTCCAACATTCGAGACAGTAGCACATGCAGAGAACTTTGATGGGTGCAGAACTGGCCCAGGCCGGGGGCTCAAAAGGGGGAACCATTGAAACAGCTGAGTTTGTAACTTGGACTCAGAGCCCAGCTGGCTGGGGCATGGTGGATTCAGCAGGGAAAGGTGTCAGTGAGGGACAAGAGCCTTATTAGGGATACACTGGAATGGTTATCCACTGAGGGAGGGATCTGGGGAGATAGGAGAGGTTTCCAGGTTGGAGGTCACCTGCGTGCCTTCCCAATTCCAGCACCCAGGCCAGCACCCTTCGTGGCAGTGTGCTTCTCCTCGTGGCCCTGACCCTGAGAGCAGCCCCATGGAGCAAGTGGTATGCCCGCCTGGTAGGGAGACAGTGGGGGCCCAGGGGGTGTGAGCCGGCCCACCTCAGCTCCCCTGGACTTAGGGGGACCTGTCCCACCAGAGCCCTGGAGTTGGGTTTCTAGGCTAAAGTAAGGGACTTCCACCCAGGGCTGATGGCCCAAGGTCACTCCTGGTGGTGGCTGTAAAAGTTGAGGCCATGTCTCAGTTGAAGGAGATCTCCTGCCTGGATCTCTGCTGTTCCCATCTGGAAGTTTGCTCTTTGCAATAAAACAAACCAGGCCAACGAGTGCTAATGGAGTTCCTACTCTATGGCCAGCAGACATTTATTCAGCACCTACTGTGTGCAAAGCATGGTGGGGCGATGCAGAGGCACAAAATTTCCCACCCTTGAGAGCTTGTACTAGGCAGGGAAGCAGTAAACCAACAGGTAAGGCAGAGGGAAATCAGTGCCAACTAAAGGAACAAGCAAAGCATGGAAAGATGAACTGGGGAAATCAGACGTAGACATGGAGTTCAAACACAATTTCATTTGCCAAGGGGCACACAGGACCCTCTCTGGTACCTAAACCATCAGCTTTGGGAACAGTAGAGTAGGCAACATCGGATAAGAACGGTTTATGGATCAGCTGCTAATGTTCTGGGTGCCCTGCTAGCTTCTGGTCCTTTCTATGTTTGGTATACCTGCAAGGTGTGGGGCACGGCTCCCCTTTCACAGATGAGGAAGCTGAAGCCAGTGAAGTAACTTGCCTTAGATCACCCAGCTAATTAGTGATAAAGCTCCGATCCAAGGCCTAGGAGACTCGCTGCAAAGCCTATGTGGTCGTCCCCAGCACCCTGTCTGGAGTTGAGCAAACCTGGGTTCAGATTGCAAACCTGCCACCCTCCAGCTCTGGGCAATCACTTAGTTTCTCTGAGCTGTGGTTTGTTTATCTCAGCAATGGAGGTGATCATTGCTTATGTTCATTCAACCAATTAACACATGTTTATAAAGTGCCTACTACGTGTCAGGCCTCTGCTGCCCATAGAGATGAGCAAAAATGAAATGGTCTCAGCAGGGCTGGGTTCGGGGCTGTGACCGCTGCAGGGCTAGGCATCAGGTCAGCAGGGCTCAGGTCACATTGGCCGTTACTAGGGTGTGAGGTGCTGGCCCTTCTCACTCACTGTCAGCCGTGGAGCCCGGCACCCCAGCTGCAGGTGAACGGGCTGCCTATCTGTCCTTCTCCAGCCATACACTCTGGCTGCCTTGGTCCTGGCCAGCACAGCGAGGAAAGATGTCCTAGTTCTCTCCTGCCGCTTCCTCCTGCAAGCATGAAGGGGTCACAAAGACATGCTTTGATCTCACTTCATATGCAGGCATGGAGCCTCGAGAAGTGTTTATTCCTGGACTTCACGTTTCAGAGTGAGATTTCATAACCTCTAAGTGGATGTCCTGAAAACAAAAGTTCACAAACTCAGGATTAGGTCTGCACTGCCGAGGAAAGGCCCTGGAGACTGGGAAACTTGTGGAGGTTAAACATCCCTGATGATACATATGTGTACACGTGTGTACATGTGCGTGCTGTGTGGAGACAGGCATGCACACAAGTGCTGCCTGCAGGGGTAAACACTCTTATGAGTCGTGGAGACGGGGCACAGGAGCAGACCCCGGGATTTGAGTCCCCTCTCTGAGCCCCACATTCTCCATCTGTGTAACAGAGAGACTGAGGGTGCAGCATAGGGCTGGGTGGGAAGGGAACGGGTGAGGAATGGGGAGCATCGGGCATCGTGCTCTGCCCTGGGCTCGGGTGATCTGCAGCTGCTAGCCCCTGTCTCCTCGTCTGTACTTCCTGCCCTTCTGCTGGGCTGCTGCCTACCCGCAGGACTGTTGGTGAGGCCCCAGAGAGCCCTGCCCTGTTGAATTACTAATCCGTGCTAATGCTACCACTGCTAATCATCGTGCCCACATAGAATTACTCATCATTACGTAATCTACTGTCTGTGACCGCCTCCCCCCAGGCTGTAAGGCTCATGGCAGCGGGAATCCCCCATGCCCAGCACTGCTGGTCCACAGTAGAGACTCGTTAGGTGATCCCTGAGTGGCGACCAGGAGAGAAACCGCTCCCTGAACAGTGGGGTCAGGAGGGCTGATAACTGGGGCTGCTTGTGGATGAGGTGGCACTTGAGCCAGCCCCCATGGGCAGGTTCAATTTGGACATACACGGTGGGGAAAGGGATGCCCACGGGCAGGACCAGCTGGGCAAAGGCCCAGACTCCTGAGCTCCGCCACCAGCCGCTTCACACCCAGAATGCTGGGCAAGACTCATCCTCACCCCAAGGTCAGCCTCCCGCCCCCCATGACAGTAGAGTAGGTGGGATGTGTTTGGGGAACAGGCCACTTGTTCTTTGTTCTCCATCCTGTGGGGTTCAGGCCCGAGCGTGGCCCTTGTCTAAGGAGGGCCAACCCTGGGGCAGAGGTCGTGGTTCTGCCATCCTCGGCAGCCCATGCTCTGTTCTCCCAGCTCACTCTCAAGTTAGGACACAAACCAGGCACGCTGCACAGAGTGCTCCTGCCCATGCTGGCCCCAGATGAACCCCACCCAGCCCCTGCCCTAGCATGGCCTCCAGACAGCCCTAGATAACCCTGGGGACGGGGGAAGTCAGAGTGTCAGAAGCTCGCCTGGGGTGTGAGAGAATCACGGGGGGAGAACTGCCCTGAGAGGTGGCCACCCAGGATGAGCCTCCAGGCTACGGCTTTGGAGAGGGGAAGGGTGGTCCTAGCACAGGGTAACAGCATGAGTAAAGGCCCAGAGGCACCACAGACCCAGAGGGCTGAAGCTCCAGGAACAGGGAGGGCAAGATGGCCACAGTGCCAGGCCACAGGGGGCCTCAGGGGCGAGCGCAGCCTTGAACCCAAGGGGGCAGGTAGGTGATTAGGTGGGTACTTGGGAAAGCTGGCTCTGGGGGCCGCCTAGGGCTTGGGTTGATGGAAGATGCAGAGTCAGAGACAGCAGCAGCAAGAAGCACGTGGCCAGGCCTGTCCAAGGCTTCCATGCCTCACTTCCTTTAGTTGGTGAATTAGATGCCGATGTTCGTCCCCATTCTAGGGCTGAGGACACTGAGGGTCAGATGTCACCCCAGGTCACATGAGATGTGGTTACAGAAGGTGGAGCCAGGACTTGGTCCCAGGCAGAGGGCTCGACCCCCAAGCCCTGCTGCCCTAGACCCAGTCCCGCAGTGGACTGGAGGTGTCGTGCTTGGTCGTGCCCAGAAGTGGGGCGTGGTGGGCTGAGGAGGGGCTGGCTGGAAGCCCCCAGTGCTGTAGGGGGTCTCCAGGCATCAGGCCAGCATCCAGGCCTGTGGGAGCCTGAGGCCTCAGCCCTTCCCCGCAGGCCATCCTGCATCCTGCCCTGCCGAACCTGGCTGACACAAAAACAGATCCGTTGCTGTTCCTGGTGGGGTTTAATTCATCTTCCCAGCTCTGTTTCTCTTCACGTGCCCTCCTTCCTCTCCTTCCCCAGCCTCGCCAAGTTTGGTGTTTAAAAATAACCTTCAAATCTCGGAGCAGCAATCCCAGGCTGACCGGAGGGGTGGCCCGCAGAGATGCATGCCTGACTCGTGATTCTGGCCATGGTCAAACAACGAGCGTTCAGGAACGTCCCACTCAGCCAGAATGTTCTTCCAGTTGTTTGAGTTTTGTTGTTGGCCACGGACTACCATCTTAGGAAGTTTACCAATTTTCAGAGAAATAGAACCCGGGAGGATAAATTTAATCTGTCTATGGTAAATGTGCTTTCTGGGGTCCTCAGGAGGCCTCAGAAGCTTTTTCAGTGCCAGGAGGTAGAGTGAGCTTTGCTGCTGAGTGGCTGTGTGACCTTGGGCAAGTCACTTCACCTCTCTGAGTCTCAGCTTCCCCCTTCTGAGATGGGAGCTTGGTGATCCACCTCCTTAGGCTGACATGGGGGTCACCTGAGACAGTGCAGTGAATACCAGGGTTCAGCCTGCTGCACCAAGAACTCTGCGAGTGTGAGCCAGCCTGGGTCAGCAGCCCCAGGTGGCAGGGTGAGCCAACCTCGGTCAGCAGCCCCAGGTGGCAGGGTGAGCCAGCCTCGGTCAGCAGCCCCAGGTGGCAGGGTGAGCCAGCCTGGGTCAGCAGCCCCAGGTGGCAGGCAGCACAAGGCCCACAGGAGGATGGAGGACGGCGGATGCCCTTCCAGGCCTGTTCTTGGGCTGCCGGAGTGGTGTCCCACAGACCTCATTTGTGGGGCCCCTCAGGGGATGTTGCCCAGTGGTGTAACACGCCATCATTATCAGAGCTCCCAGATCCCAGGTCCCCTCCACACACGCCATCATTATCAGAGCTCCCAGATCCCAGGTCCCCTCCGCACACGCCATCGTCATCACAGCTCCCCGAGCCCAGGTCCCCTCCGCACACGCCATCATCATCACAGCTCCCCGAGCTCAGGTCCCCTCCACACACGCCATCGTCATCACAGCTCCCCGAGCCCAGGTCCCCTCCACACACGCCATCATCATCACAGGTCCACAAGCCCAGGTCCCCTCCGCACACGCCATCGTCATCACAGCTCCCCGAGCTCAGTTCCCGTCCGCACACGCCATCATCATCACAGCTCCCCAAGCCCAGGTCTCCTCCACACACGCCATCGTCGTCAGAGCTCCCTGAGCTCAGTCCCCCCTCTGCACACCCCGCGGAGGGACCCAAGGTGATGACTTTGGCCTTGTGAACATCAGTGCTATTGAACTCATGGCCCTGAGGCTGGCCGCCTCATGGAAGCCTGACTGGGATCACAGCAGCTGGCTGGTCCCCAAGGCCTGGGGAGGTTTCCAAAGTAGCTTTCTGACCTAGCTTGGAATGGGGAGGTTGGCTTCTAAGCTTTGCTGTCTCAGATCATTAGAAATGGAATTTTTACTTAGGTAACTTCTCGTGACGCACGGCGGGTTATTCTTTCTACTGAGGATTCAGCTTTCAGCTCTGGCCCTGAGCTGCCTTGGGGGCCTGGGGAGTAAGGGCAGCCCCTACCTCCTCATGCAGAATCCCCCAGACCCCTTCATCCAGAGTTCCCCACACGCCCCTGGGGCTTTTGTCCAGCATACAGGGCTGCGGCTTTGATCGCACATTGACCTATCTCAGGCCAGACTCGGGGGGTTGGGGGCACAGCCAGGCCATGGATGCCAAACAGACCCCCAAGGAAAGCCCAGGCTGGACGTGGGACCAGTGCAACCACAGCGTGCTGTGGCAGGGACACCTGCAGTGTGCAAATCCTCATGACCACGGGGTGTGCCTCAGGGCCCAAGGCTGGTGTCCCGCAGGGCTGGGATTCCCACCCAGTCCGTGGAACTCCTAAGCCCCAGCCCCCGCCTTCAGGCTGCACACTGTCCTTTCCTAGAACCACGTTGTCTCACAACAAATCTCTGCAGTGTGCGTTCATCTCTGGAACTGTCCCCCAGAGGCATAAAGGCCTCTCCAGCTCTGGACCCTGGGTCTGCGAAGGCAGAGGTGGGGTCTGCTCGGCAGATCGGGGGCTGAGGGCCAGCCCTGGCCAGGACCCTCATGGCCTAGTAGAAGAGGTCCTGGGAAGAATCGCATAACGGGAGGCTGCTGGGCACCCTTGCCTGTGCTCCCTGAGGGCAGGGACTCACCTCTTCTGTGTTCCTAGAGCCCAGCCCAGGGCCTGGCCCCGAGTGCAGGTCAGCAAGTGGATGTTGAGAGAATAAGTGAATGAATAAATGAATTAACACATGAATGAAAGAAGAGATAGAATACTATAGGCCTCAGTGGAGGGGCAAACTTTTTCCAGCTGATAAAATCATGGCAGGCTTCCTGGAGGAGGTAGTACTGAAGCAGCTTCTAAAGTGATGCAGGATTTGGACTCCTAGGGGTGAAGGAAGAGTACCCCCCAGGGGTGAACATCAGCCCCGCAACATCAGCCAGTACACTCAGGGCTTTGTAGGGAGTTGGAGCAGCAGGAGCAGGGGCCAGGCCTGTGGCTAAGGCAGATCCTCCTCATTCACTCAACAAACCTACCAGGTCTTGGACCTGAGCCCCAGCCACAGAAGTGGGGCAGCCCCACCCTACGGGGGCCAGAGGAGCTGGAGTCTGGGGACCTGTTTCAACTCTTATTGGGCCTCAGCTTCCCCATCTGTAGAATGGAGCACGGGGGAGGCATCTCAGAGGTCTCGTCACTCTCCACTCCCACAGAGCATTTTCCAGGGCTGATCCATAGGACTCCCCCGGAGAAATCCATTCCTGAGCACTCCCAGATGCTTGACCTCGGCTCATCCTCCCAGGAGGGCCAGAAGGAGGCCGGGAGGAGGCCCAGGCTCAGAGCAATTAAGCAGCTTACAGCTCCCAGGGACGAGCAGGGCAGTGGTGGGAGCAGAGAGGCCTGCGGGTGGATGGGGGCAGCCCCTCCCCAGAGGAAGAGATAGTAAGCTTAGTGTTAGGGGCCTGCGTTTCAGTGGCATTTTACAATCCTGATAGTCCCTTCCCTTGTTCTGGCAAACCAGACTTCACAAGGTCAGCACCTGACGTTCCAGCTCCCGCCACGATGCCCATGCTACAGGGGAGGAGACCAAGGCTGCAGAAGCAGGGCCCAGGCCAGGGCCAGGCCATGAGCGCTGTGCGTTTGGCCTTGAGTTTTGCCCCATCTCCTCGCTCCGAAGTCTCCAACCTCTGGGTGGCCCGAGTGGCTTTCCTTTCTGCCTGCCCAGAGCCCTAACTCTGCCCCCAGTAAAGCAGCATTCAGAACTGCCCTGGGACCCAGGTTGGTGTCCCCTCTGCTCTCCCTGACCAGGCTGTGAGCTCTGGAGGGCAAGGCAGCTGCTGGGTGGCTGCCAGGGCCCAGAGCAGGTGCCAGGACAGTCTGGGCAAGCAGAGGGGCTTGTTTCTTTGGACTGCGCATCGTCTTCCACCATCTCTTCTTTCAGAAACGTGTGGTCTGGCAGCAGATCCCTGCACTGCATGTTCAACTCTGAAACCGTCCTCCTGGGGGGCGGAGGGCCTCACCTGGCATGGACAGGATGGAGCAGGCAGGGAGTCTGCTCTGCAGATGGTGGAGGTGGGGCTGGGGGATGGGAGGGTGGTTCAGCCAGGCCAGGAGGTCCTCAGGGTCTCCCACCCGGGTGGGATTCGGGGCTCTCCAGGCCCCACCATCCTCACATCAGACCCTGCCCCCAAGTATGCAGGTGAGGTTCCTCGTGTGGACCCAACCCAGCCCTTCCACGGACCAGGCTCCACGTGAGGGGCTGTACCTGTTTGCTCGGGCTGCCTAGCAAAGCTCCTCAAACCAGGAGGTTTCAACAAGAGGAATTTACTCTCTCAGCCTGGAGGCTGGAAGTCCAAGTCAGGGTGTCAGCAGGGTTGGGTCCTTATGAGGCTGTAGGGGCGAATCTGTTCCTGGGGGTTCGCTGGCAATCTTTGGCATTCCTTGGCTTATATGTGCATCACCCCAACCTCTGCCTCCATCTTCCCATAGTGTCTTCCCTGCACAGGTGTTTCTGTGTCCAAATTGTCCCTTTTTATAAAAAACACCAGTCTTCTTGGATTAGGGAGCCACCCTACTTCACCCTGATGACCTCATCTTAACTAATGACCTCTGTGATGACCCTATTTCCAAACAGCGTCAACCTTCTGAGTCCTGGGAGTTAGGACTTCAACATGTGAATTTGGGGGGAACACAATTCACATACCATAACAGGGTGCCACCAGGGAGAGGATGGGGTACGGTACCTCTTCTGGCCCAGAGCCGGGCACATAGTAGATGCTCAGCAAATCAACTCCCATCTCTCATCTCTACTGCTCCCACCAGATACACGCAGGCAACAGGGGCTCTGGGAGGACGACGCTGTTACACAGAGCACTTAGATGGCCTGTCCTAGCCTCCGTTTCCAACTCCTATGGGAGACAGGGTGATCATAGTCTAAGTAATCCTGTCCCCTCAGGGCCCAAAGCCCTGTCTCTAGTGGCCCTCCTGATACCCCAACCCCAGGGCCTTTGCCCCTGCTGCCTCCTCACTGCACCCACCCCAGGGCCTTTGCCCCTGCTGCCTCCTCACCACACCCACCCCAGGGCCTTTGCCCCTGCTATCCCTCCGTCTGCAGCACTCTTCTTCCAGACAGCCACATGGCCTCTCCCGCTTCACTCAAGGGTCTGCTCAAATGTCACCTTCTCAGAGAGGCCCTCCTTACCACCCTTCTAAAGCAGCTCCCCCATCACCATTCTCTGCACCACTCCCCAGACACGCCTTGTTTTATTTTCCCTCGTAACATTAAAAAAATTTTTTTTTATTGTGGCAAAATATACATTACAGAGAACTTACTACTTTAACTCCTCCCCGCTCCTTTTTTTTTTTTTTTTTTTGAGACGGAGTCTCGCTCTGTCGCCCAGGCTGGAGTGCAATGGCGTGATCTCAGCTCACTGCAGCCTCCACCTCCCAGGTTCAAGCTGTTCTCCTGCCTTGGCCTCCCAAGTAGCTGGGACTACAGACATGCACCACCATGCCCGGCTAATTTTGTATTTTTAGTAGAGACAGCGTTTGTCCAGGTTGGTCAGGCTGGTCTCGAACTCCTGACCTCAGGTGATCCGCCCACCTCGGCCTCCCAAAGTGCTGGGATTACAACGCCTGGGTGGTGTGGGCCACTGTACTTTAACCCTTTTTAAGTGGACAGTCAGTGGCATTGAGTAAATTCAGTGTTGTGCGACCCTCCGCACCATGCACCTCCAGAACTTTTTCATCTTCCCAAACTGCAACTCTGCACCCATGAAACATTCACTCCCCATCCCCCTCCCCCAAGCCCCTGGCACCTTCCATTCTGCTTTTGACCCGATGACAAATCTCCTGTGAATGGGACTCCTCTAGGGACCCCATGTAGGTGGAATCTCGCAGTCTGTGTTCTGTGGCTTGCATAGTTCATAGGCATAATTCCCTCTGGGATCCCCCTGCTGTAGCATGTATCATAGTTTCCCTCCTGTTTTGGGAGAGTAATGTGCATTGTGTGACGGGCCACCTTTTGTTGATCCATCCATCCCTCGATGGGCATATGGGTTGCCTCTACCTTTTGACTAAGGTGAAGGATGCTGCTGGGAACATGGGTGTGTGTACGTATCTGTTCGAGTCCCTGTTTTCTGCGCCTTGGGATATGTACTCAGAAGCTCGGAGCATTTTAAACATTCATTTGTTTGCGTGTTGTCAGCCTTCCTGAGTAGAACACAGGGGCTCCAGGGAGGAACTGCTTCTATTTCATGCACTGCTGTGTGCCTCGTGCCTGGGAAGCTGCCTGGCTCCGTGCATACTTGTGGAGGGGTTCACGGAAGTCACCATGAAACCCTACACCTTAGCGACACAGCAGGGGACCTGGGTCCTGTAAGCTCCTCGAGGTGGCCGGGCCAGCCCGGGCATCCTCCTGCAGCTCTGGTGCTTGGCCACCAGCCTCTGCCGGCCGGTCATTTCCACCACCTGAGCCATCCGTCCTCCTTTGATTAAGTCTCATTTTGCCATGAAAAGAAAAGGAGGTGACAGTTGGCTTGTGGGGGAAGGTCATTCATTCCAGAAAGGAAATTGGATGGCGGCATCTCCATCGTCCGCACCCGGCCCCTGCTCCCGACAAACTCGCTCTCCTGCCCGCTGCCCGCCTGCCCGTCCCCCGCTGTGGGCAGGAAAGCCAGTGTCAGGCGAGACAGCCCACACCCAGCCTCTCGTGGCTCTCATTGAACAGGCAGCTCTGGACGGATCAATGCAAGCCAGACGATGACCAGTTGTGGCCAGCAGTCCTTGAACGTGCTCGCCGTCCTCTTCTCATTGCTGTTTTCTGCAGGTAAAACCTCCGTGGATGCTGGGGGCGGGGGCGGCACGTGGGGGTGTGGGCTCTTCCTGAGATTCGTGCTGGCCCATCTGGGGTTCTGGGGGCACACAGAGGCTTGCCTTTTGTCCTCCACCTTACTGGCACCCCTCTGGTGAGCAGCTGATGTTGGTTGCTGTGTGGTTGGTCTCTGTCTGTCTCTGTCTCTCTGTCTCTATCTCTACTGTGCACCGCAGCCCTGGGACTTCCCATGGGAGCTCAGCTGGCTGCCAGGACCCTCGGGAGAAGCCCTGACTCACATTCTCTCCTTCGCCCCTGCGAGACAAGGTTAGGCAGTGTCCTAGTCATCCCATTTTATAGATGAGGAAACTGAGGCTTGGAGAGGGACCTGACTTGCCTGAGACAAGGCAGTTAGCGGATTCTAGCCCGACCAGCCTCCTGGGCTGTCCCTGGGATCCCAGTTGAGGTTGCAGGTGGGCTCCTGCTCTCCCAGTTACAAGGATGAGCACAAACTAAGTCCTCTGCTCCTCCCAGCTAGAGGTGAGAGCCTAAGTTCAAGGGCAGCCTTGCTCCCCAGCCAGGGCCTGCTCCCAGCAAGGAGCCCCCTCTGGCTCTCTGGCTTCCTCTCCCTCTGTCTTTCTGTGTCTCTGGGTCTCTGTCTCTCTGTCTTTCTGTCTGTCTCTGTCTCTCTCTGTGTGTCTGTGTCTGTCTCTGTATCTCTGTCTCTCTCTGTCTCTGTCTCTCTCTGTCTCTGTCTCTCTGTCTGTCTCTCTGTGGCTGTCTCTGTCTGTCTCTCTGTGTCTCTGTGTCTGTCTCTGTCTCTCTGTTTCTGTCTCTCTGTCTCTCTGTCTTTGTCTCTGTCTATGTCTCTGTGTCTGTCTCTGTCTGTCTCTCTGTGTCTCTGTGTCTGTCTGTTTCTGTCTCTGTCTCTGTCTCTCTGTCTCTGTCTTTCTGTGTCTCTGTGTCTGTCTCTGTCTCTCTGTCTCTGTCTGTCTCTCTGTGTCTCTGTCTCTGTCTGCCTCTGTCTTTTTCTGTCTCTTTGTGTTTCTGTCTCTGTCTCTGTCTTTCTCTGACTCTGTCTTTCTGTCTCTGTCTCCATCTCTCTGTCTCTGTCTCTGTGTCTCTCTGTACCTCCTCATGCCCGCATGCTCTAACAGGGTCACCGACACCGGCCTGGTGGTTTTCAGCCCCTGCCCCTTTGCTGGGGGCAGCTCAGAGGGAGGCTATGAGGATGTCTGGGGGTGCTTGGCAGGGCTCCCCGGACAGCAAAGCCAAAGCCACGCCCACGCCAGGGGTCTGGGGGCTACCCAGCTGCTCTCCCCACCCTAGATGCTTCCCATGCTTTGGCTCACCTGGTCCTCACCATCCCTGGAGGATGGACCCACTCAGCCCATTTTACAAATGAGGAGGGTGAGACACTCAGAAGGAAAGCGGCCTGCCCGAGGTCACCCCTTCAGGGGAGGGGCCAGCCAGTGAATCAGGGCCATCCAGATGCAGGAGTTACGTGGAGCTGTGCACACAGGGGTGCGTTCATGGTTGAGGCTTCGGGGCCCGAAATGCGGCTCTTTCCTTTGCGTCCCTGCTCTGCTGGGGCCTCCTAACAGAGTGTCCCTCGGCCTGGAGTCACGCCATGCCCCAGAGCAGAAGCCCACAGATGCTGCCCTTTACTGCCCTTTACAGCCCCTAGTGCTCGTAGGGCCCCTAGTGCACACACAGCCTCTTTCTCTAGGTGGGGGCTGCGACTTGCTGTTTACAAAACGCTCCTGGGAGCCCCCAACCCGCCTTGGAGACCATGAGTCTTTCATCAGTGAGGGGAGGAGGCCAGAGAGGTCACGATGGCCTAGGCAGCCTCATGCCAGGACTCCCAACCGGTTGTCCCGGCTCCCAGCTCAGGGCTCTGTTGGCTCCGGGAAGGCAGCCGGGGAGGCCTCATCGTTACCAAATGGCCAAAGCCCATGGCGCTGACCGCCCAGTGGTGGCCTGGTGAGCTGGGTGCTGGTAATGGGCAGGACCCTTCCACATCCCCTAACCTCGCCGGGCCTGCCCTCCCCGGCCCCCCATCTCTGCATATCAGGCTCCTCCCAGTCCCTTGAGGCCCAGCTCAAAGGCTGCCTCCCCATGCTGCCCTACCGCTCCGTCCCTTCCCTCCCTGAGTCCTGTGGTAGCCTCACGGGCTGGTCCCAGGGCCTAAGCTAGACTTTCTGCCCAGCAGTGTGAGTGTGCCTGGTTCCTCCCCAGCTGCCCACACACTGAGCGTGAGCAGGGCCTCCTCGCTGACCTGGGCAGTGACCCAGACAGTGGCCGGAACTGGCCAGCTGCCTCTGCCCCTTGCCGCTAGGCCAGTGGGTCCCAAACCCAAGCCCATCAGCATCCCCTGGAGGGCTTGCCAGGACAGACGGCGGGGCCTACCCCAGAGCTTCTGATTCAGAAGCCCAGTGGCCTGAGAATCTGCATTTCTGACAAGCCCTCCGGGGATGCCCTCGAGGCCGATCAGGGGCCACACTTTGGGAACTGCTGCTCTGAGCCACAGTTTTCTCCCCTGTACGATGGGAATAAATGAGATGGGGTGAGACAGCTGTCTACTTGGGGCTCCCTAATAACCTCTACATCCCCAGAGGGGGTATTCTTCTTTCTTAAGGTTGAGGAAGAGAAGGGGGCCTGGAGAGCTCCCCTGGTTCCCCAAAAGCTGAGACCTTTCTCTCGCAGTGGTCATGCCCATCCCCACAGAAGAGGGTGCTGTCTGTGGGGGAAGGGGTGTGGAATTTCATGCCCCCCGCCGGAGGCAGCCTCAGCACCCCAGCACATGAAGGCCGCCTGCCCATCTTCCAGCCCAGCCCAGCTGGGACTCCCCTGCAGCAGCCCCGGGTGGGTAGGTGGGGAGCTGTGTGGGCTGCAGTCTAATAACCTCTCAGCAGACACAGAGCTTTCAACGAGCTGGAGGAACTCCTGCAAAGCCACTGCCTTTGTGGTTAAAGGAATGTATTCAGCCAGCGAAGCCCCTTTTCAGTGATACAAATTAGATACAGCGATCTCTTTTATGAAGATACTAATTAAGCCTGAGAGAGCGGGCTTTAGGTTTTTTCCATTGTTTTATTTGTTCAGACTTTCAGTCCTGTTTATCACCATCGGCACGACTCGTAAATACCATCCTGGGTTTGCAGTAGCATTGGTGGCTGAATAGGGGCCTCCGCCCCTGAGCAGAGTGGTGGGAGGGTTCCAGGCCAAGGCAGAGCCACCACCGTGAGGTGGGGGTGACTGAGGCAGGCCCTTGGGGACCTTGGGGCCTAGGGTACTAGTTTAGTAGAAACCAAGGAACGAAGGGTCTGCTGTTTTTGACACAAGAGGTACCCAAGAGGTCCTTGCACCTATGCCAGCCACCACCCGGGCCAGCCTGGGCTGAGCAGCAGGTCCACCACGGCCCACCTGGGAACAAAGAGCTAGTGATACAAGACTGGAGAGGGCCCCAAACTTTGAATCCAGGCCTGAGTTCCATTCCTGTCCCTCCAACACTTATCAGCTCGGGCAAGTCACCTTAGGTCTCTGAGCCTCAGTTTCTACATCTGTAAAGTGGGATCTCAGACTTGCTTGGCTGTGTGAGTTAAATGAGATGGGTCAGTGAAGCATACAGTAGGTGCTCAGTTAAGGCTGATTTCCTAATTGAGTGACTGCTGCATGTCAAGCATGTTCACCGAAGCAGGAGAGCCAGCCCTGCCCTCCAGGACCAGCCAGTCTGGGTGACACAGAGAATGTAACCAGGGCTGGGAGGCTCGGGGTAATGGGAACCCAGAGGTGAGGCTCACAGTGGACCACAAAGGCATCCAGGGGAGGGAAGAAGCAGGCAGGGCCTGAGAAGAGGCCGGCCAGCCCCCCTGCCTCTTGGCACCCGTGGACTGGTGAGGGACCCCTCTGAGCCTGGTGACTCTGTCTTCCAGTCTTGTCTGCACATTTCCGGGTCTGTGAACCGTACACAGACCACAAAGGCCGCTACCACTTCGGCTTCCACTGCCCCCGGCTCTCGGACAACAAGACCTTCATCCTCTGTTGTCACCATAACAACACGGTCTTCAAATACTGCTGCAACGAGACGGAGTTCCAGGCGGTGATGCAGGCGAACCTCACGGCCAGCTCCGAGGGTTACATGCACAAGTGAGTGCCACTCTGGGGGTGCAACCCCACTGCCTCAGGCCCCAGGCAAGGGGCCTGCCTCCCAAAATCGCGTCCCCTAGGGAGGCGGTTGGGTAACCGCTATAAGGTTGGGTGGGCCTGGAAGGAGTCTGGGAGAGTCTTTGGATGACCAGGGTTTTCGGCCCATTGTGCCTTCTAAGTTTCAGCTTTCTCATCTGAGAAATGGACACAGAGGCCAGGCGTGGTAGCTCACACCTGTAATCCTAGCACTTTGGGAGAATGAGGTGGGTGGATCACCTGAGGTCAGGAGTTCATGACCAGCCTAGCCAACATGGTGAAACCCCATCTCTACTAAAAATACAAAAATTAGCAGGATGTGGTGGCAGGTGCCTGTAATCCCAGCTACTCAGGAGGCTGAGACAGGAGAATCACTTGAACCCAGGAGGCAGAGGTTGCAGTGAGCAGAGATGGCGCCATTGCACTCCAGCCTGGGTGACAAGAGTGAAACTCCGTCTCAAAAAAGAAAAGAAAAGAGGGAGGGAGGAAGGGACACAGAATACTCACTTTGCAGGGTTACCATAGAAGCTAAGTGAGGTTAAGGATGTGGAAAGCTTTCAGGCGTAGAAGGCGCCTGGGCCTGTAATCCACCGGGTTCCTTCATTCATTCTTCATTCATTTAACAAATACTGATTGACACCATTGACCCAGAGATTAATCCCATGCAGTTCTTTTCCTTAAGGTGATTAAAATACATTGGAATCAGGGGCCTGATGGAGGGTACCGCAGGTGTGGAGAAAGAGAGAGTTTGCTGTTAGAAAAGCAATGAGAACACGCTAAGTAGAGTCATGGAGTTTCAAAACAGCATGCATTTCTCTATTATGAGTGAAGCTGGCCGTCTTTTCACATGCCTGAGAGACATTTGTATTTCTTTTACCGTGAGCTAGCTGTTTATGTCTTCTGTCATTTTTCTATTGAAGTTTTTGTTTTTTTCTTATTTACTTATGGGTGCTTTTCATATATGAAGGAAATATGATGAGTTGCAAACATCTTCCCATCTTCTCCTTGTTGAATGTTTCCATACAAATGTTTCCTCTGTGACTTTGACTTTATACTGCTTTTTCCTCATGCTTAATTTTTGTTATGTAATCACATTTTATCATTTTTTTTTTCTTTTATGGTTTCTGGCTTTTGCATCATACTAAGAAAGGCATTTCCTGCTCTGAGGTCATTAAAAATACCATGTTTTCTCCTAATTATTTTACGTTTTAATATTTTGTCTTTAAGTAGTTGAGCTCTCTGGAATTTACTTTGATGAAAGTTTTAAAGTTGGCATTAAACTTTATTATTCTTTTTTCAAAATGGGTAGCTGGTTATTCCAACACCATTTATTAAATTGGCCATCTCTTTTCCCCCGAGATGAAATGCAAACTTACCAAATATCTTAATGTACTAAATCTGAGTATTGAGGTAGAGTGTGATACGCAGTTGGCTTCACTTGCTCTGGCTATACACTAGTGCCTCACTGCATTAATCACTGTGACTTTTAATATGTTTTAATATCTTAGTGGGCTTCTCCTGGCTCTTTTGTCATACAAACTTTAGAATTAGCTATGTAGTACCCCTACCTCCCCTCAAAAAAATCCAGTTAGTATTTTTTACTGAGATTGTATTGAATTCATAGGTTAACCCAAGGATTGACTTTTTATGATGTCAAACATTTCCATACAAATGTCATTCCATTTGTTCAGATTTTCTTTCATAGCATTTTAGAGTTTTCTTCATATAGATATTAGACATATATTTTGCATTTATTTCGAGTTATTTCTTTTTATGTTGCTGTTGGGTCTTTCCTTCCACTATATCCTCTGAGTATTGTTAAAAGCAATGATTTTGAGATAGGAATTTTGATAAAAGCAATGATTTTGAGATAGGAATTTTGCATTCAGCCACCTTACTGAAATTTCTTATTCTTTTTTCAGTTGATTCTCTTAGGTTTCCAATTATTCCACTTGTAAACAATGATAATTTTATCACCCTACCTTGCTGTTTTTCGTGCCTCACTTCTTTTTCTTGTCTGATTGTGTTGGCTAGTCCCTCTAAAACAATCTTTAGAATTGTCAGGCTTCTTATCTCCTTCTAATTTTAATGTGATCCTTCAAATTATTTTCCCAATAAGCATGAGGCTGAGTTTTGGGGCAGATGTATTTTTTCATGATAAGGAAAAATCTTTTTGAAAAGGGCGTTTGTTGAAGGGAGGTGGTGGGTTGCAAGTGTGAGCCTCGATCTCTGTCTGATGTTGGGGCTGAAGGGCTTTGCCACCATGCTGCATTCACTCAGGGGGAAGCCGCCTGTTCCAAGTCTCCCCACCTCCCACCTAGGCCAGCTCCCCATCCTTCCTTCCTCAAATGCACGGGTGCTTCCCTTGAATCTCTCGCCATCTGCTCAGCCCTTAGAATAATTCTGTGTGTGAAGTCACTCAGCAAGCCCTGTCCATCATATCAGGGCTGCAATCAGATCTGGGATTTGACCCAAGCCTTGTATAAGACAAGGAACGAATTCCCTGAGAGACGAGGGTAGTGCCAGGACTTGGGTGAGGACCCTGTCATGCTGCAAGTTCTGGCTGAACGCCAGACAAGGCTTGGCAAAACAACCAGACTTCTCCAAGGTCTGGTGACTGGTGTCTAGGATCCTCATTTTGAAGCCCACAAGTTTCTATAATCTGCATATTTGCACAGGATTTCACACGGAACACTCCACTCCAGCAGCACAGGGGGTCCTGGCGGCTGCTGATGAAGAGTTGGGCTGCAAAGTAAAGGCCTTCCCCTGAGGAGAATGGGAGTATCGAGGATCAGAATTTTAACTTACATTTTTAATCGTTAGCCCTAGAAAGTGTTTATGGAGCACATAATATAGCTGAGTCTCTGCCCTCAACCTCATCATGCCACTGCAGCTACCTGGCAGCCCATCCTCAGCCCATTTTACAGATGAGGAAGGGGAGGCACACAGCAGTTGAGTCACTTGCCTGATGAAGGCAACGGTTAGTGGTGGAGCCAGCAGCCAACCCAGATGGGCTGGAATCACTTTAGTCATTCTGGAGCTTCTACCAACAGAGGCACATCCTACTGAGGAGAGGCCCCCTGAGCGGGGATCCCACCCCAGCACCACTGACATTTGGGACCAGGTCACCCTCCATGGTGGGGCCCACTCTGTGCATTGTGGGATGTTTAGTCGCATCCCGATGGCCTCCACTGACCCGGTGCACCTCCTCCCCACCACCCCGGTGACAACCAGCAATGGCTCCTAACAGTGCCAAATGCGGGGGCACAGAATCATCTCCAGTTAAGCTGCTGCCCTGGGGAGATCCCATCCCTTGTCATTCTCCAGCGATCTTCTCACCACCTTCCCTCTCCATAGCTGTGAGTATGGAGCCCACACAGAGGAGGACGCAGCTCCTTCTCCTCCCCCAGGCTTCTCCTGTCATAGGTGCTCCTGCG
This sequence comes from Pan troglodytes, assembly GCF_028858775.2. Lineage (NCBI taxonomy): Eukaryota > Metazoa > Chordata > Mammalia > Primates > Hominidae > Pan > Pan troglodytes. The sequence goes on along the minus strand of NC_086016.1, from coordinate 46,296,653 downwards.
GAGGGAGGCGTGGTGCTTGATTCTCGAGATCTGACAGCGTTTAAGAAGGTGGGAGCCCCACAGCCCAGAGGAAAGAGCACTTTTGGGCAGAATTCTCTGCAGCCCAGTGGAAGAGCAAGGGGAACCGGGGAATAAACAGCTGGTGGAGGCAGGGGGTCCGGGGGTCCTGTCTAGCCCAGGGGATAGGGTGGATAGACTTTCTTCTGAGGCCATCAAGTGTCCGTGGAGGGCTTTAAATGGCTTGATGCTGCATAGGCCATGCATGGGATAAGACCCCAGAGGACCTAGAGTGTCTGCAGGAGCAGGAGCCATGAGGGTGGCCTAGGCCAGACCTGGACCCCACTGAGGGGAGATCAAGAATTCGGGTCAGGGGCCATGGAAGCCTCTTCCCAGCTGCCCAGTTTCAAGGACCTTGGGGAGAGGACCCAAGCCCAGGGAGCCGACGTAGGGCCTGGTGTCCAGGTGGGGCTGGACCAGCGGCAGACGATGACTTGAGGATGAGCCTTGGGGAGCAGGATGCAGGGCTGAAGTCCTGGGTCATTGGATGGGTTGGAGAGGGCCTCTGTGTGCACGGGGACCCAGGTAGAGTCCACCTCTGTGCCTGTCTGTATTTGGGGCCCTGGCCACACGATATCACAGGCTCCTCTGGGCAAGACACCTATGGTGCCCATTAATCCTCACCATGGGAGGAAGGAGGGGCTGGGCCCCAGGCTGGGGAAGTCACCTGTCCCAGACCACATGGGTGATAACAACTGGTGTCAAGAACTGAGGGGCTCTGGAACCCTGGTTCTGCCACCCCTTGGTGCATCTAGAAGGCCAGGACTTGTGTGCCACTGGGGACCGCACCAGACCCCAGCTAAGAGGCTGGATGTTCCAGTATCCTAGACAGGTTAGCACTCACCAGCAGCCCGTCTAGATGGACTAGGCCAATGTGACTCCCGGAAGGGGCTTTATGCAGATGCAAGAGCTCCTGGTCCTCCCCCATCGCCCTTCCCCCGACCCCCGCCCCGCCACAGCCCTCCCTGCTGGTGAAACAGCCAGGAGGCGGGGCTGGTGACAGGGAAAAGGAGAGCGCTTCTGATGACTTATTTATTTGTATTTTTCTGGAGGAACAGAATGGTTTGTTTTGGTTCTGGCTGCCTGGCAGGAAGGCAGAGTGAGAGGAAGCAGCCTCGCCAAGCCCACCACCACGGCGAGATGCCCGCTTCCAGCCACGTGGGCCATAGAGAGACTGCGGAGAGAGGGGTGGGGCAGGGGCCCTGACGTGGTGAGAAGTGTACTGCCCTCCTTCCCGTGCCAGGGCACTGCCAGACACCAGCAATGGCGACTCAGACTCAGGTCCCTGGGCAATCTGTGGAAGCCTCCGTGTGGGGGTCGCGGCGGGCCAGGGCGTGCAGGGGATGTGGTCAGTTCTCTCTGGGGACAGGGAAAGTCTCTCTGGAGGAGGTGGCTGGGAGTGGCATCTCCCACAATGCATGGGCGTTCCTTCACCAGGCAGATGGGCTGCAGGGGGTGGGAGGTGGGGAGGGACTCTAGGAGGACAGAACAGTGCACCCAAAGGCCTAGCATGTGCAGGCATGGACTGTGGTCCCTCCCTTGGCCACGCGTGAAACCTCTGACCCCCAAAGCTTTGCCCTTCCCCAGGGGAAGGAAGTGAATGAACACTTATGAGGACTTCCTGCAACACAAGGGGCCTGACTCATGCTGACACCCTCCATCTGTTATCTATGAAGGACCTTCCACTAGCCCCGTTCACTAGGGCTGAGGCTCAGAGAGGGTGAAGCCCTGCCTGCAGCCACACAGCACACAGGGGACACAGCAGGGTTTGAGTCAGCCGTATCGGTCATCCTGGGCTTAGTTATGCCAAGGGGAGGAGCACCCTCAGAGGTCCCAGGAGCTTGAGAAGCGAAGGCTTCCTTTTGGCTCATACTCTGGGTCCTTCTTGGGCTCTTTGGTTCTATGTGTAAAGCATTCTGTGACGAGGCCGTAGAAGCAGCCCCCATCCCGGGTAGGATGGCCCTGCTGTAGAAGGAGAAGGCAGTGGTGAAGCCACACACGTCGTGTCTCTAAGCTTCTGCTCAGAAGTGGCCACAGCATTTTTGCTCATGTTTTATTGGCCGAAGCACGTCACTTGTCCAAGCCTGTTACCAGTGGGGTGAGGAGAGACGGAGGGATTGACCCTATTGGGAACACCCTCAGCCAGGCGCAGTGGTATTTTGATAGTAATAGACTCTGCTTCACCAGGTATATCCAGGCCCAAAGCCCACACACTGCCACTGCCCTAGACAACCTCAATCCTGCTGTGTGACCTTGGGCAAGGCACTTTGCCTCTGGGTCTAGACCTATTAAGCACTCTCTCTGTGCCTTAATCACACGAGCCAGCATTCGAGGGCTCTGTCTCTCTCCAGGCCCTCGTGTTATCTCACAGCCTCACACTTACACCATGAAGTAGGTGTAAGTATCCCCATTTCACAGACAAGGAAACTGAAGCTCAGTTTCCCAAAATCACAGAGAGAATTTTGCCAAGCTGGGATTTGGATTCACACAGCCTTGACTTCTTGAGCCCACACCTTAGTTGCCAGAGTCATCCACCTTGTCTCATGGACCCGAGGCCACTCCTGCCAATGGGCTCCATACTCCCGTTTTTTGTTTTGTTTTGTTTTGTTTTTTTGAGACTGAGTTTCCCTCTTGTTGCCCAGGCTGGAGTACAATGGCACAATCACAGCTCACCACAACCTCCGCCTCCCGGGTTAAAGCAATTCCCCTGCCTCAGCCTCTCAAGTAGCTGGGATTACAGGTGCCTGCCACCACGCCCAGCTAATTTTGTGTTTTTAGTAGAGACGGGGTTTCTCCGTATTAGTCAGGCTGGTCTCAAACTCCTGACCTCAGGTGATCCACCCACTTCGGCCTCCCAGAGTGCTGGGATTACAGGTGTGAGCCACTGCACCCAGCAGGCCATACTCCCATTTTTTAGACGAGGTTGGCAGAGGGGCCATCGGCCATCTTCCAGCTGAGCTGATGTTTCGTTCTGGCTTGCTGGCCTCAGGAACTCTCCTCCTCCACCCTCAAATGTGACTGCCTGGTGGGGTGGTGATGGGGACTTCCATCCCCACACTGGCTGCAGCTGCTCTTCCTGCTGACGGATCTGCTCCTGTGCCCCGGGAAGACGTTCAGTGAGATTCCTCCATCAGAGGTTTTGTTTACTGCTTGGGAAACACCAAAAGAATTTGAATCAGTAAATATCCCAAAATACACTGAAAAAATTGCGATCTGCGGCTTTGGCTGCCTTCACATCTTGCTCCATAAAACAGCCTTTGGTTTTTTATCTTCTGCCATTTACAAAACACACACCCACACAACAAAGACCCCTGCATCTGGATGGAATTAATTTCCAGGTCACATATTTTTCATTACATTTACAAAAGTTTTTTAAAGACCTGAATCTTCCCAGCTGGCTGACCATAGGGAGGGCCAGCCGTGGCAGGCCAGGGGAGTGGTTTCAGCATAGTGCCCATGGCCTGGGCGTCCCCGCCTGCCACCTCCAGGGTGGTCACCTCACAAGGAAGGGCGAATCAGCAAAGGCAACACCCCCCGCAGGCAGGCGCCTCCCTTCCCTGACAGGGAGGATGAGCTGGGAGGGCCGGGGGTCATGTCATGTGTCAATTGCAGCAAGCTGGCTGCAGAGGCCAGGAGCCCGGCAGTACACACACACACACACACACACACACACACACACACACACACGTTTACAATGACACACTGATCTGCACGGTGCCCCAAGGAGGGAGGACAGGGACTCGCCCTCAGTTCCTGGTAGAGGGTGGGCCGGGACAAGCAGGCACACCATGCAGGTACAGGGGACCCCTCTTTGGACATCTATCCTAGATTAAACCATGGAATTCCCCCAAGATCAGCTCACTTGAAGTCAGAGAGGGACCTGGGTCCAGCTCCCAGCGCTGCCACTCACCAGCTGTGTGGCCTTTGGCAAGTGACTTTGCCTCTCTGGGTCTCATTTCCTCATGTGTGACATGGGAACACTAGCTCCTCCCTCATGGTGCCATTGCACGGATTCAGAAGCACAGGGCACTGGCGCATAACAATTGCCAGTGTTTCTATTAGCTGTTGGCACACAAGACATGCAGCCTATAAACTCCAGGGAAGTTAGTATCAAAGCAGCCACTGTCACCAGCCCATTCTCAGCTGTCAGTATGTGTTGGTGTCAGTATTTACAGCCTAAGGCTGAGTGCTGGGCTCATAAAGACAATTTGAACCCCAACCCCGCCTTCAGGGCCCTCCCAATCTCCAGGGGCAGACAGTCCTACAAAACAACAAAGACAACAGTGTGTTCTGGGAAATCCAGTGGCTTTGAGAATGCAGGGTATAGGGGTTGGACTGACACAGGGCATCAAGGAAGGCTTCCTGGAGGAGGCGATATCTGGGCTAAGACACAGTGCCAGGGCCAGCTGGGTGTGCAGGAGGTAGGCAGGGGTTCTGGAGAGAGGTGCAGCATGGACAAAGGCCTCCAGGCAAGAGAGATGTTGGGCTGGAGCAGCATTTCTTTTCTTTTTTGTTTTTCTTTTTTTGAGACGGAGTCTCGCTCTGTCACCCAGGCTGGGGTGCAGTGGCGCAATCTCAGCTTACTGCAAGCTCCGCCTCCCGCATTCACGCCATTCTCCTGCCTCAGCCTCCTGAGTAGCTGGGATTACAGGCGCCCGCCACCACACCCAGCAACTTTTTTTTTTTTTAATTTTTAGTAGAGACGGGGTTTCACCGTGTTAGCCAGGATGGTCTCGATCTCCTGACCTCGTGATCCACCCGCCTCAGCCTCCCAAAGTGCTGGGATTACAGGCATGAGCCACCGCGCCTGGCCCCTGGAGCAGCTTTTCTACCTGAGAACCCGGGTGGCCGCAGCCAAGGCAGTGTGCTATAGTGGGTGAGGAGCGCAACTCTAGAGCTCAGCTGCTGAGTTCAAATTCTGCTTCTGCCCCTTAATGGCTGTGAGCTCTTAGGCAAGTCTCTTAATTCCACCGAGCCTCAGTTTTCCATCCGTAAAGCAGGGATGACAATGATGAAAAAGCTCTTTCCTCCCGTGGTTGCGTGAGCATTAAATGGGCTAACGTGGGAAGCAGGTAGGGGAACGAGCGTCCACTGCCACTTCTGGTACTATTATTTCTTGGCCCAGTGGTTCGAGGCCCAGCCTGTGGCCCAGCCACACCCCCAGCTGGCATCCTGGACCCCTTCTGCGGACAGCATCTGCACACAGCTGCCCTGCCTCCCCTTTCCCCGTCTCCTCCCTCAGCCCCCGTGGCTGCTGCCATGGGAACCACTGAAGAAAAACCTGGCACTTAGAGCAATTCCGTGGGGGCTGCAGCAGGGAGGGTGCTGGGGAAAGCAGGAGGGCCTGGGAACTGGAGCCAGGCCTGACTCCTCGGTCTACATGGACATCTACCCTGGGGACACCTGCCCCAGCATACTGGATGGGGCTGCAGGCCTCTTTTTCCTGGAATTCCTGGAAGGAATTCCATATCCAGATGCCTCCAGGAAAAGCTAGCCTCTCTTTAACAGTCTCTTTTTAACATAAGGCCGCTGGGGCCTGGCTGTCAGTCATTTACACCTTAGCATGAGCGAGCCCATCAGTCTGATGCAGGCTTCATGGTGGTGGGGGCTGGGAGGTGGGGGCAAGGAGGCAGCAAGGACGCACAGTGACCGGGAGCTGTGTGATTACAGCTACAAAGCCTATGCACTGGCCTACAGCTGCTCATGGGATGTGCTCAGGACATGCAGAGACCTCCCAGCCAGGGGCTCCCAGGCACCCGAGCAGCATCTTCAGGCCAAGAACTTGGCCAAGTGAGAGGAGGGAAGGCATTCTAGGCAGAGAGCGAAAGCGAGCTTCCCCGGCCCTGGGCTCAGCCCTGGTCAGGGCCAGAGGAGTCCAAGGGAAGCAGCCCCCATCTTCCTACAGAGGCCACTGCTGGCGCCAGGGCTGACCTAAGCCTGGGAAGATCTGGAGCCTGGAAGTCGAGACTGGGAGAGGCCTCATGCTCATCTCCTCCAGGCCCAGAGACAGGCAAGGGTTTTCCCAGGCCACACAGCAAACCAGGCAGAGGAAGAATTAGAACCAGGTCTCCGGGTTCCGGGCTGGCCCCTTCCCCCAGCCTCAAACAGAGTCTTAAAGGATCTGCTGCCCACGAGACCTCCGTCTGGGCGAGAGCGAGGTGAGTCTCTCCCTGGGGATGTGCAGCGGTGGCGTGTACAGGCCGGACACTGGCTCCATTCACGCCTCCTCGACACCAGAAGCGCACACCCACCCAAACACATGCCTGCAGCAGGGAGCAGACGGAGGCGGCGCCGGAGTGATTAATAGATGGGTGGCTTCAGGCAGCCACAGCCCCTGGCACGCACTGTTAGGGCTCAGCAGCTCCAGCTGCAGTGGCAAGCCCTGGACACCGTCCACCCTGGGCACAGGTCGGGGAGACTTGGACCCTGGCCCTGGGGAAGGGTGTGGGAGACAGACGTGGCTCTGGGTGACAGGGGCTGGGATTGAGGGAAACTCAGGGCTGTGGGCCAGAAGACAGGCTTGACCCAGCTGCGTAGGAGGGTCAGGGTGTCCGGAAGACTTCCTGGAGGAAGTGATCTTCGACAAAGGGCCGGTGGGAGGTAGGCAGGGGAGGAAGGGGGCAGGGAAAGAAGGCACGGCCTGTGCAAAGGCCGGGTGCTGGAGCGCAGACCCCGTCTGCAGTGGAGTCGGCTGACACCGGGAGAGCCAGGCTTCACAGCGGGCTTCCAAACCCTCCCGCAACTTTGGCCACCTCTGCCTGAGGAAGGCAGAGCAGCCCTCGGTGGGGAAATGTTGGGCAAATGAATAACAGAAGTGAGGTCATGGGGCCCAGATAGCCCCAGCCATGCACAGCCTGGTCGTGTTGAGTGAAGGGGACCCCTGGGGGAGGCTGAGAGAGGGTCTAGAGGGCAGAACCTGATGCCTCCGCTCTTGGTCCAGCAGGGTGGGGAGGACCTCCGTCCTCACAGCAGGGGTGAGGCAGTGAGAGCATCCCGGGTGCCAGGAACAATGTAGGCAAAGGTGGGGCAGGGGGTGGTGAGCAGGGGCACCTGCAGGAAGGAGGGAGAGGGCAGACCAAAACAGCACCAGGTAAAGGAAGAGGCTGCCATGTCCTGGGAGCCCCAGATGCCAGCTCAGAATTCCCCCCAAAGTGTCTGACTCTTTGGGACCCTCAGGGATCCCAGCCCAAGGACTCAGGGTCCTGGAGGATGCCCAGGTGGGGACCAGGCCCGGGCAGTGGATTCCAGGGAAGGAGGCGAACAGGCAGGCAGAGGAGAGGGAGCCAAGGCCCCGCCCTCCAGAGGGGCTCAGTACCCTCCTCCCGGGGACCCCAACATAGCCCCAGGACACATTCTCTAATCAGCCCCACTGATGAAGCCGGCCTGAGCTGGGCTGCTCCCCTCTCCTTGCTCACTCCCTCTCTGTTTGTTCGCAGCAATTACACCGCCTTGTTGGGAGTGTGGATCTATGGATTTTTCGTGTTGATGCTGCTGGTTCTGGACCTTTTGTATTACTCGGCAATGAACTACGACATCTGCAAGGTCTACCTGGCACGGTGGGGCATCCAAGGACGATGGATGAAACAGGACCCCCGGCGGTGGGGGAACCCCGCTCGGGCCCCTCGGCCGGGTCAGCGGACCCCACAGCCGCAGCCTCCCCCAGGCCCGCTGCCACAAGCCCCACAGGCCGTGCACACACTGCGGGGAGATGCTCACAGCCCACCGCTGATGACCTTCCAGAGTTCGTCTGCCTGGTGAGTGGCTACAATTGAGACCCAGAATGATTTGGGTCATTGTCTTTGGAGAGCTTGGAGAATACGCCATCATTCTCGCCATAGTGTTTGGCTCATTGGTCACCTGATTGTTTGCTTATCTTGTTGTTTGCCAGGAAAAATTTCAAACTGTCATAGGTAGCCTACAACACATGCCTGGACAGGAAAGTCAAAATGAGAGGTGGAAACAGAGCTTAGAAGCAAAGCTTGCAAGCTCATTGCGCTTAGATCCCAGTGTGAGAGAGGTAACCACTAAACATTTAGTGGAGTTTTGGGTTTCCTAGCTGCCAAGGCAAAAGGGAAAACCGGATGGCTTTTTGAGTTGTAAATCTGGCCAAAGGAAGCAAATCAGTCTGTCCAGCCAGATTTTTCAGCATGAGGTTAGAAAATACAAATGTTACTTAGTTCCTTATATGTACATGCCTTGTATGGCATGAGGGGTAGTAGTTCTGACTCAGGCAGGCTGTGAAGGAAGGAAGGAAGGGAGGGAGGGAGGGAGGAAGGAAGCCAGAGAGGTGGCATCTCAAGGGTTGGCCTTGTGGGGTGGCTGCCCCAGGGTTATGTTCAGATCTGAGCTTGTCTACTGCAATTCCCATTTCCGCCCAGTTCCAGTATGGTGGGGATGGGCCTGACCTAATCCCAGGCGGCCCTGGGTAGTGCAGCATCTAGAGTTGGAAGGGGAGAGGCAGGGTCTGTGCGTTTGGAGCAGGAACTCCCTGGGAGGCTGGCTAGCACCAAGGACAGGAGCCAGACTGAGGGTCGATTCCCAGGTCAAGGGCTAGAGTGAGAGGTTCAGATGCTCTGTGGGGGCTGAGCTGCAGCCATGGGCACACAGGGCTCAGGGCACGTCATCCAGGGACATCATGATACGAAGCCCAGGCTGCAAGATCCATTCCAGAGCCCCCCTGCTGGAGGGGGGCAGGAGTTTGCCGCACAGTGACCCCTGGGTTCATGTGCAGGAGCTTTGCAGGTAACCAAACCTGGGTCTGAGTCCCGGCTCTGCCATTTACCTGCTCCTTGACTTCGGGCATGAGATTTCACCCCTCTTAACCTTCCGATCCTCGTGAAGGAGGAGTGGGTAAGACTGCCCCCTCCCAAGGATTAACTGTGCACCTACCTGGCACATAGTAGGTCCTCAGTTAATCCTTGCTGCCTCCTCTTTGGAGGCAGCAATGACGCGAGTTAGTGATCGTTCACATAGCTAGCAGGTAGTGACCTTTTCAATTATTATTAAATAATTAATAAGATATGCATAAATCAGCTTGTGCTTATCGATTGAATAATGACACCATCCATCACACAGGAGACAAAGACACAGCCCTGTGTGGCTCGGTTTGACAAATGCTGGCAGAGTGGGTCCTTGGGCAGGGGTTTGTGCCAGGCTCTGGGGGATGTGGAGGTGATGGGTAGAGAAGAAGCCAGCCTCCACCCTTGAGCAGTGGGGACTCCAGAGATCTACAGACAATAAAATGTCTGTTGGCAGGACCCAATAGTGGGGTGTTCTGAAATGTGGATCCCTTGCAACAGACACACCTAGAGGGTTTGTCAAACTAAAGACCCAGAGCCTACTGACCAGGCATCTCTGAGGGTGATGCTCATAGGCACTACAGCTCAGGAGGCACTGGAAAACGTCTATAAGAGCCAAGCTTTTTGATAGCTGAGAATCTTCCGTTTAAAACGGTGGTCCTCCCCCACTCCCGCACCTTTTGCATGCACATACATTTGGAATAAATAGCTCACACCTCGCCGAACACTTGCCAAGGGGATGGAGGATGTCGTGAGCACCCTGCACTCAGCACCTGGGGGCTGTTTTCCTGCCCCAGCCTCAAGGTCTTCCATTTCCTACGTCACTGTGCTTGCTGCTAACAGCTCCCCGATCTCATCCTGCCCAGAACGTTTTTGCCTGTCTCAGCAGCAGTTCCCACCCTACCCCTGTTCCATATTGCTTTTCCCCAACAAGCACACATTGTGCGCCTGCTGTGTGCCAGGCACTGTGCTATGCCATCAGGATGCAGAGAGCTTGCCAAGCCTGCAGGGATTGTGCACGGAGCCTGAGTGGGCGGCTGAGCTCCAGGTCCAGGTGGGACACTTTTCCTTTTGGAGCTCAGAGGCTCCTCATCTTTCCTGACTGCCCTGAGTGCAGGCTCAGGAAGGTGTTCCCATCACCATGTGAGCATGAAAAAAGGTTGTCAGAACCCACAAGGGTGTGGTGCAGGATAAGGGAATAGCCAGTCCCTGGCTGGATTCACGGGCACCGTCCCACTCCCGCTGTGCTCTTTGACACGCAGCGTGACTCTGGGTGAGGAGCTTCCTTTTTGGGCTTCCGTTTTGCCAGTTGAGGAACCAGCGTGAGAGGGGATTTGATCTGGAGATCAGGGAGGAGCCTCCTTTCCTGCCACTCCAAGGTCCTCCCAGCTGTGTGACCCAGGACATCTCCAGCATTATAGCTCTGACTGTAACCCGACTAGGTCCCTGGCCCCTGGTGGCCCAGCCTCCATGTGGTGTCCCAGTCTATGAAACACCACTTGGCACCCAAACAGCCATTACAAATGCCCTCTGCGGCCCTCCTCAGGCACACTGGAGAATGTCCAGGCAAGGAGTGTGGACCAGGGAGGTTCTTGAACACTCATCAGCCCCTGGAAAGGCTTCTGTTCCCCTCACAGCCCTCTCAGGAGCCTCCTGCTGAGTGCCGCTGCTCTTCAAAATCTCTCCTCACTTCTGCTTTCACCTCCAGAAGTCTCCTAGGAGCCCAGCCTCTGTGGCTTCTCTGTCTTTCTCCCCTGCCCACCCCAGCTCTTTCTCCTGCGAATGAATCCAGCTTCTCCAGCTCCTCAGGGCTCCCCGTGCAGGGGCAGCAGGAGGAAGACAGCTGCAGACACACCCTCATCCCCTGAGCTCCTGGAGTCTCCTAATGAGGCTCAGCCACTTCTGGGGAGGCTTAGTGGGACCCAAGCAGTGGGTCAAGGACCACCGCAGGGGGGACAGAGACAGGAGGCCAAGGCACTGCCAGGACAGGGCAGTCAGGTGATGCCAGGGGAGGTGGAGGCAAGGGGCAGCTGTGCTGGGGGCCAGGACTGCCTCAGTGCCCAGGAGTTCCCTGCCCCTGGCTCCCACCCTGGCTGCTGCAGCGGGAGGGCCCACGGTGGGCGGGGAGCAGATCCCAGAGCTGGGGCAGAGGAGTAAGCTGGGCGACTGCTGGGCCCAGCCTCAAGGCCTTCGGCTCCCCAGCGGAGGCCGGCACAGCCTCCCCTCTCAGAAACCCCTTGGGTTTGGTGGGTGAGGGCCCCGAGGCAGCCCCCAGGCCACCGCTGAACAGCAGTATTGAAGGCCCTGGCGGCAGTGGCTCAGCCCCACACAGCCCCCGCCTCTTGGTCCCCACAGACACGCACTCCATCAATCATAAGAAATGTGATTTTCCTGCCAGCTGGCTGGGCAAAATCCAAGTGCTGCCGAATCGCGTGGCCAGGCAGGTGGGGCGTTGTGCCGTCCCCCGCCCGTGGGATTTATAACTGAGTTAGGAGCCAGCAGGGGCGTCAGGAGTGGTGCAATGGTCACAATGCTCAGCTGCCTTCATTTAATTTCACGGAGAAGCGGGGCTTTCCCTCCGCTTAGTAGCTACTGAACTCAGACTGCGAAGTTTCTTGCTCAGATTCTCTGGACTGTGTCTTCTCTGGTGACCCCAAGACTCCACCCGTCATTTCCTCCTGAAAGTAGTCAGGACAACCCCTGAGGGCCCAGAGCCCAGTGTGACCCAGCAGGCACCCCAGGGACACCGCACCTGCGACAAGGTGCCTTCGTCACCTAACAGTGTCTCCTTCGCACTGTGGAGGTCCTGGGTTTTCCTCCCAGGCGTAGAGAGCCTCTCTAAGCACCTTGGCCCTCCTTGCACAGTTGCACACTCAGTTCACAGCACGGCAGGAGGCAGCACTACCCCCTACACACACAGACACAAACACACACACATACACACTCACACATACACACTCCCACCAGTATTCAGCCCGGCCAGGCCCTCCCACCAATCCCCGACCTGACCTCACTATCTGGACCTCCGTCCTCCTGCTGGACTCCCCACCCTTGTCAGTTGTGCAGTGGTGTGCAGCTCCCCCGACCAGAACCTCAGCCCGACTCAGGGCCCCAGCACATAGTAGCTGCTCAGCAAATCCCGTGTAAGGGATGCAGCAGGAGCATCAGCACTGGGGGTCTGGGACAGGGTCTGGGCTGAGCCTTCTCTCCCCTCAGGTGGCGGGCCCTGGTCCCCTCACCCTGACAGCCCAGGTCTCACCTCTGTACAGCCAGGGCCCACCTCAGGCTAAAGGAGCAAGCAGTGGAGGGGGCACCGAGGGAAGCTGCTGTGCCCCCAGGGTTAAGCCAGGCCCGAGGATGTTGCCAAGTTCCTGCCACATGCTGTGCTGTCATCATCACTGCGGCTGTGGCCTGGGTCCTGGGAGGTGCCGCTGTCATGGTTGTGATGGTCATTATTGTTGCTGTCTCAAATCCGGGGCACAGGCAGTGGCTCCCAGTCAGACACACCCACCTGGCCCCGCCAGTGCCGCACAACCTGCCTGCCCCGAGCCTCCCCTGCCTGAGCCTCAGTGTCCCTATCTGTAAACTGGGCAAGCCTGGCCTCTCAGTGCAGTTGTGAGGACCTGATGAGGGGCTGACATCCTCCTGGGACACCCAGCTCCACTCCCCATTGTCCCCACCTCCCTCCCTCCCCCATGCATCCACATTCCCATCTCTGAGAGAGGGCCTCGGCTGCCTCCTAGCCCGCTCCCTAGCCCTTGGTGGCCTGACTCTGCCTCCCTACCTGAGCGGCCCCCTCCTGAAGCCTCAGGCTGCTGTTCAACACCCTGTAAGACCTGCAGGGCCCAGCAGAGAGTGCTGGGAACCACGGTTAGTGCTTGACTTTAGACACTGCCCCCCTTGGTATTTCCATGGACTCTTGTAACTCCCACGCTGGGGACTGGGCTCAGCAGGACACCTCATCACCTTGTGCGGATGAGTGAACTTGGGCCCAGGGAGGGTCAGTGACTTGCCCAAGGCCACACAGTAGATCCATGGTTTTGAGCCAGGGTCTTCCCAGCCTATGTCAGATCCTGAGCCGACTGCCACCTGGGCCTCACCTATCTCAGAGCCTCCCCCCACCTCACTGCCCATGCCTTCCAACCCAGCCTTGACCCCTCAAATCCCTTGCAGATTCACACCTCCTTGCTTTTGACTCAGTTCTCTTCCCAATGTGCTCTGCCCCACATCTCCCTGGGGAACTCCTATTCATCCTTCAAAACCTGCCCTGAGGTCTAGGGGCCTGGGTGGGGATGGGGGATGGGGAGTGGCTGGAAGAGAGAAGGCTGCCTAGCCCAAGCCCTCCCAGCCCCCAAGCCCTCGCAGGCTGTCAGAGTTCAGGGAAAAATTCCCAACTTGGCTCAGGGGAATCGATCATGTGTACATCTCAGATCTTAAGGGGTATCCAAATCCCCTGGGTCTTGTTGGGTTTGCAAATTCTGATGCCTAATGATGGGGTAGGCCTAGGATTCTGCATTTATAGCAAGTTCCTGGGAGATGCTGATGCTGCCTGTGGGGCATGCAGGGACAGGGCAGAGCAGCCATTAGAGCCTGGGCACCTCTACAGTGCTGGCTCCGTCACCCTGGGCCCTGGGGACTTCAGGCCACCTGGAGAAACAGGAGCCCAGCAGGGGCGGGGGGATGTCCAGAGTTCCTCTCCGTCCATTGGCCTCTGCCTACCAGCAAAGCCCCAGTACCACCGTTTCTCACCTTACTCTCCCTGCGCCTAGAACCCCTCAAGCTCTTTGCAAAACTCATTCGTCCTCCCCTGTGAGGTCCCAGAGTTCACTGAACCCCAGAACCTTCTGCTGAAACCCAAGCATCGTGTTCTTCCTGGCTCTGTGGCCAGAGTCCTTGGTGTGTGGTTTCTGCAGGGAGGGTGCCAGCCAACAGCAAGAAATTCCAGAAAATGAGGAGACTGAAAAGGGAGATGACCAAATATCTTCTTTCCCTGGCGTAACATCAAATACCAAGGAGGCTTCTGTGATTGGAATTCAGAAGACAGTTGATGTCCTGAGTGGGGATGGAGTTGCAGCTCCTTGGGGGTTCCAGCTGGACCAGGAAACTGGGCTGTCCCCTCCAGTTCCTGTCTTTTCCCAGCTGGGGCTCAAGAAGGCGCGCGTTCCCTCCTTTGCTGGCTCTCTGGGCTGCTTTCTGTTTGTTTGGACAGCTTGGCTAAAACCCCGGAGGCTGTCCATTCATCAGTGTCACTCCACGGTGGTGGGTACCATGGGCGGCAGGCAGGTGGTGACAGAAAGGCTCAGAACCAGTGACTCCACCTGCTGTGTGTCCTCGGACAAGTTACTGGCCCTCCCTAGTCTCAGTGCCTGCCCTGGACAGTGATGGTGATGAGAGCCTGCCCTGGACAATGATGGTGATGAGAGGTCCCGAGGGTACACAGTGGGACTGCAGGGAATCTCCTCCTCCTACCCACGCCCTGGTGCCCAACTGTGCAGACTCCCCAGAGTGCAGGCTACAGTCCCAGCCTCTAGGAACCCTCCTTAAGCCGAGGCCTATGCTGCTCCTCCTGCCACGTCCTGGATGTGGCTGACTGTGGCCCAGCTAGGATCCACATCACCACGACCCACGGAGGCCCCTGAGGTGCATCGGGACCCCTGTGACAGCTGCAGAGTTTCTCCTCACCCCTTCTCCTGGGGAACACAACTCCTTAACCCCTCTCTGTACCCCCAAAGGTTCAGGGGGGCATTAAGATGCGTGGAGAGGCCCGTTCGCCCTGAGCCAGCACACAGGCCGCCCCTGGGGGCTGTGGTGATGTTGCTATTCTTTTTCCCTGCCTTAATACCTACCTCCTTCTCCTCAGCACTCCCCCAAGGGACAGTCACAGTTTCCTCTGTTTTTCTGCTTCATTTTCCACCATAAAGGTGCCCCTGCTTGCTGGAGGACTGTATTAGTCAGGGTTCCCTAGAGGGACAGAACTAATAGGAGCTATATAAAGGGGAGTTTATTAAGTAGTAGTAACTCACACGATCACAAAGTCCCACAATAGGCTGTCTGCAGGCTGAGGAGCAAGGAAGCCAGTCTGAGTCCTAAAGCTGAAGAACTTGGTTGGAGTCTGATGTTCAAGGGCAGGAAGCATCCAGCACAGGAGAAAGATGGAGGCTGGGAGGCTAGGCCAGTCTCACCTTTTCACATTTTTCTGCCTGCTTTATATTCAGGCCATGCTGGCAGCTGATTAGATGGTGCCCACCCAGATGAAGGTGGGTCTGCCTTCCCCAGCCCACTGACTCAAATGTGAACCCCATTTGGCAACACCTTCACAGACACACCCAGGATCAATACTTTGCATCCTTCAACCAAGTTGACACTCAGTATTAACCATCACAAGGACACTGCCAGTGTGGGAACCAAGTGACCTCACCATCACCCGCAGGGCTCCGCGTCCCTCCAGCCTGGCCGGTCATCAGGGCAGTGTTGTCATCCTGCACGTGAAATGGTGTGTCTTGGGTTTTTAATTCAACATTATGTCCCGTCGAGCCTCTCGTGTGATGGAAAAGTGTTCACAACCACCCTGCAATGGCTGTGCTAATTGTCCAAGGAGCAGGCGGTGGCCCATAACTCAGTGACCCACTTCCGCCTCAGGCCGTGGGGGTTCCTAATTTTCTAGCCTGAAATGGTTCTCTTTTAGCCTCTGTGAGCACGCGTCTGTCTCACGCCCAGGGTCCTTCGGCCTCCAGGGAGAGAGGGTTTCCAGCTCTCCAGCACTGCCTGGAACCTGCTGTAGGGATCCCCTCCACATCCCTGCCTAGGAGGTGCGGCCCAGCGATCCAGCACTCACTCACTGTCCAGGAAGCTGGCCTCAGTTTGAATAGCCCCACCTGCCATGAGGCTGTTTGGTTTTGTTTTGTTTTGTTTTGTTTTGTTTTGTTTGGAGGCAGAGTAGTTGAGTTAGGAGCAAAGGCTCTTGGAGGCAAACAAAACTGGGTTCAAATCCCAGGTCCCCTGTTTTGAGGTACCTGGAGGGCCTCCAGCAGGCAGCTTACCCCTCCTCACCAGGACAGTGGGTGACAGAACTGGCCTCTCAGGTGCTGTCTGCTTAAATGAGAGGAAACGCGGAAAGGCCCTGGCACGGAGCAGCTGCTCTGCAAATGCTTGGATCCCTCTCCCGGCATTGCGTCCGTGAGCCTTCCCCACTGTTCACGGCTCTGTCCAAGACAGTGCTCAGCTGTCCCAGCATTCACGGTCCACCAGACTAAGCACTGGTCAGCCAGGGGAGGAGCAGCTAACACAAAGAAAGGGTTTCAGTGAATGAATAGGAGTTCGCCAACGTGGGGAAAGGGCATCCCGGCAGAGAGAGCAGCTTAGGCAGAGCCTCGGAGGAGGGAGGGGCTGAGGGGAACTGGGGAGCCCTGGGTTCTCTGCACCGCAGGGTCCTGGCTCCTGGCCCTTCATCGCTGCCCTTCTTGTTCCTCTTTGCAGCTCGTTCATCATCTCCCTGATCTTAGACACAAGCGCGCCTCCCTTTCACTTCTCTCTCATTTCCACCCACCCCCTGGGGACCCCACCCGGATCCACAGCTCCAATCCTGTCCACCTCCTGTTCTTTCTCCCTGGTCTCTCTCCCCTGAATCCAGATCTGCTGGTCATTGCAGAGCCTAGTCCTCAAGGGCAGCTCTTGGATGTCCCATAGACGTGGGGGACCGGCACATCCACGTCCCCGCTGCCTCCCACCATCTCCTTGGCTCCTCCCTTTCTTTCCTGCTTCACGTGTTCCATCAGCAATACCTTGAAAATGAAGCCAGAATCCACCCCATACCCACCCCTCCACTGAGATCAGCCCTCCTTGTCCATCTTCTCTGGCCAGGATGGAGGCAGCCGCCTCCGCATGTCTCCCTGACACCAGCCTTTGTCCCCGACAGCAGCAGCGTGATCTTTTAAAAACATTAAGTCAAGACCCGCCGATGGCCTCCTTCACACTTAGGAATCAAAATGCTTTCCTTGGCCAACAATGTGATCTGACTCCGCCGCACCCCACTGTCCCTCTGTCCTCATCTCCCCACACTGCCGCTTGCTGCAGCCACACCAGCCCCGCTGCTGCTCCCTCCGCCCAGACCTCTCTCCTCCTGGATCCCAGCAGGGCTCACTCCTCCCTTCCACAGCCCCTGTTCAGAGTCACCCGATCAGAGGGGCCTT
Source organism: Pan troglodytes (assembly GCF_028858775.2). Classification (NCBI taxonomy): domain Eukaryota; kingdom Metazoa; phylum Chordata; class Mammalia; order Primates; family Hominidae; genus Pan; species Pan troglodytes. Next base: position 46,279,609 of record NC_086016.1, on the reverse strand, counting down.
CCCTGGCCAACATTTACAAAATAGAAGCAGCCACCTCCCCCCGTCACTCTGTCCCTTTGTCCTCCTTCAGCTGCCTCATCATGTGCACCGCCGCCTGAAATCACGTTTGCTTTGTGGCTTTGTGCCTGTCTCCTCCGCTGGATGGAAAACGCGGGAGAGTTGGGATTGGTGTTTCTTGTGCTCAGCTGTGACCCCAGCACATAGAACAGGGCCTGACACATAGTAGGTGCTCAATACATCCATGTTGCATGAATGAATCTTCCTGCCCCGTGCCTTGTGCACAGAAGGCACCTAGACAGTGTCCAATCAATGAGCTGCATTATTACTGTAACAGTAGCTCCCATTTATTGAGGACTTGCTGAGCTAAGCAGCTGCAACAAATTGTGCCATTGAGCCTCCCCAGCTGCACTGCAGCTTGGCCATCCCGAGCCTCATTTTATGAAGGAGACACCAAGGCTCGGAGAGAGATTGCTGGGAACTGCACGGCAGCTGAGTCAGAATTGGAACCCAGGTCTGGTGGACTCCAAAGCCCACATCCTTGTACTGGGAAGAGCAACGTCTCCGCCTTTACTTCGCTCCCTGTAAGAGCTAACCCTGAGATAATGCCACCCCATGCCGGCTGCATAGCTGCCTTATGGTTGTGGGTTCTCTGTGCAAGGTAGGCCTCACCCATCCCCCAGGCAGGACCTCAGGGGTCCCCCAAAGCCCCTGAGATCTGGCCCACAGATGTTAGTGAAACAAGTCCTCTCCGGTCTGGGCCCAGGAGCCTCCCGAAACTCAGCCTCGCTTCTGATCCGCCGTCGGCCCCTTCGCGGGCTGCCAGGCAGGGGTTTAAATGAGGTGATGGTGCCAGCTTGGTGTGTGCTCGGTTGGGGTGCGTGGTTGGTTTTGTTTGCTTTCGGGGTTTGTCTTTTCCCCTGCACCATTTGTGAAGGTCTTTCCCAGCCCTGGGAATCTTTCCGGAGGCGGCAGGTGTACTCATCTCTTCCACCTGGCAGCTCCCCACCTTCCTCTGCAAACCACTCCCCACCAGAGGAGGGCCCGGCGGAACAGAAGGTAAAAACGCAACACCCACGCTTAGTTTTAATACAAGTTTACTTTGAAAACCTAGCTGTACTCTAGCAAACCCGCAGAGGGGTGAGCTGCATAGTCTTCGAATCAGAGCTGAGTTCAGATCCTGTCTACGGGCCAGTGGGCAACTGCAGGTAAGCCAGTAGCTCCCCTGAGCCTCAGTGTTCCCGTCAGTACAATGGCCACAAGTGGCCTTAGGTTGTGGGACGATTGTTAGGACTGGAACAGAGCCCGGCCCATGGCAGATGCCTCAGGAAATGCTAACTGTGATTATTATTGCGACTATTATTTGAGGAGTAAAAAATAGGAAAAGAAAAGCCGCTCGGGATCCCGCTCACACACAGATACGACTGCTTTGCATTTTTCTCCCTTCTAATGCACACCTGCTTTTGCGTATCTCTAATGATGATGTGCCTTCTGATTTTATTCTTCTATTGAATCAGCGATGACCCTGCGATTTTACCCGACCTTTCTAAATACCATTTCAGCGGCCACCCAGTTGTCCAGATTCCATGTGTGGGATTCATGCAGTCAGTTCCCTGCAGCGGGGCGTTTATACAACTTATAATTTTTTTAAATTAATACGATGACAAATAACACCGATCCCAGCTCTCCTGGGGGCAGGAGAAGGAGACATACTCCAGAAAACAGCAGACACCTTTGTGAATCTGTGGCCTTTCCCTTTCTGGAATGATTTCCTCCAGATAGATGCCAGGCAGGGAGATTCCTGAGTCCAGGGGGTGGACAGTTTTATGGGTCTCGATTCCAGCGCCAGCCTCATTCCCAAAGGGCTGGTGCACTGAGGCAGCTTTTGAGGGCACTGGATTTGGGGCACCCTCTCCAGCATGGGGTGCCCCCATTTCTATACAGTTTGCATTTCTTGAGATGGAGTCTCATTCTGTCGCCCAGGCTGGAGTGCAGTGGCGTGATCTTGGCTCACTGCAGCCTCCCTCTGCCTCCCAGGTTCAAGTGATTCTCCTGCCTTGGCTTCCCGAGTAGCTGGGATTACAGACACCCACCACCACGTCCGGCTAATTTTTGTGTTTTTAGTGGAGACGGCGGGCGGGGGGGTGGGTGCGGGAGGTTCACTATGTCAGCCAGGCTGGTCTCGAACTCCTGACCTCAAGCGATCCACCTGCCTCAGCCTCCCAAAGTGCTAGAACTACAGGCGTGAGCCACCGCGCCCAGCCTGTTTGCATTTCTTTGATGGTTCTTGAGATAAAACACCTGTCCTTTCATTTGTTAATTGTATTTCCTCTCTTGTGAGTTGCCCATTTGTTTTACTGCACCCCCAAGACAGTTGAGGTTTGAAGCCACTTTCATAAAGCAACATTTATCCCCCACGTTTCAGTTCCTTGGTGTTGTCTGTGTACACCCTTCATTCTGTTTACTTAATACATTTTTAATTGACTTGAAATCAAGTCATGTTTGTAGAAAACTCAGATTTGCTCTAAGCAATACCATAGCTGGTTTAAGAGTTGTATTTTTCCTAATTTGCATTAAAACGAACAAGTAAACATATCCATTATGAGATGGGGCTGTATCACACTGGCTCAAGAGAGTTTAGGGTGTAGGAATTTTGGGAGCCTGTTGTTAAACACAGCCACTATTGCAAATTATATAAACATGCAATTAAATACATTGTATTAAACACAGAGATAATACATCCTCAAAAGTATCACTTCTTAGTTCTTTTGCTACATTTACCATCATCTGTGCTGGTGACGGTATTTGCATCTGTTGTGTCTGTATGGTGGAAATCTATCGGTGGCTACTTGTATCTCTTCCTGTCTTTGATTCAGTGACAGCACCAGTATTTACGCTCAGGAAATTGACAGCACGTGCTACAAATCAGGGTTTTCTCCCCCTGGGGAACAGGTTGTTAAATGTTTACCAGCTTGCCCCTGTGCATAATGGTTCAAATGCTAGTATATTTACCTCCTCACATAATCTCACTTGCTCCATTGGTCTGTGAACTTTACTGTGGGAAGCCAATGTGTTTTTTTGTTTTGTTTTTTTTTTTGGAGACAGAGTCTTGCTCTGTTGCCCAGGCTGGAGTGCAGTGGTGCGATCTCAGCTCACTGCAACCTCCGCCTCCAGGGTTCAAGCGATTCTCCTGATTAGCCTCCTGAGTAGCTGGGACTACAGGCATGTGCCACTATGCCCAGCTAACTTTCTGTATTTTTAGTAGAGACAGAGTTTTGCCACGTTGCCCAGGCTGGTCTTGAACTCCTAAGCCCAGGCAATCCGCCTGCCTCGGCCTCCCAAAGTTCTGGGATTACAGCCAATGTGTTTCTTATGTGCACATGAAACAGTAACCTAGTGTTTCCAGGGACACCCACAGACAGGCACGCAGGGCAATGGTAGCCAGGACAAGGGGCAAGGTGGTCCTGGGAGGCCAATTCATCGGCCCTTTGCAGCTCCTGGCCCTTCCCCAGGCAAAGAAAGCAGGGCAGATGAGGAGGCAGAAAGACTGGTCTGTGCCACACATCTGGGTATTTAGTCCCCCCAAGGAAACGTCTTGGGCATCCTCTTTCAAAGCCTCCAGCCCTGTCCCTTTCTGTCTCTGGAACAATCCGTGTTTGTTGCATGGATGCAGCCCAGACAAGATTAATTTACTCATTTATTCAGCAAGCATTTATTGAGGGCTGGCTGCAGGCCATGCCCCGTGTTAAGTGCTGGGAACAGAAAGATGAAAAAGGCCGGGCCCCTGCTCTTAAGGAACTCTGTCCAGTGATGTGTAGAAAATCCATTCTGACCCTGCCCTGGCTTTGCTTGGAAAAATCAATGTCTTCCGCCAAAGGGTGAATATTCCTTAGGGAAGGTTTTTGGAAGTCATTTTGAAGACGCACTTCTGGAATGAACTAGACCTAGCACAGCTATCTGGAGTTCAGATGGAGATTTTGTGTCTCTGGGCCCAGGGTGCAGCTGTTGGGAGAAAGGCAACTGCTCCAATTAGGAGCTTGGCAACATGACACACCTGTTTCTGGGGACGTGCTACCTGCAGCAGGCATCTTATAGAAGCCCCCTCCTCAGAGGTGGCTCCTATAATCCTGCCCCGGGAGAGACCCGCACGGCTCCACCCAGCCAGTTTGGAATCTTTAGTTTGGAATCTTAATTAAAATGCCCTAACGCAGCAACTACTGTGCAAACAAAGATGCCAGCTTGCGTGAGTAATTAACAAAAGGACACTTCCACAAAGGCCCAGGCGAATCTGGGGGCTTGTGAATATGCCTCCAACTCAGAGGATGCTCCTTTAGGTTGATTTGACAGGAATTCCACATAATCACCCTCCGAGCTGCAGCAAGAGTAATATGGAAGAAGCGAGATCACCCTACAGAGAGAAGTGTGGTTGGGCCGGTGGCAGTAATGTTCCCAAAAAACCAATTTAGTTCAGGGGCCCTTAATAGGCCCGGCTCCCAGATTAGGCTTTGCAGGGCAGAGCGAGTGGAGAAGGAATTTATCTCCACCGACATGGGTCAGGGAGGACCACGGATTCTACTTTATTTCCCCTGCTATTAAAACCCTGGTCTTAACTGCTAAAATATTTCCTTCCAAGAATAGATGCTTGTTGGCAAATGTCTCCCAACATGGGCATTTTGGCTCCCATCAGAATGATGGAAACTGAGTCTCACCCATGGGCTGGAGGGTGCTCACTCCCTGCTCCTCCTAAGCACCCTCCAGCTTGGACTTCCTGTAGCTTCTAAGGTGCCCCAGAGGGTGCTGGGGGAGAAGGGGTCTTGTAAACTGATTGCTTCAGCTGTGAGCTCTGGGACTGAGCCTGTCACACCCTGTGTGCTGGGGCCTATGGCTTCAGGAATAGCTGGGTGCTGCAGGTGGGGGCAGGCAGGAACAATGGGCTCTGGAGCTGCCTGGGCTGGGCTTGGACCGGACTCTGTGCTGCCCAGCTGTGTGTCCTTGGGCAAGGTGCATCACCTCTCTGGGCTGTCATGTGGATATAGGCACAGGGAGTAAATGAGCTCCACCTGGCAAGGGGATCATGGGGATGAAATCAAAGGGGATGTGGGGAGGGCCTAGTTCAGTACCCCGCTCATAGGAAGAACCCCCAAAATCTATCCTCTTTTCTTGTCTCTATCCACTCTGAGTGGGGAAAGAGGTCCCTGCCAAGCGTGCCTCCTTCACCTACCCCTTGTTCGAGGTTGCTCAGGGCTTCCTCACAGCTTCTCTAGCCCGACAAGAAGGAGATACTGTGCTTGGTGGTTCTGTTGCCAGCCTGGCTGCTCTGGGCTCGTCGTATCCCAGGATCTGCTTCCCGGTGAGCTGGCTTGAGCTGTCTGAGACTTGGGAGGTGGAAGCAGCCGTCAGTGGTGCTGGTGGTCTCACTGGGCAGAGCCAGGGAAGCACAGCTGCAGGGGTGCACCAGGGCCCCCAGCGTCCTTGGGTTTTCCGTCTGTGTCCGGCTCTTCTTTCCGACCATCCACCCTAGGCTGGCAGACCCCTGTGACCCTCCCTGTGGTCTCACAGAGGCAGGATGGGCCTGGCTTCAGCCTCCATGCCAGCTGGCTCTGATGCCTCCCTGCCCGGCACTGCTGAGTGTCCCTTCTGTAAGCCTCCAAGGTCCCCCTCTGGACCTTCACTGCCCAGCTCCTCCCACAAGTGTGGAAACTCAAGTCCCTATCATAAATGCCCTATTCCATGACAGCCATGGCTGCTGTGTCCCTGCCTGGACTCTGACCAATACTGTTGTCGCTTATGTTTCTAAGGGACACGTCCTTGTCACCCCACAGGGCCTTGAGCCCAGATGTGTCCCCCGATCAATGTGTACACTTACTGGAGTGCCGCTTACCTCCTCCCCAAAGCCGTGAGTCAATCTGTGGGACATCTCAATGTTGACGGCATCCAAGAGGGAGGGAGATTCGGGACTCAAGTCTGCAGGGTTGTCGAGATGGGAGAGAGTGGTTCCATTCGTTTAAGGGAAATATGGAGCCAGCGAAGTGTGGAGACTTCGTCAGGTGGGGTTTTGGCGAGAGGCCACTGCCACGCAGCTGACAGCAGCCAACCAGCAGGAATGGAGGCAGGGAGGCCCAGGGGGAGGCTATCACTGTGCCCGAGGCAGTGGGGGGACACAAGGCAGTATTTTGGAGGTAGTGCAGGCAGGACCCACAAAGGAATTGGATGTTGGAGGGGCACACTGAGGACAAGGACAACTCAGAGGTCTGACCCAAGAGACACGTGGTGTTGCTGCTGACCAGGAAGGACAGTGCTGGAGGGGCGGAGCTGGGCACAGGGTCGTGCATTGTTACCACCATGGGACGCCAGCACCAGGGGAGAGGCAGAGAGGGCAGAGGTGGGTCCTGAGGGGCTAGGACAGGTAACAAGTGAGCAGGAGTCTGTGTGGCATGGTGTGTGCATTGTGTGATGTCTGTGTGGCATGGGTGTGTGTATGTGTTGTGAGTGTGTGGCTTGGTGTGTGTATATTGTGTGGGTCTATGTGACATTGTGTGTGTTGTTTGTGGCATGTGTGTGTATATTGTGTGGGTCTGTGTGGCGTGTGTGTGTGTATGGTGTGGTATCTGGCATGGTGTAGTGTGTGTAGTGTTGTATCTGTGGCATGGTGTGTGTGTATATTGTGTGGGTCTGCAGCATGGTGTGGCATGGAGTGTGTGTGTGTGCGTGTTGTGGGCGTCTGTGTGGCATGGTGTGTGTGTGTCTTCTGTCTGTGGCATGGTGTGTGTGTGTATTGTGTGGGTGTCTGTGTGGCATGGTGTGTGTGCATATGTACTCTGCATCTGTGTGACATGGTGTGTGTATGTGTATATTGTGGGTGTCTGTGCAGTATGGTGTGTGGCATGGGGTGTGTGTATGTGTGTTGTGGGTGTCTGTGTGGCGTGTGTGTATATATTGTGAGGGTCTGTGTGGCGTGGTGTGTGTGTATATATTGTGAGGGTCTGTATGGCATATGTATGTGATATTGTGTGGATCTGTGTGGCATGGTATGTGTGTTTGTGTATTGTGGGTGTCTGTGTGGCATGCTGTGCGTGTGTGTATTGTGGATGTTTACTGTCCCGGGCAGTAGAAAGGACGTCGGGGAAGCAGCCCCAGCATCAGGGACAGGCCAGGAGTGCAGAATGCATGGAAGCTGGTCAGGTGGGAGCCCGGGATGAAGGAAGCACGGAGATGCAAGGGTGCCAGGGCCCATGGAACCGAGAGCCGATGATCAAGGCCACGGTGCACACAGCCCTGGAGGCAAAGGACATATTCATTACACAAGGATTAAAAAGCATGGGCCAAGGCTGGGCCCCAGGCCAGGACTGGGGATACAGAGTGAATCAGTCCCCATCCCTGCCCCCAGGTGCTTACCCACACCCATTCACCTCACAGGTTTCCCCACCCCAGCCCCTTGGCGAGCTCCTCCTCATTCCTCAAAACGTCGCTGAGGTCACGCTCCTTCCCGAGGCCTCTCCCCATCCTCTAAAAGACCCTCTCCCTGCTGCCCACTTGCAGCACAGTCAGAGAGCTCCGTGGCCTGTTTCCACTGGACTGAGTCTTCTGGGGGGTGCTGGTGCAGAGCAGAGCCCTGGGCTGGGAGTCCCGGCACCTCGTTCCACTCCCTCACCCACAGCCTCGCTGTTTAACCTCAGGCAGGCCATGTCCCCTCCTCAGCCTCACTTTCCCCTTGTGTAAAATGAGGGAAGGGACTGAGCCTTCTAAGCCATCTTTCAGCTTAAAACCTCTTTGACCTTCTATCTGGCTAATGGAGGTGCTGACCAGGGGCAAGAAGAGATTTGAAAAACGCTTTGAAAAATTCATAGCAGGAGGCAAAGGAGAAAGAGTCTTTATTTTCGTAGAGCGGGAGGCAGGAGGAGTTATGGACAGAGGCTGTCGATGAAAAGGACAGCATCTCAGAGCACTTTGTGGCATTTAATGTCTAGTGCCTCCTCCCATTAAAGCAGTGGCATCAAATATTTACCAAAGCAGCATTAAAAATTAACCTTTACCATGGGGATGTATAAAGGCCCTAAGTTCCCTGAGAAGTGACCGAACATCAGGAGGGTAAAGCGACAGGAAGGAAGGCTACAAGCGGGGTGTGAATAATGGAAGCCCCCAAAGGTCCCCCAACACAGCTCCCTGTTGGCCCCACTCCCAAAGCCAGGGCAGCCTCCGGCCCTGTCTCTGTAGAGGCTCCCAGCCCTTTGGAGACTCCCAGAGGGCCTGCAGGATAAGGACAGGCCCTCAGCTGGGCATCCACCGCCTTCCATGGCCTGGCCCTGCCTCTCTGGGCAGCTGGGATCTGTAGGATGGAAAAGAATGAGTCTGTCGGAGTTGGAAGAGACCAGGGGAGGAAGTGGGGAGTGGTCCAGGCACTGGAAATAGCACGTGCAGAGGCACGGAGGCAGAGACAGCTGCACATCAATCCATCAGAAAAGCAGTCAGGTGGCACGAGTGTTGGGGAGGAAGGAAGTACAGGAGGGGACAGGTGGGAGATGCAAGTAGGTCTGACTGTGCAGGGCCATGGTGAGATGTGGGCTTCTCGATCCAGGGACAGGGGTGCCCTCGAGGAGAGTAACAGGACGCATTTGCCTTTGGGAAGGGAGCTGGGAGTCCACCAGAGAGGCTACCGCTCTCCCACGAGCTGCAGCCATGTCTGTGGCTTGGCTGAGGGTGGTGGTGGGGAGGGGCCAGCACCAGGGAGTGGAGTCCATGAGATTGGCCAGGGCCTGGGGTGGGGGCTGAGAAGGAGGTGGGGGTCCAAGGAGGATGTCTGGGAACCTGGGCTGAGTAGCCTGGGAGATTTTCCAAGATGGGCACCTTGGGGCGGCTGTGGCTTTGGTCTCAGCAGCAATGGAGTGTTTTGAGTTTGAGATGCCCCGAGAGACCACTGCAATGGGCCTGGGGAGGAGGCGCTCCCACCTGTGGCAGGAAGAACTCCAGGGCAAATGGGGTCTGGAAGCCGTGAGAGGATCAGGACAGCTGAGGGGCATGGGACCTGGCCTCGGATGCGGGCTGCGTGCCCTGCCCTCTGCCTGTCGCTCCTGCGATGTCCCCTGCCTGCCGTGCCCACGTCCCCATCCCAGGTACAATCCGTGGGCTCCAACAACATACCAGGCACCGTCCTGTCTGCCAGAAGCCGCTGGGCATAGCTGGCACCAAATAGCTTTGTCATCCCCACCCCACTGCCTGCCTTTTACATAGCTGGGATGCCCGCCAGCTTCTTTCTGAAGCAAAGAAAGGTTCCATGTTTCATTATTTAGATTATGTGGCGCCCTATAAAGCACAAAATAATTCTCATCGCCCTCAAGCAGGATCTTTATTTTGGTTTTTCCTGGAGACCAGGGGAGCTGATGGGCGTGGAGCTGAGTGGGGTATGAGGGAGTTTGCAGAGCACGGCCATTTCCCCCGTGCACCACCTCGCCAGTGGCATTTTTCTTGCCATTTTGTCAGAAACTCAGGTTCAGAGAGGCCACAGCATGTGTCCAAAGTCAAACAGCCAGGGAGAGGCTCTCCCAGAGCACCTACAACGTGCCCTGGTCCCCCAACACACACACCAGAGCCTCCAACACACACACACACACACACACACACACACACAACCCCAAAGCCCCCAACACACACATACACACCAGAGCCCTCCAACACACACATACTCCAGAGCCCCCAACAGACACACACACAGCCCCACACACACCAGAACCCCCCAACACACACACAGCCCCCCCGCCAACAAACAAGCCCTCCAACAAACACACACAAACACACCCCACTGCCTCGTCCACTCCCCATCCCCATCCATCTAGGTGGCCCATCAAGATATTTTGCTGAAGACAAAAATTCCCTTAAGCATCTCCGCAGCCCTGCTTTGAATATGTTTTCTCCCGACTCAATAGGATATACATTTCTTGAGTGCTTTCTGTGTGCCAAGCGTTGTTACATGTACTGTCTCATGTCCTCACATGTAGCAGATGAGTAAACTGAGGTGGGTGGAGATGGTGACTTGGAGCTAAGGCTGAGTGAAGACTGGTACATCCTGGGGTCCTCTCTGCCAGGTGCACACTGAATGGCAAGGCTGGGTCTGAGCCCTCACTTGCCTCCCAGCAACTCTCCCCTGAAGCAGAGAAGGGGATGAAGCTGTGATGCAGAGAAGCCTGATCCAGACACCAGCTCACTCTGGGGGAACCCACACATCCCTGAAGGATGGGACTGGTGCCAGGGAACCCCCAGAGGCATACTGGCACCAGTAGGAAGAGGAAGCAGGAGGCAGAGGGAAGACCTTCCCAGGCAGCCTGGCTCTACAGCAGATTTGCTGGCCTTAGTAAGCAGGGAGCTCCCCATCGCTGGGGTGTGCAAGCTGAGGTCAGAGGCTCATTCCCTGAGGATAGAGTAGAGGGATGTCCAGATGCACAATCTGCAAGATCCTCCCTCTCCCAGAATTTCTAGCTCTGCCGTGAAGCCTTGTATTAGCTAGTTGGTGCTGTGTAACAAGTTACCCCACAAGTCAGCAGCTTAAAACAAGCATTTATTTAACCCTTTCTGTGAGTCAGAAAGGTGTGAGTCAGGGTGTGGCTTCACTGGGTCTCCTGGCTTGGGGGGTCTCTCAGGAGGCTGCAATCAAAGCATTGGCTGAGACTGGTTATCTCAAGGCTGTGCTGGAGAGGATACACCTCTCAGCTCACTCAGGTGGCTGGTAGCGGGTTCAGGTGTTGGCTGGGGGTGTCAGTTGCTCACCAGGTGGGCCCCTCCACAGGGTAGCTTGTGGCATGACAGCTGACTGCCCAAAAAGAGGGCTCTGGGAGAGAGAGTTCAAGGTGCAGAGCCCAGTGGAACCCACAGTCTTTTTGGAGCCTAACCTTGGAAGGGACATCCCATCCCTGTCACTTCTACCCATTTGTTACAAGCGAGCCACTTGGCTCCGTCCCCATCCTTTGGTCTCCCTTGGTACCAAAGAGGAGGGTGTGAGTAGCTGAAGGTAGATTCTTTGGAGGCCATCTTAGGGCTGTGTACCACAGGCCTCAATGTAGAATCAGAGTAGGGGGCTGTGAGCAGCTGCATTTTACAGATGGGGGGACTGAGAGCAGAAGGGAAAAGTCAACACTCTGGTGTGTGTGTTAAGGTCTCTGGTTGTGTTTTGGGGGCTCTGGTGTGTGTGTTGGGGACGTTGTCCCAGGTCACACGGCTTGTGAATTGCTGGGGGCTCTGGTGTATGTGTTGGGGACCTCGCCCAAGGTCACACGGCTTGTGAATTGCTGGGGGCCTCTGGTGTATGTGTTGGGGACCTCGCCGAAGGTCACATGGCTTGTGAATTGCTGGGGCCTCTGGTGTGTGTGTTGGGGACCTCGTCCAAGGTCACATGGCTTGTGAATTGCTGGGGGCTGTGGTGTGTGTGTTGGGGACCTCGTCCAAGATCACACGGCTTGTGAATTGCTGGGGCTCTTCTGTGTATGTTGGGGACCTCACCCAAGGTCACACAGCTTGTGAACTGCTGAGCCCAATTCAGGCTGGGGCCTGTAGGACTCTGGTTAAACATCTTGGGCCACATGAGAGGCCCTCCCATGCCATGCCCGAGGTGCCCCATGGACTGACATCCCCTGAGAGTGACTACATCCGTCAGGACACCCCACCTGTGCCCCAAACCCCTGCACATTGGACCCTGCAAAGAGGACAGGTTTGCAGGGGATGGGAAGGTATGTCCGCCACCAGAGCTCACACCACACCTGCTCTCTGTCATTTATTCAGCAAACTCTCCCATAAAGCTCTCCCATATGCCAGGCTCTGCACTGGGCTTGGAGAGAGGCTGCCAAAAGGAACCACCATTGAGAAGATCTGGTCCCCAGCAGGCCTCAGGTCTCTCTTCAGCTCCTCCCTGGGCAGCATGGCCCTGAGCCTCACTTTACGCAACTGTAAAATGGAGTCATCTACTCTGCTTTCCTCCCAGTGAAGGTGCAAGAACTGGGCAATCCCACGGGTCCACCAGGGATTTGACAAGGCAGGTGCTGGGGCAGAGCACTCTGGCCAGGAAGCAAAAGATGAAGGTTCCCATCTTGGCCCCAGCCTGGATCTGTGCCCATTGCATTGTGTGGACGCACCACACTGTGTTTCTCCATCACCTTTTGAGGAAACTTGGGTTGTTTCCACCTTGCGGCCGTCATCAGTAAAGCTGCTATGAACCTTCACATCCACGTCTCTTGGTGAAGTGAATGCACACATCTCTCTTGGGTATTGTGTGAGTGTCCCGTAGCTGCTGTAATAAACTATCACAAATGCAGTAGCTTAAAGCAACACGGATTTAGTCTTGTACAGATCCAGAGGACAGCAGTTGGAAAGGAGACTCATGAACACCTCATGTCAAGGCATCAGCAGCACGGGGCCCTGCTGGAGGCCGCGGGGGTGAGTCTGTTTCCTTGTCTGCTCCAGTTCCCAGAGGTGCCCACATTCCTCGGCTTGTGGCCCCTTCCAGATGCAAGGACATCTCTCCAACCTCTGCTCCCGTGGCCACATCCCCTCCACTGACTCTGAGCCTGCTGCCTTCCTCACTTAGGACCCTGGGATGGCATCAGGCCCAGCCAGTTAATCTAGGCTCATCTCTCTCTCCCAAAACCCTCAACTCCATCGCGTCAGCAGAGTCTCTTTCTCCTTGTTGAGGCAGTGTTCCTTGGGATGGCCATCTTGCCCCAAATAGGTTCCTTGATGTCCCTGTACTGTCTGCAGGGACACATTTACAAAGTAGGATTAATAGCATCTCCCCCTTTCAGGTCCCTGTGAGAATCCCTTAGAAAAATATGTGAAGGCGGCCGGGTGCAGTGGCTCACGCCTGTAATCCCGGCACTTTGGGAGGCCGAGATGGGCAGATCACCTGAGGTCAGGAGTTCGAGACCAGCCTAGCCAACATGGCAAAACCCCATCTCTACTAAAAATACAAAAACTAACTGGGCGTGGGGGTGGGTGCCTGTAATCCTAATTACTCGGGAGGCTGAGGCAGGAGAATGGCTTGAACCCGGGTGGCGGAGGTTGCCGTGAGCCAAGATTGCGCCATTGCCTGGGCGACGCAGACTCCATCTCAAAAAAAAAAAAAAAGGAAAGAAAAAAATACGTGAAGGCTCCCAGCCCCACACCACATGCATACAGTCAGCGCCAACTAACAGAAGCTGTTGCTGTTGCTGGGGAACACATTGTCTCCAGTTCACCTGGAATGAGGCGTGTTGTGCCTCATGACTCCTCTGCTTTCGTCTGCGGGAAGGGTTATTGTCACAGATGTTCCACATTCTGGAAGCTTTCATTGTTATTCAAATTACCAGGTGCTCTGTTATCTTCCCGCTTAGGTTGCAGGCACCAGCCCACCAGGCCTGCCAGCTGCAGACCCTCCTCACCCCGTGGGCCCTGCTCCTGGTTCCAGGCTCAGCTCCTCTCTCGCCAGGGCCACTAGGGCCAGCAGGGCAGCCTGCTGCTCCCCAGCCTGCCCAGGCCACTGCCCCAGACGAGAGGGGCTGGCTGTGTGGCCCTGCGGTCAGCAGCACAGGCCAAGCTCCACTGCTAGCTAGATATGCAGCTCTGGGCTAGTGACATTGTCTCTCTGAGCCTCATTTTCCTCATCAGTAAGTTGCAGGGACTAGTGGTCCCCACCCCTGAGGCTGCTGAGAGAACTGAGGCTCCACACGCATGGGAGGTGCTTGGCACAGTGCCCGGCACAGAAGAGATAATCAGTACCCTGCAGCCCTAATCTTGCTGCTATGAGAATTAGGCATGATCTTCCATGTCGACTCCCCACAACTTTGGGATCAGGTGCAGACACCTTCTCCTGGCAGATGAAGGCCTTGTGGCTGCCGCCTCTCCAGACTCACCCCTGCCAGGAGCATCTTGTGCCATGACAGCCATGCTCCTTGTGATCCTCTGAATGGCCTTGGCTGAGGCTGTTCCATCCGCCTGGAGTGCCCTCCCTGTCGTGCCAACAAGCCTTGTCCAGGGCCCAGCTCTGTGGCTGCTCCCAAGAACTTTTCCCCCAATTCCCACCCCGGCCAGGGCCCCAAGACTGCCAGACACTCGCCGCTGACACAGTGTGGGTCTGCTGCTCTTGTTTCAGGGTCCTGGTGTGGCTCCCCCACCCGCTTCGAGCCCTCAAGGGCAGTGCCCACACCTGTCTCAGTTCTGAGCCCCCAGCACCCAGCCCAGGCCCTGGCCGAAGGTGCTATAGTTCCAGCTTATGGAAAGCCTAGTGTGAGGGGCCACAAGTTGCCACTGAGTGAGGGGAGCACTGGTGGGCCTGAGCCTGGGGTCCACAGAACTGGCCATGAGGGGCAAGATGACCTGCAGACTGCCTAGGAGGACACATGACCCCCGCATCAGGGCAGGCGAGTGCTCTCCGTGGCAGGAGTCAGTGGCCACACAGGAACAGTTTCCTGCACTCACAGATATGTGACCAAGGCGTGTTTGCCGTGAGAGCAGAACAAGAGTTGACATTTGCCAAAGATTCCTTCCAGAAGGCTGTGCAATGAGGAAGCATTCCCGGGGCTACTGTGGGCTGATGAGCTGGGCTGTGTCCACAGGAGTGATAGCCCCACTGGGCAGCAGTGAGGATGGCCTAGAGTGGTATAAGGCCCAGAGAGGTTAATGACTCACCCAGGGTCACACAGCTTCTGAGGGGCAGAGCTGGGACCTGAACCCGGGCTTGTCTGACGTTGAGGCCATGGTCATCTCTACCATGGGACTCTGCAGTGCTGTGTGGTACAGGGTGTTACAAAGGCCTGTGGGAGTCAGACAAGCTGCACAGAAGGGGCGCCCAGTGAGTGAGGTCTTGAAGGATGTATAGGAGTTTTCTAGGTGGAGATAGGGGAGGGTATTCCCAGTAGTGTGAAGAGCACACTGGGGCTTTCTGGAAAGAGAGCACTTTGGAGTGGAGACCACAAAACCGAAAGTAACAGTTCTATTGGTAAGAGGCCCTGAGGCCCAGCTAAGGCGTCAAAACTTTACCCTCTAAGAAGCTATAAGTAGAATGTTTTTTCAAAAAAAGTCATAGATTTTGAAATATTTCATTTTCTGCAAGAGAATCCATATAGTGTATATATATATATATATATATATATAATATATAAAGTAATGAAGCAAACACCACATTCTCACCACTGGCACAAGAAATAGAGCTGCGTCAATGCCATAGAGGCCCTCAGCATGCCCCAGTGGCACCCCTTCCCTCCCGGGTCCACCAGCCTGAATTTTGTGCTTGTCATCCCCAAACAGAGATGTATCCCCAGGGAGTGACCGAAGCCACATTGCCCTCCAGGGAAACCACTCTGGGGAATGCAAAGACTGCCATGCAGGGGCAACCATGGGGAGGCCTCGGCCAAAGTCAGGGGTGACGCTGCCCCCACCCCAGAATGGACAACCTCTTTTCCATGTCAGCCTGCAGCAGCAAAAAGGAGGAGGGGCATGGCTGCTGCCACCCTTATCCCTGAAGGGCCACCACGGGCCAAGAAGGCCAGACTGTGGCCTACAGGCAAGCGTTTGGCTCTGCATTTTAAGTTTTCCAGGGAACTGAGCAGCTTAAAAGGGAATGGCTTGTAAAGGAGTGAGCTTACCGTTCCCGGGGAAACCAAGCAAAGGCCTCGACCATCACCTGGACCTCCTCTCCAAGCCTCCTCTGACTTTCTGTCCCTCTTCCCTCAGCCCCTGGGCTCCCTCTGTCCCAACCTTTACCAGCCTAATGGCACTGTCCGCACCTGCAGACAGGGTCTCCAAGGCCAGAGACTGAATTGTCACCAGGTCCTGGGCTGAGAATGAGTCCATGTCACATTCTTCCCTTCCTGTGCAGCACGGAGATTGGAGATGGGCTCTCAAATCAGGCCGTAACAGAACACAAGTCCAGCCTCTTGCAGAATCCAATGAACAGAGCAAGGTCTAGTAGAAAGAAAGTGACTTTATTCCACAGCTTGGTTAAGAGGAAACAGTACAGGCTCCTAAGGGAATCACTTTAGCTTTCGGGGAGGAAAGTGGGGTCTTTAAAGGGGAACTTGGTGTGAAAGGCATGCAGGGGAGGGAGTGAGGAGGTGCAGGGTCCACCTGACTTGCTTGTATGTCTTCTGAGTCGGGTAGTCTGGAGGACGCCGTGGTGGACAGAGCTAGGCTGTAAACTCACCGTTGTCTTGAAGTAATCTCCTGGTGGGGGAGAATCCCAGAGGGTGCCTGGTTTGGCTCAACATTTTGTCCTGAGAATTTCTAAACAAATCGAACTGTAGTTAGATATGCTTGCAGTGCAGGGAGCGCCTGGTGGAGAGGAGGTAAATGTTACAATTGCACTCCTGAAGAGCTAAGAGGTGAACACACAGGGAAAAAGAAGAAGGTAAAGATAAGTTCTAGGAAAATTGGACGCTCGATTGCAAGCCCCCCTAAGCTGAAATTCTGACATTGTGGTCCAGCCACCACAAAGATCAGCAGAACCTTGGGTCATCTCCTCTATTTTGGCACATTTACTTCTATTAATGCAACCCAAAGTCCTTTTCCTTCTCAGCTCCCCTTGGCATGTGAGAATGTCTGCCCGTCCCCACATGCAGCCATGCCATGCACAAGCCCAGGGGCAGGAAGTGCTTCTCAGAACCCATTTGTGCAACCGAGGGCTCCACCCAGGAAGCAGCCCCCATCCTGCTGTTTCCCAGCTCCCCTGGGCTTTGGCTGTTTCTTTCTTTTTTTTTTTTTTAATTTTTATTTTATTTTATTCTATTCTATTCTATTCTATTTTTAGACAGAGTCTTGCACTGTTGCCCAAGCTGGAGTGCAGTGGCGCGATATCGGCTCACTGCAACCTCCGCCTCCCAGGTTTAAGTGATTCTCCTGCCTCAGCCTCCTGAGTAGCTGAGATTACAGGTGTGTGCCACCATGCCCTGCTAATTTTTTGTATTTTTAGTAGACGGGGTTTCACCATGTTTGAGCTGGTCTCAAACTCCTGACCTCGTGATCTGCCCGCCTCAGCCTCCCAAAGTGCTGGGATTACAGGCATGAGCCACCGCACCTGGCCCACTTCTGGCCGTTTCTACCATGTGGCCACCCTGTTGCAAATTTCCACCTAAGAACATAGCAGGGCGGGTGAGGATGCACTTCCCTTTTTCACGAGCCTTGTGTGATGTTCTCAGGTTTTCAGCCTCATGGTCGAGTCAGCCAGGCTTCATTCTGGTTTCCAACCCTTGGGTCCAGAATGTTCAGCTGGTCACACCTTCTGGTCCATAGCTCCCACATCAGTGGCTGTGATGGGCCCCTTACTGTACCTGCCCCCTGACCCCCCAACCCTCCACGCCTACTCCATCCACCCCACTCTTACATCTTAATTGAGTGTGATGCTCAAATTATGCACAATGCTGGGAACATGGAAGTGTTTTCACTTTTCATGTATAGTATTTCTTACCTTTGACCCAACATTATATGTGCAAGATCTCTGCATTTGCCATAGGGGCTCTTGCACCCTCACTTCTGAGAACCGTATGGAAGCCTATGTATACACCATGGACTACAATGCAGCCATAAAAAAGAACAAGATCATGTTCTTTGCAGGGACATGGATAGAGCTGGAGGCCATTATCCTTAGCAAACTAACACAGGAACAGAAAACCCAATACCACATGCTCTCACTTATAAGTGGGGGCTAAATGATGAGAAAACATGGATACATCGAGGGGAACGACACACACTAGGGACCACTGGAGGGTGGAAGGTGGGAGGAGGGAGAGGACCAGGAAATATAACTAATGGGTACTAGGCTTCATGTCTAGGTGATGAAATAACCTGTACAACAAACCCCCATGACACACATTTAGCTGTGTCACAAACCTGCACGTCCTGCACATTTACCCCTGAACTTAAAAGTTTGTTTTTGAGACAGAGTCTCGCTCTGCCACCCAGGCTGGAGTGCAGTGGTGCGATCTTGGCTGACTGCAATCTCTACCCCACTGGATTCGAGTGATTCTCCTGCCTCAGCCTCCCAAGTAGCTGGGACTACAGGTGCCCATCACCACACCTGGCTAATTTTTGTATTTATTTATTTAGAGACAGAGTTTCATTCTTGTTGCCCAGGCTGGAGTGCAATGGCATGATCTCAGCTCACCGCAACCTCTGCCTCCTGGGTTCAAGCAATTCTCCTGCCTCAGCCGCCTGAGTAGCCGTGATTACAGGTGTGCGCCACCATGCCCAGCTTATTTTTGTATTTTTAGTAGAGACGGGATTTCACCATGTTGGTCAGGCTGGTTTCGAACTCCTGACCTGGTGATCCGCCCACCTCGGCCTCCCAAAGTGCTGGGATTACAGGCGTGAGCCACCGTGCCTGGCCTTAAAAGTTTTTTAAAAAGAAGCAGCTCACGCTAATGCAGTTCCCTAGGAAGGTGATGGGTTGCCCCTGAAGACCAGCTCCAGAGTTTCTTCGGGAAGTGCATGCAGAGAGAGGTTGCTGGATCGTCTGCTGAGCACGGTGGCCAGTCCCTTTCGCAGGTGTTCACTTACCTTTCAAATCATCTGATCTAAGTTTGGCTGATTTGATGGCTTTAAAGTGACATCTCACTGTCTTACAAATTTTGTTATCTAGGTAATGAATAGATTTTATTGTTTTAAAGCAGTTTTAGGTTTACAGAAAAATGGAGTGGAAAGTACAGAAATTGCCCAGGGGAGGAAGGTGGGAATTCAAGACTAAAGTTCAGGGCAGAGGGCTCAGCGTGTAAGTGGCATTAATGCCACAAATCATGAATCTCGAATCTCGATGACCAATGCCCAGGGAAGGAAAGCAGGGTATGGGAGGTGGCTGAGGACAGCTGTCTGAGCCTGATTGGTCTCTGTGTGGCTCTCCATTGTGTGGGAGCTGTTGTTTTTGACCTGGCATCCTGCTGATAGACACTTCAGTGATCCGAATCTTCTGCTGTTAACCACCTTTCTGTGATTAATGTGCTTATACCTATGTTGCCCTTGTGAGCATGTCTGTAGGATAATCGTTATGTGAGACCACTGGGTCAGAGGATGTGGGCATCTGTACCATAGGCATGTGTCAAATTGCCTTCCACAGAAATGACCCCAGCATCTCCCCAACTAGCAGTGAAGCAGAAACCCAAACCAGCACACACGTCGGGCGCTCAGCCTTTTTGATCTGTGTCAGGGTGGCAAGTGAAGGAATGCAGATGCTCCCTTTTGTCTGGGCTCTGAAATCCTCTCATTATGGCTTTAATTTGCATTTCTCTTATTTTAGACTTTGGATTTGCTATTTGACAGTTTCTCTTTCTCTTCTTGGCAATTGGTCTGTTTAGATTCTACCTTCCCAGATCCTTTGGGTAATTTCTCTTTTCTTGGAAATTGATCCATTTCTTGGAGGCTTCCTGATTTCTGTAGAGTTGAGCCAGGCAGTCGCCTTTGCTCTTCTGTTTGTTCAGTTCATCTTAATTGAGTGTAGACCCTGTGCCAGGCATCGTTATTGGCCCTGGGGATACAGTCATGGGCCAAAAGCAGCAAAAAGCCTGCTTTTATGGAGACTGCAGACAATTTTTAAAATGTATATGTTAAATATGTGGACTGTCAGATGGTGATAATGCGTTTGAGATAGAGGGTAATTTTAAACAGGTGGCCAAAGGGATCACTAAAAAGGTGACTTAAAGGAGATCAGGGATTCAGCCTTGGGTTTATCTGGGAGAAGAGACAGGAACATGCTGCTATGGATGGTGTATTTTAGTCAATGTGTTCCAGAGAAACAGAACCAGTCGCATATAGACACACATGAAGGCACACACTGTAGGGAGTTGGCTCCTGCAGCTATGCAGGTTGAGGAATTCCAAAGGGCTGGGTTAGCAAGCTGGAGACCCAGGAGAGCCAATGGTGTGAGTTCCAGTGTGAGTCAAGGGTCTGAGACCCAGGAGAGCCGATGGTGTGAGTTCCACTTTGAGTCCAGAGCCTGAGACCCAGGAGAGCTGATGGTGTGAGTTCCAGTCCTGAGACCCAGGAGAGCTGATGGTGTGAGTTCCACTATGAGTCAAGGGCCTGAGACCCAGGAGAGCCAATGGTGTGAATTCCAGTCCCAGCCTGAGTCTAAAGGCAGGAGAAGAACGATGTCCCCACTTAAAGGCAGGCAGAGATAGCATGAATTCCCCCTTACTTGTTGGTTCTGTTTAGGCCTCCAGCGGGTTGGATGAAGCCACCTGCACAGGGGAGGACACAGTTTTCCTCCATCTGCTAGGTCACATGTTCATCTCATCATGAAACACCTTCATGACACACCCAGAAAAATGTCTCACCAAATATCAGGGCACCCTGTGGCCCAGTCAGGTTGATACAAAACAAACCATTACCAATGGAGTGGAGAGAATGAAAATGAAAAGAGTGAGGAATAGGACAGGGAGGTGATGGGGCGGGAAGGGCTTTAGCTTCTGCTCTGAGTGAATCTGGGAGCCACTGAGAGTTTTGAGGAAAGGGGTGATGTAATTGGACTTAGGTTTTCTCAGGGCTCCTCTGGCTGCTGTGTTGAGAGCAGATGGAAGGGGCTGACCAGCGCAGACACCACTGCAAGAATCCTGCCAGCCTGGACCACAGTAGGAGCAGTGGAGGCAGCAGAGAAGTGTAGGGCTTATTGAGATTCTGAAGGAAGGTCCAACGGGATTTGCTCCTGGGTTGGATATGGGGTATGAAAGGAAGAAGAGGGGTCAAAGATGACTCCAGGCCTCTGAGGAGAGCAACTGGCAGGATGGAGTTTTATTTCCTGAGGTCAGGAAAATTGTGGGAAAAGCTACGTGGGGGAGGAAGGTTGGGATTTTGGTTTGGGGTATATTAAGTTTGAGGTATCTATTAAATATCCATTTGGTGACATTGAGTAGACACGTTGGCCATCAGAATGGAGTTTAGGTGAGAGTTTGAGGGTCAAAAGTCATCAACATATCTCCAGCCTGGGTGACAGAGTGAAACTCCGACTCCATCTCAAAATATATATATATATATATGTATATATATATATATATATGTATATATATATACGTATATATATATGTATATATATATGTATATATATATGTATATATATATATATGTGTATATATATATATATGTATATATATACGTATATATATATACACACACATACGGTGTCTAAATCCTTGGAAGGAGATGAGATCCATGAGTGAGTAGAAAGAGTGGAGAAGAGAAGGTCAGGAAGATGTGGGCAGACCAGCAAAGGGCTGGAGAGGAGCAGTGGGAGGAGGAGGAGGATCAGGAGAGAGGACTGCAGTGTCCTGGAAGCAGGTGGAGTGATCACTTAAGTCAATGCTGCTGGGAGGATGAGTGAAAGGGGGACTGAGAATTGACCACTGGGTTTATTAACATAGAGGTCTTTGGTGACCTTGACAAGGGCAAATTCTGCAGAGAAGTTGGAAGAAAAGCCTGTTGGGAGGGGCTAAGTGATGGTGAGAAGTGAAGCTGGAGAGCAAAAGTGCAGAGAATCATTCCAAGCAGTCACCTCCACCTTCTACATATTATATCTCCTGCTTCATTAGATTCCTCAGCAGTGAACATGTCTCATTGTGTTTCAAAGAACAAGTAGTTGGGGCCAGTTATGGTGGCTAATGCCTGTAATTCCAGCATTTTGGGAGGCCAAGGCAGGAGGATTGCTTGAGGCCAGGAGATCAAGATCAGCCTGGGCAACACAGCAAGACCCCATCCCTGCAAAAATTTTTTTTAATTAGCTGGGTGTAGTGGTGCACACCTGTAGTCTTAGCTACACAGGAGGCTGGGGCAGGGGAATCACTTTAGCCCAGGAGTTTGAGGTTGCAGTGAACTATGATTGCACCATTGCACTCCAGCTAGGGTGACAGAGCAAGAGCCTGTCTCTAAAAAAAAATAATAATTTAAACATTAAAAAAAGAACATGGAGTTATTTATGAGTTCCTTTCTTTTGCTGTTAACTCCATTTCTGTTTTCATTTATTTATTGCTACTGTATGTCTTTCTTAGGTTGATTTTGTCTTTCTTTTCTAACTTTTTGAGTTGGGCAATTCATTCTTTCTCATTTATTAATAAGATCAGTGTTTTAAGGCTAAGTATGTTCCTCTTAGCATTGGCTCGGCTGCATCCCACAGGTCCTTAAATATATATTTTGTTATTGTCTAGATATTCTGCAGTTTTTATTTTTTGCTCTAACTCAAGGTTATCTAAGTGTTTATAGACCTCTTGGTGGCAAAGTTTGGTTTGGTCTGTGGTTTCATTATTAGTATTTTCAAATTCTAGTATATTGTGATTAGAGAATGTTGTCTTATTTCTATTTTTTGGAATTTACTTTCTTTGTGGCCTGATAGTCACTTTTTGTGTATGCACTTTCAAGAGCATTTGAATAGAATGAAGGTAGTAGACTGTGTTTTACACACACACACACACACACACACACACATAGTTGTTAGATTATTTGGCTCCGTATATCCTTACTTTAGTTTTTGCCAACTGCACATGGAATGGGTTGAGAAAGGTGAATTGAAATGCACTAGGCCGGGCATGGTGGCTCATGCCTGTAATCCCAGGACTTTGGGAGGCCTAGGTGGGCAGATCACATGTGGTCAGGAGTTTGAGACCAGACTGGCCAACATGGTGAAATCTCATTTCTACCAAAAATACAAAAAAAAAAAAAAAAAAAATTAGCCAGACATGGTGGTTGAGCACCTGTTATCCCAGCTACTCAGGAGGCTGAGGCAGGAGAATCGCTTGAACCCAAGAGATGGAGGTTGCAGTGAGCCGAGATCGTACCATTGCACTCCAGCCTGGGCGACAGAGTGAGACTGTCTCAAAAAAAAAAAAAAAAAATGCACTAATACTAGCATACTCTGCTTTTTCTCCCTAAATTTCCAGTCTTGCTCTATGAATATTGAGGCTATGCTATTTGGTATATGAACATTCATTACTGTTAGATCTTCATGGTGACTCTCATCCTTCACCCTCACACAGTGCCCTTCTTTTTTCTCATTCAGTATTTTTTGCCCTGACTTCAGCTTTGTCTGATATTAAGATTATGACCCCTGATTTATCTTCATTTGCATTTGTTTGTTATGCTTCTGTTCATCCTTTTTAAAAATTATGGTAAAATGCACATAACATTTATCATTTTAACCATTTTTAAAGTATACTGTTCAGGGGTATTAAGTACTTCTCACTATAGTGCAACCATCACCATCATCCCTCTGTAGAACTTTGTAGAAATCATCTGCCCTTTTTTTTTTTTTTTTTTTAAGATGGAGTCTCACTCTGTCACCCAGGCTGGAATGCAGTGGCGTGATCTCGGCTCACTGCAACCTCTGCCTCCCGGGGTTCAAGCGATTCTCTTGCCTCAGCCTCTTGAGTAGCTGGGACTGCAGGCACCCACCACCACGCCCGGATAATTTTTTTGTATTTTTAGTAGAGACGGGATTTCATCATGTTGGTCAGGCTGGTCTTGAAATCCTGACCTCGTGATCTACCTGCCTCAGCCTCCCAAAGTGCTGAGATTACAGGTGTGAGCCACCACGCCCGGCCCTGCCCATCCTTTTCTATGAAACCTTGCTGAATCATTCTACCTTCAGTGCCTTTGTTTGTGATCAGTCTTTTTTTTTTTTTTTTTAAGCAAGTGTGTATGGCTCATTAACATTTACTGATATGGCAGATGCATTTGGTCTTAGTTCTGTCATCATTGTTTGATAGGCTTTCTGCTTTTATAGTTTTGTGGGGGTTTGTCAATTTTTACCATATGGTCTCTGTTGTCTTTGTTTTATTTTCTGTGTGTATGTCTTCTAGATAATTTGGAAAGCTGTGTTTTTGATCCCATGGTTATCTTCATAATTATAATATGACATGATATCTTTAATCCTTTTATTTCTCTAGACAACATTTATTTTCTCCCTACTGTGAAAAGTATCAAAATTAGAATATTTCTACTTCCCCTCGTCTTGTCTCCCTGCTATCAAGTTATTTTAGTTGACTATATTTTTTGTTTACCTTGATGCCTCTAATTTTAAACTTCTAAGCAATTCTTTAGACCCCCAACTATACATGAATATGTCATAGTTTACTTATATTACCTCCCTGCTTCTCATCTCCACCCCTCCAACTTTTTATTATTTATGCCAGTTCTCTGTTTTGCTTCATTCTTCTCTGTGATGGTCATAATCTTTAGATTGGCTGCAATAGTCCTACAGTTACACAGATTCTACGCTCCTTGCTGGCACTCTTGGCAGGGCTCCATTGATAATTTCTCTTCATTGCATTTGTTATGCTTCTGCTCATCCTTTTTATGAATTGTGGTAAAGTGCGCATAACATAACATTTACCATTTTAACCATTTTTAAGTATACGGTTCAGGGGCAATAAGTACCTTCTCACTGTAGGGCAACTGATATGGTTTGGCTGTGTCCCCACCCAAATCTCATCTTGAATTGTAACTCCCACAATTTCCATGTGTCATGGGAGGAACCTGGTGGGAGGTAATTGAATCATGGGGGCAGGTCTTTCCCATGCTGTTCTCATGGTGAATGAATCTCACCGAATCTGACGGCTTTACAAATGGGAATTTTCCTGCACAAGCTCGCTCGCTCTCTTTGCCTGCCACCATCCACATAAGATGTGACTTGCTCCTCCTTGCCTTTTGCCATGATTGTGAGGCCTCCCCAGACATATGGAACTGTAAGTCCAATTAAACTTCTTTTGTAAGTTGCCCAGTCTTGGGTATGTCTATTAGCAGCATGAAAATGGACTAATACAGCAGCCACCACTGCCATCCATCCACAGAACTTTTAAAAAAATCATCTGCCCATCCTTTTATAGTAAACCTTTCTGAATCATTCTTGATTTGCCTAAGGGTATCCTTAATAATTTTTTTAAGAAGGGGTCATGGGAACTTTAATTCAAAAATATGTTCAACATGTTTTTCTGTTGACTTTATTCTTGAAAGATGGTTCATTGGGCTTTAAATTCTTGGTTTATTCATTCATTTGACAAATATTTATTAAGCCCCTACAGTATGCCAATTACTGTTCTAGGCCCTGGCAATGCAGTGATGTGTAAAACACACAATCACCTTAACCCTCTTTTAGCTAACTTTCTATTTGGGGAAGACAAACAATAAACTATTCAAGTAAGTACAATAGGTGGTATGCTGGATAGAGGTGTGTGCTATGGAGAAAAACAAAGCGGGTGATGGAGAGTACCTGGACCTGGCTTTGTTCTATGAAGCAGAGGAGATGGCCCCACAGAATCTCTCACCCTTAGCCCCTATACACATTCCCACTAATGCAAAGGGTGGAGAGTAGGTTCTGCCTCTTGGCGTATCACTCACTCTGGGGAGGTGGGCTTTGCTGGCTTGGTCGGAGCCACTCCCTTGACTTCTCCATTTGGTTGAAGATGGTTTATCAGTTAAGAACACTCACCAGATGCAATTTACGCAAGTAAAAGAAATTCAACTGCAATGGTATGGAGGGGGCAGTCCAGGGCTGCCACCAGAACCAAGTTTCTGCCTGCTTTCTACTCCACCTGTGTTAGTGAGCGTCTTTCATTCTCATGCATGCAAGATAATTCATTTCCCCCTGGATTCATGTCCCCTTCCCAATAGACTCCCACTTACACAGCATTAGCCAGACTGGGTCATGTGACCACTCCTGCTTGCAAGGGAGT
Organism: Pan troglodytes; assembly: GCF_028858775.2. Taxonomy (NCBI): domain Eukaryota; kingdom Metazoa; phylum Chordata; class Mammalia; order Primates; family Hominidae; genus Pan; species Pan troglodytes. The sequence goes on along the minus strand of NC_086016.1, from coordinate 46,253,960 downwards.
CTGGGAAGGTAAGTATTTGTGACTGGGCAATTGCTCTTATAATAGACACAGGGCAGTGGGGTTCATGCTGCTTTCCACAGATGGAGTCTGTATTTCTTTTCCTCATTGTCTTGTTTGCAACTTGACTCTGCCAATCAAAGCTATAAGTAAGTGCCCCGCAGATCTGTTTCCACACTGTAGATCTTGTTCCACTGGTCTCCTGGCTTTTCCCTATTCCAGGAGCACCTTGGTCTCTTCTTTATAGCTTTGTATGACATGGTCATATATTAGTGCCATTCCAAAATACATAATGGTTTTTGTCAATATGAATGGTATCTGTATCTGTGTTTAATATTTAGTTTGTTATAGCAATGGTGACCATATAATTTATCAGCCAAATCAGAATACTTTTGAGGATAAAAGGGGAACAACATTAAAAATTATGTCAGAACAAGTGTTAACTGAGACTGTCCCAAGCCATGACATATAATTACCCTAGTAATTGCTGAGGTCAATGCACACTGCTGCATTTTATAAATTGATCTGATGTCTTATAGGTTGACTATTATACCTCTATGTCTGCACTCTCCATTCTACTAATTAACCTGTTGATTCTGTTAAATTTTCTATGTAAGTTATCCACAATTAACTGTAATTTTGGTTCTTCTATTCCAGTCTTATTCTATGCTTATTTTTCTTGTCTTATTGCATGGGCCAGAGCTCTAGTACTATATGGAGCTATAATGATAGCAGACATTTTTTTTCTTTCTTCCAGTCTTAAAGTCACATGGTTCGCAATGTTCAGAAGACAAAACCCACATGCTCAGAGAAAACCTGGCTTCTTCCGGCACTGAGGCCAGAGAGAAATGTCCCCATGGAGGAGACACCATGTGATACTTTTTCTCCTTGTATTTCCTCCAGAAAACGCTTTTGCTGTGCCTCAGGATGGGGGAGATGAGATCTGAAGCACCCGGTGCAGCCTCCGAGAAGAACAACTTCTACAGAGATGCCAGGGACAGCCGAGGTAGCGGCGGTGGCAGAGGAGGAAATGCTGCCTGTGCCCAAAGCCCCCTTCCGTGGACTTCTAAGATTAGGAGCAAACTCAGGGGTAGGGGCTGGGGCTGCAGGGGAGGGGATTCTGAGCCACCTGTCCGCAAGCAATAGTCCTATTTTGGGCTGGTGGCTTCTGAGAGGTGACTCATTGTGGACTCAGGATGACCAAGACAAAGCAACTCTGGCTAATTCCAGCCAGGAGGATTGAGGCCTGTGAGTTATACCCGTGGTTGAAAACCGAAGCTTCCCTTGCCCCTGCTCCCTCCAGTAGTGGCCCCTTGGGGCTATTTGTGTCAGAATATTGAATGTGCGTGTGTGTGCGCGTGTGTGATTTGGGGTGTTCTTTTTGTTTGCTTGGTTGGTTGGTTTTTTATTAGGGCTTCCCCCCTCAAGTTCTCTGATGGGCATGAGTCACCCTCTGGCTGGGGGTTCTCATCCGTGTCAATGTCCGAGCCGCAAGCTTATTGCTAAGCACAGGGTACGGCCCCTCTGTGTCTCGGGGAGCACTGGGGATTTGAAAATGCCAGTCAGGGTTGTTTCTTACAGAATTCGTTCCTGTAACAATAGTAATACTAAGGGATGCATCTCAGGCTGACCACAGGGCAGGTGCCAAGTTAAGTGTTTTCATGCACTCTCTCTCTCACCACCTGGGAGGCAGGTATGATTAACCCCCTGCAGAGAAAGCTCACAGTGGGGAAGCGGTGCCGGAACCCAAAGTCCAGGCTCCAACTCCCTGGACGTGACATGCTCGCCAGCCAGGGTACGCCCTACACAATGCTGGGAGCATCTCCTTGATGCCTCCACCATCACCGCCTGGAGCGCTGATCCACTCAGCACATTCTGGCTAAGCATCTGCTGTGTGCCAGGCCCCGTGCTGGGCAGTGATGGGAACGAAAGATGAGTTAGATCTCATCTCTGCCCCCGGGGAGCCTCCCATCTGGTGGGAGACACAGACACGTGGATCTTTGCTGGAAAGGGTAACAAGGCCATGGAAACCCAGGCAGGAGGGTTCTAGAAATCCATCCACTTTCAAGTAGGACTTCCATGCCCGTAACATCCACCCACCGAGCTAATCACCCCCACTCCTGCCCCGCTGCCCTGGGGCACCTATGAGATGGCATCACCTAAATCATCACAGACATCTCCAAAGGCCACGCTGCCAGTGTAGACACACTCATTCCATGGGTGTTAGTGATACCAAATCTCCCCCAGCTCTTAGCTCGGGAGGCCCTGCTTGATAAATGTGTGTGTCCTCTGATCCAGTTTCCTCATTTCATCAGACCTAGTGTTCTCACACTGACCACCCATCCATTCACCAGACACGACAGTGAGCAAGGCAGGTCCCTGCTCACTGTGCTAGCTTTCTAGCTGGGGCAGGAAGACAGTGAAGAAGGAAGGTGGCAAAGGCAGTGAGTGCTCTGCTGGGAACTCAGTTCGAGGGACACGTGAGTGAGACCCTTGTGGACCTGGGGTGGTCTGGGAAGGCCGCCTTGAGCAGATGATTGAAGCCCAGATTTGAATGACACACAGGAGCCAGTAATGGGCGTTAAAGATAGGAAAAGAGCATTCCAGGCAGAAGGAACGGCTAGTGCAAAGATCCTGCGGCAGCCACAGGCTTGGTGGTTTCAAGGAAGCACAAGAAAGCCAGGTGGCTGGGGCCCCAGAGGGAAGGCAGAAGGAGATGAGGGTGATAGTGCCCAGCTCCGGGCTCTGCTGTGAGTCAAGCTGCGCAAACACAATGTCCTGCCTTTGGAAAAGCAGCACAAACTTGCTAGGGCATAAAGCATCCTCCATTCTGCCTGGCTGTCCATCCTCTCAACAGCCCCATGAAGAAGGGGCTCTCCCCATTTTATGGACAAGAAGACAGACTCAGCTGGGTCAAGTGGCTTGCCCAGGATCACACAGGTCGGCTGTGGAAGACCCAGGCCCCTGGCTTCAGTCTTTGGGTCCAGCTGTCTCCTCCAGGCAGTGCTGCCAGTGTCCAGGCATATGGCTTGCCAAAGTGGGAGAGCCTCTGCTTGGGGTCTCGCTTAGAGAAAGGAATGGCTTCCTCTCCCCTGATGTGAGCCGTCCTAGGGCCATGTTGCCGTAAGGGGGTGCACAGCCTGTCCACTAGCCCAGCTGCGGAAGCCACAGCTGTGTCCCATGTGCAGTGCCTCAGAAGGCAGAGGAAGCCTTGAGGTGGGGGCCCAATACCCAGATTCTGACATCAGCTCTGCCACTGAGAACAGCGTGACCTCAGGCAAGGTCTGTTACCTCAGTTTCCCCATCAGTAAGAGGAAGGAGTCAGATGGGTATTTAAGGAGTTTGCAACCCTCGTGTCCTGCTGTCCTGGACGATGCTCTGTAGGTGCTTCCTCTGCCAAAAAGGAACTGGTGGCCTTGCCTCCCTCTCCTGGACACCTGGGGTCAAAGGTCACTGCCAAATAGATCCCCTGGGGTTCACCTCAGCATCCCTTGAGATTTACAACCACCTAGGAGGACATTCCTCCTGCCTGCCCCCCTCCCCCCAAGAGGTCTTTTCAGGAATAACTGAAAAACCCATGGGGTTTGTGGTCCTGCTGCTCTGCCAAGTCCCTCTTGGGCAGCTGGGCTGAGGACTGGAACATTCTGTGGCAAGCAGGAGGCCTCAGCAGAGATCACCAAGACCCAGCACACCTGGTACAGACAGCCTGCGGCAAAGGCAGGTGCAGAGTGCCACGGCATCCTCCTTCCTGCAGGTCACCCCCACGAGCCACTTAACCTCTCAGAGCCTCTGCTTCTCACCTGTCAAGTGTGTGAGGTAGGGTACCAGGCAGCCACGGTACTTGCTGTCTCACAGAGGAGCCGACAGGTGAGAACAGTGTGCATGTGGGTGTGAACACTCAGTGTGGAAAGCAGGTGTGTGTGTGTATTCAATCCCCCAATGGTGTCAAGGGCTCCTCAAAATGCCATGCGTCCCCAGGTCATTGTGATAAACACTGTCCCCATCCTGCTGTGGTTGTGGCTGGCAGGTCCCTCCATGAGTAGAGTGTCCCTGAGAACAAGCTGGATGCAGGGTAGTGACGAGTTCAAGCATAGCTAGAGTTACTGTTTTTTAGCAACTCAACATGATTTTTTAAGCTGCCTACTTTTACTTTTTACTGTGAGCTTCTGTCCATCACCATGTAATTTGTAATAATAATAATACAAAAAGAAAAACGAGAGAGAGAAGAGGACAAGATGTCCACAGAGGAATCTGCATTCGAGGCTGTTTGCAGAACTACCGCGTTTGTAAGGACTGTTTCCCACTGGGAACTGTGTGTCATTAATGAGCAGTTTTATGCTTTCCCTCTCATCTGTGTACAGTGTGATTGTTGTGTGTTTCAGAATCTCTATTCAGAACCAATAGCTGGTAATGCCTGCTGGCTCGCTGCCCTCAAGTTAGCCTCTGAACGTGCCCTGCACCTAGAGAAGCAGCCTGCTCACCCGCCTCGCCTGGCTGCTCCAGCGGCCAGGCCAGCCACCTGACCATGACCATTGCTGATGTGCAACAGGCCTTAATTGAAAAAACACAAGTACATACATGCACATGAATACATGTGTGCACACACAACCAGCTGTGCATGCATGCACATGTGCACACACACACACAGGTGATTTCACAGGTAGATCTGGTCCCTCTTGCTGTCTCCAATGCTCTAGAAAGCAGCAAGTAGGCAGCTGACAGTGTTCCCAGGGTGAGTGGCATCTCCCCTCATCATCAGAAAGATTCAGTCAAATTTTGGCCCAGAGCTGAAGAGAAGGACTTGGGAATGTCAGGGAAAACATGACAGGGATAGGGGTTAACAGGCTTCTTTGGCCAGGAGATGGTTTCCAGTTCACCGTCAACCCAAAAGCTCTCTTCAGGTCATGGCAAACAGACCAGGGCTGTGGGTGTGGCTGTGCCTGGCACTGACTCCCCTACAGGCCGCTGTCCAGGTTGGCTCAGTATTCCAGCTGCCATCCCCATGCAGGCCCCTCCGCTGGCTCGGCTGCTTTCACAATCACCATGTCTGTATGTTAGAGACTGTGCCATTCAAGGAGACGGGGTCCCCGGGGGTGCAGACTTGTAAAATTTTTTAATTTTTCAACTTGGCTGAACTGGTCCCCATCAACAGGAAAAGCCTTCAGAAGTGAATTTACAGATTTCTCCCATGTTTGAAATTAACATAACATGAACCCAGGAGGCAGAGCTTGCAGTGAGCTGAGATCACACCAGTGCACTCCAGCCTGGGCAACAGAGTGAGACTCTGTCTAGGTAGGTAAGAAGGAAGGAAGGAAGAACAGACCTGGATGGAGTTATTGGGAACATGTCTTATCAATGTTGAAGGGCCACCTATCACTGCAGGGAGACATCCACGTGGGTTGTTTTCGTCTGCTGTGAAAATCTAGGGTTGGAATCATGGAAGCAAACTGCAGGAATTCTTAATCATCCTGCTCACGTGGTGAGCATCAGAGGGTGTCTGCTTGGCCCCCACAGCACTGGGACAGTCAGAGAGGCCATGAGTGGATGACGCCCTGATCACTGCCCTTTGCAGCCCAGGAATACATCACTGGGCTGGGGCCATGCCCTGTGCCCTCTGGAAGACAAGCCTGCGCACTTACTATGTGCCAGATGCCATGCACAGTGCCCTAGTTCCTTGCTGTAGCACCAACACGTCCCACGCTGGTGCTTAAATGCACGCAAACAACTTTGGGGGCTGTGGCCCGAAAAGCTCAAATGTTAAAGTTAAGCAGTCAGGCAAGCTAGAAGAGGTGAGGAGCCTCCTAGAAAACTCATTCGATGACACGCGCTTCCCTCACCTATTCAGATACTTGCCGAGTGCCTGCCGCTTGCCTGGCCCTGTACCCAGGGCCCATCTGGGAGCCATTCCTGCTATAGCTGGGACCACTTGTGAAACGGCTAGTTGTGCCTAACAGACATGCTCAGATTCACAAAATGAATTCAGAACACTTACCTGTCCCACCCGTGAAAGTGACCTTGGAGGTGTCATTGCCCCCCACCACCCCAGTTTCTAGTCCAAGCCAACAGCTGGTGCTAGATAGATGCTTGATGAATGAGCAGATTTGACTGTTAGTTACTCTGTACCTAAAACTCCTATCTTTACATCAAAGCCCTGACAGATTTGCCTTTGGCAGACTGAAATCCAGGGCTGCTGCAGGGTTCACCTCCAGGAGGCACCATTCACGACACTGTCCCATAAATGGTAATGGGCTCCCAGGGATACTGTTTACATAGACTGCACTGAGAACGGTGACCCTTGGGTTTGTACAATGAGGTACCCTGTTGAATGACCCTAAACCAGCCTCCAAAATGTGCAGGATCCCACATTGGTCAGCGCCAACCCTGAGCACAGGATCTAAAACTATAGATGATATGGCCACCCTGGCCACAACTGGAACCAAGCTGGTGGCCCAAGAGAGAGCCTCCTCTTGGAATTGCATGTCAGTTTCTCATACGCAGTTTCTTCCTATTTTTCCCATTTCCCGTTTTAAAGCTAGTGGCATACCTCACAGTCAAATAACCAAGTGGTCAGTGTCTGGACAATGTGCAGTAACAAGGTGGGGGCTGCAAGGGTGAGAGGCTCAGTCACCTTAACAAGGCAGGAAACCTCCTACAAAAGGCTGATGTGTCGTCCCCAGGGCCAGCTGGACAAGGGCATGCAGCACAGGGGTAGGGGGATGGAAATATTTTCTCTCCCGTAAACTCTGACTTCATGTGAGCAGGCATGGGGTCTCCCTGAGAGCTGATAACCGGGAAAACCAAAACCAATAATATTCCTAATAATAATACTAGAATGTAAGAATAATCATGTGTTTTTCACTGACCGCTGTTGCTCTGCTTTTGTCTTTATATACAGTAGTTTTTATAACAATGTCCCTAGGTTTTAATAAAGGAGTGTCATGTCAACTGTTCCCTAGATTGACGTTTGCTTCAGTGTTTCAAAATGAGCTCAAGGGAACCTGTGCCCGCATAATTTGTCACTCTTTTGGGGCGGGTGGAGGACCAGGGGCTGGGGTCCCAGCCAACGTGGTGTTAGGGGGAGCTGGGCACACAAGTCCATCCTGAACACTCAATGCCAATGGCAGGTGGATGCCACCTCCAAAGGGGCAGGGGCAAGGTCAGAGAGGAGTGACAGAGCCCTGAATCTGGCACTAGCACCCAACAAGACAGAGCTGAAAGCTCATGGAGGGTGGGGGGGCGGGCATCACTGCAGATGGCATGCCATCCGTGGCCCCTGGTGTGACATGCCAGGTGCCTCTTTTTTGTCATCTCATTGGTGAGGGGACAGAGTAAGCTCCTTTAATGAGCACTGTGCTCCTGAAAAGCTACCATCCCTCACGCTGGGACCGTGTGTCCTTCCCGCTGGACACAGAGTCAATTCTGGCCCCACCTGCCAGCAGGAGGAGTGAGGATGCAGGAGAAGGGACAGGCTGCACCGTGGAGAAAAGCCGCACCAGGCCTTGCAACCCAGTCCCACTTCACCTGGGGCCCAGAGGCCCCCCAACACCTGAAATCTGATGGTGGGGATACCAGACTGCTGGCACCCCCAGACAATGGATGGTGGCAAATACTATTTTCCTCCAGAGAGGTCTCATCATCCGATGCTTCAGAATATTTCTGCCAACAATGTATCAAATGTATCTTTCCTGGCACACAATCAGAGATCACCAGGTACACAAGGCAGCAATGTGAAGAAGCAAGGGAGGCACAAGGATTAGGAGACAGGCAGAGAGGCTACAAGCCCGGGAGCAGTCAGACACGTGTCTTCACACAGCCACACTTACTGTGCTCCAAATACATAAAATCACATCTGAAACCCATAAAAAAAAAAAAAAAAAGATACAGGAAATTTTTTAAAGAGCCGATTAGAAACTGTAGAAATTTTTTTTAAAGTACATAATAACCCAAATTAAGGTCTCAGTAAATGAGTTTAAAAGCAGATTATATAAGACAACGTGGTATTGGCAAAGGAACAGACAGACCAACGAACAGAACAGACAGCCCAGAAACAGACCCACATAAAATAGTGACCTGATCTTTGACAAAGGAGCAAAAGCAATAGAATGGAGGAAAAAATAGTCTTTTCAAAAAATGGTGCTGGAACAACTGGACATTCACGTGGAAAAATACAAATCTGGACAGAGACTTTACACTCCACAAAATTAACTCAAAATGGATCATAGACCTAAGTGGAAAAAAAAAAAAAAAACTGCAGAACTCCTAGAAGATAATATAGCAGAAAATCTAGATGACCTTGGTTTGGCAATGACTTTTTAGATACAATACCAAAGACACGATCTATGAAAAAAAGAATTGATAAGTTGGACTTCATGAAAATTAAACATTTCTGTTCTGTGAAACACTACCAAGAGAATGAAGAGACAAGCCAAAGAACGGGAGAAAATATTTGCAAAAAGACACATCTGATAAAGGATCATTGGCCAAAATATACAAAGAATTCTTAAAACTCAACCATAAGAAAACAGAGCCAGGCACAGTGGCTTGCACCTGTCATTCCAGCCATTTGCGAGGCTGAGGCAGGAGGGTCACTTCATCCCAGAAGTTTAAGACCAGCCTGGTAGCTACAGTGAGACCCTGTCTCAAAAAAGAAAACAAGCTGGGCATGGTAGCTCACGCCTGTTATCCCAGTACTTTGGGAGGCTGAGGCGCGTGGATCACCTGAGGTCAGGAGTTCGAGACCAGTCTGACCAACATGGTGAAACCCCATCTCTACTAAAAATATGAAAAAAAATATATATATATATATATGTATATATATATATACATATATATATGTGTATATATATATACATATATATGTATATATATACATATATATATATGTATATATATATATATTAGCCAGGTGTGGTGGCACATGCCTGCAATCCCAGCTACTTGGGATGCTGAGGCAGGAGAATCACTTGAACCCAGGAGACAGAGGTTGTAGTAGGCCGAGAATGCGCCATTGCACTCCAGCCTGGGTGACACAGCTAGACTCTGTCTCAAAAAAAAGGAAAAGAAAACAAACAACATGATTAAAAAATAAGCCAAAGACCTTAAGAGGCACCTCACCAAAGAAGATACACAGGCAGCAAATAAGCATCTGAAAAGATGCTCCACCTCATATGCCATCAGAAATGCAAATTAAAACAATGAGATACCATGACACACCTATTAGAATGGCCAAAATCCAGAACACCACCACCAACAAATGCTGATGAGAATGTGGAGAAACAGGAGCTCTCATTCACTGCTGTGGGAATGCAAAATGGTACCCGCTTTGGAAGACAGTTTGGCAGTTTCTTACAAAACAAAACATATTTTTACCATCCGACCCAGCATTCACACTTCTTTGTATTTACCCAAAGGAGTTGACAACTTATGTCCACACAAAACCTGCACATGGGTGTTTATAGCTTTATTCATAATTGCCGAAACTTGGAAGAAACCAAGATGTCCTTCAGTAGGTGGATAGATATAAACTGTGGTACATCCAGACAATACAAGATTATTCAATGCTAAAAAGAAATGAGGTATCAAGCCATGAAAAGACATGAAGGAAACACAGATGCATATTACTAAGTGAAAGAAGCCAATCTGAAATTGTGATTTTCCTACAAGGAAATTCCTTGTGGACAAAGGACAGACAGAACTCAAAATCCTCCTTCTGCTCACATGAGACAAATGCATGTCTGATTTGCTTCCTCTGACCTATTGTTTCACTAAGCCAAACTAAGGTAGAAGTGGCTATTCCTCTACACCACCCCACATGTAGATTGTGTTTTTGGTGAAAGGCTGGCTGATCAGAGACTCAAAAGAATGCAAACATTTGTCTCTTACCTACCTATGACCCAGAAGTCCCTTCCCCCACTTTGAGTTGTCCCACCTTTCCGGACTGAACCAATGTACACCTTACACATATTGATTATAATGTCTCATGTCTCCCTAAAATGTATAAAACCAAGCCATGCCCCAACCACCCTGGACACGTGTCGTGAGGATCTCCTGAAGCTGTGTCATGGGTGTGTCCTTAATCTTGGCAAAATAATCTTTCTAAATTGATTGAGATCTGTCTCAGAGACTTTTGGGTTCACACTTGTATCCTGAAAACTACAAAACACTGCTTAAAAAAAGAAAAAATAAATAAATAAGTAAACGAATTATTTTTATACAAAGAGAAAGCACTGCTGAAGGAAATCAAAGGAAATCTAAATAAATGAAGAGATGTGACATATTCATAGACTGAAATACTCAACAAAGTAAAGACGTCAATTCTCCCCAAATCAGATTGATGTCAATTATCTCCAATTCCTGCCAAAATCCCAGGAAGATTTTTTGAAGACAGACAAAATTATTCTAAAATTTATACAGAAAAGCAAAGGACAAGAATAGCTTAAGATAATTTTGAAACAGAATAAAGTGGGAGAAATGGGAGTAATCACTCAACCTAATTTTACTACTTATATAGCTATAGCAATCAAGACTACGTGGTTTTGTTAGAAGGACAGACACACAGATGAATGGAACAGAATAGAGAACTTAAATAGACCCACACATATTTGCCAAATTGGTTTTTGACTAAGGTGCAAAAGCAGTTTGATAAGGGAAAGATAGGCTTTCCAACAAATGGTGCTGGAGCAATTGGACATTCATATGAAAAAGATAAAAGAAAATAGACCCTTGAGATAAGTACCTAAGTCTTATATACTAAGTAAAAATAATATTAAGGCAGAATATAAATTTAAATGTTAAATGTAAAACTATAAAATTTGGGGAAAATATTCTTTAAAATAAAAATTGATTAATTGGGCTTAATCACAATTAAAATGTTTTGCTCTGTGAGAGACCCTGTTAAAGGGAGGAACAGACAAGCTACAGACAGTAAAAAAAAAAAATTTCAAACCACATATCCAACAAAGGACTAGTAGCTAGACACAAGAAAACACTCAAAAGTAAATAGTAAAAGAAAAAAACAAAGTAGACACAAAGAGACATTTTACTAAAGAGGATATACAAAGGGCAAATAATTCTGATGAAGTCCAATTTATCTATTTTTTTTATTGTTGCTTGTGCCTTTGGTTTCATATCTAAGAAACCATTGCCTAATCCAAAGTCATCAAGAATTACGCATATGTTCTCTTCTAAGAACTTTATAGTTTTAGCTCTTACATTTAGGTCTTTGATCCACTTTGAGTTAATTTTGTATATGGTGAGGTAGAGGTCCAACTTCATTCTTTTTCATGTGGATATCCAATTGTCTCAGTACAATTTGTAATTGTTCTGGCACCACTATCAAAAACCAACTAACCATAAATGTGAGGGTTTTTTTTTTTGTACTTTAAATTCTGTTCCTTTAATATGTCTATTCTTATGCCAGTACCATTCTCTTTATTAGCATAGCTTTGTCGTAAGTTTTAAAACTGGGAAGTGTGAGTCTTCAAATTTTGTTCTTCTTTTTCAAGACTATTTTGGCTAATATGGGTCTCTTGCATTTCCATATGAATGTTAGGATCAGCTTGTCAATTTTTGCAAATAAGGTAGCTAGGATTTCTGGAAGGACTTTGTTGAATGTATAGATCAATTTGGTGAGTATTGTCACATTAACAATATTAAGTGTTCCAATCCATGAACATAGGATGTCTTTTTATTTATTTAGACCTTTTAAAATTTCTTTCAAGAATGTTTTACAGTTTTCAGGATATAAGTTTTATACTGTTTTGTTAAATACAGACAGCAAATAAGTACATGAAACAATATTTAATATCATTAATCATTAGGCAGATGCATATTAAAACCACAATGTAATATCACTACACACCTATCAGAATAGCAAAAATAAAAAACCTTACTGGTGGGGCTGTAAAATGTTACAGCTACTCTGGAAAACAGTTTAGTAGTTTCTTTAGAAACTGAACATGTGGCTGTGTGTGGCAGCTTACGCCTGTAATCCCAGCACTTTGGGAGGCCAAGGCAGCTGGATCATGAGGTCAGGAGTTCGAGACCAGACTGGTCAAGATGGTGAAACCCCATCTCTACTAAAAATACAAAAATTAGCCAGGCGTAGTGGTGGGCACCTGTAAGCCCAGCTACTTGGGAGGCTGAGGCAGGAGAATTGCTTGAACCTGGGAGGTGGAGGTTACAGTGAGCCGAGATCATGCCACTACACTCCAGCCTGGGCGACAGAGCAAGATTCTGTCTCAAAAAAAAATAGAAAGAAAAAATAAAGAAAACTGAACATGCAACTACCATCTAACCCAACAACAGTACTCCTGCACATTTATTCCATTTAAATTAAAACTAATATTCATACAAAAACCTGTAAATAACTGTTTATAGCAACTTTGTTTATGACAGAGATAAAATGATGAAAAACACATGTGGGAAAAATCCACATGTACGTCAGCTGGAGAATGGTTAAACAAATTGTAGTACATTCATAACATGGAATACAATGCGTCAGCTGGAGAATGGTTAAACAAATTGTAGTACATTCATAACATGGAATACAATGCAACAATAAAAAGTAACTAACTATTGATACATGCAAAAATCTGGATAAAGCTCCAGATATTATGCTTAATGAAAAAGCCAACCACCACAAGTTACATATTGTATTTATATAATACTCTTAAAATGATGCAATTATAAAAATGGATACCATATTAATATTAATGATTGTCAGGGATTAAGGAGGGGGTGGGGCAGGAGGAAAGTGGGTGTGGCTATCAAAGAGCCACAGGAGGGATCCTTGTGATGGAAATGCTCTGTATCTTCAGTGTGTTGATGTCAGTATCCTAGTTGTAATATTGTAATGTAGTTTTGCAAGATGCTGCAACTGAGGGAAACCAGGTAAAAGAATGTCTCTGTACTACTTCTTACAATTGCACCTGCATATGCAATTATCTCAGAATAAAAAGATTTAATTTTAAAAATCAGATTAGACACAACTGGAGAGGTAATTAATCAACCTGAAGATATGTCACAAGAAAACATGCAGAATGAAGATCAGGGGATAAAAGGATGAAAAACACAGAAAAGTACTTAGCAGTCATATATATACATATATATGTATATATATGTATATAATATATATGTATATATGTATATAATATATATGTATATATATGTATATATGTATATATGTATATAATATATATGTATATATATGTATATAATATATATGTATATATATGTATATAATATATATACTGAAAGGAGATATATAACTGAAATATAATTGTTCCAGTAGGCAAGGTGAAAGGGATTGGAGGAGAAATACTATTTGAAGAGATAAAAGGCTAAGAATTTTCTGCAACTACTGAAAGACATCAAGCCACAAGTTCAAGAAGCTCTACTAAACTGAAGTCGAAGACAAAGAGAAAACCTTAAAAGCAGTCAGAAAAGGGGTGGGGGTGGGAGTGGAGATTAACTTCAAAGAAGCACAATTAGACTTGCAAACTACAATAAAAGTACTGGAAACTAAAGGACAATATAATATTATTTTATACTATTATATCAAACAGTATATATGTTAAAAGAAACTGCCAAACTAGAATTCTAAACCTAGCAAAAATATCTTTCAAGAGTGAAGGTAAAATAAGACTTCTTAGAAAAGATTAAAAATTTTAAAATATATAACTAATAACGAATAGACCCGAACTTTAAAAAACATACCAAAGTGTATTCTTTAGGCAGTAAAACAAATGATCCCAGGCAGAGGTTGATGACACAGAAAGGAATAAAGAGCAACAGGAAGGATATATCTGGGGCAAATCTAAATAAAGAATGGCTGATTTGATGGTTGTAAAAATGTCTCGTGAGTTTTAAAATATACAGAAATAAAATACACAACAACTGCAAAGAACACAGAAGGGGTATAAGTTAAAGTACTGTTAGGTCCTCGGGTTGTCCAGGAATACCAAACAATATTTACAATATTATGTTAAGGATGCATTTTGTAATCTCCAGGGTAACCGTTGCAATAACAGTAAAAGAAAATATAACTTCCAAGCTAATATAAAGGAAAACATGGAATGACAAAATGCACTTATCCAAAAGAAGAAAATAACAATTGAGAAGAAAGAAGAATATAAAACAGGTGAGACCAAAAAATATCACATAATTAAAATATTTAAAACCAAATATTTTAGTAATTACATCAAATATAGGGGAATGAAATGCACCATTTGAAACACAAAGACTATCAGATTGGATTTTTTAAAAAACCAAAAAACACCAACTATATGTTATTTATAAAAGACATTTACAACAATAGGTCACAGAAAGTAAGTGCAAGTAAAAGGATGGGAAAAGATATACTGTGCAAGCACCAACTCAAACAAACAATAAACAGAAAAACTGGTGTATCTGTAATAATATTAGATAAAGTATACTTAAAGATGAGAAGTATTACAAAGATATAGGATAACATTTCATAATGATAAAAGCCAATTCTACAAGAAAATATAACTATCTTAAATTGGCAGGCACCTACTGACACATAACCTCAAAATATATGTAGCAAAACTGATAGAACTATAAGAAGTAGACAAAATCACAATTATACTGGGAAATTTTAGCATACTTCTCTCTATAACAGGTCAAACAATCAGATGAAAGACAAGTAAGAATATGAAGAACTGAATGTGATTAAGAAATCTACCTAATGGAGATATCTAGAACAATGCATTCGACACATACCAATACACATTTTCCTCATGCAGACACAGAACTTTTACAAAAAGTTACCTTATACTGTATAATTAAGCAAGTATCAGTGAACTTCAGAGGACTTTATTTGACCACAATGCCATTAAGATAGAATTCTATAAAATAGATATATATAGGAATTTTCTACTATATTTCTCACAGTTCTGAAGGCTGGGAAGTCCAAGATTAAGACACTGGCAGATGTGGGGTCTGGGGAAGACTCACTCTCTGCCTCCAATATAGCACCTTGTTGCTGTGTTCTCTGGGGATGAATGCTGTTTTCCAAACATATGGGGATGTTCTAGCATACACACACACACACGAAAATATATATATCTATCTAGTGTGTGTATATATATATATGTGTGTGTGTATATATTAGAAAATTCCTATAGTTCCATATATAGTCCATATATATATACTAGAAAAACTATATTATATATAAAATATCTATTATATCTATTATATATAATAGATATTATATATAATAGATATTATATCTATTATATATAATAATTATATATCATAGATATTAGATATTATATATCATAGATATTAGATATTATATATCATAGATATTATATATTATATATAATAGATATTAGATATTATATATATTAGATATTATAGATATTAGATATATATATTAGATATAATAGATATTAGATATAATAGATATTAGATATTATATATAATAGATATTAGATATAATAGATATTAGATATTAGATACAATAGATATTAGATATTAGATATAATAGATATTAGATATATAATAGATATTAGATATATAATAGATATTAGATATTATATATAATAGATATTAGATATTATATATAATAGATATTAGATATTAGATATAATAGATATTAGATATTATATATAATAGATATTATATAATAGATATTAGATATTATATATAATAGATATTATATAATAGATATTAGATATATATAACAGATATTATATATAATAGATATTATATAATAGATATTAGATATTATATATAATAGATATTATATAATAGATATTAGATATTATACATAATAGATATTATATCATAGATATTAGATATTATATATAATAGATATTATATCATAGATATTATATATTATATATAATAGATATTATATCATAGATATTATATATTATATATAATAGATATTATATCATAGATATTATATATTATATATAATAGATATTATATCATAGATATTATATATTATATATAATAGATATTATATCATAGATATTATATATTATATATAATAGATATTATATCATAGATATTATATATTATATATAATAGATATTATATCATAGATATTATATATTATATATAATAGATATTATATCATAGATATTATATATTATATATAATAGATATTATATCATAGATATTATATATTATATATAATAGATATTATATCATAGATATTATATATTATATATAATAGATATTATATCATAGATATTATATATTATATATAATAGATATTATATCATAGATATTATATATTATATATAATAGATATAATAGATATTACATATTATATATAATAGATATTCTATATAATATATATAATAGTTATTACATATTATATATAATAGATATTATATATAATAGATATTATCTATTATATATAATAGATATTATCTATTATATATCTATTATATATAATAGATATTATCTATTATATATAATAGATATATATAATAGATATTATTATATATAATAGATATATATAATAGATATTATTATATATAATAGATATATATAATAGATATTATCTATTATATATAATAGATATATATAATAGATATTATCTATTATATATAATAGATATATATAATAGATATTATCTATTATACATAATAGATATATATAATAGATATTATCTATTATACATAATAGATATATATAATAGATATTATCTATTATACATAATAGATATATATAATAGATATTATCTATTATATATAATAGATATATATAATAGATATTATCTATTATATATAATAGATATATATAATAGATATTATCTATTATATATAATAGATATATATAATAGATATTATCTATTATATATAATAGATATATATAATAGATATTATCTATTATATATAATAGATATATATAATAGATATTATCTATTATATATAATAGATATATATAATAGATATTATCTATTATATATAATAGATATATTCTATTATATATAATAGATATATATAATAGATATTATATATAATAGATATTATATATAATAGATAACATCTATTATATATATAGATATTATATATAATAGATATTATCTATTATATATAATATATATATAATATATAATATCTATTATAGATAATAGATAACATCTATTATATATAATATCTATTATAGATAATAGATGTTATCTATTATATATAATATCTATTATAGATAATAGATGTTATCTATTATCTATAATAGATATTATCTATTATAGATAATAGATAACATCTATAATAGATGTTATCTATTATGTATAATAGATATTATATATAATAGATAACATCTATTATAGATGTTATCTATTATATATAATAGATAACATCTATTATAGATGTTATCTATTATATATAATAGATAACATCTATTATAGATGTTATCTATTATATATAATAGATAACATCTATTATAGATGTTATCTATTATATATAATAGATATTATATATAATAGATGTTATCTATTATATATAATAGATATTATATATAATAGATGTTATCTATTATATATAATAGATATTATATATAATAGATGTTATCTATTATATATAATAGATATTATATATAATAGATGTTATCTATTATATATAATAGATATTATATATAATAGATGTTATCTATTATATATAATAGATATTATATATAATAGATGTTATCTATTATATATAATAGATATTATATATAATAGATGTTATCTATTATATATAATAGATATTATATATAATAGATGTTATCTATTATATATAATAGATATTATATATAATAGATGTTATCTATAATAGATATATATAATATATAATATCTATTATATATAATAGATAATATCTATTATATATAATAGATAATATCTATTATATATAATAGATAATATCTATTATATATAATAGATAATATCTATTATATATAATAGATAATATCTATTATATATAATAGATAATATCTATTATATATAATAGATAATATCTATTATATATAATAGATAATATCTATTATATATAATAGATAATATCTATTATATATAATAGATAATATCTATTATATATAGATATTATATATTATATATAATTTTTATATATAATTATATATAAATATATAATATATAATTATATATAAAATATATAATTATATATAATTATATATAAAATATATATAATTGTTATATATAAATTATATTATATATATATTTATATATATATATACTAAACCCCCATCTCTACTAAAAATACAAAAAAATAGCTGAGCATAGTGGTGCACACCTGTAATCTCAGCTTCTCAGGAGGTTGAGGCTGAGGCATGAGAATCACTTGAACCTGGGAGGCGAAGGTTGCAGTGAGCTAAGTAAGGTTGTGCCATTGCACTCCAGCCTAAGTGACAGAACAAGACTCTGTCTCAAAAAAAAAAAAGTAAAAGAAATAAATTTAATATATATATATATAATATAAAAATTCCCATATGTTTGGAAAACAAGAAATATAAATAGGCTAATATCAAAGAATAAATCATAATGAAAATTAGAATACATTTGAGTATAAGGGAATTGTTCCATATTTAAACTTATGTGATTCAGATAAATAAGTGCTTAAAAGAAAATTCAAGCTTAAGAGCATATCTTGGTAAAGAAATCAAAGAACATCTAAATTAATGAAGAGACGTAGCATGTTCATGAGTTGGAAGAAAACACAGTAAATGTGTCAATTTTCCCTAAGTTGATACACAAGTTTAACTGACTGAAAACTAATGTCAGCCATACTTTTCACAAATTAAAAATAGAAGAGTCGGCCGGGCACGGTGGCTCATGCCTGTAGTCCCAGCACTTTGGGAGGCCAAGGTGGGCGGATCACGAGGTCAGGAGTTCAAGACCAGCCTGACCAATATGGTGAAACCCCATCTCTACTAAAAATACAAAAAATTGGCCAGGCAGTGGCGCACGCCGGTAATCCTAGCCACTCGGGAGGCTGAGGCAAGAGAATCACTTGAACCCAGGAGGCAGAGGGAGGCAGCCTGGGTGACAGAGAAAGACTCCATCTCAAAAAAAAAAAAAAAAAAAAAAGAACAGTCAAATAAACACAAAGTACATAAAAAGGAACAGAACAATGAAGATAAATACACAACTAAAGAAAAAGGAAAACATAACACAGAAATGATCAGCAAGGCCAAATGTTAGTTCTTTAAAAAATAAAATAAAATTGATAAATCCCTGGCAAAACTCATATGATAAAAATGAAAGAAGACACAATTTCCCAATATCAGAAATTAGAAAGAAGACACCACTACACCTCCAGCAAGCACAAAAATGAAAACAGGCTGAAATGGTTTGAATGCATGTTTTCCCCCAAAATTAATATTTTGAAACCTAAGACCTAATGTGATAGTATTAAGAGTCAGGGCCCTTAGGAAGTAATTAAGTCTTGAGGATGGAGCCCTCATGAATGGAATTAGTGTCATTATAAAAGGGCTGGAGGGGACTTTCTGGACCTTTTTGCCTTTCCATCTCTTCTACCATATGAAGACACAGCATTCATCCCCAGAGGACACAGCAACAAGCCGCCATCTTGGAGGCAGAGAGCGAGGCTTCCCCAGACCCCACATCAGCCAGTTCCTTGATCTTGGACTTCCCAGTATTCAGAACTGTGAGAAATTAATTTCTATTGTTTGTAAGTTACCCAGTCTGAGGTATTCTGTTACAGCAGCCCAAAAGGACTAAAAAGGAAATTGTTATGAAAAAATAATATCCAAAGCATTTGAAAATGTAAAAGAAATACTTTTCTTTAAAAAGTACAAATTTTCAAAGCTGATATAGAAATATAGAAATGTAAAGGGTCCTATAGTAATTAAATCAATTGAATCCATAACCAAATCTCTCCCACTAAGAAAACCCCAGGGACGTGGATGAAGCTGGAAACTATCACTCTCAGCAAACAAACTAACACAGGAAGAGAAAACACCACATGTCCTCACTCATAAATGGGAGTTGAACAATGAGAACACAGGGACACAAGGAGGGGAACATCACACACCAGGGCCTGTCGGGGCTGGGGGGCAGGGAGAGGGAGAGCATTAGGACAAATACCTAATGCAGGGCTTAAAACCTAGGTGACGGGTTGGTAGGTGCAGCAAACCACCATGGCACATGTATACTTATGTAACAAACCTACACGTTCTGTACTTGTATCCCAGAACTTAAAGTAAAATAAAAGTAAAAAGAAAAAAAAAACCCAGGCCTACAAATTCAACCAAACATTTAAGGAAGAGACCATGCCAATCATAAGCTCTTCTAGAAACCATGCCAATCATATACAAGCTCTTCTAGAGAATAGAAAATGAATATTAAAGAGCATAAAATGGCCTCAATTCATTTTTGAGACTAGAATTACCCTGATACTAAAACCTGACAAAGTCCGTCTCACTCGTCAGCATAGACGCAAAAATCCCGATTAAAAGACAATAAACAGAATTCAGCATGACCTAATCAGGTATATGAACAGAAATGTCAGCTCATTAGTGCATTCTCACACTACTATAAGACATACTTAAAACTGGGTAACTTATAAAGAAAAGAGGTTTAATGACTCACAGTTCCACTTGGCTGGGGAGGCCTCAGGAAACTTACAATCATGGCAGAAGGCACCTCTTCACAGGGTGGCACATGCCTGTAGTCCCAGCTACTCAGGAGGCTGGGGCAGGAGAATCGCTTGAACCCGGGAGGCAGAGGTTGCGGTGAGCCGCATTGCACTCCAGCCTGGGCAACAAGAGCGAAACTCCGTCTCAGATGAGAGCAGAAAGGAGAGCGACGTGGTGGAGGCAGCCCCTTATAAAACCATCAGATCTCCTGAGAACTCACTCACTCTCACGAGAACAGCATGAGGGAAACCACCCCCCATGATTCAATTATCTCCACCTGGTCCTACCCTTGACACCTGGGGATTATTACAATTCAAGGTGAGATTTGGGTGAGCACACAGAGCCAAACCATATCAATCAGGTTGCTTTGACATCAGAAAACAATAAATATAATCAGGAGAATTCGCATTTTTTCTTTAACAGAAAAATATATGATCATTTCAAGAGATACAAAAAATTGTAAAGTTCAACAGCCATTCAAGATAAAAACAGGCAAGCTAGGAGTCCAAGGGAACTTTGTTTTAACAGACACTAGATAGCCACAAAAAACTACAGAAAACATCTTACTTGTCTCAATACTTGAAATATGGAAAGCTTTCCTTTCCTGTAAGAAGCAAGCCCATGGTCCCAGCTGTCATCGCTGCTACCCAACATTGACTACGAAGTCCCAGGCAGTACAGCAAGACGCAGACAAGAAACAAAAGGTGTAAGGATCAAAAAGGAAGAAATTTTCAAACATTACCTTTCACAGATGATATGATTGTATAGGTAGAAAACCTAAAATAATCTAACATAAATTATTCCCAGTAGCTAAACATTAAGAAATATGTAATCCCAGCAGTTTGGGAGGCTGAGGCAGGCAGATCGCCTGACGTCATGAGTTTGAGACCAGCCTGACCAACATGGAGAAACCCCATCTCTACTAAAATAAAAAATTAGCCGGGCATGGTGGTGCATGCCTGTAATACCAGCTACTCGGGAGGCTGAGGCAGGAGAATCGCTTGAACCCGGGCGGCAGAGGTTGCGGTGAGGCACATTGCACTTCAGCCTGGTGAATAATAACGCAGCTCCATCTCAAAAAAAAAAAAAAAAAAAAAAAAGAGAGAGAGAGAGAAAGCAATATGTTATCTCATTCATGCAAAATCTAATGTGGGTTAGTGAAAACCCCTTTAGTTCTAGGCATCCTTCATCCTGTCCACCATCACCTCACTGGTGGCCTCCAAGGTCACCATGACGAAAGACAGAGTGTTAGGGAAACACATCAACTTTTAAACTTTGGCCAGAAGTGGTACGTGACACTTCCACTCACATTTCATTTGCTAGAATTAGTCACATGGCCCCACCTAACTACCAGGAAGTAGGAAGTGTAATCTTCCTGCATGCCCCTCTGGTCATTGTTTTTCCCATATGTAGAACATACTCTCGCTTTCTCAAGAGAGAAAACCCCACTCCCATAAGTCAGCAAATCCAGCTTGAAATTGAGAGTTTTCTTAGGCTAGGAGCAGTGGCTCACGTCTGTAATCCCAACACTTTGGGAGACCGAGGCGGGTGGATCACCTGAGGTCAGGAGTCTGAGGCCAGTCACCAATACACCAATATGGTGAAACCCCGTCTCTAAAAAAAAAAAAGAAAGAAAGAAAGGAAAAGAAATTGAGGGTCTTCAAGTGAACGCCTAGTGCTCTCCATCAGGTCTATACCTGCTTCTTCTTGGTCTGGAGATTTATAAACTAGAAGAGACATATTCCTTTCCTCCTATACAGACCCAATATTCAATGATGGAGTAGGGTTAGGACAACTGCAGTAAACACTTTTAGTTTTAAATGGAGAGAATGAAGACAGATAGGGGTAACAATTCTGAAACCTTCTTAGGCTGGTCACAGTGGCTCACGTCTATAATCCCAACACTTTGGGATACCGAGGCGGGTGGATCACCTGAGGTCAGGAGTTTGAGGCCAGTCACCAATACACCAATATGGTGAAACCCTGACTCTAAAAAGAAAAAAGAAAAAAAAAAGAAAGAAAGAAAGAAAAAGAAATTGAGGGTCTTCAAGTGAACCGCCTAGTGCTCTCCATCAGGTCTATACCTGCTTCTTCTTGGTCTGGAGATTTATAAACTAGAAGAGACATATTCCTTTCCTCCTATACAGACCCAATATTCAATGATGGAGTGGGGTTAGGACAACTGCAGTAAACACTTCTAGTTTTAAATGGAGAGAATGAAGAAAAGTAGGGGTAACAATTCTGAAATCCTTCTGAGTAGACATTGGGAAAGCTCCTACCCTCGTTAGAGAAGGTTTCTTCATTAAGCTTCTCTAGGAAGCAGTCCCTTGTTCCTCGTTCTCCCTGGCCCTTTTGTCATTCCATCACCCTCCTTGGCCACAACTCAAATGGACGTGGAGGAATATGCTGTGTTGGGACTGTGAAACTCAGCTGCTGTTGGCCCGTGGAAAACTGGGGAGCCATAGCTTGTTTTAAGTCATGAATAGTCCAAGCCTTTTTTAGTTCAAACTGTGGGTTTCTTTTGTAATACCATGTCCTTAAAAACTTGGTCTGCTTTTGATTTGTTTCCAAAGAGTTCCCTGAACCATAACTCCCTGAAAAGCTCTTTCTGAGAGGTAGATCTCAACTTATTTACCTTCTTTGCTCCCCCATCTCTCTCACACACACAATATCATGGCACTTACCTTGAGTCTATCTGGATCTTTTTAATCTGCCTTTTGCCCTGAGGTAGTTTGGGCCTTTGTTGCTCAATGGTGTTGTCAATCCTGTATCAAGTTAGTTGGCATCTGGAAGCAGTCGGCTTTTTAATTTTGCAAAGCCCTAACTTTCTGGAATTTCTCTATTTCCTTTATTGCTGCTCACAAACTAGCCACTTATTTCTTGTAAGACTTTGTTGAATAAAATCAACAGCCAAGATATGCTTACAATAGCCTTCTTTCTTAGCCTTCTTAATGCAAGTATGCCATTTAACAAGTGTGTTACCATTAATAGTACAGATTGTCATGCCCCAGCCTCCAGTAGCAGTGTCCTTGGCACACACCACCAGCCACTAAGCTAATGCTGTATATTTTGGCTTTTTGATACAGCAGCACCAATGATTAGTTGGGACAGGATAGGCTATGCTGAGGTAAAAAACAAAGGGTTGTTTATCGCTCACACAAAGATGATGCAATCAGGCAAAGCTCCAGGGAAGAAACTCTCCTCCATAAAGTGACGCAGGGATCCAATTGCTTTCATGTTGTGTCTCCACAATTTCAACACAGAGCCTCCCAGCAGTGAATGTCATGGAAAGGGAAACAGAATAAAAGAAGCACTCTTCATGACCTCATCCCAGAAATAGTGTTATATATTGCCTGCCTAAAACTGCCCAAATTAAAACATACTACAAAAACACTATGACCAAATCAATATGTCATTGGCATAAGAATGACAGATTAGAATATAAAATATATGTGAGTATAGATAATAATTTAACAAAAGTAGCATTTCAATACAGTGGGGAATTATTATTTAATACATAATTATTGTTTTCATCCCAGAAATAGTGTTATATATTGCCTGCCTAAAATCCCCCAAATTAAAACATACTACAAAAATACTATGACCAAACCAATATGTCATTGGCATAAGAATGACAGATTAGAATATAAAATATATGTAAGTATATATAATAACTTAACAAAAGTAGCATTTCAATGCAGTGGGGAATTATTATTTAATACATAATTATTTTGTTTGTCACTAAACCACAAAGATTTAACTGGCATAACAGGCTACTTATCCAGGAAAAAAAATAAAATTAGACTCCTGTTTTAGCCATATATGAAAATAAGATTTATATTAAAGGCTTAAACAGAACAATAAAAATTCAGCAAGAAATTCTGAAGGGTTATATCAACACTCTCAACAAAGGGACAGGTTCCTAACCAAGACCAGATACCCAGGAGCTATAGAAGGAATGATAAACATCTGGTAATGCAAAAATTAATTTTTGTATGACAAAAGATGATGTAAAGTCAATATATAATTGAGATTTGGAACACAGAGCCACTTGTAAGGCTGAAATTTAATATACAGAGAACATGCACAAATTGACAGGGAAGGAATAAACAACCCAATAGAAAAACAGAAAAACCAAGAGGCAAGTCACAGAAGGAAGCCGAATGTCACCCAACATAAGAAAAGACCTTCAGACTTCCTGGGATGGCAGAGGGGAGCCAGTTGAAATAATGAGATACCACGTTATGCCTTTCAGACTGGCAAAAAATAAATCTACAAATCTATTGTTGGCAGCTGTGTGAGAAAAGGGTACTCTTATGCACTGCTGCTAGAAATGAGAATTATAACTTCTGTTGAAAGCAATCTGAAAATATCTATTAAAATTAAAAATGCACATACCCTTTGAACCCAGCATGAGTAAAATGGAATTCCATGGTAGAATAGAAACAAAATGATGCTTATCAGCAGAGGAAGACTTAGAGGTGTGCTACAGGGGAAAAAATGCATATACACATATATATCATATATACACACATATGTCTACTTTTATTATAAAATTTATTAACACTAGATTTGTGACACAAAGTTTACAAATAATAAAATATATGATACTCTGTTTTATAAAATGTATATATTCAACTGATTCTCACAGAATGCTTTTTTGATTTTTGCCAAAGTCTTGTACCTGCAGCCAATTGATAGTTGCAAGCAATATACAAATATAACATAATGTTACCCACAGACAGCTCAGTCAGTGTGGAAGAAAACCCTCCTGGGGGTTGTCACTGAGGGTTTGGCTGGGTCTTCACCCCAGGGAAGTGAGGACTTTGTGCCACATGATCAAGGGCTTGGATCATTGTGGTCTTTTGTGTTTCCAAAGACAATTACCACAAAATTTCCCTTACCACATGCACTGTTGTGATATTATCTTGCCACTTCCATCGAAAGGTGAATGTTGTATCTCCTCCCCGTGAATCTGAGCTGACCTGTCATCATTGTGATCAATAGAATATGGCAGAAATGACACAGCTCCAGCCTTTGCCTCTTGGAGTGCTTCTTCTTAGAACTCAGTCACCATGCTGTGAGGAAGCCCAAGTAGCCACGTGGAGAGGTCAACATAGAGAAGAGTTCAGGTCCCTTCCTGATAGGCCCAACTGAGCTCCCAGCTTGCAGCCAGCATCAACCCCCAGCCATGTGAGGGAGGTCGTGTTGAACCCTGCAGCCATCCCAGTATCCCAACACCATGTGAAGCAGACACACCACATGTGCAACTCACAGGCTTGTCATAATAAATGGTTGTTGGCAATTTGAACTACTGAGTTTTAGGGTGGTTTGTTATAAGGCAATAGATAACCTGAACAACTGTCCAAATGAGGACTTGGTTTAAAAATGTATTTTAATGATAGGAACAAATACATATATTATGCTTAAATGCCAAAATGTGTTACCATCTGTATAATTTGCTTTCCTGGCAGTCTTTTTGGTTCTGTTTTCCTATTTTGCTTGGCTTCCTTTTCTCCTTCCCACGCATCACATCCTATGACCCCAAATCAAGTTGATTCTGGATACTTATGCAATTATTTATTAATGTGTACAGACACATATAGAGAGGGTTTTACTGAGGGGGGGATCACTGTGTTATAAAAATGACTCTGTGGTTCTATATTTTGCTTTCTTATTTGACAATTCTTTGTGAAAATTCCTCCAAATCCCCTATAGAGCTCCAATTCATTATTTTAAATAGTTGCATAAAATTCCACAGCATGGCCATTCCATATTAATCAACCATTCTCAGGGGTATGCTGGAGCCAGCATATACTGGCTGGTGAAAGTCTACTGTTAATTTTTCAGGAATTTTTGCGAGTCAGTTGTTAAATGCAGCCAATAAAAAAATTAAATTACACAAACTTCCAATTAAGTACATTTTATTAAAAACAAAGGTAATGCATACTCAGAGTAATCACGTCCTAATTATCTTACCTCATTTTACTATTATTGATGCTCCTAGGGTGACTTATATTTATTACAAAATACTATATAATGGCGTGCTTCTGTGCATCCCTCTCCAAGACTGTGTTCAGGGGCGTCACATAGGTAGTTTAAAATTGGCCTTGGTGGAACTATATACACCATGGGAATTGGCAAACAATGCACATCAGGGCCTGATTGTTTTGTTGATTGTCTAGACTTAAGCAAGTGATGGAGAAAATGTTAATGATGCAAATTCAACTTTAAAGTGTGTCACATCTGTAGCTACTGCATTGTGGAGCAGGGACAGGTGAGGTGTTTGAATTATTTAAAAAGTTGGTTGAGAGAGGTTGCATGGAGAAGGTAAGCACAGAGGTAAAGGAGGTGAGGCTGTGAGCCCAGCAAATATCTGAGACAAGAGCATCTGAGCAGAAGGAACCACAAGTGCAAAGGCCCTGGGGCAGGTGTATGCCTGGCAGGTTGGAGGAATGGGAAGGAGGGCAGTGTGGCTGGAGCCCAGTGAACAGGAGAAAGTGAAGGGGGGTGGAATGCAGGAGGGGTAATAGAAGGGGATGTTAGAGAAGGTGCAGGGAGCCAGTCAAATTATCTGGGGCTTTGCAGAGTCCAGGAAGGACGCTGGCTTGCATTTCAGGTGAAAAGGAGGAGCCTCGGCAAGGTTTGGGCACAGGAGCAGCATAATCTGGCTTACCGTGTAAAGCCTTCTTCTGACTGCAGTGCTAAGAACAGACTGCAGAGGCAAGGATGAAGGTGGCTTGCACTAGGATGGAAACGGGGCAGGGTGGAGAGAAGCCATCAGATTCCGGATGCACTGGGGCAATGAAACGACAATTTCCTGACAGATTGGATGTAGAGTGCAGCAGAAAAAGGAACCATGGATAAACACAGGCTCCTGGCCCAAGCCACGGGGAAGACAGGGCAGCCACCAACCCAGATGGGGAGGTGGGAGGAAATGAGGAGATCAGTGTTGGACGTGTTGGATGTGAGCAGAGATGTCTTTGACATCCACGTTGAAAACCTAGTTGGAGGTCAGGAGTCAGGACAGAGGTCCAGGCTGGAGGCATACATGGGAGTCATTGGCATCTGGAGGGCATTTAAAACCCCGAGGCAGGATGAGATCAGTAAGGGAATGAGAGGGTAATAAAACAAGACACGGTAAGGACTGAGTTCCAGAATGCGCCAACACGTTCAAGGTCAAGGACACAAAAAAGAGCCAGCAAGGGACTGAGGAGGAGCTACCAGAGAGGTGGGAACAAGGCTGAGAGCAGCAGAGTCCTGGCAGCCAGGTGAGGAGAGGGCAGCAAGGAGGAGACAGAGACCAGCCAGCAGAGTCAGACTCAGAGGGTGGCTCAGACAGCTGACGTCTGCCAGCCAACCCTGGGTTTTAGGTTGGGGGTCACTGCTGACTTCATTAAGCCTCAGGGAATCCACGGGGTCAAGAGTGTGCTGGAGAGGGGTGTTCAAGAAAGATGGGGAGGAGTTTTGCTCCTTCAAAGAGCTTTGCTATCCAGAGGGGGAAAGAAACATGGAAGTGGCCGGGCGCCGTGGCTCACACCTGTAATCCCAGCGGGAGGTTGAGGCGGGCAGATCACCTGAGATCAGGAGTTTGAGACCAGCCTGGACAACGTGGTGAAACGCCGTCTCTACTAAAAATACAAAAATAGCCAGGCATGGTGGCCCATGCCTGTAATTCCAGCTACTCGGGAGGCTGAGGCAGGAGAATCGTTTGAATCCAGGAGGCTGAGTTTGCAGTGAGCTGAGATCGCACCACTGTGCTCCATCCAGCCTGGGCTACATTTAAAACAAACAAACAAACATGAAAGCGGAGGGCAGGAGTAGAGATCAAGACTGTTTTTGAAGATGGAGGAACAATCAGGGCACACCAGCTTTCACCTGTAATCCTAACACTTTGGGAGGCTGAGTTGGGAAGGACTGCTTGAGACCAGGAGTTTGAGACCAGTCTGGGCAACATAATGAGACCCCTGTTTCTACAAAAATTGTAAAAGTTAGTCTGATGTAGTGTTGCATGCCTGTAGTCCCAGGAATTCCAGGCAGCAGTAAGCTGTGATCAGACCACTGCACTCCAGCCTGGGCAACAAAGTGAGACCCCATCTCAAAAAATAAAATATAAAATAAAATAAAATAAAGATGGAGAAACAGTGGGTGCATGAATGCTGATGCTAGGAGTGGAGCACCTGTGGCAGGGCACAAAACAGACGGACTGCTCCCTGGTAAAGCCCGGGCTTTGATGGGGCCCCTTCCAGTCAGTGGCACATGCTCTTCCCCACCCCTGCAGGCCCATCCCCAGAGGAGAGCGAGCTCTGTGCCTCGCTCAGATGCGGCCCCGTTGGGAGCAGCACATGCTCTTTTAAAAGAACATCCCAACTGCAGTTGGACGTCCCACCTTCCCATGAATCACCCCAGAAAATAATTGAGTGGCTGGCAAATATTCAAGCCAAACCCCCCAATGTGGGAGGCAGCAAGACGTGACATGAACGAGGAGTGTGCAGGATGAACCCGAGAGGCAGGGACAGACAGGCTCTTGTTAGAAATGTCTATTTGTGGCTCCCCAGTCTAATTTCTGAATATGATAATGAATAAATATTGGTCTTTGCTTCCGCAGCCTTTTCTATCTGGGTGGCTCAGCCAAATAGATGCTGCCACCTTTTGTTTTCTAGAACTGTTGAGAGACTAGGGCTCAGAGAAAAGAAAGGCATCCCCCAGGGTCTCAGGGCAAGATGGTAGCAGGGATGGGAGACACTGAATGGTCAGAGACCCTGGGAAGGATCTGTGTTTGCCCCAAGCTTGAACTCT
The DNA here is from genome assembly GCF_028858775.2 of Pan troglodytes. Lineage (NCBI taxonomy): Eukaryota > Metazoa > Chordata > Mammalia > Primates > Hominidae > Pan > Pan troglodytes. The sequence continues at coordinate 46,224,530 of NC_086016.1, read as the reverse complement.
ACCTCCTGCGTTTGTCTCTGTAATGCACCCTCTGAGTGTCATCCAACTACTGCTTAAATACCACCAATGGCAGGGAGCTCACTACCACCAAGTGGTCCATGCCATCGTTAGTTGGTTCAGAAAGTTAGAAAGTTCCTTCATTTGACAAACTTCTTTCTTGAATTCCTGTAATGTGTTGAGCAGTTCTCTAGACGTGGGATGCCGTGAACTGGTCCTTCAGGGTCCCTGCCCTCAGTGGAGAGACAAATAGGAACCTACACACAGCAGCACAGGGAGGAGAGGGAGGAGAGTCCAGCTCGTGCTTATGCAGTGCAGAGGACGCAAGGCCACAGGAGAGGGTGATGAGGCTTTTTGCATTAGTTGACATTCAGCAGTGTCAACTAAGCTGAGAGCTGGCTGACAGGAAGGAGCTCTATGTGTGGGTCCAAGTGAGGGCAGAATTCTGAACAGAGGGACGGGATTGCAGAGGGAATTCCCAGAGGTGGGCAGGCACCCTTGACATTCTCACTGTGGAAGAGTCAGTCCCAGGATCAAAAACTGGAGGGCTGGGCGCAGTGGCTCATGCCTGTAATCCCAGCACTTTGAGAGGCCAAGCAGGGTGGATCACTTGAGGTCAGGAGTTCAAGACTAGCCTGACCAATATGGGGAAACCCTGTCTCTACTGAAAACACAAAAATTAGCCAGGCATGGTGGCGCATGCCTGTAATCCCAGCTACTCGGGAGGCTGAGACACAAGAATTGCTTGAACCTGGGAGGTGGAGGTTGCAGTTAGTGGAGATTGTGCCATTGTGCTCCAGCGTGGGCAACACAGTGAGACTCCATCTAAAACAAACAAACAAACAAAAAAACCTGGGGTAAGGCAATTGGGCACTTGGTCGCAGGGCATGGGCCACCTGTCTGGGTGTGCATCATCCTTGAGAAGCCCCTCCCCCAGGTCACCTCCCCACCTTCCCCACCCCCACCAACTCTAGGTCTTCTGACCTTCCTGTCTTCTCTGAGTGGTGCTGGGAGGAGGGTCTGGGTGGGCTTGGAATCACAGAGGGCAGACACATTGAGGAGGCTCTTGAGGTCACAATGGCCCACGGCTATGGTTTGAATATTTACCCCTTTCAAAACTCATGTAAAACTTAATTGGCAACTTGGCAGTGTTGAGAGGTGGAGCCTTTAGAGGTGATTGGATCATGAGGGTTCTGCCCTCGTGAATAGGTTAATCCATTCACAGATTAGTAGCTTAGTAGATGAATGGGCTAATGGATTAATGGGTTATGACACGAGTGGCATTAGTGGCTTTATACAAGAAGGGAGAGAGACCTGAGCCAGCATGCTCAGCCCCTCACCATGTGATGCCCTGTGCCACCTCGGGACTCTGCAGAGAGCCTCCACCAGCAGGAAGGTCCTCACCAGATGCAGTGCCTTGACCTTGGACTTTTCAGCCTCCATACCTGTAAGAAGTAATTTGCTTTTCCTTATAAAAAACCAAGTTTCAGGTATTCTGTTATAAGCAACAAAAAATGGACTAAGACACCCACAGAGGAGGGGCTGAGTCAGGACACCGGGTTTGGCTGCTCCCTGAAGCCCCAGACTTACTGTGATTGCCAGACTGTGAGGCAGCTCCTCCTGTGACTGAGGCCTCTCTGTCTCCCTCCCCTCAGCCAACGGCCCCCCTCTGCCCTTTGGGCCCATGTGCCAGCTTCCCTCACCCAGGGGGCAGCCCTGCAGAGACCTCATCAAGGAAAACCCCATCCCTCCTGGGCCTTCTCTGAGGTTGCAGTGAGCTGCACGGTGTTCCCAAAATGACACATCTGCATGCTAACCCCAGGAGCTGTGAATGTGACCTTATTCGGATATGGGGCTTTTGCAGATGTGATTAAGACAAAGCCCAACCTAAATTTACTGACTGGCATCCTCATGAGAAGAAGGAGAGGGAGGTTTGAGACACTCAGACACAGATGGCACCCACAGGGAAGGCCACGTGACATTGCAGGCAGAGAGGAGAGGGATACGGCCACAAGCCAAGGAATGCCGAGAGCTTCCAGGACCCACTGGAGGCTGGGCAAGAGGGGTCCGGAACAGACTCACCCTCAGAGCCTCCAGAAGGAACCAACCCTGCCGACACCTAGATTTCGGACGCTGGACTCTAGAACTGTGAGAGAAGACACTGCTGTTGATTTAGGCCACCTAGTTTGTGGTCATATGTTACGGTAACCCTGAGCTACCTCACAGAAGGATCAAAACCACTCAGGTGATGGGTGCTCCATAAATATGAGTGGGATGCGTGGATGAGAGGCTGGTCCCAAAGAGTGGAGTGCCCCTGCCCCACACCTTCTTTCCTTCAACACTGCAAGGTCACAGCCACTCTCAGCATCTGGCCCCAGTTCCTGAATCCTGCCCTGGCCCCCGGGGCATCCCATGGAGGCCCCCTGCTCAGCCATGCTGTGGCTGTTACCTGGCAGCTCTGGGCTCCTGTCAAATGAGTGTGCAGGAACTCAAATAATACCTGCAAAATGCCGGGGGCAGCCATGGGTGCCAACACATCAGTGCGCCTCCACCTCCACAGCAAGTGATCCCAGTGAGATGTGTCCCCGAATGGAGGGAAGTTTTGCTTGAAGCTGATGTTTCTTATATGTAATTTTATTCTTATCGATAGAAGCAGCTTGTAAAATGTGTAGCTACGTGTGTTTAAAGGCTTTTACACTGTGTAAAATTTTTCCTAAAATTAGATTCACAAATCGGGGGTGGGGGAAGTATTTTGTCAGATGCGTCCCCGCTCCAGCTGGCCACGGTGCCTGCCGCTGTGGCCTCTCCCCACGCCTGCCAGGGTGGGGTTCCCTGCCGGCGCCTGGAAGGGAAAGGGCCCAGGACCTTCCCAGTGCCCTCCTCCCGGCTCCCTCCAGACAGGCCATATTGTCCCAGGAGTTGGTCTGAGATAGAAGCTGTGCCCTCAGGAAAGCTGCATTCGAAACATTTTGTCTTCACCCAGGAGAGGATCTGAGCTGCCTGCCCAGTGGGCAACAGCTGTGCACAGCCAGCTGCTCACAGAGCCTGCGTGAGGCCCCATCCCCTGCTGGGTCATCATTTGCTTTCCACGGCCCCCTCTCCTTGGTGGTTCTCGGCTCTCACATCTCAAACCCCACAAGGCTCTTGAGGCCACAGTGGCCCACTGATATGGTTTGAATATTTGCCTCCTTTAAAACGTATGGGAAACTGAATTGCCAATTTGGCAGTGTTGAGAGGTGGAGACTTTTTTTTTTTAAGATGGAGTTTTGCTCTTGTTGCCCAGGCTGGAGTGCAGTGGCACGATCTCAGCTCACTGAAACCTCCGCCTCCCAGATTCAAGTGATTCTCCTGCTTCAGCCTCCTGAGTTGCTGGGATTACAGGTGTGCACCACCATGCCTGGCTAATTTTGTATATTTTTAGTAGAGACAGAGTTTCTCCATGTTGATCAGGCTGGTCTCAAACTCCCAACCTCAGGTGATCCGTGCCCGGCCGAGAGGTGGAGCCTTCAACAGGTGATTGGGGCCGGGTGCAGTGGCCCACGCCTGTAATCCTAGCACTTTGGGAGGCCAAGGCTGGTGGATCACTTAAGGACTGGAGTTCAAAACCAGCCTGGCCAACATGGCGAAACCCCGTCTCTACTAAAAATACAAAACAACTAGCCAGGTGTGGTGGCAGACGCCTGTAATCCCAGCTAGTTGAAGGCTGAGGCAGGAGAATTGCTTGAACCAGGGAGGCAGAGGTTGCAGTGAGCTGAGATCACACCATTGCACTTCAGCCTGGGTGACAGAGTGACACTACATCTCAAAAAACAAACAAACAAAAAAAAGAGGCGATTGGATCATGAGGGTTCTGCCCTCGTGAATGGGTTAATCCATACACAGATTAGAAGCTTAATAGATGAATGGACTAATGAATTAATGGGTTATGACGAGAGTGGCTTTAGTGGCTTTATACAAGGGGGAAGAGAGACCTGAGCCAGCATACTCAGCCCCTCACCATGTGATGCCCTGCACCACCTCGGGACTCTGCAGAGGACAAGGCAACCGTGACTGCCTCCATCATAAAGCATGGAGTGGTCACACTCCCAGAACACTCAGAGCCCGGCTCTCAGGTCCTGAGAAGCCCAAGGCACACAGGGAGACCACTTGTGCCCCCTCGCTCCATCAGCAGTACGAGCCAAGTCCACCTGGGACCCGAGGTGGGGGTGAACCGCCTCCCCAGGATGAGTGCAGCCCCAGCATCCAGTCACCTCCCGCCTGTCCAGCCTTCCTACCTGAGGCCCCAGAAACTGGGGAGGGGAGCTGAGACGCCCGCCAGTCCCCGGCTGGATTCCTTAACCACAGAGGCCAGGAACATAGCAAGACCCAAAACCAGGGTTCTCTCACACAGTTGTGTTTGGGAGGTTTATCAGGCAGCTGGAGGAACTGGAAGACAGGAAAGACAGGAAGTTGTTATGATTGACATCATAATCCCCACCCCCATAATGAGGAAGCCTGTCTGGTGCAGTGGCCACGCAGGGAAAGCGTGAGCAGGGATTGGAACCCGGCTATCCGCCCGCCCGCAGTTGCTACCTTGCTAGAGGGTAGCTTGGGTGTGAAGTCAGGGGACCTGATTAGACCTGCAGGATCCCCCAGCTGTGGGAAGGCCGGTCAGGCCTGGAGGCTCCACGGGAAAGAAGTTGCCGAGTGTCCCAGCCCCAGGGGTCTCAGAGCACAGCTTTTCTGGAGCAGCCTCATTTCAACAGCTCCGGGTCCAGGTTCAGGCATTACAGGGTGCAAAGCTTCTACAGTCTGTCATTTTAACTAAAGAAACACAAAGATACTCTCCTCTTACCAGGTGTATAGAAACTATACCATGTGGGCCAGGCACGGCGGCTCATGCCTGTAATCCCAGCACTTTGGGAGGCCAAGGCAGGCAGATCACCTGAGGTCAGGAGTTCAAGACCAGCCTAGCCAACATGGTGAAAACCCCATCTCTACTAAAAATACAAAAGTTAGCCAGGTGTGACAGCAGGCGCTTGTAATCCCAGCTACTCAGGAGGCTGAGGCAGGAGAATCACTTGAACCCAGGAGGCGAAGGTCGCAGCGATTTGAGAACACGCCACTGCACATGCATTACTGGGGCCCTCCCAGTACCTTGGAAGCTGCCGTGTGAGGGAGGGAGGAGCTGTGAGATTTCCCCAGCTCCTAGGAAGTCCACTCTGCTCTTCAGGCATCCTGCCCCTTGCTCCGGAAACCATCACCACGTCACACTGGGCCACTGTTGCAGCACCACAAGCCCTGCTGTCAGCTGCTGCTCCCAGGGAGATTCAGCCAGAGATGTGTGTGTGTTGCGGGTGGTGGTGGTGGGGGGTGCTTCTGAGAAGCCCAGAGCAGGGAGGGTGATGCCCTGGAATCTCAAGGTTGGAGCCTCCTGCCCTAAAAGGGGGGAGACCGAGGCTGTGAGCAGGGAAGGGCCTTGTCCCCTCAGAGTCGGTCTGCCTGTACCCCCCAGGTGTTACACGCGTGATTAGTTTTGAGCAGCATCATGAGAACAGCACGACCGGTGCTTTCTATGTGACCCAGAGACGCTGGTCTTACCCTTGGTCCCAATGACATCCTGCCGGTCCCCAGGGTCTCCTAAATTGTGAATGGACATCAGCTGGTGGGCCCTGTCTGACCACCACAGCCCAGATTTTGATAGCCAGAGCAGACAGGACAGGGCATAGGGTCTGTGCCCAGGGTGGCCTGAACAAGGCACTGGTCCAGGGTGTGGAACCCAACCCATTAGGAGCACCCCATTCTGCCCTGCACACTGGAGGCCAGAACCCTGTGCAGACTCCTCAAAAGGCGGTTCCTCCCTCTGCCGACACCCCTCTGGATGGGGACTCACTGCCTCTAAGGCCATGGATGCCATTCTTGCCCATTAGAAAGCTCTGTCTGGTCGGGCACAGTAGTTCACGCCTATAGTCCCAGCACTTCAGGAGGCTGAGGCAGGAGGATCACTTGAGGCCAGGGGTTCGAGACCAACCTGGACAACATAGTGCAAACCCATCTCTAAAAAAATTTAAAAATTGGCTGGACATGGTAGCACAGGCCTATAGTCCCAGCTACTCGGGAGCCTGAGGTGAGAGGATTGCTTGAGCCCAGGAGGTTGAGGCTGCAGTGAGCCATGATCTCACCACTGCACTCCAGCCTGAGAAACAGAGCAAGACCCTGTCTCAAAACAAAAACAAAAACAAAAACAAACCCCACTCTGCCTGATGCTGATATAGAACCTGCCTGCTATGCCCCGTCACCTGGGGCCTCTGCCTCCCGCAGGTGAGCCCACAGGGAAGCTGAGTCTCTGTTTCAGACTGTGGGCTCCCTCGCACCCATTTCTTGCCTCCCTCAGCCCCTGGGACTCAGGCCGTTTCCTTCTTCCAGAACAGCTACCCCAGCCTACTCTGTCCTCCAGCAGAGTCAGGACCAGCTCTTCAAGAAGATTCCATCTCCCAGCACACCCCACACTAATTGTGTCCTTGAGAAGAAAGCACCAAAGCCTTTTGTGGCCGGTGTATACAGTCGTCCCTCAGTATCCTGGGGATTGGTTCCAGGATCCCCCGAGGATACCAAAATCCACAAATGCTCAAGTCCTTGATATAAAATGACATAGTATTTGCATATAACCTTCACACATCCTCCCATGTACTTATAAATCATCTCTAGATTACCTATAATCCCTGATACAATGTGAATGCTATGTAAATAGTTTTAAATTTGTATTTTTTTTTTTTTTTTGTGGAGACAGAGTCTCACTCTGTCACCAGGCTGGAGTGCAGTGGCATGATCTCAGCTCACTGCAACCTCCACCTCCTGAGTTCAAGTGATTCTCCTGCCTCAGCCTCCCGAATAGCTGGAATTACAGGCGTGCCCCACCATACCCGGCTAATTTTTGTATTTTTGGTAGAAACAGGGTTTCGCCGGGTTGGTCTCAAACTCCTGACCTCAAGCGATCCACCCACCTCGGCCTCCCAAAAGCGCTGGGATTACAGGCGTGAGCCACCGCGCCCTGCCTTTCCTCTGAATATTCTTGATCCAAGGTTGTTGAATCTGAAGATGTGGAACCCGCAGACATTGAAGGCCGACTGTACCGACGTGATGGAGAAGACTATCTATAGATACATGCTACCCCTCCCCCACTGTCTGGCTGGATCAGGGGCTGGGCTGGGAGACAGAGCTAGGCAGGCGGAGGGCTTTCCTGAATGGAGGAGAACGGGTGGTGGGAGAGCAGATGCCTCCATGTGGGGACTCGAGATGGAGAGGGAGGATTTTAAAGATACTTTTTGCTGCTTATTAAAAATCTACTATGTGCTACCAGAGAATGCTTCTATTTTCCACAGTATGGCAGACTTAATCACTGAACAAGAGTCCCACTGCAAAGCAACGGAAAATATAATGTATATGTATGTATGTATATGAATGTATTTTATATGTGCATATATACATAGAGATCTATAATGTATGTGTTAAAATGCGCCACACTGAGCAAGCAAGAACAAGGAAAATACAAACCAGAGAACTTCAAGTGAAAGTGAAATCCCAAGAGGTGAGCAGTTGCCAAAGCTGACTTTGCCTGGGGGACCTCAGCCATGCCTGGTTATCTGATCTTCCTTTGTCATGACCGCATTTGGCCCCGAGGATGGGAGGAAAGCCAGGGCCCACCCATCAAAGGAAATCAGGAAACCTGGCAGGGTGCAGTGGCTCACGCCTGTAATCCCAGCACTTTGGGAGGCCAAGGTAGGCAGATCACTTGAGATCAGGAGTTCGAGTGCAGCCTGACCAACTTGGTGAAACCCATCTCTACTAAAATACAAAAATTAGCTGGGCGTGGTGGCAGGCGCCTGTAGTCCCAGCTACTCGGGAGGCTGAGGCAGGAAAATCGCTTGAACCCAGGAGGTGGAAGTTGCAGTGAGCCGAGATAACGCCACTGCACTCCAGCCTGGGCGACAGTGTGAGACGCTGTCTCAAAAAAAAAAAAAATCAGGAAACCCCACATAAAGCTGGTATCCCCCAAAGGACTATGCTTTCACTATTGGAATAAGATGGGGAAGGGGGGCTGAAGAAAGGGAAAGCAAGGACACTTGTCTATATCAATCTTGGACGTGAGTAAAAAATGAATAAAAACCTCCCCTAAAGAGTCATAACCATAAGCCAGATGGGCTTAGCCAGGGCTCATAACCACAGCCATAATATGGGTTGTACACTAGCTGTGTGGACCCCAAATCCTTAGACTAGGATTTTCACATAAAAGAGCCAAATTGGAGTGACCCTACACATCCGGCAGAAGCAGATGTGAATAATCTCTGGAGGTTCCCATTTTCAACCTAGGCCTTGAAGAATTCTCCACAATTAAGTTGAAAGGACCACAATCAAAACCCACAAAGACCCACAAGGGAAAAAGCACCATGAGCAAGCGTCAAGGTAAACAACAGACAGCACAGTGAAGCTGCAAAGGTTTGGATATTAGCGTCATCAGACACAGAACAGAAAATAAAGATAACCCATAGAAAGAATTAGAGGAAGGGTTCAAAAATACGAATAATATGAATAAAGAACAACAGACTATACAAAGGCCAAGATATTTTGAAAAAGAAGCAAATAAAACTTCTAGAAATGAAAAAATATATCTAATTGAAATAAAATGAATGATTAAATAGAGTTGATGCAGCTGTTTTAGTCAAGTGCTATAGTGTTTGTTCCACCGCTACTAACACCAAATGAGTAGGAGTTCAAATATTTCTTGCTCATATACTGTTCAAAACGAGTGTTCCTGACTGGCAGGCAGCTCTCCTCCCAGGGTGACTCCGTCTGTGGCTCCAGCATCTCAGCACATGGCTTGCAATCTCACCAGGCTAGTCAGCATCACCAGAGCATCGGGGAGTACGGGAGTATCAGGTCATGCAGGGGACTGGGTTTGAGGACCAGGCTCAGCAATGTTGTGTTTTACTTGATTCACATTTTATTATTGACCACGTTGGGTTGCAAAGAAGGTGGGGCATGCAGTCCAGCTGCGTGCCCAGCAGGAAGAGCAGATGGGCTTGGTAGGTGGCCAGGCCATCTGGGCCATGGCTGCTGAAGAAAGGTGGAGATCCCAGTCAGTGCTAGCCTTGGCCATGGTTTAGCTGATAGGACTTTTCAAAACCCTGCCCGCCATTATTGCAGTTCATCCTTAAGATGGATTCCCATCGTGGGGGTTGAACTAAGCAGGTAGGATCATTCCACTTTACAGATGAGGAAACTCAGGCTCAAAAAGGGGTAGTGACCTGTCCAAGACTACACAGCTGCTAAGGGGCCCAGTAAGACTGGAGCCAGGACTTCCCATATCACACTCCTGCCTCTTACTCCAGACAACCGGGGAAAGGAGAGGGATCATGGAGCCAGAGGTCCTCCATTTGTCTCTGTGTTTTCAGCTGAGCTGGTGAGCCTACTGGCCCAGCACAGGGGCCAAGAAGATGGGTTCAAGTCAGAGCTAAGCCCCGCTTGAATGCTGGCATCCTGGGATGCTGGGGTGGCCAGCTGGGTGGGCTGCAAGTTGAAGCAGCAGGTCTGGATCTGACTCACCCAGGAGAGTTAAGAGGTCACGCCAGTGGGTCAGTCCACAAGTATTTACCCAGGGCTAGGTGCTGCTGTGGGTCTCCAATAAGCAAAGCCTAGAAGCAGGGACACAAAATCCAGGTAGGACTCACCTGATGAGCTGGCCTTTTAGTGCCTAACTCTGAGTGCCAAAGGCGTGCCAGGCCTCTAACCTCACGTACCTCATGTCACTGCATCCTCACTAGGACCTATGGAGGAGGGACTTCCAGCACTGTTTTTGTGCCTGTAGTGATGATGGTGATAATGATGATGATGATGATGTGATGGTGATGATAGTGACAGTAGTGGTGATGATGGTGACAATGATGGTGATGGTGACAATGATGATGATGGTAGTGATGATGGTGATGATAGTGATGATGATGTGATGGTGATGATAGTGACAGTGATGGTGATGATGGTGACAGTGGAGGTGATGATGAGGATGATGGTGATGATGATGATGTGATGGTGACAATGGTGACAGTGGTGGTGATGATGGTGATAATTGTGGTGGTGATGATGTAATGGTGATGATGGTGACAGTGGAGGTGATGATGAGGATGATGATGGTGGTGATGATGATGTAATGGTGATGATGGTGACAGTGGAGGTGATGATGAGGGTGATAATGGTGATGATGATGACATGATGGTGATAATGGTGACAGTGGTGGTGATGATGGTGATAATTGTGGTGGTGTTGATGATGTAATGGTGATGATGGTGACAGTGGTGGTGATGATGGTGATGTTAATGATGATGGAGGTGATGATGTGATGGTGATGATGGTGACAGTGGAGGTGATGAGGATGATGATGGTGATGATGACATGATGGTGATAATGGTGACAGTGGTGGTGATGATGGTGACAATGATGGTGATGGTGACAATGATGATGATGGTAGTGATGATGGTGATGATAGTGATGATGATGTGATGGTGATGATAGTGACAGTGATGGTGATGATGGTGACAATGGTGTGATGGTGGTGATGATGATGGTCATAATGATGGTGATGATGATGTGATGATGATAGTGACAGTGGTGGTGATGGTGACAATGATGGTGATAATGATGGAGGTGATGGCAATGTGATGGTGATGATGGTGACAGTGGTGGTGATGATGGTGATGTTGATGATGATGGAGGTGATGATGATGTGATGGTGATGATGGTGGTGATGATGTAATGGTGATGATGGTGACAGTGGAAGTGATGAGGATGATGGTGATGATGATGTGATGGTGATGATGGTGACAGTGGTGGTGATGATGGTGATCATTGTGGTGGTGTTGATGATGTAATGGTGATGATGGTGACAGTGGTGGTGATGATGGTGATAATTGTGGTGGTGTTGATGATGTAATGGTGATGACGGTGACAGTGGTGATGATGAGGATGATGATGGAGGTGATGATGATGTGATGGTGATAATGGTGACAGTGGTGGTGATGATGGTGATAATGATGGAGGTGATGATGATGTGATAGTGATGATGGTGACAGTGGTGGTGATGATGACACCGATGATGTCATCTGACATTTATTGAATGTTATGTGTCCAGCAAGCTTCAAGCTCTCCAGATACTCAACTTTTTTAATAGCCGTACGAAGAATAGATTCCTTATTGCCTCCATTTGACATAGAAGGAAACTGAGGCTTAGGGAGGTAAGTGATTTCCCTGGGGTCACAGAGTGAGGTGAGGATTTGCCCAGGATTCACACCCCAGGGTCTGACTCAAGCATCACACTCTAACCACTGCACCACCCAGCCCCTTCCATCCTGGGCTACACCTCCTCTGGGATAGAGCCTCGGTCTGAGCACTCTCTTTATACCCAGCTCTGTGCCCTGGGCCTGCACACAGTAGGTGGAGAAGTTCTCTTATGAATGGTGTGTGCACTATGATTTTGTACCTTTGTAAAAACCCACCTAGGTATTAATGCATCACCTTTCTAGGTAATAATAAACCAACCCATATGAAATGCTTGTGGATAAATAAATGAATTCATGCAATTGTTGGCCAGCCCAGGTCCATTGGCTGACTCTTCTTGGAAGAATCATTTCTGGAACATCTTCATCATCTACTTTCTTACCAGCCAGGCCCCTCAGCCCAGTCCCCCATTGATCTAGGGGCCCAGGACACTCCCTGGGCTACACCCCCAGGGGGTGGGGATCCCATGTGTCTCTAGGTCCATGATGCCCCTCTGCTCACCACTGCCCAAGTCTTACAAGGAAAGAAGGCTGGTGGGGCAGGGATGGGGGTTGGGATGGCACTGGCAGTTTTGATCCATTGCCAGAAGATATGGGGGCAGGAACACACTTTTCTCTAGACAAGCTGTTCGCTTACCAGCTGACTTTGGTAAAAAGAAAAAAAAAAAAATCTTAGTTCCATCTGTTCCCAGAGTGGAGCTGGTGTGAGTCCTGGGGCTTCCTGCAGCTTAGGCGGCCAGACCCAGTTTCAGACTCCAAGACAGCTGCCCTCTGGATTATTTTGGGAAGCAGCTCAACTCCGAGGCACCCCAGCCTTCGAGGCATTTCCCTTCGCTTCGAAGCTGTTTGCACACCCAGCCCAAGCTGCCAGCTCCTTCTCTGGCCCTGGACGCCTTCCTGTTCAGCTTGCTATAATTATCCTGCTTCCAACTTCGGCTGCAACTTCTACTGGAGTCAGATTTCTTGGGATGGAGGAAGAGAGAAAAAGAGCGAAGGCCATGGATAGTGAAATAAGGGGAGGAAAGGGCTCCCTGATCCTGCTTCTTCTCAGACTTCTTTGTGGGAACCACTTCTCCCACCCACCCCCAGGCACCCAGGGCCCCCAGGCATCCACCTTGTCCCATGGTGAACCCTCTTCCCCACTCTCTTCTCAAAGAATGTCCCCACTCCTTTTCTGAATGACAAGTTCCTGGGGCAGGTGGGATGAGGGCATCTTGGGCAGAGGGAACAGCATCAGAAAGACTTGGAAAGATCGCAGAGATGTCTGGGATATAACTGGAAGCAGTGTGGAAAGGTTGAGGCAGGGACGGAGACAGAACACAGTGAGCAGGAGGACCCAAAGCCAGCAGCACCAGAGCACCCAGAGTCCAGACGCTGCCCGGAGGTTGGGCCTGGGAAGGTTGGAGCAGGATGGTAGTGAGACTGGGTTCCAAGGACAAAAACACTCTGGCTGCTGGTGCAGAAGTGAAGTCACAAGAAAGAAGTCCCTTTCTTGTGAAAGGGAGGCCAGCTGGAAAGTTCCAGAGTGAAGATCAGGGAACGGGGCAAGCTCTGACTTGGATGTTGTGAGCTTGGGGTGGGCACCCCAGGCACAGCTATGCCCTGGGAAGTTCAAAATGTAGATTAGGTCGGAAAGTAGAATAGTGGTTGCTAGGGGCTAGGGGAGGAAGATGGGGGTAGTTATTGTGTAATGGATGCAGAGTTTGTTTTGCAAGAAGAAAAGAGTTTTGTGGATGGAGGGTGGTGACAGTTGCACAATAATAGGAATGTACTTAATACTGCTGAATACACTTAAAAATAGTAAGATGGTACATTTTGTGTTATGTGTATTTTACCACACACCAAAAAAAAAAAAGAAAAAAGAAAGAAATGTGGGTCTGGAGCTCAGGGCTAGAGCTGCAGTGGAGATTGGAGAGTGACCCTTAGGGAGGAGGGACAGGAATTTTAGAAGCAGAAGGCATCGCCAGGAAAGCTGTTTGGAGTGGGAAGGACCAATACTGAATCTATTTCTGTAGGTACACAAGCTCACTAACATATAACCAACACTACACAAAATGATAAAGTCTTTTAGGCAGGAAGAAAATGATACCAAATGGAAGAAGAAACGATGAGCACCAGGAGTAATAAGTATGTGGGTAAATATAAAAGACTTTCTTCTCAATTAAAAAAAAAAAAACTCTTTAAAAGGCAATGGATGTGGCTGGACACTGTGACTCATGCCTGTAATCCCAGCATACTGGGAGGCCAAGGCAAGTGGATCACTTGAGGCCAGGAGCTGGAAACCAGCCTGGACAACATAGGGAGACCCCATCTCTACAAAAGAAAAAAAAAATTCTAAAAAAGTTAGCCAAGTGTGGTGGTGCATGCCTGTAGCCCCAGCAACTGAGAAGGCTGAGGTGGGAGGATCAATTGAGCCCGGGAGGTCGAGGCTGCAGTGAGCACTGCAGTCTGGGTGACAGAGTGAGACCCTGTCTCAAAAGAAGACAATTGACATTTTTAAGCAAAAATAATATATTGTGAAATTTATTCTATAGAAATGAGACACATGACAACAATAGGACACAGAAGAGTAAAATGGAAGTAATATTACTTAAAGGTAGACTGTAATAAGATGTTACAGTAGATTAAATGGTGACCTCCAAAAGGATTTGTCCACATGCTAATCCCCAGAACCTGTGAATGTTAACTTCTTTGGGAAAAAGGTTTTTGCAGATACAATTAAATTAAGGATCTTGAGATTAGATAATCGTGGAAAAAAGGTTTTTGCAGATATAATTAAGGATCTTGAGATTACATGATCGTGGATTATCTAGGTGGGTCCTAAATCTCATGACAAGTGCCCTTATAAGAGACACACAGAGGAGGGATAGACAGAGAAAGGAGAAAGAAGCAAAGTGACTGTGAAGGTAGATATTAAAGTGATGCATCCACAAGCCCAGAGATGCTGGTAGCCACCAGGAGCTTGAAGAGGCAAGATACAGCTTTCCCTCTAGAACCTCCAGAGGGAACGTGACCCTTCCAACACCTTAATTTCAGACATCTAGCCTCCAGAATTGTGGGAGAATAAATTTCTGCTGTTTTAAGCCAAGAAGTTTGTGGTAATTTGTCACAGCAATGACAGGATATGAATGCAGATGCGTATATAAAGTCTAGAGCAACCCCTAGGAAATGAAAATAACGAAATACAGTTGGTAAGCCAATAATGGAAATAAATTCACATCGCTAAAAAGTCTTCAATCCAAAAGGAATAAGAAAAACATATGAACAAGGCAAACAGCAAGATGGCATTAATAATTCCATTAAATGTAAATGGACTAGAGGTACCTAGAATAGTCAAATTCACAGAGACAGCAAGTAGAATAGTGGTTACCATGGTCTGAGGGAGGGGAGAAACAGTGGTTACCATGGTCTGAGGGAGGGGAGAATGGAGAGTTAGTATTTCCTGGGTGCAGAGTCTCAGTTTGGGTCGATGAAAAAGTTCTGGAGATGGATGGAGGTGATGGTTGCACAACAGTATGAATGTACTTAATGCCACTGAATTGTACACTTAAAATGGCTAAAATGGTTAATTTTGTGCTGTGTATATTTTGCCACAATAAAAAATGTAAGTGGACTAAACCCTCTAATTAAAAGGCAGAGGTTTCCAGATTGTATAAAAAGACACAATTATTTGTGTCTATAAGAAACCTACTTTAAACAGACGCAGTTTAAAAGTATAGAAAAAGATATACCATGCTAATACTAACGGAAAGTCTGAGTGGCTATATTAATATCAGACAAAGCAGATTTCAGAGTAAGAGATATTACAAGGGATAAAGGAGACAAAAGGACATTATAATCTTATATGAGGTATGAAACAATTGATAGAATTTAAAGGGGAAATAGTGAAATGTACAGTTACAGTTGGAGATTTTAACACTTCTGTCTTGGTAATTGACAGAAGTAGTAGAGAGAAAATTGGTAAGGATATAGAAGATCTGAACAACATAATCAACCAACTTGACCTAATTGACATTTATGAAACATTTTGTCCAACAACAGCAGAGCACACATTCCTTTTCAAGTGCATACAGAATATTTACCAAGATAGACCATAATCCAGTACATAAAACAAGTCATAATGCATTTTAAGTGATTTAAATCATACAAAGTATGTTCTCTGACCACAACAAAACCCAATGCCAAAAGATAGCTGGAAAAAAAATCCCAAAATATTTGGAAATTATACACTTCTAAATAACCCATGAGTGAAAGAGGAAGTCACATTTGAAATTAGAAGATATTTTGAACTTCATGAAGGTGAAAACACAACATATTAGTATTTGTGGGATGCAGCTAAAGCTGTGCTTAGAAAAAAAAATCCAGCATTAAATATTTATATAAAAGAAAAATATTCTCAAATCAGTGATCTTAGCTCCCCAATATTTTTAAGATGTCAGTTTTCCCCAGTTTGATCTAAAGAACACAATTCAGTCAAAATTTCAGCAGGCTTTTTTGCAGAAAATGACAAACTCATTCTAAATTTTATGTAGAAACCAAAAGAATTAAAAAGACCTAGAAGAACCAAAATAATTTTTGAAATGAAGAACAAAATTGGAGGGCTTATTTTTGAATTTTTAGTAGAGACGTAGTTTCACCATGTTGGCCAGGCTGGTCTTGAACTCCTGACTTCAGGTGATCCACCTGGATAGAGTGAAACTCCATCTCAAGAAAAAAAAAATTTTGAGGATTTATACTACCTGCTTTCAAGACTTATTATAAACTTCCAGTAATCATGACACTATAGTATTGGCATAAAAATAAACATATCCACATAAAGATGTAGATTATGTAGATCGACAGAACAACACATAATAGAGAGTCCAGACACTAACCCAAATATATATGGTGAATTTATTTTCTACAAAGGTGCCAATGTGATTTGATGGGGAAAGGAAAATCTTTACATGAATAGTACTGGAAAAATTAGGCATCTATATATATATATATATATACACGCACATACAGGCAAGAAAAGAAAATTGTAAAAATGACCTATTACCTCACCCCATATACAAAGATTAAGTCAAGATGGATCATAGACCTAAATATAAGAGCTCAAATTATAAAACTTCTAGATTTAAAAAAAAAAGGCAAATTATTTGAACAGACACTTTACCAAAGATATACAGATGGCAACATACATGAAAAGATGTTGTTATGGATTAAATGTCTGTGTCCCCTCAAAATTTACATGTTGAACCTTTAACCCCCAGTGTAGTAGTATTTGGAGGTGGGGCCTCTGGGAGGTGATTAGGGTCAGATCAGGTCACGAGGATGGAGCCTCATGATGGGATTCGTTTTCTTATAAAAAGAGGAAGAAACACCAGAGCACTCTGATGCTCTTGTTCTCCTCTCTTCTCTGTCTTCTTGTTCTCTTCTTCTCTGTCTGTCTCTGTCTCTGTCTCTGTCTCTCTCTCTCTCTCTTCCCTTGACCTTGTAAGGACAGAGAGAAGGAAGCCATCTGCGTGCCAGAAGAGAGCCTCACCAGGAGCCAAATCTACCAGCACCTTGATCTTGAACTTACCAGCCTTCAGAACTGTGAGGAATAAATCTCTATGGTATTCTGCAGCCTGAGCTGACTAACACACATACTCAGTACTATTAGTCATTAGGGAAATAAATTTAAAACTACAATGTGATACCATTGTACCCTCTAGGATGGCTAAAATGGAAAAGATGGACAATACCAAGTGTTGACAAGGATGTGGAGCAACTGGAACTCTCATACATTGCTGGAATGGTACATTTACTTTGGAAAACAGTTGGCAGTCTTTTTGTTTGAGGCAAAGTCTTGCTCTGTTGCCCAGGTTTAAGTGCAGTGGTGCGATCTCAGCTCACTGCAACCTTTACCTCACAGGTTCCAGAGTTTTTACCTGCCTCAGCCTCCCAAGTAGCTGGGATTACAGGTGTGCACCACCACATCTGGCTAATTTTTGTATTTTTAGTAGAGATGGGGTTTCACCATGTTGGCCAGGCTGGTCTTGAACTCCTGACCTCAGGTGATCTGCCCACCTCAGCCTCCCAAAGTGCTGGGATTATAGACATGCACTACCACACTCAGCCTAGCTGGCAGTTTCTTATACAGTAAAACATACACTAATATGACCCAGCCACATCAATCTTAGGTACTTACTCAGGAAAAATGAAAACATAGGCCCCACATCAAGACTTGAACATGAATACCAATGCCACTCATAAAAACTAAAACCCCAAAAGAACCCCAAAGGGCCATCAACTGGCAAATGCATACACAAATTGCTGTGTACTAAGGACATGAGTTGTTGATACAAGAAACAATGGAGATACTCTCAATAGCATTATGCTAAGTGAAAGAAATCAGACACAAAAAGCAACATACCATAGGATACAGTTTATAAGAAATTCTAGACAAGTCTAAATGATGGTGACAGAAAACAGATCAGTGGTCCCCAGGGCCAGGGGCTGGGAGAAGGGAACTGGCTGCAGACAGATGCAGAAACTTGCATGGTGATGGGAATGTCCCATGTCTGGATAACGATGGTGGTGGTTATATGACTGCATGCATTTGTCAAAACTCATCAAATTGTACACTTCAAACTGGGAAGTTATTTCTCAATAAAGCTACAGAAATTAAATAAGTCACTTTTTTTAAAATTGCTGTCAAATAGAACAAGAGTGAGGACATGGAACAGCCAGGCAGAGCCAGCCTGCAGCGGATGGGGCCCAAGCAAGTGAGGACGCAAAGGCCCCAGGAAGTGGGGCTGGATTTCAGGCTTTTGGGATGAAGCCAGCTGAGAGAGGCTGAGCCTGTGTCCCCAGAAGCTCCAGGAGAGGACCTGAGGTGCTGGAGGGGGCATCTCAATGGAGGGGGCACCTGAGCAGGTGGAAGGAGCTGGGCTCCAGGTACCTGGTGTGGGAGGATGCACGTTTCCCAGAGGCAGCCGGGAAGTAGGGTGGGTATCCATGAAGAGGGGTGCATCTGAGTGCTCACGTGGAACCCGCTTATGGGCTTGGGTTTGCCCTGTGAATTGGGAGCTAAGAGGGGCAGGCAGATGGGAGGCTAGGTGAAGGGAAGACCCCTCAAGGCCTTCTCATACCCAGACACTAGCTCCCAGGGCTAACCTGGCACTGCGTCCCTGGCTCCCATCTTGCTCCCCCGAAGGACATCTGCCCAGGCGCCCCCAGGGGGTGTCAGTGATGACCTAGCCCCTAACCCCCATCTAAAGCCCCTCCCCAAGGCCACAGCTGTCAAACTGTGAAAACCCCAGACCCAGAGGCCTCTTCAGGGTCCAGGGAGGAGCAGCAGTCTGGGGCTGTGGTTGCCCTTCTCCCCAGCCTCACCCCTCCCCACAAGTCCCACTCCTCCCTGCAAGTCCCACTCCTCCCTGGCAGGCCCCAGCCCTCCCCACCAGCCTCACCCCTCCCCGCCAGCCTCACCCTTCCCCACCAACCCTCCCCTCCCCGCCAGCCTCACCCCCCCACCAGCCTCACCCCTCCCCACCAGTCCCACCCCTCCCCGCCAGCCTCACCCCTCCCCGCCAGCCTCACCCCTCCCCACCAACCCTCCGCTTCCCGCCAGCCTCACCCCCCCACCAGCCTCACCCCTCCCCACCAGTCCCTCCCCTCCCCGCCAGCCTCACCCCCCACCAGCCTCACCCCTCCCCACCAGCCTCACCCCTCCCCACCAGCCTCACCCCTCCCCACCAACCCTCCCCTTCCCACCAGCCTCACCCCCCACCAGCCTCACACCTCCCCACCAGTCCCACCCCTCCCGGCCAGCGCCAGCCCTCCCCACCAATCTCACCCCTCCCCGCCAGCCTCCTCCCCGGCTCCCATCAGCCATCAGCTCTGCCCCACTCCGGAAGCCCTGGACTGACTATGTGCAATTCTCCCACACGACTCTTCTTTATGTGCAGAAAATGCCAAGTCTCACTGGAGCGAGTGGGAACCCACAGCTCCCGAGGACAGACTGGAGATGACCTGAACCCACTAATCAACCACAAAGATTGCTTCTTTGTGACTTTTGGGCAAAACTCACGAGGGCAACTGCAGGACACGGCCCGGGTTGCTTTGACAGTCACTGAATCCACTTCTCCCGGTGGGTGGGGGCATGGCTATGGAGCCATTCGGGCTCTTGCCCTGGAGGGTGACTGTGGGGCCCATCATCCCGAGTGAGAAGCAGGTGGGTGTGGGGAGCTGGGCTGGAAAAGGTGGGGTCTGGGGCTGTGGGCCCTGTCCCTGAGAGTCCCCAGCCCTGAGTGATGCCACCTCTCTGGGCTGTCACTAGCCTGGGCCCAGAGATGAGAGGCTGATGTGACACACACTCACCCCATGGGAGGGAGGCTGCAGGTTTAAGGGCCCTCCCCAGGACCCTGGCAAGTTCCCAGAATCCCTCCCAGAAATACTTTTATTAAAATAAATGGAGCAAGGCCAGGCGGCTCAAAATGATCCACACAAGGGGGTTCAAAGATAATCCAATGTTGGAGACAGGAGACAGGGTGGGAGGGAAGTGGGTCATGAATGCACAGGAAACAGCGGGACTGTGGGAGGACACCCTGCAGCCTCGGGCCCTCCAGCTGGGCTGACAGGCAGGCTCTGGGCTTTGGGGGCAGTGAGGGTCAATTCGGGGCTCCACGGGGCGTCCTGTCCCTGTGTGCCTTCTGCGTGTGCTTGCAGAACAGGCCATAGAGCACCCGCAGTGTGCTCTTGGCATCCTTGTTCACGATATCTGCGGGCCAAAGGAGGGCACGGCAGCCAGTCAGGCCTGGGTGGCAGTGACCGACTGTCCCGATGTGGTCAAGGTTTCCTGGCATTCAGGATTTCAGTGCTAATCCCAGGAGAATCCCTGGAAGCCAGGACAGCTGGTCACTCCAGGCCTGGGTCCCGCGCCTGCTGCGTGACTGCCTCCTCCTCCTGGCCAGTCCTCCTCTGAACGCTCCTGTGGTGCCCCCAACACAGCAACTCCTCAAGGTCTGGCTTCTCTGGACAGCCTGTCCCCAGAGACCTTGGTCTCCCCCTCCCCAGAACCTCTTCCCCTGGGGCTGCAGTGCCTCCTCCCAGGAAACCTTGGCAAGCGCCCATTCTCCACCCCTGCCAGGCAAGAGGACTCTGCCAATGCGTGCTCATCCGCCAATGCCCTGCACCCTGTTCTGTGGCTCTCGCACAAGGCTGCCACCCAGGGCTGGCCACCGTGTGGGCATCTGCCTTGCACTCACCTTCAGGGCTGACAGGGCAGCTGAGCAGGCCCTCGTCCTTCAGCAGCTCCAGCGCCAGGGTGACGTTGTGCAGCTATGATGACAAGGCCCTATCAGATGTGGGCACAAGCAGCAGCCCCAGGCCAGGCCCTGGGTCCCAAGTGCCAAGCCCTTCCTGTTGTCTGTGATGTCCATCATGAGCCTAAACTCCCATCCAAGGTGGGCATCCCTGACCACGACCACAATCCGTGGTCATCCAGCATCTCCCTACAGCTCACTCTGTCACACAAGCAATCCATGTCTCATTCCTCAGCCACTCACAGGCCCCACTCTGAGCAGGTGCTATACCACACTGGGCACACGCTTGCGTCCAGGGGCCACTGCCCGTGAAAAAGGCAATCACCAAGGAGGACATCCAATAGGGATCAGGGAAGGCTTCCTGGTGGAGGTGAAGCCTGGTGGTGAGTCCCGCCAGGCAGGAAGAACTACACAGGGAAAGGAGCAAGGGCCTGGGGTGGCAGAGCCCCTTTGAGAACAGCTGTTTCCCAGGGCAAAGCACAGTGAGGAAATCAAGGCTCAGAGGAGCCAAGGGGCTCCCTGGAGCTCACGAGACAGAAAGCGCTCAAACCAGGTCTGTCCGCTCCAATGCTCATGCAAAGCAGGCTAGAGACTGGAGCAGTCCCCACCCAGGTGGCTGTCCTTTCCGCCACCCCTTGCCTGGGGTGCAGTCTCAGAGATGGCTCCCTTTAGGGTGGAGAGCGCCCGGGCATCAGTCAGGTCCCCCAGTGATTCAGAGCTCAGCTTGGTCCCTGCCCAGGGCCTCCCCTTGCTCCCCTGCAAAGTGGGCTCACCACAGTTCCCCTGTGCCTTGCTACAGGATATGGTGAGAGCCCAGGAGCCTGCCGGCCCTCCCACGGTAGGTCCCCTCCCTTTCCATTCTAGCTTCTCCCTTGGGCCTCATCTACAAGCAGAGTAGGTCCCAGCCCTTTGCCTTAGGGCAGCAGCCTGGTGTGGGTGAAGAGGGATGAACTCCTGGTTCACTGTGACCTCAAACAGGTCCTCCCTTCAATGCCTTAGCCACCCGTAGATCCACTAGAGGGGGTGGACATCCCAGCCCGGGGGTCAGCTGTGCTGGTCCCGTTCCCTCCCTATCTGCCTGGCCACACCAGCCCCACCAGGGCAGGGCAGTTCCCATGGCAACCCGCCAGGGGCCAAGAGGCCAGGTTGGCCGAGCGGTGGATGAGCAAGGCCAGGCAAGACTCATCCAGAAACGCCAGCCTGGCCCAGGCCACCTCCAGCCACCTGCTGGAGGGCCCGAGCAAGAGGACTCTTGGGATCTAGCTTGGATGTCTGTGCACTGCCACCCCCACCCCTGCCACTAAGTGTCTGACCTCGGACAAGTCATACATCCTGGCTGGGCCTCGGGTGCCTCATCTGTGTCACGGGGATGATACACCTGTCTGCCTTCCTCTCCAAGGCTGCCATGTGCGTCCAATGTGATGACGGACACAGAATTGAAGCCACAAAGCAAGATTTGAAGGTGAGGATGATGAAGGCACAGGAGCTGGAAGTGGGTGAACAGAGTCCTTCTCCACTTGGGGACATGAAGATGGAGGGGGCGGGTCCCAGATGGAAAGGAGTGCATGGGCAGGGTGGCCAGCAGCAGCAGCAGGGCCGCTCCTCTGTAGTCAGCCAACAAGAAGAAACAGGCTAGGCACGGTGGCTCATTCCTGTAATCCCAGCACTTTGAGAGGCCAAAGTGGGCAGATCACCTGAGGTCAGGAGTTCGAGACCAGCCTGGCCAACATGGCGAAACCCTGTCTCTACTAAAAATACAAAAATTAGCTGGGTGTGGTGGCACGTGCCTGTAATCCCAGCTACTTGGGAGGCTGAGGCAGGAGAATTGCTTGAACCCAGGAGGCGGAGGTTGCAGTGAGCCAAGATTGCACCATTGCACTCCATCCTGGGTGACAAGAGTGAAACAAAGGCTATCACACGGCACCAATGTTGCAGCATGCTGCAGGGGCCAATGCGGGGTGAAACTCTGAGACTGTCCAGACCAAGATGGATGGGAAGCTCCGAGTGGACAGACCAGAGCATCACCAGAAGTTCCCATCACTGTGTCCCCAGTTCTTCCTCCTAGACTGGAATATTCTGGGAAACTAGGGTTGCAATTGTTGCTATTGTTCGCATTCTCATCATGAATATTATTTGCAGTTACATGGAGAGTAAATGTCGGAGTGAGAACAAGACCCTGAGGAACCTGAGGTTCCAGACTCCACACTGTGCTCTCCTGCCTCAAAGCTCCGCCTTTGATACATTCAGTGAGCCAGCATCTCCCAAACTGTGATCTAAGATGGACAGGAAAAGGGATATCTGTGGCCAAACGTTTTTAGAAATTGTTGGATTAAATAAAATACTATGGAAGTCCTTCACTGCAGGACTTATTAGAGCCTTGAATGTGTTAGTGGGTCTCATGAACCTTCAAGACTGGACATGTTTCCCCAAGTTATTTATTCATAGAACCCATTTGTCACAGAACACCTCCTGGGACCAATGTTTTGGAAACACTTTGTTCATTCACTTATTTAAAAAAATACTTGTCATCTACTATGTGCTAGCCATACAACCAGTGCCCAAAACAGACCAGACCTCCTGCCCTCATGGAGCTTATGCTTTGGGAATTGCTATCGACACTGAAAATTATGACATCTGCTTCTGTTTGTCACACTCTTCCTCAATGACACTCAATCTGAACAAAAGATCATCCCCCAGAAGAGCTGACCCTGGCTCCAGAGCTATCTCACGATCCTCTGTCCAGAGATTTTTCTTCCGCGTGTGGCTTGAGATGAAGATAAAACTACCACCTTCCACGGAGCTGAGAGAAGGTTACAACCCGGGAGGATACGTGCAAATCCTCCTGGGGAGAATAATTTAGCGTGGAAGGACGCCAAGGACTCCTGGCTCCGGGGATTTTATTTCTGGGAGCGAATGATCCTCTCTCCCTCCGTCCTTAACTTCCGTGCCCACAACGAATAACTACCTCACATAAACACCATCAGCAAAGAGGGTCTGATAATGAGAAATCCAATTTCAAGAGGCTACTCTGCCAAGATAACAATTCCGCAGAGGCCCACCTTCAGCAAGGGCTGGTGTTCCCGCCCTCCTCAGCTGACGACCTCTTCAGCATTTTGATTACACATTCCTGCAGCAGAGATTGCCCACAGTATGCTGTAAAAATTCATTCTTGGAGTCTGAGCTAAGAGGCTGCTGCTTTTCCCCCACATCTAATCTGACTCATATTCAGAAGTAAGTTCTAAAATCAGTGGATTCAGCAAAGCGGCTGCACACAGCAACATGGAAGTCTGCACGTTTGTTCCCGTCTTGTAACTGGGGCTTGGATGGTGCAACAGATTGAGCAGAGGCCCTGCAGCCCAGGGGCACCCCAGAGTGGCTCTGAGCTGGGTTCCGAGCCCCAGGCCCTCAGCCCGCAGGTGGTCCTGCCTGCCCCCTTCCTCCGCCTTCTCTCCTCACCGCTCACATTTCAGTGCCTTGCCTTCCCGAGGCAGGCTCTGACCCCAGTCTCAGCCTTGGCTTCAACCCCACTGAGCCCTGCCACGCCTCCATCTCCCAGAGATTCACACTGGCTCCACAGGAGGGAAACAGGGAGGACCCTAACTCACTGTGTGCTCTGGGCCAGACTTCTGTGCCTCTCTCAACTGTTTCCTCTGTGGAAATGGGGATGGGAAGAGTTCCTAACTCCAAGACCCAACATGAGGATTTGCTAGCACATTCGTCCACACTGCCCGTGTGAGATCCCACCATCGGCCCAATTCTGCACCCACACACTTTGCAGGGCTGTCCCATGTCACTGTCAAGGCCACAGGGCCTGCTTCGATGGAAGTGGCAGCCTGCCCATTCTGAGCCAGGGCCTCATGCCTTCTGCCTGGTCTCTCATGTGTCTGCCATTGCCAGGAGGAAAGCGTGCCCGGGCCAGCTGCTGGTCCCAGAAGGAACATGGCAGGCTGTGGCACAGAGCCGAGCCACCCAGCCACGACAGCCTGATCCCCATCCAGTCCTCGGAGGAGTGACAAAGCCTAGCTGAGGCTCTAGCAGCTAAACTCAGCCGACCTGCCGGTCTGTGGGAAGAAATGAGCATAGTTTTCAGCCCCTAGGTTTTCGGGTGGTTTGTTAAGCAGCACGTTTGTGGCAATGGCTGGCTGATGCGGCTCCTCCGAATGGAAGAACCTAGGAAGCAGCAGCCACCATGCCTGCCACAACCACCAGGACCGTAGACACTGACTGCCCCGGCCTCGTTGCTCTGACCCAACATCCCAGCTCTTGGGAACCAAGTCCAGAGCACCTGGCCTCCAGGGAAGGTGGAGGCCACACCCACTCAAGATGCATCCCCGTGGGGGCGAGGGACATGGCAGGCTGCGGGCGGCAGGCTGTGCTGGTGTGAGGCTGCCATTGAGCAGCTGGGTGGTACTGGGTAAGCCTCTCGGGCCCTGGGCTCCCCTCTGTAAAATGGAGATGCAGCCCTGCCACGCTCTCACAGGGGCAAGGAGGGAGGGTGAGTGGGGAGAGGGCCAGGAGAGGCAAAGTGCAGGGAGCTAACCCCAAGGGAGTGTGGACCGTGGTACAGGGCCCCACAGAGCGCCGAGGGACTGCAGAGGAGCTGAGAAGGTGGGCAGAGCTGGCCGCCCGCCCAGGGAAGCAGGTGGGAAGCAAAGCCAGGGTAGGCTGGGCTGAGAGCACAGCCTGCGTGGATGTGAGGGAATGGGGGAGGACCAGGCCCTGGAGAGCTGGAAGGGGGCCAGAGGTCATGTGGCTGTGGCTGGGAGTCGGCAGGAAGGGAGGAGGGGATGTGGCCGGGGAGGCAGATGGGGCTTGGCAGTTGGGTGCTCCATTTGAAGCAGGGGAGAGGCACAAGGGTGGGTGTCCAGGAAGGTTAAGGGGAGGGGCCTAGAAGAAGGGCCCAGGTGGAGGGGGAGTCTGGTAGGGGTCCAGGGGGGACCTCACCTGCTACTGGGCCCCAAATAGGCCAAGAGGCCTGATCCAGGGCCAAGGATGCCCTGAGCATGTGAAAGGGATGGAAGCCTTTGTCTCTCCCAGAAACAGCCCCAGAGGCTGGCCCTGGGACTGGGCATGTGGCCCTGCCTCCTGCTTCACCTCTTTAGAAAAAGCTACTGCTGCAGAGAGATAAAGCTACTGCTGCAGAGAGATAGAGAGATAGAGAGATAAAGAGATAAAGAGATAAAGAGGTCCTCCTGCCCTGGCATGGATGGAGATAAGCTGGCTGCCCGGGATCCTGGGCACGCCACCAGCCACCAACACTCCAGCCTGTCCTTTGGGATGCACGCCTCCAATGTCACCTCCTGTGAGAGGCAAGCCTGGGGATACTAGGGACCACATGTCCCTCAATCCTTTCTCCTCGATGGTTCTCCAAACTCTTTCTTACTACCTGTGTGGCCTGAGTAGGGGGCAGGGGTTGTCAGCCCATTTTCAGAGACAGAAATCCTGAGGTCCAGGCAGGCAGGGAGCTGGTGGTGAAGAGCACAAGACTCAGGCCTCTTGCCTGGCAGTGACTTGGCTGCCCGTGGACCTCTCTTTCCTTATTTGGAAAGTAGTAAAATCCCTTCTCATGGGCCAGGACTACTGGGTAGGAAGGGTGCTCCTGGGAAGGGAACAGCTTGTGGCAAAGCCCAGAGATGGGAGAGCCCAGGGAGCTGGAGGAAGTGGTGGCACACACAACAGGGGCCTGGCGGGGGCGGAGGCAGGACTAGCCAGCAGGCACTGAAGGCTGTACCTGGGGAAGAGGCGGTGGGAGCTGCATCTTTGCAGGCTCACCTGCCCTCCCACCCCACCTCCATCACTCTCTTCATCCCTCTTCCCCAGGTCAAGCCACAGCCCTCATGCCTGGAAGCAGGCAGCCAGCTCCCAGCCAGTCCACCAGCCTCTAGGGTCCACGTGGGAACTGCTGATCCCTCCAGGTCAGGCCCCACCCTTCCAGCCCCTCTAGCCAGAGTGAAGCACCGACACCTCCCTGACCCATTCCTGTTCTTGCCACATTCTGAGCCTTTGCTGATGCTATTCCCTCCCCTCTGCAAGCCCTTCCTTGATAACCCTGCAAACCAATCCCTAATCAACTTCCCGGCTCCCCTCTGATGCAATGCCCTTCCTGACTCCTTGAGATTATTCTAAGCCCTCATTCTTCCAGGCCCCTCCTCTGACCCAGGCATCTGAACCAACACATTTCACTGTGGCCCTGCAAGACCACACGTCACTAGGAGAACAGTGGGCACAGACTGAGAGCTCCCTGAAAGCAAGAGCTATGTTGGATCAACTTAACATCCCATGCAGTTCAGGGCCTGGCACTAAACAGGCCCTCAGGGAATGGGGGAACAGGCGTGTGGGTAGGGGATGGGTGGATGAGCAGGTGGGTGGATGGGCAGGCAAGTGTATGGGTAAATTGGGTGGATCAATAAACAGAACAGGAAGATGGATTGAAGGACAAACAGATGGATGCATGACAGGACAAGCAGGTGAATGGACAGGTAGGCAAGTGGATGGATGAATGAATGGATGGACAGACAGACATACAGATAAACTTCCTATGGGTGGGTAGACAGGCAGGCAGGTAGGTGGGTGGATGGATGGATGGATGGACTGGGTAGATGAATAAACAGACAGGAAGATAGGTGCATGGGCAGGCAGGTAGGTGGATGGACAGGTAGGCAGTTAGGTGGATGGACAGGTAGGCAGTTAGATGGATGGGTGCATAGATGGTGGGTGGCTTGGTAGGTGAACAGGAGGGCTAATAGGCGGTCAGGTAGGTAGATAATGGGTAGATGGGGATGGATAGATAGGTAGATGATAGATGATGGATTGATGGATGGATGGATGGATGGATGGATGGATGGATGGATGGATGGGTGGGTGGGTGGATGGGTGGACGGATGGATGGATGGATGGATGGATGGATGGATGGATGGATGGGTGGATAGGTGGATGGGTGGGTGGGTGGATGGATGGATGGGTAGATGGATGGATGCTAGACGGATGGATAGGTGAATAGGTGGATGGATGGATGGATGGATAGGCAGACATATAGACAAATAAGCTTCCCCTACACCCTTCACTTCACCTGGAAGTGAATAAACAGACTGGTCATGTCAGTTCTGTATATCTGTTCACCCAGAGGTAGACCATAAAGAAAAATCCTTGGAAAACTTACCATTTCTGCAGGAGAGTTGGGAGTGAGGTAGAATTCCTTTAAGTGCAGAAAGAAGCCTTCAAGTTGTCCAATCAGCAAGAGTAAGATGACCCCATCTGCAAACTACAAAGGAAGGAACTGGAGACAGTCACATGGAAGAAGCCTGGCGAAGCCCACTCTGTCTTTTACAGGCTGTGTGGCCCTAAGGAAGTCATACAACTTCTCTGAGCCTCTGGTTCCTTGGTGAGAAGTGGGGAAGACATGCCTGACCTCACAGGGTTGCAGGTAAAAAGTGGTTTCAGGCTGCCTGGTATATAGTACATGCTCAGTGAAAAGAGTGCTTTCTAAACTTACTGCAGAAAAGCCTCATATCAGTTTTTAAACAGCACGCTCTTCCACAAGCTACAGAAACACAGGGGAAAACAGAGTTAAGTGTAAAATTATTCCATCAGGGAAAGGCAGAGAGCAGCACACCAGGCTCATCTCGCCGGCTGCCACATTAATATTTCTGTCTGTTCTGTCTGTATGTTCAGAGATAAAGCTGTCGTCCCTGCCACCAGCATATCATATGTTAATATAATCCTATTGAGTCTCTTCAAAGATACAAAACACAGGATGGGATATTGGAAGGAACTGCCATTCGAAGCCCTTAATGGAATTTCCTCATATTAAGTCTGCTTCGATGTTATTAGTTTGGGCCTGAAATCTTTTCTGCTGCTATTCCTTGGTAATACAACTGAAATGCAAGGGACTTCCTTACCCCATTTTATTGAACAGTCTCTAAATACCACCTTTGCACATGCCATGAGTCTCTGAAACCCATTATTTTACCAAGGGAGAGATAAAGATAGAACAGGTAGAATGTAAATCTCAGAAATCATCCTGTTTATACCCACATAAAATATAATAAAACTACAAATCTCTCACTTATTTCATGCCGGCAGCGTGCCAGGTAATATACCAAACACGTGGGGCTCACCAGCTCATGTATCACTCACAATTCTACCAAGTTGCTGTCTTGTACCCACTTTATAAGAAGAAGAGCCTGAGGTTCAGAGAAGTCCAGTAACTCACCCAAGGTCACACAGCAAATGTGGAGGGTTCTCAGCAGACCCCAGGGCCCATAAGTGGTGGAGGCAGGAGGGAAATGTGTGTCTGTCTGGCTACAGAGCGTGATACTTCCACCCTGCCATGCTGCCACACACAAACTTCTCACGTGGCCACCATGTGAGGTGGTTATAAGCACTAACTCTGGCCCCAGCTGCCTGGGTTCAAATCCCAGGTCCACTACTTATCACTGTGTGACTTTAGACAAGTTAATTAACCTCTCTGTCCCTTAACATCCTCCTCTGTAAGTGGGGTAGTACAGTTCCCACTTCAGAGGATTATGGAGAGGATTCAATGAGTTAACATGGAAAGCATTTTGCCCTGGGACTGGCACATAGTGAGGGCTTTATTGGTTTTAGCTACTAGGCATGGGAGTACATTAACCCCTCCCTCCCCAGCCAATGCCCATCCAGAGTCTCTCTGAGAGGTCAGCAGCTCTGGCTACGATCTTCATGAGCCAACTGGTCCATCTGGGACCAGACTCCCTCCCCACCCCAGACCCCAGCACCCAGCAGAACCCAGGTGGCCAGATGCCTACGTCATGTCCCATTCAGGCCACTGGCATCCAGCAGACTCCATGCCCACTCTGCAGGCCCCGGGCTGGCAGCTGCTCTGCTACTGTGCATCCCCTGCTCCCCTGCAGTGTGGGAAGCCTACAGGGACACAGCTTCACTGTGGAAAGCCACAGCCCATGGTGGGTGCTGACCCCCTGAGATTCTGCTCCCGCTCCTGGGAAAATTCGGCTTAAGTCAGCCGGGGGAGGGGCTGGGCTCCTCAGGGTGCTTGTGAGAGACATGGAGCCTGCAGACGGCGGGGCTGCACTGTCACCTACGCCTGGCACATGGGACAAATCTAATAAATTCTGTTTGGGCGAACACAACCACGCAAGGAAGACTCATATGCTTCAAGTCTTGGCATCAGCTAGTCTGAGATTAATTATAAAATAAAATTATAACAATGAGAAGCAGTGACAGCCGAGGTGACTCCAGCTTTGTGAAGTGTTCCCACACCTCCACCCCCGGGATCCCACCATGTCCCTGGTGACCACTGCTGCCTGCCAGCAACAGTCCCACAGGGGAGGGGGACCCTAAGGCTCCAAGAGGTGATGCAACCCCCACCACACGGCAGGTTCCCAGGGCCTGCAGAACCCTCTTTCCTTCCTACAGCCAGTGGCCCTGCCCTGCCTGGGGACGCCGCAGCTCAGTCCCTACCTGGGTGTCCAGATTCTGCACAGACAGGCCCAGGCGGTCCAGCTTCTGGTTGACAAAGTTCACGATGGCCTAACCAGGGAAGAACAAGGGCCTAGCACACAGCAGGTGTGATGCGAGGACCCGTGATTCCCTCCTACAGCGCAGGTGGGCAGTGGGTGGGGTGGGCGGCCTGAGAGCCGCCAAGAGCTTTGATCTCTCCTACCTCTTTCACTGCGTTCACTTTCTCCGGAGCCAGCTTAAATAATTCATCAAAGACGTCCTCTGCAGACACAGATCCAATAAACACCTCATTACGATGCTATTATCTTTGTGCCAAACAGGGAATTTTTTTTTCACAAAAGTTTCTTAGAATAACCAGTCCAGAGGGAGCTGTCGTTTTACATCATGGTTCAAATAAAAGAGACCTGGATTTGAGTCACTGCTCTCCTGGCCATGTGGCCCCGGGGGAGTCACCGTCTCTCTCTGTGCCTCCTTAGCTGGGGTTGTTGCAGAGATGGAATTCCATAGCAGATAACACACCTGGCCCCATGGCACAGTGACTGGGCACACAGTAGGACTTCATAAACAGCCACTCTTCCTGCAGCTGACACCTGTTACTACATCGGCACAGCTGCATCCCTTTATCTGTCAGCTGGCACTCCCTCCTCCCAGGGCCCTACTCCACTCCCCAGGGCCACGGGAGCTGCCACAGGTGGGTGATCAGGGTCCATGAGTCTCCTCCCCTTGGTTTTAAATTGGCTGAGTGAGGACTGCTCCCTGCTGCCTCCCCCCGCCCCCAAGAGTGTCTGAACCTGCTGCCTGCAAAAGGCTAGCTCTTTCAGCAACTCAGTCACTCCCTTGGGGTCTGGGAACAGCGGCTCAAGCCCTGGGGTCCAGCCTCGGGTGCCCATGTCCTCAGGCTAATGCCCTTTGTGCACTAGCTGGATTCCTGCTATTTGCAGCTAACATACCTCCCATGGGGACACTGGTCCCTGGGCACCAAATACACAGACTGGCCTGAGTTTGCTGTGGCTTCTGCCACTCAGCAGCTGTGTGACTCTAAGCAAGTCACAGCACCTCTCTCTGTTTCAGTTCCCTTGCTAGTGAAGGGGGAAAAGTAGCACCAAATAGCATCATGCACGTTAAAATGCCCCTGCTCTGTGTCCTTTCTTCACCCTCTGACACCCACTTCTCATGCTGCCCCCTGCCCAAAATACTGCTCCCTGGGCAATGCCTCATGTCCTCAGGCTGCCCCTCCTGCTACATACACAGATCCTCAGCCAGCCCTCCTTGCCCCTCCTTTCTCCTTTCTCCCCAAACTCAGCCTTCCTCAGCCCCCATTCTCAGAAGCTCCTGGCAGGTTATTATCTCTACCTCTGCAGGTAAGGTGCCCCTCATAGCATCCCTGCCCACATAGTTATGTGTCTAAGTGGGGAGGGTATAGGGAGGAAAAATAGTGTTAGGATGGATGGATATGGGTGAATAGATAGGTGGTTGGATGGGTAGATAGATGAATGGGTGGACGAATAGGTGGATAGGTGGATAGATGAATGGATGGATGGATAGGTGTGTGGGTAGATGGATGAATGGGTTGACGAATAGGTGGATAGGTGGATAGATGAATGGATGGATGGATAGGTGTGTGGGTAGATGGATGGATGGATGGATGAATATATGGATAGGTGGGTGTATGGATGGATGGATGGATGGATGGATAGATGATGGATGGGTAGGCGGATGGATGAATGGAAGCATGAATGGATGGATGGAGGGATGGATGGATGGATGAATGCATGGATAAGTGGGTGGGTGGATGGATGGATGGATGGATGGATAGGTTGATGATGGATAGGTGGATGGATGGATGGATAGATGATGGATGGGTAGGTGGATGGATGAATGGAGGCATGAATGGATGGATGGAGGGATGGATAAATGGATGGGTGGGTGGATAGATGAATGGAAGAATGGGTTGATGGATGCATGGATGGATGAATGGATGGATGGATAGGTGGGTGGGTGGATAAGTGGGTAAGTAGATAGATGAATGGAAGAAAGGATGGATCAATAGATGGATAAATAGATTAATGGATGGGAGGGGGAAGAGCTGGCCAGACCAGTGACAAAGGAATGGATGCAAGAAAGAAGTAACAACTAGAACAATCAACTGATTGGTGAACAGCTCTGTCAGAAGAGCAGAACCACATTATTGCCCACTCACTAATGAGCACTGCCCACATGCTGAACACACTCATACATTATCTCCTTTAACCCTCACTGCCAGTTTAAAAGGTGAGTGCCCTTTTATAGATGAGGAAACTGAGGCACGGACAAGTTAAGATACTTGCCCAAACTTAAGTGGCCAATGAGTGGGAACACTGGTGTTTGAACCCAGGCCACTGACTCCAGAGCCCACACATTTAACAGACTCCACCATCACTGCCCATGTGAATTATAAATCTCTCTCCCCACAGGAACAGTATCATGAGAAGGAGCAGCCAGCTCCATGGATGGACAGACAGAAAGAGGGACAAATGAATAAGAATGAGGCTTGAGATACAAACAGCAAGTGATGGAGAAATGAGAGAATGCTCAGCAATTAACCCTGCATTAAGACTTGTCTGCATTAACACGCATCAGATAGGAACAGATTTCCAAAAATGATGAAAGTACTCACTCGGAGGCTGGTCCTTGTCTGTGCTGTGCAGGGGGTGGAAAAAGCAAACAAATGGTTAAAAAAAACACCCCGCAAACCTACAATTTCTCAATATGACAAGCCTCAGTGCTGGCAAGGTTGCAAAGAAACTGGCATGCTTGTGGTTTTCCTGGCAGCTTTGTAGGTAGGGCAGATAGCAGAGAAGGTCTTTGTGGGAAGCAAAGGGCAGAAACAGGTTCGTGCCCTTCCCTGAGGCTTCCACACCTAGAAACATTTGGACTTTGCTGGTTTTGTGGTCCCTGTTCTGTTCTGAGGGAGATACACCACACATATCATAAAGTGCACAAATCGTAAGTTTACAGCTTGTGCGTTTTACACATACACACCTGTGTGATCACCCCCACTTACATGCTGCAGAACCTCCCAGCACCCCCCGTGTTCTCCCTTCCATCCTCTCCCTCCCTACACTGACCACAGCTGCGATTTCTCTTGCCATCTGTTGGTTTTGCCTGTCCTGGAAGTTCATGAAAATGAAACCGTACTGCGTGTCCTCTTTTGGGTCTGGCTTCTTTCACTCCATTTTTATTGTTTTTGAACAATTTTTCTTTTTTTTTTTTTTTTTTGGTCACATTTTTAGATCCACCCCTACCCCACAGAAGAGAAGTTCTGTAGGTCCAGGGCAGGCCAAGTCTCTCTAACCACAGCCCTCCAGAAGAGAGCTGGGCCCCACGGGGCAGAGCCCAGCAGCCTGTGACAGAGACCTGGGCTCAGCACAGAGGCCAAGGCTGCCAGGAGAGACAGACACCATGTGCTGTCCACACAGCTCCAGCCCCAGCCAAGCCTTCAGAGGATGGCAGCCCCACCTGGCCAGCATCTTGGCTGCATCCCTGTGAGAGATCGTGAGTTAGCGCCACACGGAAGCCAGCAAAGGTGGACCTGTTGGCAGCCTGTGCAGCCCCTGGGCCCATCCCTCTCCAGGCCCCACCTGTTCTGCTCCATGGGGAGCAGGACAGCCATGCTCCCAGTGGGCGGGGAGCAAGATGGCCAGCCCCAGTGGCTGGGGAACAGTATGGCCAGCCCCAGTGGGCGGGGAGCAGGATGGCCACACTCCCAGTGGGCAGGGAGCAGTATGGCCAGCCCCAGTGGGCAGGGAGCAGGATGGTCAACCCCAGTAGGTGGGGAGCAGGTGGCCATGCCCCAGTGGGCAGGGAACAGGTAGCCATGCCCAGTGGGCAGGAGGCAGGATGGCCACTCCCCAGAGGGCAGGGAACAGGATGGCCATGCCCCAGTGGGCAGGGAGCAGGATGGCCACACCCCCAAGTGGGTGGGGATTAAGACGGCCACACCCCAAAGTGGGCGGGGAGCAAGACAGTCACACCCTAAAGTGGGCAGGCAGCAAGACGGCCAGCCCCTGGCCATGCAGGGGCCTCTAACTCTTAGAGCTTTGCAAGGAAAGAGGAATATCCTGCTCACACTAGAGAGACGGATTCACTGGGCCCGGTACCCCAAACCCAGGGGCCCCCACCCTAGAGAACAAAGCAGGGTGGCTGGGAGGGGCCAGGCAGGGACCTGGTTGGAGGCTAGAAAGGGGTCCTGTGTGCTGCCGTGGGATTGAGAGGTCAGCGCAGCGTTTTCGGGTCTGAGAGAAAGCCACAGAATGTGAGGGCCCTTCCCACAAAGGTCAGGAAGATCTTCCCTGGCCCCCGCCCTGCCCCCATCCACCGCTGTGAGCCCCAGCCCCACCCCCACCCATGGGCCCTCATCCTTCCCTCACCTGTATTCAGTGAGCTGTTCCACCAACTTCTCTGACTTCAGACCACTTTTGGTGCTCTAAGAAAAATAAAGGGGGAAGAAATTAAATAATCCAGAAAACTCCGGGGCCCAAAGAAGCCCCAGTGATCCGTTTGCTCTGTATCTTCCCTCCTCAGGACAGCCTCTGGCTTAATTGTCTTTCTTCCCCAGGAGTCCTGAGGTTGGGGATGTGTCTGCCTCACTCCCCAGGGCATCCCCAGAGTCTCACAGTGGGAGAAGGGCAGTATCAATGAGCATGTGACTATGAACAAATGAACGGTGAGGGAGTGAATCAATGAAGTCACTTCTGATTTATGTTGGCAGTATAGACCAAGCCACACAACTGCTTGGTAGGGAATTATAATCAATGGTTTTAAAAAACAGTAGAAAGCCGGGTGTGGTGGCTCACGCCTGTAATCCCAGCACTTTAGGAGACTAAGACAGGTGGATGGCTTGAGCTCAGGAGTTCGAGACCAGCCTGGGCAACACGGTGAAACCCCATCTCTACCAAAAATACAAAAAATTAGCCAGGCACAGTGTCTCAAATCTGTAGTCCCAGCTACTTGGGAGGCTGAGGTGGGAGGATCACTTGAGCCGGGGAGGCAGAGGTTGCAGTGAGCCAAGATTGTACCATTGCATTCCAGCCTGAGCAATAGAGCAAGACACCATCTCAAAAAAAAAAAAAAAATAGAAATGACTCTGACTGGGTGTGGCCAAACTTGGCTTATTCTCTTGGGGCGAGTCAGAGGCAAGCCCTCAGACACGAAGCCCCCATGCATGAGGGACCCGAGGCTGGGGTGGGGTGGGGGCGGTCATGGGAAGCAAAGAGCTGGTGGGGCCCCCTGTTGTGATGCTCAGAGTCTGTCTGGAGAGGGAAGTCGTGGATTCCTGGGTATTAACCGCAGCACAGGCAGGCCGCCTGCTAGACAGAACATCTGAGGGTGGGGAAACCCGGCAAGGTTCCTAGAAAGAGAACAGGGCACTGTCACAGCCATCGGTAATCTCACAGGAGACAGTACCCTCATGGTGAGAGCATTGGTTTTGCCGCAGGGCGTGAAGGCTCCCCGTGGCAATGAACGGACGGCCACACATGGCTCAGGGATATGGCCTGACAGCCCCTGGCCTCAGCCTCTGCCAGCCAGATGCCCTCTGCTGAGGTCAAGTGGAGCTGGCCAGCCGTGGACCTCCTCATGCCCCCAGGCCTCTGCCAGCCCCACTAGACCCTTACCAGCCCGTCCCCAGCTCCAGACAGCACCCCCTGGCCATCCTGGCTGGATTCTATTTCTCAGGGTTCCCTGAAACTCACCCTGGGTCAGCCCCGCCCCAGCCAGCTCCACCCATGCAGGGTACGGCAATGGGGGCCCAAGAGGCTCAGCTTCTGCTTACAAATCCCTGGGGCCCAGGCTGCTACCTCGATAGTGATGACCTCCACCTGGACGTTGGTTGGGAGGGGCAGGTCGGGCTGGAAGCGCTTGGCCAGGGCCACAAGGAGGTGCAGGGTGGACAACAGGTCCTTGTTGAAGATGCCTGGGAAGAGAGTGGAGACAGGTCAGAGCCCAGGAGGCCGCCAAAACGTGCAGCCAAATGGAGGCTTCCTCACTGTCAGAACAACCATCTGCAGACCAAGGAGGTCTGTGTCCAGCCTTCTGGAGAGCAGAGATCTGGAGATACGTGTTCAGAACCTAAAAATCATCACACTTCACCCCATCATCCTACTTCTTAGAATATAGCCCAGGGGTATGATCTACCTTGTGGAAGGAGCTCTAGACACAAAGATGTTTACTGCAGCACTGTTTACAATCGGAAACAACCAAGTGACCTCTGGGAAGGCACTGGCTGAACGATCATTAGATTTCAGCTGCATGTGACTTAATTCAGGGTTGATTTCATCAACATCAGTTACTGATTGTGAGACCTTACAGGCTGCGAATGCAGGCGCATGGGACCCAACAAAACCTGGGTTTGAAAACGGACTCTGTTAAATCCTCACCGCCCAACCTTGGAGAAGCTGCATAACTTCTTTCAGCCTCAGTTTTCTCATCTGCGTGGGGCGGGGGGATATAGAGAATTGAAGGGAAGGAAATCTATACCAAACTGTGAGCCAGGTGGGGCGGGGAAGTCTAGGTATTTGGCACGCTCTCTTGGTTTTTGTGTTTCTTTGATAAGGAGTCTCACTCTTGTAGCCCAGACTGGAGTGAAGTGGCGCAATCTGGGCTCACTGCAACCTCCGCCTCCCAGGTTCAAGCGATTTTCCTGCCTCAGCCTCCTGAGTAGCTGGGATTACAGGCACCCGCCACCACGCCCAGCTAATTTTTGTATTTTTAGTAGAGATGGGGTTTCACCATGTTGACCAGGCTGGTCTCAAACTCCTGACCTCAGGTGATCTACCCGCCTCGGCCTCCCAAAGTGCTGGGATTACAGGTGTGAGCCACCGCACCCGGCCAGGCACACTCATTTTTTGTATAAGCAGGCCCTGCAGATATTCCAGTACATTAATGAAATGAGAGTGTGGATGGGCGGACCACGGTACTTGGAAGTCAACAGTGGCTGTCATTCAGATAGCAAACAGAGACTGTTTGCTCTCCTTGGGCTGCACTTTGCAGCAGTAACACCCTCTAGGGCACAGATGTGTGCTGGGCTGTTGGCTGCTCAGCCAGATGCCTGACTGTGGCTGCCTGAGGCTTCTACCTCCTTCCTGACTCCCAGGTTGTACCCGTGCTGGGAGAAGGATGAGTGCGCCTTCCTGGTGGGTGAGAAGCCTGGAGCAGAAGGACCCCAGCGGCCCCACACTCCCCAGGGGTGGCCAGGTTGTGGCCCACGTACTCTCCACGCTCCACTTGGCCTGCCACTCCTCCAGCTGCAGACTCCGGTTCACGGCCTCCAGCACCACTGTGAGCTTGTGCTTCTGGCTTGTGGCTGTCAGGGCGATGTCCTCTGCTTCCAGCTTGAGCGCCGCCAGCCTCTCTGGAGGCAGGAGAGGGTGGTGAGGACCCCTGGCCGGGGACAGACCAGAGAGCACCTCAGGGACCCTCCAGGAGGCTGAGCCTGCCTGGTGCTTCAGGGAACATGGGTCTGGAGAGCCCATTCTTGGTGTTGGACCCTGGGCCACACTCATAGCCTCAATCGAGTATGCCCTCCAGCTTCCAGGAGACCCTCATCTACACAGAACAGGATTGGTGGGCCATGCAGGCCACATGACGTGAGCAAGCCTCAGCCCCCTGAGCTGGTTGAGAGAGCCCACCTCACCTTGATCAGCCTGTGCCTGCAGCCCTTGCCCTTCTGCACAGCTGTGTCCACTTCATCTCTGCAGGGCAGTGTGGCCTAGTGGTTAAAGCCTACACTCCTAGGCTTCTATCCTGACCCCCCTGCTTCCCTAACCATAAGACCTTGGAGAAATTATGAGGCCTCTCAGAGGCTCCCTTTCCTCATCTGTGAAATGGGGACAGTAACAGCACAGGGCTATTCTGAGGATGAACTGCACCTGCTACATGGGACATGCCCGGAAGTGCTAGCCGCATGAGTGGGATTGTGCAGCCCATCTCCAAAGAGCTCGGCGAACACTGCAGAGGCTGGCCTCAGGCGAAGTGCTAAGGACATGGAATTGGGCCTGTCTGTGGCCTCCGAGACCACAGTTGTGTGCAGAAGAGATGCGTAGACCAGACATGACCATACAAGGGCAAAGGAGAGGGTGACTCTGGGGCTTGTGGGGAACACTTGCCTGGGACCAGGAGGAGGCCCTGAGAATGCACACCCCCTGCAAAGCCCCTTGGAGCTTTCCAGACTGAGGAGGAACACGGAGGCAGGAGCCCAGCCCTGCCCCCAGCCACCCAGGACTGCTTGTTTTCTCTCTAGCAGCCTAGGGCAGCCCGAGGGCAGGGATCATGGTTCTTTTGTTACCTCCCAGCACCTCAAAACAGCAGGCACTCAATAAGTGTTAGAGAGGCAGTGTGGTGTAGTAGAAAGAGCACCAACCCTGGCGTCAGAGCCCCACCCTGAGCCCCAGCTCGGCCCCCTCACTCATGGGCTGTGGACAGCGCCTCCATCTCCCCAGCCCAGGCCCATCTAGAAAGTGAGACAGGTGTCCCTAAACCCGGGACCATTGTGGGGACTGAAGGAGACAGCCTACCTGTGGGCCCTGGAGGGGCCAGGTCAGGGGGATGGGGCCGAGGCCCAGGCAGCCCCAGAAACAGCCACTTACGGAATAGGTGGTGTAGGATGAGCCCGTCGAACATGTCCTCCTCCAGGCTGCGGACCACAATGTGCTCGGGGAGAAGAGTGGCATTGATCCACTCCATCAACACCTGCAGGCTCCAAGGGGACAACTTTTGGGGGGATGGAGACTTCTCACCTGGCCCTCCACCTGGCTCAGAATGCCTGCCTCTCGCCTGCCAAGTCCTACCCATCCTTCAAGGCCTGGTCAAATGTCACCTCCACTGGGAAGCCCTCCTTGATCTCCCAGGCTGTTAGGGGTCTGCTCCAGGTTCCTGCAGACTCCCTGCTTCTCTCCATCACAAACCTGAGCAGTGTGGGACTGTCATTATCATGTGTGAGGTTTTAGTACCAGGAAGTGGGGTACTACCATAGCAAATACCCAAAAATGGGGAAATGGCTTGGGGAATGGAAAGAATTGGACAATGAGCACTTGATAGAAAAAGCCTAGATTGCCCTGAAGAGGTGGTCAGTAGAAATATGGATGTTAAAGGTGCCCCTGCTGAGGTCCTAGGAGGAAATGAGGGACATGACATTGGATGTGAAGATGGAGGTGGGGACTGCAGCGATGCATCCACAGGTCTGGGAGACCAGGATGCTGCAGCCATCACAGCTGGGGGAAAGGGAGAAGACAGGGGTCCCCTGAGAGCCTCCAGAAGGAGCCAAGCCTGCCGACCCCTTGGTTGAGGGCCTCTGGCCTGCAGCACTGTAAGACAGTAGGTTTCTGTAGTTTAAGCCATTCAGTCTGTGGTCACATGTTACAGTAGCCCTAGGAAGCTAATGCAGGGGCTGCTGGTGCCCTGCCCACTCCTTGACTGGTGCCTACTGGCCCAGCTCCCACCTGCAGCTCTGCTCGAAACTGTCCCCACTCTGCTGTGCTCAAAAGGTCAGAGTGCCAGGGAATCAAGGCCCAGCCCTTTCTCAGGGAGCAGCTGTTCACTAAAGGTTGTCAGGAGGTTGTCGGGGCAGGGGTGGTGGTGTATAAATACCCCAGCTCCATCGCCCCTTGGGCAGGAATGCTCTGAACGTGTTCTATGCTGGCTCCAGGGTACCCAGCAGGCTTGAGCGCCCAGAACCATGACCAGCTCCATCATTAACCGTGTGTTGGCCCCTTCCCTCCCATGACCCCTGGGATAACCTCCCAACTCAACTACTGGCATCCAAATCCTTGTCTCTGGATCAGCCTGTGGAGGAGCCCGAGCTGGGATGACATGTCAGCACCCCACCAGGTCTTCTGGGCAAGACCATGGATGGTGTCCCCAGTGCCAGTCACAGGGCTGGGCCAGATGTGCTGGTCAAAGGTGGGAAAGGTGGATGGATGGAGTGAGGGGATAGGAAGGAGGATGGGAAATGGCCCACAAAGCCTCTGGGTATGGAAGATGCTGTAGGCCAGGAGGCCTCCCTGGAGGAGGCAACAGAGAGGCCATGCGGAGACTGGAGACACAGAGGCTGAGGGAAACAGAGGCCTGGAGCCCACCTGTGCCCAGCTGGTCCAGTGGCCATAGCAGCAGACCCATGACCAAGGAGAGAACTAAGAATGGGTGACCCAGGCCCACCGCCACCACCTCACCAGTTCTCCTACGCCTTGGGCAGACAAGCTGGGGAGGAGCACGGGCTTAGGGGCTGGCAGCTCGTGTCAAACCACAGCTCCGTTACGGGCAGCTGCGTGCCCCTGACAGATGAGGCCACCTGTCTAAGCCTTGCTGTCTGTCCTGTCCCCGGGATGTAAGGGATAATAGATTCCCCTCAAATCCCATGGGGTTGCTGGGATGGTGTATGTGAAGGCACACAGTTGGTGCTCAATAGATGTTTGTTCATGCAGGCTCTGTGGGTGACTTGCTCCATTCAACAGGCCTTCCAGGGGTCTTCGGGGGTCGCCACCCCCCAGCCTGAGGCCAAAGAGTGGGGACGGCCTGCAGTCCCCGCCCCGTGGAGGCCGCTGCCTGGTCTGCCAAGAAGAGGCACCCAGGGAAGTCAGGGCTGTGGAGGCTGCCGTACCTTCTGCAGTTCTTCAAATTTGGGATCCTTCCGGGAAGTGGGTGGCAAGTATTTCTTCTTTCCTCCTGGAAGCAGAGTGGGTATGACAAGCGCATGGGGACCCTGTGGGGCGCTTGGCCACACTCCCTGCAGGTCACCCACAGATTTCAGCACCGCAGACCCCGGGGCACCGGTCCTGCCACTTCCGCCCCAGCGTGCTTTCCCTCATTTCCCTCACGAACACCAGCTCATCCTCGGACACTGCAGCATTTATACTTTGAGACATAAACTCGGAAGTTATTTCTTGATTACTTGACATTCAAAGTTAACTGGGTATCCTATGTTTGATATATCTGGCAACCCTACCTATTTAGGTAAAGTGAAACCCCAGCCAGAGAGGGGAGGAGGTGCCCAGGCTCACCAGGCTCTAAGGGGCTAAGGTGGGACTTACCCCAGGTCTGCCAGGCCCCTCCATGGCCCCTCTCGTAGTCAGACTCCCCGGGGTGGCCCTCACAGGCCCAGAAGCTCCCCTTCCCCAAGGCCATGGCCAGCATCTGCCCACATTTTAGACTCACAGAACCCACAAAATGTCAGGGCCAAGAAGGACCTCTGAGATCAACTAGTTCCAATGTACATGGGGGGATACTGAGTCAGCAGTGGCGACTGTCTTGCTTAAATTCACAAAATGCATCATCTCTCATGTGACCCCAATAAAGGCTTTTCCTAGATATTCTGAAAACCTTCAAGTACTACCCAGACCCATGTCTTCTGATGAAAGGGAAGGCAACAGCGTCATGGGCTGTTGTGCCCAGCACAGGGCAGGCTCTCAGCAAACACTTGGGCGAGTGAGCAGGCGAATGAATGAATGAAGGAAGGAAGGAATGAAGGAATGAGTGAATGGATATGGTGCTGCTCCTTCCTGGAGCAGACTTCTTGCCGCTTGAATCATCCAATGTCCCAGCTCTGCTTGCCAGAACTTTTAGCATCTTAAATCAGTTGTAAAACAAAAAATTAATGGGTTTTTTTGTTTTGTTTGGTAATAACTAAGTCCTACTATTCTAACTCAGCAACTTTCCTCAGGACACTTTCTAATCTTCAATGTTTTAAACACAGAATACCAGATGGTGAGGAAGACAGCCAGGTGACTCTGGACCAAGCTTGTCCCTTCTGGGGTCTCATCTGCCATGCCAGGGACCCTGTTGGCGCTGGAGTTCTCGCTCCATAACACCTACTTAAAAGGCGGCATTCAGGGCTGGGTGCAGTGGCTCACGCCTGTAATCCCAGCACTTTTGGGAGGCCGAGGCGGGTGGATCACTTGAGGTCAGGAGTTTGAGGCCAGGCTGGCCAACATGGTGAAACCCCGTCACTACTAAAAATACAAAAATTAGCCAGGTGTGGTGGCAGGTGCCTATAAGCCCAGCTACTTGGGAGGCTGAGGCAGGAGAATCTCTTAAACCTGGGAGGGGGAGGCTGCAGTGAGCCGAGATCCTGGCACTGCACTCCAGCCTGGGTGACACGGTGAGATTTTTGTCTCAAGAAAAAAATAAATAAATAAACATTAAAAGGCGGTATTCACAGGAGCTGGAGAAAGCCGCATTCTGCTCCCTTCCCTTAAATTATTTCACGCATTTTCTTTGTCAGCACATTTATGTTTTTGTGGTTACATAAATTCCAATGAGTTCACCTAAAGCCCTTCCCCACTGGGACATCTGGCTGCTTCCTTGCATGCTGTTGTTCATTTGTTTCTTTCAGAGAACACACAGAGGGTGACAGCTCTGGGTAGTACCTGCCCCTGTCCTTCTTTTGAGCCATCTCCTAGAAGGGAGGTTGCAGGAACTGTGGCCGCCAACCCCCCAAAGGGCTCATGACACAGAGCTTTACTGAAAGGGCGACCTATACTCGTTGAATTGCTCCATCCTATGCTCACCCCACTTTTGAAAGAGACCCACACATGTGAGGGGAGCACGTCAGGAGCCCCACACCCTGCAAAGTATCACTCCATGGTGGGCACCGCTGTGTGGTCCGTGTGGAACCTCAGTTCTGGGACCACCCTCCTTGGGCTCAGAACCCAGGTCCACCACTTGCTAAGAGTTTCCTGTTACTGTGGCACGTTACCCCTTGTGCCTCAGTTTCCTCATCTGTATAAAGCAGGCACTGATGCCCGCCCTTGAGAATAAATGAGTTGCTATCGGTAAGAGGTGCTGGTGCAGTAGGGGCACTGAGAAGGCTCACAGGACGAGAGCAATCGGTATTCACCATCGTAATCCACACCGTCTCTCATCTGGAGAGAAGAGGTTCTAGCTCTGTAGAAGGTCCCAGGAGGAGGAGTTAGGTCAAGCATAAAGCAGAAGGTGGAGGCAGGGGTGAGCAGAATTGGACGCTCAGCTGACAGCTGGGAAGGCGCTGCAAGTCCCAGGCACGGCCAGGCTCACTCTTGCCACACAGACCCTCACCCTCCACCCTCAGACCTGCGTGGGCACACACCTTTTGAGAGCTCCTCCTCTGCTGGGGGCTCCACCCCCTTGGGGAGCTGCAGCAGGTCGTACAAGAACTCCGGCTCCATCGCCTCCCAAGCCTGCACAGAGGAGGCAGGAGAGGGTGTCATGGTCTGAGAAGCCCCAAACTCACTGAGCCCCTCATTTCCTCTAGACCTGGAGGCACAGAAGGAGGGTAGAAGCCAGGTTCCAGGGACACGTCACCACGCCAGCCTAGGCAGGGGGTACGGGCCCTGTGAGAAAGAGCCCTTGAGCCAACCCTTGCGGGGTGATGGGTTAGAAAAAGGCACAGAAGCTGAGGGCGGGCACAGCCAAGCAAAGGCTTGGGGGAGGAAGTGGTCCTTCCTCAGGCAGGTGCAGAGCGGCCGCCCACCGTGCTCCTGCAGCCCCCAGCCCCTACCCAGGGACCCCCCCACCCTATCCCAGACAGGACAAAGTAGGTACAGCTCACTCCTCAGAGCTTGTCAGGTTCAGCTCAAGGGAAACCTCCCCGGTCGGCCTGTGTGGGG
This sequence comes from Pan troglodytes, assembly GCF_028858775.2. NCBI lineage: Eukaryota > Metazoa > Chordata > Mammalia > Primates > Hominidae > Pan > Pan troglodytes. The sequence goes on along the minus strand of NC_086016.1, from coordinate 46,180,862 downwards.
CTGGCTGAGGTGGATACGTGGAATGGTGACATCTCCCATCCCATAAACCGGAAGGGCCAGGGTTGACAGAGGCACTGTTCATCTTCCTCCTCCTCATTACAGGCAGAAGGTTGGGCTCACCACATGCCCGGGACAGGGGCAGACCCAGAGGCCAGCCCAGCCCTCCTTCCTGTTCCCCTGGCCCACTTCCTCTCCTGTGAAGGATTCGCTGGCTCGGCTGGCGCCTTCTGGCCTCCCTCTTCCTCCCTTTTCAGCCCCTGGGTCTTCTCAGTGTTTTCAAACTCAATCAGACATTGAGGTAGGGGAGTCACACGGCAGAAGTTGGTGGCCAGAGCAGGGAGACCCCTGAGCTGTGGGAGACGGAGGCATTCACTCGACTGGAGCCACCCATGTCACACCAGCAGCCAGCCTGGGGTGGGGGATGCCAGACTCCATCCTGCCCTGTAGCATGGAGGTGGTGGGGACACAACTGACTCCCAGCCCCTTAATATCCAAGCTGAGGGCCATGGCCAGAGAAAACGAAAGAGCCTGGCCTGGGCGTCAGGAAGCCTGGGTCCCAGGCCAGCTCCTCCTCACTCAGGCTGTGTGACGTTGGGCAAACCCCCTGCCCTCTCTGGTCCTGATGCATGGTTACAAGGAGGGCCGGGACTCGATGCTGCCCAAAGGGATCAGCAGCCTGGGCAAGCCCCTTCCTGGCCCCAGGGCCTCAGTTTCTTCACCTGGAGACGGAGGGGTTGGCTGAAGTTCAGAGGCGGCAACTCCTCAGTAGAACAGGGAGGGAGGACGCCGAGCAGCCTCTGAGCAGGGGCAGCGGGAGGGGCCGTGGGGACTCAAGGTCCCACTTTACCGACTCCCTTCCCCGGGTGGCCTGGGCTGGGACTGTACTCTGGGATCCTTCCCAGGTGGTGTCTGGGTCCCTCCCTCCGTGACCCCCAACACCCAAGTATGGTGGCCCCGATGCCAGAACTCACCCAACCGCTTTCCACGCAGGAAAACAAAGGCCTACTGGGCGCAAAGGGTGGTCCCTGGGTTCCGAATGGAAGCAAGTTCCGGGTTCTTCTGGGGTCTTCGGGGACCAGGCCGGGAGGCAGGAGCCCCGCTGCTCACTTCCTCCAGGGCCCGCTCAGCCGGCAGGAGCTTCCTCCTCTCTGCGGCAGGGCCCGAGGGGGGTGGATGCCGTGAAAGTGAAGCTGCCACAAACCTCCAGAAAGCTCTGCCCGGAGCCCCAGCGCCCGCCGTGCCCCCTGGGCCCCCGGGGTTCTGCAGGCCACTTAAACTCAATGCTTTCATTTCTCCCCCTCTCCCCGCCTTCCCCAAACCATGCCAGTTTCCCCGCAGGCTGTTCACCTCCAAAATGGCAGCTACCTAGGCCAGAGCCTGGGGTCGATCCCCGCAACCCACCACCAGCACCCTGTCCGCCTGGCCTCCACGCTCCATCCCGCACCGCCGTCCTCCCACCTCCACAGCCCGCCCCGGGCCAGGCCCCTTCCTCTCCCGGGACCACGCAGGAGACTCCTACCTGGACTCTTGGCTGCAGACTTCCCCACGCCCCCTGCCCGCCCCTGAGCTGAGGCTCCCACAAGCCCTCGGAGGAGTGAGTCACTTCCTGTCCCCACTCACTCAAACCCACCAACGGCACCCAATAGCTCTTAAAATAAAATCCAGGCTGTGCAGCCCAGCCCATGAGCCCCAGCACAAGTAACCTGCCAGCCACACCTGCGTCCTCATCCCCTAACCTCTCTCCCGGCCACAGCGACCACCTGCCTCCCTGCCTTGGCATCTTCACGTGTCCTGTTCCCTCCACCTGGAAGCCCCTGCCCCAGTTTTCACGTGGCTGAGTCCTTATCCTTCACACCTGCTTCAACGCCTCCTCCTCTGGGAAGCCTTCCCTGATTGCCATACCTGAAGTAGGTCCTCCCTATAATTATTTAGCACGGCCCCTGGAGCTTTCCTTCATGGCACTTAAACCCATGGCATTATTGGCTCAGCCAGTCAGTCAGCTGGTGTGTGACACCTGCCTCCCCACCAGACCTTTGCTCCTCAGAAGCTGCTATGGTCTGTCTCTCTCAATCACGGTTACATACCCGTGTCTAGAACAATGCTTGGCACAAAGTGGGCTCAGTGAATAAATATTGGTGGTGGTTGTTGCCAAGGGGATCAGGAAGGCTTTCCAGAGGAGAATGGGGCCTTGACGGCTGCATAGGAGTTTGCAGTGGAAGAAGAAGGGGTGAGAACGTGGCAGGTGGAGAAAACAGCGTATGCAAAGGCATAGCAGGGTTCGAGAAGGAGAGATCTCAGCACAGTAGATAGAGAAACACTTCAGACCCGAGCTGGTCTCTCAAGCTGGAATCTTCACCATCCGGGCTGAAATGGCGAGTTTCCCTAGCAACAGGTGACTGGGAAGCTAGCTACCCTTTCTGACAGGTTAGGCAGAAAGTGGCTAAATCAGATGGGATGCAGGTGTAAGGAGTGTGTGAGAGCAGGAAAGTAGGGTTGTTTACAAGAAGTTAATAAAAAATGACAAAACTTAGTACTGGTATTGTTGCTAATATTTATGGAGTCATTGGTGATGAAACAAACATAATTTTAAGGGCTTTCATTTTACTGGAAACTTCCTTGTGAGGTAGGTACAATCATCACCCCCATATTACAGAGGAAGACACTGAGGCACATGAGTCAGTCCCTGCCATTCTGATGTACCCGTGCTAGACTGGGGCTTGTGACAGGTGGGGAGAGAAGCCACCATGCAGGACCTATTTTGCTGGGGCGTGTGTAGCAGGCTCAGCCCAGCTCTGGACCCAGTGGTTCTGGTGGTGGCTTCTGACTCTGGATCACAGCCACATAGATGTAGCAGCAGTCACAGTCCCAGCAGCAAAGAGACGGTATATTCCCATGTGCTAACTGAAGACTGTTTAATAAAGGGACAGCTGGGGCAGGGTTAAAGGAACCCAGAAGAGACAGTGCTACACCCCAGGCTAGCAACATGGGGAGCTGTTACTTCTTCAAAACCTAGAGGGCGAAGGAGGGAGTGGGTGGCAGAGCCCAGGAACAGAATCACTGAAGCTCTAAGAGGGGCCTCGGGATAGGAGCTGTGGCCTTTGGTAGAGGGACACAGCCAGCTCATGGTGAACCAGCAGAAGGGCACAGCTGGAGGAATCAATGACCAAGCCTCACTCTCCTCCCTCCTGCCAGGGCCTCCCCTGCCCACATCCAGCCAGAAGCCAGAGAAAAGAAGTCCCCTGCTGCGGCCCATAGATGTGAGGAGAGAAAATGGTGGGGAGTGGATCTGCAGAGGTGAACCTAAAGCATTCAACCCAGAAAGCATGCTTCTAGGGCCAGCCTGACTTGGCAGCTTCCTTCAGGAGCCAGCTCTGCAGTATTCTTCCAAGAGTCCTTGCTGGAGGCGCTGCCTCCAGCCTTCCAACAGCTTGAGAATCACACAGCTTCCTGTGTTAGATTCCTTTCTCCTCCAAACAACTGAAGAGACTCTAATCATCGGCAACTGAATCCCAATTAACTTCGGATTTGTTACCAGAAACAATTGCAGGCAACACGACCTCCAGGATGGGAACTGGGATTGGTTACTTGTTCTGGTTGATTTAAAGGCAGTGAGGACCTAGTAACTGTTAGAGAATGGAGTTCTAATAGATCATAGCCTGTGATGGCAAAATAATCACCTGTCATCACTCAGAACGAAGTACCTATTAAATTGTGGCTTTGGCAGAGTTGTGGCTTCCATACGCAATACGAGCACAGGTTATCTAAGGACTGTGGGGTGAGCTTGTTATCATCACACCAAAGAGTTTAAAGCAAGAAAAGGACAGTCCCAGGGCTTTACATTCTCAGCTCAAGGTATGTGCAGAATACAGGGAGTTCTCTGATAGCCCTCAAAGCATCTCTTATCTCTTGGGGCTGCAGGGCTGATGTAAGAATCAGATGCGAAATCTAATCCTGTATGGTGTGCAGTTACAACAGACTAAATCCACAACTCACAAAGCCTCTTGTGTGTAGAGCATTGTTTAGGGGAAGAGAGGGACTCTAAGAATTGGAAGAGTAACGTGGAGATAAGTCCAAGCACCCCCAAACCCCAATTAAGAGAAAGGCATGGATAGAAGGGAATTATTCCAGCCTTTTTTTTTTTCAGAGACACGGTGTGAAATATACCTGTGCAAATATGCCAAACACTACTGAACTGTATACTTAAAAATAGTTAAGACAGTACATTTTATGTTACGTGTATTTTTAACCACAACTAAAATTTTTAAAAATTAATAAAATAAAAATAAATAAATTGCAGGGATCATATCACTTTAGGGATATCGCTAAATACTTCAGAATGTTTCTCCTAAAAACATTCTCCTGCATAACACAGTACCATTATGATACCTAAGAAAATTAGCATTGATAGGTTTTCTAATATCTCATCCACATTCAAACTTCACCAAGGCTTCAAAAAATGTCTATTACAGCTGTATTTTTTTTTAATCCAAGATCCATTCAGGCATCACACAGCACATGTGATTGCATTTGGTTTTCATGTCTCTTTAGAGCCCTGTAATCTAGAACAATCTTTCACGACACTAACATTTTTTAAACATCCAGGTCAGTTGTCCTGTAGAATCTATCGCCTCTGTCATTTCTGGGTCTGCTTCTGTGGACTGATTTTTCTCCCGATTGTGGGTCACAGTTTCCTGCTTCTTTATAATAATGTTTTATTGAATGCTAGACATTAAATTTTTATGTCGTTGTGTGCTGAATTTTGTTGCATTTCTTTAAGAAGTGTTGGAATTTTTCTGGCAGAAATATTCTTTTGATGTCTGTTTTTAATAAGCGTAATCTCTGCAAGCTCTGATCTTTGTCTCCTTAAATCAGTGAGACCTGGCTCTGTCTGGGTCCCCCTCACTACAGCACAGTCCAGGAATTATGTCCAGGCAGAAAGCCAAGACCAGGGTAGGGCTCACCTCACTTGCCACCCTTTTCTTGGGGATCACAGATCTGACTTGCCTCTTAACATTTTACTTTTATATAGTTTCAAACTCACAGAAAAGCTGCAGGAAAGTACAAAGAGTTCCTATGTGTATTAGTCCATTTCCATGCTGCTAAAACAGACATACCCAAGACTGGGTAATTTATAAAGAAAGACAGTTTAACGGACTCACAGTTCCACCATGGCTGGGAAGGCCTCACAGTCATGGTGGAAGGTGAAGGGGGAGCAAAGGCATGTCCAATGTCTGAAGTAACTGTTTCCTGTGTTTTGTGGAGGCTTCTAGTTATTCCTGATGGAAAGGTAATTCCAAAAGTGAAAATTCTTTCCTCATAAATATTGATCGATTACAAAGAAGAGTTACATTTTTTAGTGTACAAATTTGATAAACACTATATTAACTAAGTAATATATATATATTTTAAAAATAGAAACAGTGTCTCACTCTGTCACCCAGACTGGAGTGCAGTGGTGTGATCAGGGCTCACTGCGGCTTTGAACTCCTGGGCTTAAGTGATCCTCCCGGGTAGCTGGGACCACAGACATCTGCTCACATGCTAAGTAACCAAAATTAACATCATAAGAAAGTAAAACAATCAACATGACATGTCTCCTGGTAATGATGCGCTGAGAAGAACACATCACTTCTACCAAAAACGCATAACCGGGATCTAATAATGAGGAAAATACTAGATCAATCCAAGCTGCAAGACATTCTGGAACATAACTGGCTTGGATTCTCCAAAGAATCAAGGCTATGAAACATAAGGAAAGACTGAAGGGCCATTCCAGACTACAGGAGGCTGGAGAGATGGGACAACTCATTCAATGCCTTGTCCTGCCTCTTATTTTGGCATAAAGGACATCATTGAGACAATTGGAAAAAAACATAATTAAGGTTTGTAGATTAGACAATGCCATTGTATCAATGTTATTTCCTGATTACGACACATACTGAAATTATGGAAGAGAATGTCTTTACTTTTAGGAAACATACACTGATGTATTTAGAGGTGAAGAGGATATAATGCATGCAACTTACCCTCAAAGATTCAGAAAATATATGTATCACCAGGTAAATGTGTGTGTCTAAAGAAATATATATCATTATTATTATATCGAGAGAGGCAGACAGGCAGGGACAGAAAGAGAGTAAAGAGGATAAAGTAAAAATGTTAACATTCATGAGTCTCCAGGTAAACATAGTGATATGGTTTGGCTGTGTCCCCACCCAAATCTCATCTTGAACTGTAGCTCCCATAATCCCCACGTGTCATGAGAGGGACCTGGTGGGAGGTAATTGAATCATGGGGACGGGTTTTTCCATGCTGTTCTCATGATGGTGAATAAGTCTCATGAGATTGGATGGTTTTATAAAGGACAGTTCCCCTAAACACACTCTCTTGCCTGCCACCATGTAAGATGTGCCTTTGCTCCTCCTTCACCTTCCACCATCATTGTGAGGCCTCTCCAGCCATGTGGAACGGTGAGTCCATTAAACCTTTTTCCTTTTAAAATTACCCAGTCTTGGGTATGTCTCTTTTAGCAGCATGAGAATGGATTAATACACATAGGAACTCTTTGTAGTATTCCTGCAACTTTTCTGCGGGTTTGAAACTATATAAAACTAAAATGTTAAAAGAAAAAAAAAAGCCGTTGCTCTCATCCTAGTTTAATATCACTCTAAGTGCACGAATTAAAAAAAAAATCCAATGTGTTATACTCCACATTGCTCCTTCAGATGCTTGAAGTATCCAAAATGTGGACGCTGTTTGTGCCTCTGTCCTTTTGACATGTCCCCATCATTCCTTGAGTACAGTTGGCCCTCCATATCCTTGGTTGCACATTCATGGATTTAACCAACCATGAATTAAAAATATCAAGAAAAAATTGCATCTGTACCAGACACATACAGAATTTTTCTCCCTGTCATTATTCCCTAAGTGATACAGTGTAACAACTATTTACATAGCATTTACATTGTATTAGGTATCATAAGTAATTTAGAGCTGGTTTAAAGTATGCAGGAGGATGTGCGTAGGTTATATGCAAATACTGTGCAGTTTGATATCAGGGACTTGAGCATCTTCAGATTTTGGTATCCTCCAGGGTCCCAGATTCACTCCACAGAGGATACCAGGGACAACTGTGCTTCCCTGCTTTCCTGAACAGTGTTTCAGGCTCACCTTGGCAATACATTTTAAGAATGAGATTGTGGGAGGAAATCTAGCACTACATTCCAAAGCCATCTAGAACATCAGAACCCTGTGTGGATGTTTTGAAAACACACCAAACATCCACAAAGGTGTTGCATACTTTAAGGTGACAGTCTTTCCTAAAAGCTGTCCGGCGTGACCACGTCCCGGCTGTTAGGACCAGCCACATGGCCACCTAAATCCGAGGGGCTGGGGACTGGAAGAATATGTGGCCTTTGCCCCAGTTCCCTGGTGTCAGAGACCTCCTTACCCGCCTCTATGCCCAGATGCAGCCCTCTGCTCCATCTTCGTCCCAGACCTGCCCCCAGCTGCATTTCTTCATCGGCCTCACTGTGTTGTCCACCTGCCACTCCACTCTCTCCTGGTTCTTGTGCCCTAGCACACCCCCACCCCCCTACACCCAACACCTCAGCGGCACACAGCAGGCTCCCAATACTCACTGACCCAATGAATGCTCCAGGTCCTACTGGGTTGGACACAGGGATTCCCCACCCCCTGCCCCAGGGCAAAGCCTCACCCTGGTGAAGATGATGATGGTGTATTAAATCAAATTTAAACCCCAAAGAGTGGGTTTCCACGGAAAACCTCACTAATTCTGAGCTGCCCAACCCCAGGGCACTGTCCTTGCGGAAGGAACAGAGATGCCCGTCCCTGCGGTGGCCGGGGATTCTTGCCTGGGTAAGGATGAACAGAGGTGACCTCAGAAGGTCCCTTCCTTCTCGAGATTCTCAGATTCTGCCAGTTCTGTCACATCTGAGGGCAAGTGGCCGTGGAATGTCAGTTCCCCAGAGACTGGCCACCAGGAAAGGAGGGGCCCTGTCCTAAGCAGAGAGCCCCCTCCCCACCACGGCCCCCTGGGGAGGTGACAGCTGAATTGGGGGGCCTTTCTGGGGACATGCAGCTCACACCAGTGCATTGGCCTGAAAGAATGGGACAGAAGCAATGTTTTTGTTTTTGAGACCGAGTTTCCCTCTTGTTGCCTAGGCTGGAATACAATGGTGCAATCTCAGCTTACTGAAACCTCCGCCTCCTGGGTTCAAGTGATTCTCTTGCCTCAGCCTCCCTAGTAGCTGGGATTACAGGTGCCTGGCACCACGCCCAGCTAATTTTTTTATATTTAGTAGAGATAGGGTTTCACCATGTTAGCCAGGCTGGTCTTGAACTCCTGACCTCAGGTGATCCACCTGCCTCAGTCTCCCAAAGTGCTGGGATTACAGGCATAAGCCACTGTGCCCGGACGGCAGTTATATTTGAGAACAAGTGAGAAAGGTCGGAGGATCAGGTCAGGCTAAGAGCATCTTCAGAACCGTCCTATCTCACCTACACTTTTCTTTTTTGTTTTTGAGGCAGAGTCTCACTCTGTTACTCAGGCTGGAGTGCAGTGGGGTGATCTCGGCTCACTGCAACCTCCGCCTCCCGGGTTCAAGTGATTCTCATGCCTTAGGCTCCTGAGTAGCTGGGATTACAGGTGTGTGCCACCATGCCCAGCTAATTTTTATTTTTTGTGGGTTTTTTTTGTTTGTTTTTAGCAGAGACAGGGTTTTGTCATGTTGGCCAGGCTGGTCTTGAACTCCTAGCCTTAAGTGATCAGCCCACCTCGGCCTCCCAAAGTGCTGGGATTACAGGCATGAGCCAGAGCCCACTAGGCTCAGCCCAAAACCAATTTTTATAATAGACAAAGAATTAAAGCCACCTGGATTAGTCCCTACTCCGGTCCACCTGAAGCACTCAGGTCCTGTTCCTTCTCAAAGACTGGCTTCCACCACACCATCTCCAGGCTTCAGCTGTCCCTCTCCAGACAGGTAACCACCCCCCTGCCCCACCTGCACCCTTCCTTTCTGGGAGTTCCCTCTCACTCCCCTGCCCCACCCGCACCCCTCCTTTCTGGGCATTTTCTCTCACTCCACCAGCTCAAGGGCAGGGGACGTTCTTCTCACTGGCCACTTGCCCCAGCCTTGGACAAACCAGACCCTTGGTAAATGGCTGCTGAACAGAACCAATTGGAAGATCCCCAGAAGGTTCTGCACCATTGCTGGCCTTGAAAACTCAGCATTTCAGTGGAAAATATTTTATCCTCATCAATAGTAACAGTTGAGTCCTACCCAATAAAAGCACAGGCGAAGACAGGCCGGCTCAAGGACCTGGCACTCTACTGCAGGGCTTCCCAACCTCAGCACAGTGCACAGGGGGGCCGGGTGATTCTTTGCTGGGGAGAAGGGAGCCTGTCCCGTGCACTGTGGGATGTTAAGCTGTAACCCGGGCCCCACCAGCTACCTGCCCAGAACCCAAACTGTCTCCAGACATTGCCAAAGATCCCCCAAGGGGCAGAACCTCCCTCTCCGCTGACGATGGCTGACTTTGTAAGAAGGAGGTTGAATTTGTCCCTCAGAACCCTCAGCTGGAAGGTGTGGATTACTTCGCTCCCCGCAGTCACGGTCACACAGTGACAAACCTGGACACAAACCCAGGCACTTCTCCAAAGCCCAGAATCCTTCCATCCACAGTTTATAATTTTTAGCTTATTTTTTTTTAATAGCGTGGTTGCCTTTCTCTCCAGGCTACCCATCCTGGACTAGTCACAATTTTATCATCATTTCGTAAAATTCGACGCGCCTGAAACCTGCTATGACCTGTGCCAAGGAGAGTTTATGGCAGGGCCAGCACGGAGGGCAGGCCACCATCTCTGCCACACAGGGGTTCCTTGCCTTTCAGAGTCAACAGCGGTCACTTACTGGTCAGCATGCAAGGCCCAGTGACGTCACATCATGAAAAGTAAGGAGACCACCTCCATGTGTCATGCAGCCTGTGCCCCTGGCCGCTAGCTTTGTGCACGTATGGTCTGGACCCAGGCAGAGGGGCAGATGAGCCTTTATTATTCACCTGCAGCTGTGACTCTGCTGCCCTCTTCTCCTTGTGGTCCCAGCAGAAGTTTGGGGTTCCCAAAGTCCCATCCCCCACAAAGGGCTGTGAACCAGCTCTTCCCCCATCTCCTGTCCAATTGGAAGGTCCCGGGAAGCAGCGCTGGGTGGAGTCACAACGCCCTGGCACCTGTTCCTTCGCTGGCACCATCCATGACTGCTAAATGCATGAAAGATTAAAACAGCAGCCAAACAAAGACGGTGGACAGGCCCATGCTCACGAGGTCTTTATTGGAATAAATAACAGCATACTGTGACGCCACGTGGCATTGTCCTAACCGCATCCCTGGCTGAAGAAGTGTTTGCCCGGTGTTGCAGTGAGCTCCTGAAAAGCGCTTGCTTCCTGCGCTCAGCCAGGTGGGCCTGACAAACAGCATGGCCAGGGTTTTCGTGGCTTTTATATAACATCCAGAAATCCAAAGTAAACATTGCTTAAAACAATTAAGAAGACAGTAAAATACTGGCACACAAAACAGGGGGAAAGGATTCAGTTGCTTTAAAATAAAATTGCTCTTTGTCACCAAGACAATTAGGACACCATGGCCCAGCGGGACTCTGGGCTCGGTGCTTGCATAACACTGTGTGGGTGTCAAAGGGGAACTGAAGCTGCGGGAGGCTCCCCTAGCTGGTGTGGGTTGAGAGACATGTCACATGGAGAAGGAGAATCAGCAAATACCTTCCTGCCCTTGTCCAAGTGTCCACTTGGGCCTTGCAGGCCTGAGACCCCTTTGTGCTGGGACGTTTGTCCCCATGGGTGGACACACTTGGCCTTGCTTTCACTCAGTTCCTATGGACCAGGGTTCCTCTTCAAAGAACCATTCACTGAAAACGTGGTGCCGGGAGGAGGAAGGGTCCCAGAATTTCTCTGAACTAAGAACCAAGAGCAGCAGCAGACGGGGCATCTCACACCCAAGCCTCATGTCCCAGCAGCCATTCATCCCAAGCCTATAGGAATCGAGTTCACCCTGAATTCTGCCTTGGAACTGGCCCCTTGATGCATCTGTCCAGGCCATGCTATGAATTCAGACTCAAACTGTCGGTGAATGGAGAAAAATGAGAGGAGTGGAGCCTAATGGGGCCCTTCCCAGGTATGCAAAAGGCACACCTACACCTTTGAACCAATTGGAAAAGAATGTAGACAAAAGATCACATCCAAGCCGGGTGCGGTGGTGTGCACCTGCAGTTCCAGGGACTCAGGATACAGAAGCGGGTGGATCACTTGAGCCCAGGAGTTCAAGGCTGTAGTCTGTAGTCTGCTATGTGTGTGTCTGTGAATGACCGCTGCACTCCAGCCTGGACAACGCAGTGAGAACTTATCTCAAAAAAAAAAAAAAAATCACATCCTTTGCTGGAAACATCGCCTTTAAGGGTCCCTGTTGTGAAACACGAGTGCCCATGTAGTTTCCCCACAGATCTTATGATTCCTTTTACTGTTCGACTTGAAACCCACAAGAGTGTGACGTGGGCATGAGGATAGGCATGGGTTTACTAGATGGGGGCCGCCAGGACCTCCCTGAGAAGCTGAAGCCCCCCCCCCCACAGTAACCGTCCTCTCCCCTCTGATGACACAGAATGGGCCAGGACTGCTCATTTTGGCTGAAAATCACAGCTCCGTTCTTTTCTTTTTCTTTTTTCTTTCTTTTTTTTTTTTTTTGAGACAGAGTCTCACTCTGTTGCCCAGGCTGGAGTGCAGTGGCATGATCTCAGCTCACTGCAACTTCCACCTCCTGGGTTCATGCAATTCTCCTGCCTCAGCCTCCCGAATAGCTGGGATTACAGGCATACATACCATGCATGGCTAATTTTTGTATTTTTAGTAGACATGGGGTTTCACCATGTTGGCCAGGCTGGTCTCGAACTTCTGACCCCAAGTGATCCACCTGCCTCAGCCTCCCAAAGTGCTGGGATTACAGGCGTGAGCCACCGCACCTGGCCAAGCTCTGTTCTTTTCAAATCCCAATCCCTGGGAAGGCACAGTGCCCTCTCCAGGTCCACCTGTGAGCAGGGCAAGGCTGGGCCACTCCACCAGCTCCAGGGGGCCGCGGTCCTGTACATGCCATGCAGGCAGCACAGAACGTTCCAGCCCCAGGCTTTTTGTCAGTGTGGCTCTTTAATGTCACCGCATCCCGCAGGAGACACCGTAATGCTGTTTTAATTATTTCTTTCCCCTGCTGGGAAATCACCTCCATCAAGATGGCTATTCTGAACCCATCCCCAGCCTAGCAACAGCCGGAACTGAGAGGGAATATTAAACTGTTTTCTAAAACTTCGGTGTTGGCATTCGATTTCATATCAAAACTCACTCCACAGCTCTGATCTGCGTCAGGAAGACAAAAAGCTAACAAGATCAGAAAGGCCAGGCTCATTATGGAGAATGCTGAGAGATGCCAAGGAAGGGGGCTGCTTTGCAGCAGGTGCACCCCAGGGGGTCAGCGGGTCATAAACCTGGGAAGGAGCTGGGGAGGGGGCGCCACAGCGAGGGACTGACTGCGACCAGAGGCCAGCCCAGAAAGCATGGCCGATGGGATCCCCAGTTCTCTGCAGAGCTGGGGTGAGCGAGGGGGTGAACAACCCATAACTGAGTGAGCAGCGACTCCTTTTATAGGATACTCTAAGGGAGATGCTCTCAGGGCTACAGGGAGAGTAACATGAACACTTCATACTCTCCTGGTACAAGGCAAATTATGCCCCCCACAAATCCACATGCTGAAGTCCTAACCCCAGCACCTCTGATGTGATGGTATTTGGAGATGGGGTCTTTATGGAGGTAATCAAGATGAAATGAGGTCACATAAGTGGGCCCTAATCCAATAGGACCGCAGCCCTTCTAAAAAGAGGGGCGCAGGCTGGGCATGGCCGCTCATGCCTATAATCCCAGCACTTTGGGAGGCTGAGGTGGGCAGGTCGCTCAAGCCCAGGAGTTTGAGACCAGCCTGGGCAACATGGTGAAACCCCGTCTCTACAAAAAATACAAAAATTAGATGGGCCTAGTGGTGTGCACTTGTGGTCCCCGCTACTTGAGAGGCTGAGGTGGGAGGATCAATTGAGCCTGGGAGATCAAGGCTGCAGTGAGCTGAGATGGCACCACTTTACTCCTGGGTGACATAGTGAGAACTTGTCTCAAAAAAAAAAAAAATAGGCTGGGCACAGTGGCTCACGCCTGTAATCCCAACACTTTGGGAGGCTGAGGCAGGCAGATCACGAGGTCAGGAGATCAAGACCATCCTGGCCAACATGGTGAAACCCCGTCTCTACTAAAAATACAAAAATTAGCCAGGTGTGGTGGCACCTGCCTGTAATGCCAGCTACTTGGGAGGCTGAGGCAGGAGAATCGCCTGAACCTGGGAGGCAGAGGTTGCAGTGAGCTGAGATCGCACCACTGCACTCCAGCCTGGTGACAGAGCGAGACTCTGTCTCAAAAAATAAAAATAAAAATAAAAAATAAAATAAAAGAGGCGGTGAGGACACAGACACACAGAGGGGAGACCATGTGAAGACACGGGGAGAAGCCGGCATCTACAAGCCAAGGCAAAAGCCCTGAGGATGTAACTCTCTGATGTCTGAGCCACTCCCCTGTGGCACTTTACTACACAGTGCCAGTGAACCAATGCACCCCCTCATTTTAAAGTTTCCAAAGATGCATTCATTCCCAAAAAGGGCCTCTGAAGGGGAAAGCTGTGACCCAAGCTGTCTCAAGCAGCACAATTAGAGCATCTCCAGACCCAGCCCCTCAACCACAGCAAGAAATTAAGAAACGTCCCCAGCAAACAGCTCCTTTCAAGGACTGTGGGAGCTGGGCCATCCTGAGTCTTGGATGTTTGTGCAAAAGCTACATTAAAACGAGTGACCAAGAAGTGATAGGAATGTGAGTGGAGGACACCCATGTCACATCTAAGCTTCTGGGACTTTAAAGTTTTTCAAACTGCAAAACCCTTTTATTTTTAATAAAAGGCCTCACTTCCAAGGAGAGCCCAGCCCAGGAGATCCCCAGTGAATCGTCAAGCCCGGGTCCTCGGGGAGCCGGCGTTCCTGCTGAGCTGATGTTGTACTTCTGAAGGCCTATGATCGCTAATTGCACCATGAGGCAGAATGCAGGGTGCTCTCAGTCAGCTGGGGGTTGGGGTTCAGGCTTTGTTTCATCTTTCAGCCAAGGCAGACAACAACGGACTCATCATCCCACGCAACTGAGTGACGCGAGGCCTCAAACGCAAGCACGAGTGTTTAGAATCCTGCATTTTCAAAGGCTCTTGCCCACTGGGAACTACATGGAGAGGAGATTAAGAACAACAACCAAAAGAGGCAGGGGGTGGGGCAGGCGTGAGGTAGGGGTGGGGTGGGGATGACAGTCAACACAGCTTGGACCAGAAGCCCATGGCACCTGGCTCCCTGGAAAGGCACAGGGCACAGACGGATGCCGCCTTTCTTGCTGGGACACTCCTGCCACCATCCACAGCTCCCCCGTCACTCCACGTTCTTGTACTTGGTGAACAGGTTGTAAAGAACCCTCAGGGTGGATTTGAGGTCCAAGTTAACCACGTCTGCAGAAGGAAACAGAGAAACTTCAGAGGCGTGCCATCCTCCTGTCATTGCGGTAGGTACTCTCAGAAGCCACGTCTCCAGCATGACACCAGCTGCCGCATCCACACACAGCGCTTCCCCTTAAAGACTGGCCACCACCGTGTCCAGGACGCTCTGGGCAGTGCCTCCCCAGACACACAGGTTGTGTGAGAGCTCCTGGCGCGGGCTGACACCCTGCGGGGACAGGCACCTGGGGTGACAAGAACAGAGACACTCCCACAGCCCCTCCTGGATCTGCATCAGGACATGTCTAAGAACCGGTTGGGGGACATGGCTAATGACACTTACCAGGACCAAAAACCCCAGTAACATTTAATGGACCCGACAGCTCCCTCTGGGGCCCCGGAAGTCTTGGGCCACTTTCTTTATGTGGACAAGAACCTTCCTGGGAATCAGACACCTTGTTCATTTCACTTGCTCTGTGACCTCTAAGTGACTTCCGTGATTTGGGGCTCAGTGCCTTCATCTGTAAAATGGGCCTGGACCAGATAACGCTCGAGGCCCTTGGAGTCCTGACTCCCTGTGATCCAAAAGCAGCCATGGGATGACCCTGTGCTTTAGTCCTGATCACAAGCGTAAGAAACGACATCGGTTACTGAGAGAGCAGGTGGGGTGGATGCTAAGAATCAGCAACTGTCCTTGGCACTGGGCGTGGAGTTTCTCGACTCGCACACCCTCATCAGAGCCTGCACAGCCTCCTTTCCTTCCCTCTCGTTTTACAAAGAGGACCAAGACTCACATGGAGAAATGACCTGCCCACGAGTGTGCTGTCAGAGCAAAAGCAGGGCTGAACTCGGCTCGGTGGGCTTGGGGACACACCCGGGGCTCTGTCGGGGAACTCGGCTCGGCGGGCTTGGGGACACACCCGGGGCTCTGTCGGGGATCCCAGGGTCTCCCCCTGACCTGAAGAGTCCACCCCAGCTCCCAACAGCCCAGTGGAGGCAGGGGAGGGAGAATGGCGGCCATGGAGTTGGAGGTGGCCAAGGCGAGGGGGGCAGCAAGGACAGAGGAGCTCCCAGGGGTGGGGGCCATCACCTCCTGGCCCCCTCTGACTCCACTCCCATGGTGGACTCACAGGGAGACCAGAGCAGCAGCCTGACACCGATGCCCCCACGCAGCAGCCCCCAGGTCTGAGCTCTGAGAACTTCGAGACAGCCTCGCTGGACAAACAGAACTCAACCCTCACACCCCTGCCAGACCTGCTAACCACAGCCGCCCCTTAGCACCTGCGCCCAGGGACAGGAATCCCGTTCTGTGACCCATGAACCTCAGTCCCTCTGTGCTCCCCAAACACCCACCCCACCATCGAGCTCCGCACTCGGCTCTGTGAATTTGGAGCGAGCCACAAGCCTTTCTCCCGGGCAAGGGGCCTCCTTAAGAGCAGGGTCGGGGACCCCACTGGAGTCTCCGCCAGGTCCCCACAAGGGGGCAGGGGGCCAGGATGCCCATCATTGCTGGGGGCCTAGGGAACCAGGTGTGGGCCTGGCTCTTCAGACCCGCCCACGTGCAGGGGGTATGGGACTGCTCTGCTTCCTCAGGGTGGGGACCAACAGGGCAGTCTCAGGCCTGCATGGGAGGCCACAGCCACTGCCTCCCTCCCCACCAGCCCTGGGTACCCGGGTAAGTCTGCCTAGCTCGGAGGAGGGTGTCAGGGAGACCGCAGCCACTGCACCCCATTCTCCGTGTCATTCTTATCTCTGTTACCTCCGGATTCTTGCTCCCCAGCTGATTTTGAATGAAGAAGGAAAAGTCTCTCATTCATTGCATCAGCCACAAAATAAAGAGGCCCAGCAGGGACCCCATCTCATAAATCTCTGCGGCTTGGCCCCTGCCCAGTGCTGGCCCAGCGAAGGTGCTAATGAGCACTGCAGACCGGCTCTGCCCCCTGCCTGGGCTGGACAGAGGCCCTGGGACACCCAAGGGACCCTGCCTGGGAAGCTGCAGAACTTGCTATTTGCCCTGGACCAGTGCCTCTGCCTCTGGCCTGGTCTCCACACGTCCGTGGTGGGTTCCCTAATGTGCCGTCCAGCGGCAGATGGGTAGGAAACACATCCGGGCTCAGGGGCAAACACCCTCCTAGGAGGCCGGCCTATCAGAGGATATCCTGGCCTCTGGACGGGCTCCTGCCTCACTCCTCAAAAACGGGACAAAGGGCCAGGTGTGGTGGCTCACACCTGTAATCCCAGCTCTTTGGGAGGGCAAGGCAGGTGGATCACCTCAGGTCAGGAGTTCAAGACCAGCCTGGCCAACATGGTGAAACCCCATCTCTACTAAAAATAGAAAAATTAGCCAGGCATGGTGGCGGGTGCCTGTAATCCCAGCTACTTGGGAGGCTGAGGCAAGAGAGTTGCTTGAACCTAGGAGGCGGAGATTGCAGTGAGCTGGGATCGCGCCACTGCACTCCAGCCTGGGTGACAAAGTAAGACTCTGCCTCAGAAAAAAAAAGTCAGGGGTTCGGGAGGACAAAGAAGCAGGGCTCCCTCAGCAGCTCAGAGGCCAAGGGCCACCAGGGGCTCTTCTGAGGGTACGGGGGAAGCACCCCATGCTGCAGATAGGGCCCAGGCTTTGGGCTACAGGAAACTAAAGGAAGCCCCAGCCAAGCCCACAGTGGACATGAGCAAGGATTTCTCCTCCCTGACAGTGTGCGACCCACCAGACACTAACGCTGAGCTAGCAGCCACCATCAGCAGGGACCTGGTGTGTTCTGTGGGCAGGACCCTCTTCCAGTGCTCATGGGAGCAGCTCACTTGAGCGTAATAGGTGCTCAGGAGCAGTCAGGCTCAGCAGCATGTGATGGCACTGCCCGTGGGCCCTGCTGGAAAGTTACAGGGCAGAGTTGAACAGTGAAGGCTCTGACAAGTCCTGTGTGATGAACATCCGCCCCCCACCCAGCGACCCCATGACGCGTGGAGGCAGGTGCCATCATCACTCCCCTCAACAGATGAGGAGGCCCTGGCACAGAAAGGCAAAGTAACCTGTTCAAGGATGCACAGCTGGGGAGAGGCAAAGCAGCATCCCTCGGGCCCCTAGCCACTCCCTCATGGCCCTGCCTCGCAGCAACAAAAGGGCTGCAGGGCAGCAGCAACGAGGGGTCCCGGAGACCCAGGCCGGGCCGGTCTCTACAGGCAGCAGCTCGCCACACTCCCCGCTGGATGTGTGCTTTGATCCAGTGCTGTCGAGCAGTTTCCAGGCCAGGCATCATTCTCAGCACCGGCATGCAGGGGACAAAGCCCTGCTCCCTTGAGGCTTCTGTTCTAGTGGGGAGGGAGGGACAATAAAAAATAAACAAGGCCAGGCATGGGGGCTCGTGCCTGTAATGGGCGAATCGCTTGAGCCCAGAAGTTCGAGACCAGTCTGGGCAACATAGTGAGACCTTGTCTCTACAAAAAAGAAAAGTTAAAACATTAGCCGGGCATGGTGGCACGCACCTTAGTCCCAGTTACTCGACAGGCTGAGGTGGGAGGATGCTGTGAACCCAAGAGGAAGAGGTTGCAGTAAGCTGTGATCATACCACTGCACTCCAGCCTGGGCAACAGAGTGAGACCCTGTCTCAAAACAAAAAAGAATAAACAGCCATACACACGAGACAGGAGGGTGTGAAATTGTCCTGTGAAACCCCAAGAGGAGGATGAACAGGCAGGAAGGGACCGGCCAGGAACCTTCCGCATGGACTGGCAGGAAGCGGTGGCTGCAGTGGGTAGATGGAAGGGACAGGATCCATTTTCTAGCTATTTTGGAGACTCTACAAAGCCCGCCGTTGAGCGGATGCTGGCAACAGGTGTAGGAAGCATCATGGGCTCCCAACTCATATAGTACCATGGGGGACTCAGGAGAGGGAGCAGGGCTAGGTAGGGGGCCACAGTCAAAGTGGGGGCCCAGGGCACTAAACCACAGTGTCTGAGTTCTGTGGGCTCCTCCTGCATGGCAAAGGTTTTGATGGAGGCAAACAGATGTCTTCATATAGGACTCGTCAAAGCCTTTAATGTTCGGCTCTGCCCTGTAACTTTCCAGCAGGGTTCACAGGCAGCGCCACCCATGTTCTGCTGAGCCTGGCTGTCCCCAAACACCTAGGAAGTGTGTTTGGGGAACTGTGATGCTCACTCAGGTTAGAGAGTCCTCCTATAGGTAACTTGGCACAGGAGCCAGGTGGGGACAGGGAAGCAACCGCCCGCCCCAGCTCTGCTGGCCTCCTGCCTCCAGCTCCGACCCACGCAGAGCGTGCCAAGTCCCTGCTACCAAGTACTGCCTTTGGCTGAGCATCAGGGGACCTCCAGCCCAATAGTCATTACAGTTGAGTAAGCCTTTAATATCTTCTCAGGGCACGAAGCTGCATTTCCAGCCTGAGTGGCCAGCTAGAGACGCACTTAATCCTGAGGTCTGTGGGCAGAGGCCACGTCCTTCAAAGTCAAGTGGTTATTAAAGAACCGGCACTGCCAGCTCCACCAGCGAAGTCCTCCTGGTTCCCAAAATGAGGAGACTGAGGAGCTGGGGTTGGCAGACCCTTGCCCCAGAGCCAGAGACGTGGGGCCCATCTGGGGAACAACACGCCAGCCTTCCAGCCACTTCTAGGACCCGTTTTTCTTCCCCTCCGTGCGCACCCCTCCCGGGGGAACCTGAGCCAGGGGCATTACCTTCAGGACGAGCCTTGGGTTTCTTGAGGCCTCCGTCCAGCATCAGCTCAAAGGCGAAGGACACATTGTGGACCTGCCAAGGAAGGGGGTGGGTCAGCGTGGGGGTCCAACAGTTGTTCCCACACACTGCCCACTGCTGGAGGACAGCCGGCACGGACAGGACCGAGCCTCTGCAACGCTGACGTCCACAAGGACCCAGTGAGCCCGGGGCAGGCCACAGGGTGGGCAGAGATGGGTGAGGAAGTCTGCGGAGGGCCACGTGCGCTTACTAGGTGGTTCTCACCCCTCACACCAGTGATCTGGGCTGAGAGATGGAAGGATGAGGTGCCCGGCCTGCTCGCGAGGGCTCACAGCCACCAAGAGCCTGCTCTGCCCCAGATGCCAGCCACATGATGAGAAGTCACAGGGACCCCATTTTATTTATTATTTCTTTGTTTATTTATTTACTTATTTACTTTTTTCTGAGGCAGGGTCTAGAGCGCAGGCTAGTGCACAGTGGCGAGATCTCAGCTCACTGCAACCTCCACCTCCCAGGCTCAAGCCATCTTCCTGCCTCAGCTTCCCCAGTAGTTGGGACTACAGGCACGCATCACTGTGCCCGGCTAATTTTTGTATTATTATTATTTTTTTTAGAGACGGGTTTTGCCATGTTGGTCAGGCTAGTCTCTAACTCTTGGGCTCAAATGATCCACCCGCCTCAGCCTCCCAAAGTGCTGGAATTACAGGCGTGAGCCACTGCGCCTGGCCCACAGTGACCCCATTTCACAGACAGGGAAACTGAGGCCCAGAGAGGATGAGTCCCGTGCAGAGGCACGCAGGCCTGGCACTGCCCCAGGAAGGGCTGTAAAGACCTGCACGTGAGGCTGTGTCTCTGCAGGATGGGGTGCCCTCAGGGGAGGGAGGGCCCTAGCACTGAGTAGGGACAGTGGACCAGTCAGAACGGAAGTCAGACCGATGGTGGCTGCAAGCGTCAGCCTGCAGGACCTTGGTCCTGTTAGATGCTGCAGAAACGTGGCCACCTCCGCCCTACCGTGACTTCCCCTGAAATTAAAGGGTCTATTACTCCTCAGCCCCCAAATGTACCTGAAGCTTTTATTCTGCTAATGATGGCTGAACAGGTTTAAAATAAAAGCCTTCTGGGCTGTGTTTAAAGACCACTCAGAGGGATGCCGGCAATGAACCAGATTACATCCAGCCACCCACCTGCCGTGAGCCAAGGCTGATGGGAGGAGGGGACATCAAACAAACAAACAGCAAACAAGCACAGATGTCATAGTGCAAGGGACTTCAGGGCTCTTAGTAATCAAACATCCTGGCTGGGCGTGGTAGCTCACACCTGTAATCCCAGCACTTTGGGAGGCCGAGGCAGGTGGATCAGTTGAAGTCAGGCATTCCAGACCAGCCTGACCAATGGGGTGAAACCCCATCTCCACTAAAAATACAAAAATTAGCCGGGCTTGGTGGTGCACAGGGCGGCTGAGGCAGGAGAATCGCTTGAACCCAGGAGGCGGAGGTTGCAGTGAGCTGAGATCATGCCACTGCACTCCAGCCTGGGTGACAGAGCAACACTCTGTCGCAAAAAAACAAGCAAACAAACAAAAAATCCTTTCAACGATCATATTTTCATGATTTTGAGGCCAATGAATCAGAAACAAGAACAATTTTACTTGCAATGTAATTTAATAATTAACCAGGAAAAAGAGGCTTCCCTGAGTTAATCAAATGAACAACACTGGAAAACAGTGTGGGGTGCTTTGGAAAAGCTTCCACAGTGCACACGGCCTGTGCTCGGAGAAGCAAAGGGGCGAATGACCTGCCAGCGCCAACCGCAAGAGGGTCTGGTTAGTCATAGGGTCAGTGGGGAAGACACAGCCCGGCAGGAGGGCAGGCCATGTCCACCCAGGGGCGGGGGTGCAGCAGACGGAGACCCTGCTCCAGAGGCCAACTCAGAAACTGCCAACGGGAACACTGGGCCACATGGCAGACACCCCAACCCTGCAGGACAGCCTGCCTGGAGATGCGGGAGTGCTGCACCAGGGCTGGGCCTGAGGATGGCCAAACACTGGCAATGGGGGAGGAGTGAGGACGGCCAGTGCAGAGGGTGCAGAACGCAGTTCCCCTAAGGAGAGAGCAGGGAGCGACCTGCGGGTGCTGGGCATCCACCATGGGGTCAGTGTATTCCACACAGGTTCCCTTTCCCCTCCCAGCCCTGTACGAGGTGGATATCATCTTCCTTCACAAAGGAGGGTGGTGCTGGGCTGAGATGGGCTAGGACATCGGTGCCCTAAAAAGGCATGGGGCAGCTGGATGTAGTGGCTCAGGCCTGTAATCCCAGCACTTTGGGAGGCTGAGGTGGGTGGATCATGAGGTCTGGAGTTCAAGACCAGCCTGGCCAACATGGTAAAACCCTGTCTCTACTAAAAATACAAAAATTAGCCAGGCATGGTGGCATGTGCCTGTAACCCCAGCTACTCAGGAGGCTGAGGCAGAAGAATCGCTTGAACCCAGGAGGCAGGGGTTGCAGTGAGCCGAGATCGTGCCACTGCACTCCAGCCTGGGTGAGAGAGTGAGATTCCTTCCCCGCCTCCAAAAAAAAAAACAAGGCACAGGGCTCACAGGCATGGAACCAGGACTGAAACATAGAATCTGTGCCCGTTCTCCTCCAAGAGCCTCCCACCTCCACTCCCCTAGCAACACAGGTCCCTTCAGCTGACCACCGTCCATATCATCAAATGAGCTCACACACACGTATGCACATGCACACATGCATACACACACACACACAACAGGCTTGACCCCAAATCGAGATGGAGACAGGATAGCAAAGAGGGGGAATAGCGAGAAAAGATTTTTCTTTTAAGAAAAGATTCTTCTCCATTGTAAAAGTCAGCACCAATTTGGACCGGTGTTTTCACGTGCCTCTCCCGTGCACCTCTTAAGCCTGAGGAATCCTCTTCCACGCTGAGGGAGTGGATGCTCAGGAGGGGCTGGGGATGAGATGCATGACACGCAGAGACACTCAGAGACGGCTGGAGAGTGTGATCGGGTGACGAGGTGGTCACCCCTACACCATGAGAGAACAGTTTAAGGGGAGCACAAAGCCCCTTCCAAGCCTCACTGCTCTGCAGCCGCTCGGCCCCACAGTAAGTGGTTTTGAAGTGAGATTTTCCTTCTGCTTTCTTCTCAGGCTGAGGAAATGCCAGGCAGGAAATTGCCACCCTCCCATGCCTGTTATCTCTCAAGGCCATGCCTCCTCCCCCAGCCCTCTTTCATGCCAGGCAGAGAAGTGTCCCCTGAACCTAGGTCCCTGGATACCCAGCACACGGCTCCCGGCGAGGCCTGGGGACCGCTCACCCCAGCTGTGACTGCAGTAGGAGGCCCCAAGGCCCAGCAGAGACTAGGCCATATACACACCTGCTTCGAGCCAGCCACATGGGCAGAAATCCTTTCTCTCTGCAGTTCAAAAGGTTTTAATCAACTTGGCCAGGTGAGGAAAGAATAGAGGGTTCTGGAATAGGAGTCGACCCTCCTGGCTCTGCCCTTGCTGGCCGTGCAACCCTGGGCTGGTCTCTAAGCCTTCCCGAGATTCCCTGTCCTCATCCAGTAATGCTGAGGGGGAAGCAACTCGTGTCTTCTTCTAGGAAAGATCTCCACGTCTCCAGGATGCACCCCACTCGACAGAGAGAGGGAGCCTGCAGAGTCTCCCAAAATGATGACCATTGGGTGCAAGGTGCTCAGCACGTGGCTAGTGCAGGGTAAGGCTCAAACAGTGGCTTTGCAACAAAAAACCGAAGGCCACACTCATGCCTCTGAGGTAGCTCACGGGGCATGAGCCTACAGGCTCTGAGCTGTCCAGTGTGAGATTTTTTAAATCCAATGCAATTGTTTTGAACCATAAGTCATTACTACCCTTGGGGACAGCAGCTCACGACGCATCTCTGGTTTTGCTCACTGAACCTCAGTCCCCCCTCCAAAAATGTGCTGCAGCTGTCAGGATTCCCAGGGCCAGAGCAAACGCACCTTGGGGTCTCAGCCCACAGGAGACATTAGCAAGGGATGCCATCAACGTCCCATCCGCAAGCAGTTTTGAGTACACGGGTGTTGGGCCCAGCCTGAAGTGGGTGAGTCCTCCACAGCAGGGACCACCCACCTGTCCAGGATTCATGAAGACTACAAGGTAGATAATAAATACTATGGGCTCACGAAGACCTTGCCAGCAGCTGCCATGAGGAGAAAGGGAAAAAAGGCAGGGGCTGGAGGAGGAACTACTGACAGCCTCCCATCCTCCGAAGGAGAGTGTTCCAGCCACCCGCAGAGCCACACCGCCACCCCAGGCTCCCTTTCTCCTGAGTGAACAGGATGAATGGTGTGCTGCATGCTATACCTGAAAATAGCCTTCCCTTCCTCCCTCCGATTCAGAGGGGAAGGCGGATGACTCAAGCCTCCTCAAGCCTCGCAGGCCAGGGCAGCAATTGTCAAAGACTTTCATCCCAGTTTCAAAGGGAAGAAGGCCAGGGCCCAGGAGATGATGCCTCTGACATTTGTACAAAGCCTTGTCTTGGAAAGAAACCAGCTCTAGGTCTCCTGGCTAAACTCACTGTTCTCGCCAGCGTTCTTATTAGTTTGAAGAAAGAAAAGATCTCTCCAAAACAATGTGTCTGCAACCAGCCATATCGGGGCCTGGAAATGCATGCGCTTCTTCGCTGGATGGTCTGACCTTTCATTTCCAGGATGACGGCACAGGCACCTGGTGAGTTTCCTCGTGAGTTCTGCACAATTCTGCTCATTCCCTCTGCACTCCCTCTTGCTCGCTCGCTCTCTCTCTCTCGATTCAACATGGACTCCATGTGCCAAGACCTCTCTAATCTGTCCTGATTCCATCTCAGCAGGCAAGATAGGAACAACATTTGGCCACAAGCAAACAGACTGCAACGTGCCAGAAGTGGGCAGATTGATAAACACTGGCCCCATTTCTGCTATTTCTCTGGCTGCCGCCACCAGCTTACATTGTCTGCCTCCCTGACTCATGGGTCTAACACTTTGGGAAAATAAAATGACAGATGCCCATGAATCCAAAGCAACATAGACCATCCATGGCCAAGTTTTTAAAGGCAATGTGCTAAATACTGCTGTGAGAGGCTTGGCTGCGGGAAGCCCTGGACAGAGGGCAGACAGCAGGGAGAGGCCCACGCACGAGGGCAGTGACAGCGGGACCGGGTGGTGTGGGCCAGCCCAGATTGAAAGGAATGCCCCAAATTTGACCCTATTTGAGAAATTTTCCTAAGAAAACAATCCACAGGAATGAAAAAAAAAATCTGTATCAAAAAGATGCTCTGTTGTTTCAGTAGGGAAAAACAATAGAAACATGTTCAAGTTTACTGCCCAAGAATGGGGAATGGAAAGACGCTGGTAACAGAGCCATCCGTGGGACTTCGTGCCACCACTGGAGATGGTATTTGGAAAGCTTGGGAAGCAGCAGGGAAAACCACAGGTGCTGGAGCGGCAGCAGAATGGGGGAAGGGTTTACAACTCTACCGAGATGTGATCACAATTATTAAAAACTACACGGTCCCATGGAAAAGACCGCAAAGAAAATGTGGCAAACAAAACTCGGATGCGTTGTGGACGGCTGATGGGCTTCTTATTTCTTTTGCTGCGAGTTACATCTAATTGCAATATCACTTGTGCATTTTTTACTTTCTGAAGAATGCAGCCAGGCTGCAGGAAGAGCTGCTGGGATAGTCTATGCTCTGCATTTCAATGAGCATTTCTTGAGCCCCTACCAAGGATGGAGACCATGCACATACCTTCTGATCGAAGCTTTCCGGAGTCAGGTAGAAGTGGTGGAGAGGAACAAAGTAGTCTTCCAGAAGGCCCATGAGCAGAACCAGGTACACGCCATCTGCAAACTGCAGAGAAAGACTTGTGATGTTTCCGGGCAGGGTAAGGAGTTGGCAAATGCTTTGCACAAACTTAAGGGGGGCATATTTTTTCTTCTGAGACAGGGTCTCACTCTGTCACCCAGGCTGGAGTGCACTGATGCAATCAAGGCTCACTGCAGCTCGGCCTCCCAGGCTCAGGTGATCCTCCCTGAGGCGATTCTCCCACCTCAGCCTCCCAAGTAGCTGGGACTACAGGCACGCACCACCATGCCCGGCTAATTTTTGTATTTTTTGTAGAGACAGGGTTTCACCATGTTGCCCAGGCTGGTCTCAAATTCCTGGGCTCAAGTGATCTACTTGCCTCAGCCTCCCAAAGTGCTGGGATTACGGTTGGGAGCCACTGTACCCAGCTGGAAATATTTTAAAGTAAAGCAATCCATCCCTCCTCTCACTTTAGGCAGGAGAATCTGGAATCAAGTGAAGGCCTGAATGTGAAGTCTTTTGAGACCTGGCTCCTAACCTAGAAAAAAGCAAAAGTGGAGGGGGCTCTAACACATGGGGCACTGCAAAGACCAAATACGATGAGTGTTTGGAGCTGAGTGCAGCTGCCTGGCTAGGACCGTGCCTCTGGAACTGTCCCCCACTCCTGACCCCAGGGATAGTAGTGACTCCCATCACTCAGGGCTGTCGTGAAGACACAGCGAGATGGCTGGGAGGGAGCACCTGGCACACGTGAGTGCTCCATCAGCATCAGCTGCTGGAAGGATTCATTCAAATCTGCAGGGTGCAGAGCTGGGACCTGGTGGCCCTCACCACTCTGTCTTGCAGCAGAGACCACAGTGACTGTGGCCCCATTCTCCAGGGGGCCTCTGGAGCTGCTATTCAACATGGTAGCCAATGGCCACATGCAGCTATTTAAATGAAAATGTTTTTGTTTGAATGTTGCTAACTTATTTTTTATTGTGATGAAATATACATAAGCTGAAATGTACCATCTTAACCGCGTGTAAGCGCACAGGCCAGTAGCATTAAGTACATCCTCATTGTTGGGTCACCCTCACCACCACCCATCTCCAGAACTTCTTCATGTTACCAAAGTGACACTCTGTCCCCCAATTCTCTATTCTACCTTCCCCCCAGCCCCTGAGAACCACCAATCATTCTGCTCTCTGTCTCTATGAATTTGACTCCTCTGGGTATCTCACGTAAGTGGAATCGCATATCCATTTATCTTTTGTGTCTCGCTTATGCTAACCTTTCTCTTTAATTAATTTAAATTGTGGTAAAATATACCATAAAATATACCATAACATTTACCATCTTAACTACTTTTAACTGTCCAGTTCAATCATGTTAGGTGCATTCACATTACTGTACAAACAATCTCCAGAATTCTTAAATTTGAATTTTTTAAAAAATTAAAATTAAAAATTTCTAGGCGCAGTGGCTCACGCCTGTAATCCTAGCACTTTGAGTGGCCAAGGTGGGTGGATCACAAGGTCAGGAGTTCAAGACCAGCCTGACCAACACGGTGAAACCCCGTCTCTAGTAAAAATACAAAAATTAGCGGGTGTGGTGGTGCATGCCTGTAATCCCAGCTACTCGGGAGGTTGAGGCAGGAGAATCGCTTTAACCCGGAAGGCAGAGGTTGCAGTGAGCCGAGATCACGCCACTGTACTCCGGCCTGGGTAACAGGAGCGAAACTGTCTCAAAAAAAAAAAAAAAGATGAAAAGTCAAAATCACAAACATCCAATATCAGAAGCCCTGACCTTTAGCAGGGGGAGCTGCAGCTAGAGCTGTAAAGCATAAAGCAAGTGCCAGTGGGCAACAGTCCCTTAAGGGACTCAGGACAGGGTCTGGGCCCTGCTGGAGTGCAGTGGTGCGATCTCGGCTCACTGCAACCTCGGCTCACAGCAACCTCTGCCTCCTGGGTTCAAGCAATTCTTCTGCCCCGCCTCCCGAGTAGCTGGGATTACAGGCGCGTGCCACCATACCTGCCAATTTTTGTATTTTTAGTAGAGATGGGGTTTCACCATGTTGGTCAGGCTGGTCTTGAACTCCTGACCTCATGATCCACCCACCTCGGCCACCCAAAGTGCTAGGATTGCAGGCATGAGCCACTGCGCCTGGAAATTCAACACGCTGTCAGTTGATGGGCAAATGGCACTTGGCCTCCATGTCACATGCCCTCAGCCTTCCACACCACAAAGCAGCCAGCCACTCCTCTCATTAAGGAGATCAGACAGGTTTGAAGAATTATTTTAAGTGTGTCTCCACATGGAAGCTTCATGCCCACAGCACCCTGGTTAAGCGTGCTGGCACTTTCCCAGCAGAACAACACTGAGCCGCCATGCCCATGTCTCCGTGGACTAACTTCCAGGGAATGGAAGCTGCCACGTGAATGAAGGCACCAACCCACACCTCTCCCCAGGAGGTCTGGGGTGGCCACGCCGCTGCTCCCGCGGGCCCTGAGCCTGCTGAGTCTTTTCTTCCTTCCGTGGTGTCTCCTCACTGTCCCAGCACACGGGGTCACAGGAAGGAGGGAGGGACGGCCACACGGAGAGGGCAGGGCTGGGGGGCCCAGCTGCGAGCGGGTGACCCTCCACTTTCACAAGCACCCAGGGTGGTGCCCTCTCTCCACAACCTGCTGTCTAGCTCAGCAGGGAGCAGAATCCCCACGGAGGCCCAGAGGCCCCACCACCGCCTCCTCATCCGCAGTGCTAACCCCTGCCGAGCCCTGCCCACTTGATCTCGGTGCGCCATCTCACCCAGTCCTCACACTGCCCATCGCCTCCAGTTTAATCCTGTGGACAGAAGCTCAGGGAGGCTGAGGAGCTCACTCACCATCACAGAGCTGGGACGCTGTCCGCAATGTAAGAATGGTTTGGAAAAGTAGGGAAAACACACACCTACACCACACAAACACCACACAGACTACAAAAACCACACACACACACACACCACACAGACTACGAAAACCACACACACACCCCACACAGACTACAAAAACCACACACACACACCACACAGACTACAAAAACCACACACACACACACCACACAGACTACAAAAACCACACACACACACACATACACATCACACCACACAGACTGCATAAACCACACACACACCACACACTACACAGACTATAAAAACCACACACACACACCCCCACCACAGACTGCATAAACCACACACACACCACACACCACACAGACTACAAAAACTACACACACACATCACACCACACAGACTACATAAACCACACACACCACACAGACTGCATAAACCACACACACCACACACCACACAGACTACAAAAACTACACACACACACATCACACCACACAGACTACATAAACCACACACACCACACAGACTGCATAAACCACACACACACCACAGACTACTTAACCACACACACACACCACACAGACAACGAAAACCACACATACCACACACCACACAGACTATGTAAACCACAAATACACACACACACCACACAGACTACATAAACCACACACACACACCAGACTACATAAACCACACACACACATCACACGGACTACATAAACCACACACACACACACCACACAGACTACATAAAACACACACACAACCAGACTACATAAACCATACACATACACACCACACAGACTACATAAACCACACATGCACACACACCAGACTACATAAACCACACACACAACCAGACTACATAAACCACACACACACACCACACAGACTACAAAAACCATACACACCACACAGACTATGTAAACCACACATACACACACACCACACAGACTACATAAACCACACATGCACACACACACACACACACACACAGACTACATAAACCACACACACCACACACCACACAGACTACATAAACCACACACATACACATACACCAGACTACATAAACCACACACACACACCAGACTACATAAACCACACACACACACACACCCCCACCAGACTGCATAAACCACACATACCAGACTACATAAATCACACAAACACAAACACACACACACACACACACACACCAGACTACATAAACCACACACACCCACACACAAACAGAAATTGAAGAAATTAAGCCAGGGCCTCTCCGACTCCTAGGGCATCAAGACGTTAATGATTTACAGTCTTCATAAATGATATATGGTATTTATAAAAATACCCAAATTCCTTTGCAACAAAACAAAACAAAAATCCCTGCATTTCTGGGACCAGCGATCTTTTCTGGGGGACCAGTGGTTAAATGTACTTTTAAGACTCTATATAGTACGATTAATCGGGAAAAAAAAAATGAAGATATTGAGTAAATAAAAACAAATGCAAATTTAATTTTAGAGTCTCAATGTAAGAGGCTCAGCTGCTAATACTGATGTGCAGACACCTCTGAGAAGGGCTGTGGGGACAGCTGGTATGGATGTGGGGGAGCAGTGCCCCTCACATGCCCCATGACAGTACCAGGGGCCCCCACACAGCAAATCTTCCTGAGCCTTCAAAGTGTGTGGTGCAGGCTTCGCTCTAATGACTCCACTTCTAGGCTTTTATTCCGAGGAAGCAGGCACGAGCACAGACAGCCGTGCACAAAGCTGCTCTCTGCACTGCTGTTTACAGGAGCAGAAAAACATCCAGTCGTGAGGCACTGGTTTAATGAGGTGCAGTGCAGCCTTCCCGCTGATGAGATACACTTCCCATTAAAAGTGACAAAATATAGACAGACCGATAGATCGAGCAAGGGAAAAAGGATCAGACAGAAACACACACACACACTTTCTCTTACACCAAAAGATGCCCACAGTGTATTCAGTGACACAAAACACATTACAAAACAGTGGGCAGTAAGATCCACTGTTATTTAGAAAAATACCTTTGTGCATAGAAAATGTGGCTCACACCTGTAATCGCAACACTTTGGCAGGCTGAGGCAGGTGGATCACAAGGTCAGGAGTTCGAGACCAGCCTGACCAACATGGTGAAACCCCATCTCTACTAAAAATACAAAAAAATTAGCCAGGCATGGTGAGGCGCACCTGTAGTCCCAGCTACTCAGGAGGCTGAGGGAGGAGAATTGCTTGAACCCAGGAGGTGGAGGTTGCAGTGAGCTGAGATTGTGTCACTGCACTCCAGCCTGGGGGACAGAGTGAGACTCTGTCTCAAAAAAAAGGAAGAAAGAAAAAGAAAATATCTAGAAAAATACACATCCAACCATGAACTGCAGTTAGCTGCCCCTGGAGAGTCTGAAGGGGGAGGTCTCCAGAAAAGGAGAAAGGAAGATTTTTACTTTTCACCTCAGCGGCTTCTGGGGTGCTAACGTCTCAAACAGAAAATAATCTGAGGCTAAATGTGCAACATTTGTAAACTGCGGAAAACAAGAAATGTGTTGGCCAACGATACACAAATAAATATACACATTAAAAACAGACTGTGATGCTTTTATATACAGACCCACGCTGTCCATGACTCGCTGTATGTGTAGAGAAAAGGCCCGAACAAAACCCTCTGTGCATTCATCTCCGGGTGACGGGATTATGGGTGATTTTTATTTGTTTTGCTTATCTGCATTTTCAGACATTTCTACAATGAACCTGAATTACTTTTTTAATTAGAAAAGCAAATGAGAAAAGCTAAAGAAAGAGAAGGGAATGAATGCATTCACCTTGGGGTTTAAGAAAGATCAGCTGTGCATTAGGGATGTCTGTACCAAGAGCTCAAAAACCTCCACATTCAAGCACCCTGCTAATCCTGGGAAAATCATATTTTGTCTTTAATGCTCGCGGAGTGCCCAAAAACATAATTTAAGGATGCTCCTTTAGCTTTGAGTAGGGGTCGGGGCTGGGGAAGTAGACTTGATATACTTATTGCAGAAGAAATGTGTTGTACATACTTACCAGGGGGACATTTGCTAGGTCCTGGCCACAGTGTGACAGCAGCACTGAGCAGAGGCTGAAGGGGCCAGCACGTTCTAGACAGAGGAACTGCGTGTGCAAAGGCCCTGTGTTGGGCTGGGGTGGAGCCCTGGAGTGTGTTATGGGTTGAATAACACCACCCAGGTGTTTTGGGGTTTTGTGTCTCCCAAAAAAAGATACAGTGTTTGGGAGGCTGAGGCAGGCAGATCATGAGGCCAGGAGATCGAGACCATCCTGGCCAACATGGTGAAACCCCGTCTTTACTAAAAATACAAAAATTAGCTGGGCATGGTGGGATGCACCTGTAGTCCCAGCTACTCGGGAGGCTGAGGCAGGAGAATCGTTGGAACCCGGGAGGTGGAGGTTGCAGTGAGCCAAGATCACGCCACTGCACTCCAGCCTGGGTGACAGAGTGAGACTCTGTCTTTAAAAAAAAAAAAAAAAAAAAAAAGATACAGTGGAACCCTAATCACCAGGACCTCTGAATGTGACCGTATCTGGAAACAGGGTTTACATAGATGCAGTCAGGTTGGGGTGAAGCCATGGGTGGGCTCTAATCCAACATGACCACGTCCTGATAAAAGGGGGACATTTGGACACAGAGACACACACACAAGGACGACACCACATGAAGATGAAGGCAGAGAAGGGAGTGATGTGTGTACAAGCCAAGGAATGCTAAAGATCCCGGCAAAACCACAGAAGCTGGGAGGGAGGCCAGGAACAGCTACTCCCTCACAGCCTTGGAGGGAACCCGCCCGGGCCCCACCTTGATTTTGGACTTCAGGCCTCCAGCACTTCGAGGACACAAAGGTCTGTTGTTTCAGCCACTAGGTTTGTGGTGCTTTGTGGCAGCAGCCCCAGGAAAGGAAGACAGAGGGGCTGAGAAGGCCACGGTGGTTATTTCTGCCTGCACCACGGGAGTTCCTTGTGAGATGAACAAAATGGCGCCAGCTTTGTTCACGCGCCCCACCTGGGATCAAAACACTGACTGAAAATGGCGGTGGACAAAGGATCCTTCAAGCCAAAGCAGCACATACCTGGGTCTCCAGTTCCGTCACCTCCAAATTCAGCTTGTTCAGGTGCTTGTTCACAAAAGTGATGAGAGACTGCCAAGAATAAAAGAGACACAGGAGCCATGAATGGCCCGCATGCAGGTCCCATCTGGAGGGGCAGGCTTGACATTTGCCAGCCCCAGCTCTGTGAAACGCTTTCATCATCTCCTGTTTGCTAAAATAAAAAGCCCATGTTTCAAACTCAACATCCTGACAGTAGCCCCTAGTTTTCATGGCATAATGCCCACATCTATCCTGGCTACACATGTCTCTGCTCACCAACCCATGCACACATATGCCAATCCATGCACGCATGCCATATTTAACAATCATACTGGAGAGCACTCTGTGCTCTTAAGAAAGATGAAACTGCCAGGGGAGGATCATTACATTTGCAAATGTATCTTAGGTGTGACCTGGAACGGTAAACGGCACACTCAGAAGACTGAGGAAAGTGCTGCCTTGAGCCACACCTACTGAGTTTTTTTTTTTTTTTTTTTTTTTTTGAGACAGAGTCTCACTCTGTCGCCCAGGCTGGAGTGCAGTGGCGTCATCTCGGCTCATTGCAAGCTCTGCCTCCCAGGTTCACATCATTCTCCTGCCTCAGCCTCCCGAGTAGCTGGGACTACAGGCGCCCGCCACCACGCCCAGCTAATTTTTTTGTATTTTTAGTAGAGATGGAGTTTCACTGTGTTAGCCAGGATGGTCTCGATCTCCTGACCTCGTGATCCACCCGCCTCGGCCTCCCAAAGTGCTGGGATTACAGGCGTGAGCCACTGCGCCGGGCCTACAAAGGTGGAATTGAACCACTCTGTCGCTAGACAGCTACAGGTTTGAAGCCTGCACCCCAGACCACTGAGGATCATCCGAGCTTTTGGTGCCCCGGCTAGAGTGCAATGGCATGATCCTGGCTCACTGCAAACTCCACCTCCTAGGTTCAAGCGATTCTCCTGCCTCAGCCTCCCGAGTAGTTGGGATTACAGGCACCCGTCACCAAGCCCGGCTAATTTTGTATTTTTAGTAGAAATGGGGTTTCTCCATGCTGATCAGGCTGGTCTCGAACTCTAGACCTCAGGTGATCCACCCACTTTGGCCTCCCAAAGTGCTGAAATTATAGGTGTGAGCCACGGTGCCCAGCCTGCCTATCGATTTGCAATACATGGGGAGATCCACCCAGGGTGATCTCTCTGAGCCCTATTATGTAGGTACCAAGGGGCACTGGCTTCTCTCCGGCACAAGCTTAAAACCTGTCACCTGTAATTCCTCAGTGACCAAACCCAACTTTGATGGAAACTCAGTATCATCCACCACTGCCCATGACATGATTTCTTTGTTTTGTTTTGTTTTGAGACGGAGTCTTGCTCTGTTGCCCAGGCTGGAGTGCAGTGGCGCAATCTCGGCTCACTGCAAGCTCCACCTCCCGGGTTCACGCCATTCTCCTGCCTCAGCCTCCCGAGTAGCTGGGACTAAGGGTGCCCACCACCATGCCCACCTAATTTTTTTTGTATTTTTTAGTAGAGACGGGTTTTTGCCATGTTAGCCAGGATGGTCTCGATCTCCTGACCTTGTGATCCACCCACCTCGGCCTTCCAAAGTGCTAGGATTACAGGCGTGAGCCACCGCGCCCAGCCTGCCCATGATATGATTTCTTACCCATTCTGCTCAAATTTACTGAGCAGCTACTATGTGCCAGGCATGCTGCTTGGTGCTAAGGACACAAACACAGTCAGAGAGCTCCACCCCTGGCCCCCGCCAAAGGGCCTGTGATGTAATTCTCCATATGCGTGTAGTGGTGGGACGGAGAAGTCAAGAGATAGGGCACTGCAGGGAAACACGCAATGCAGGGGAGATTTCATGAGCCACTAACGGGTGTGCGGACCCCCGTTAAGACCATGGAGAGGGAGCATTGGAGCTGGGCCTGAGGGTGGGCCAGTGCAAGGTGAGAGTGAGCCGAGTGGGCACCCAGACACATCTGCAAACCCTTTGGGGTCTTCAGGCTGTGGCTGGATGTGGGTGGGATGGGAAGGAGTAGGAGGGGACGACCCAGGGAGAAACCTGCAGAGGTGGGCAGGGGCCCCTGACTTCATTCTGGGGCACAGAGAGCTACAGACACCTAAACTTGCAATGTGGAGGTGAGGAAGGGACAGGCTGGAGTGGGAAGCTACCAGGCAAATCAAAGGATTCTGTCTTCTTCCTTGCTGGTGGCTCCAGTGCCGAAAATGTGTCTTTCGCAGAATGAATTAACGTGGTATCTACCGAGAGATGAAAGCAACCTCAGGCCACACCATTCTCAATGCTACCAGTGACTATACGCTGCCGGCTAAGCCCATGCACAGACAGAATCCCAGTTTATCCTCACAGTGCCCTGAGAGGTGGGTAACATCTCTGTCCCCACTTGACAGATGGGGAAACTGAGGCTGGGGGGTATAATCTCGCCCTTCGCCAGAAGTCACACAGCTGATAAGTGGGGAAGCTGGATTTG
Organism: Pan troglodytes; assembly: GCF_028858775.2. NCBI lineage: Eukaryota > Metazoa > Chordata > Mammalia > Primates > Hominidae > Pan > Pan troglodytes. Next base: position 46,146,188 of record NC_086016.1, on the reverse strand, counting down.
ATTCATTCCCCGAACCGGTTCTGTCAGGGTCCCTGGGGGCCACATTGACGAGGTGGAAGTGGGGGACTCTGAGGCTCCAAGTATATCCCTCACCACCCGAGAGTGCTAGGAAGGCTTTGTCCCAGAAGGACCATTAGCACGGTTCCAACAGCCTTTTACAAAATGCTTCCAAAAATGAATGATCTCATCGTCCAAACCCAGGCCAACATTTTCCAAAAGTGGGTTCCACTAAAATACAATGCGTCCTACCCCAAAATTGATAGATAAATAAATCCCACTATAAACAAACAAGTTGGAAAAATGCTTCCTACCAAGCTCCCTCTTGGAGAAGTACAGTATAGGTCAGCCTATTAAAGGTTCTGACAAGTCTTGCACTAAGAAAGCTGTTTGGGTAAGCTGTCCTAGACAAAGGAGAACTCTCTTGCCTGCACCATGGGTTGAAATGAGCGCTCCTCCGATGTTATGGGAAGGAGGGATGCAGCAGCCTCCTGAATGGGATGCCTGCAGGCACTCGGATAAGTTAATGAGCAGCCAGTGGGCTCCAGTTCCTTTTGACGGGAACAAGCCTCCCTGGCAGATCCCCCAGAAGCTGATCACACCCAGCCCCCAACTCCAGAGCCTCGGAGATTTTTCCATCCACAGATTGACCAGCAGGCTGCCTGGGCTAGTGAGGGCCCATTCTCTGTCTGGAGGGAAACGGGCCAAATCCATGCATGGCACAGCTCAGCCGCACAGGCCTGCGTGTTTACTGGGCAGGCTGTAGATGGTAAATGAGGCCAGCGAGAGCAGCAGGCTGACATGCTTAAAAACATTTCCACATTGAAAAAAGGCCTCGAGTCAGAAAGAAATGGGGGCTGGGTAATTCACTTAACAGAAGTGGAGCGGGCGGGCAGGAAGACACCCAGGGAGCAGCGAGGTTGAGTTAAAAGGCGCTAATTTTATGCACTGTGGTTAGGTTTTTGACTGTAATTACATTTCAATCCATGTGGCAAACATTTCTGAGATTCCAAACATTTTCCCACCTTCTTCCCAGCGGGGCGTTTGTGCTGTCAAAAAGCCACGAGCCAGGGGAGAGCACATCCAACATCCCACCAATAGCTCACCTTCTTCACCACGCTGAGCTTATCCGGGGCGTGGTCGAACAGCGTGTCGAAGGCATCCCGCTCTGAGGACATGCAAAGAGAGACACGAAGGAGCGTTTATGGAAACCCGCGGTGCTGCCCTAATCCAGGGACCTGCCAGCTTCTGACCCCTCAGGAGGTTCAGCCTCAACTCCCACACCTGCCTAGAATCCTTCCAATTCCTACCAGAATGAAAGGGCTGACCCTGATGATCAGTCCCGGCCAAACCAAGGCGAGCAAGAGCGCTTGGGAACAACCAGAACAGCGTGGACTAGAGGCTGCAGAGGGTCCCTTCCACCTGCTTTTTACCTTCTCATATGAAACACATAGATGGCATCTGGCATCTGCCCCTGCCACGTCCTAGGACTTGAGGCGTCCTGAATTCTCCCTGTTCCCACACTCCTTGTCTACTGGCAAATGTCACCTGTGAATCCAACCACTTCCCCCGCGACAGTGGCCATGTCCTGCTCGCGCCTCACTGCCCCTCGCCTGGGAGCAGCTGCAGCCTCCTACTCCACTCCTGGCCCCTGAGCCCTTCTCCCCAGCAGGCAGAGTGAGCCCTTCCAAGTGCAAACAGGATCATTTGTTTCCCCCTCCACTCCCACCACAACTAAAACCCTCCAACTGCTTCTTATCATGCTTAGAATAAAATCTATCTTCTCTACTGCGAGCCATGGGACACTCAGATAAAATCCATCCTCTCTCCCACGTGCCATGGGACACTCAGACTCAGCGTTATCCTCCTACACGCACCCTCCCTGACTTCACTCCACCAACCGGCCTCCCAGCTGCTCCTGCTGACACTGGTGCACACTTGCCTCAGAGCCTTTGCTCCTGCTGCCATGGAGGGGGGAGTTCCATAGGGGTATATGGAACAGAGACTTGGACCCCAAGCAGAGGGCTGAGGTCTCCAGGTAGACACAGAGCTGTGGGGCATCACTGCCAGGGCAGAAGAGACAGGGAGGAGGGCATTTGGAAGGGGCCCAGGGCCCCCCAACTTCCATCCTCCAGGTTTCTGGAGGCCGAGCATGTTCAGAGGACCAAGCCCAGCAGAGAGACCCTCTTTTACCAGCCAGGCTGGGGCCCCAACCCAAGGAGCAGCCCTGGGAGCTGCGGAGCCCAGCTTGACAGGGAGAGAGTGGGGTAGGAAGCTCCTCCCGCCCGTCTAGTGGGTGGCCTAGGGGAGCCTCCTCAGGGACCGCCCTGGCCTAGGAGAGAGACAAAGAGAGCCCAGAAAAAGAAGGAAGGGATTAGGCCCAGGTAAGCCAGAGACCTAGGGAGAGAAGTCGGCCAGGCCTCCTCCCAGAGGAAGCATGCTGACCCTTCCTCCCAGGCTGGGCCCCAGGAGGCAGCTCACACCCCCCTGCCCAGCCCAGCCCAAGTAGCCTCTTCCGTGGCCTTGTGGAGGTGGTGAGAAACAAAGAGGAAAGGAGAGAAGGAAAGTGTATGTGTACGTGTGTGTGCACGCGTGAGCATGTGTGTGCATGTGTGGGCACGTGTGTGCGTGTGAGCATGTGTGCGTGTGTGAGCACGTGTGTGCATGTGTGCACTGCGTGTGTGAGCGTGTGTGTGTGAGCACGTGTGCGCACGTGTGTGTGTCAGCACGTGTGTGTGAGGGCGTGTGTGAGCATGTGTGAGCGTATGTACGTGTGAGCACGTGTGAGCGTGTGTGCACGTGTGTGAGCGTGTGCGTGTGAGCGTGTGTGAGCATTGTGTGCATGTGTGGGCACGTGTGCACGTGTGTGAGCATGTGTGCGTGTGAGCACGTGTGCGCGTGCGTGAGCGTGTGTGCGTGTGAGCACCTGTGTGCACGTGTGCGTGTGTGAGCACGTGTGTGCGTGTGAAGGCGTGTGAGAGCATGTGTGTGCGTGAGCGTGTGTACACGTGTGAGCACGTGTGAGCGTGTGTGCGCGTGTGTGAGCATGTGTGTGACTGGGGGAGGGGAGGGAAGTTTTCTTCACCTAAAGACCAACATTGACCAAAATGCCCTGCCTCTGGACACACGCCAGCTTCCTAATGCAGCAGCTGTAAATGATTTTTGTAATCATCTAAGACTACACTCAATAAGACAGTCTGCTAAGGGGCAAAAAAAAAAAAAAAAGTGAAATTTTTACATCTTTACAAAGCAATACGCAAACTATAAATGCAGCTTAAGAAAAACCCCAGGAGCAGAAGAGTGCTTGACGTCAGCCAGGGTATATTTAGCTGGGCCACCGCTGGGCTGGCAGAGTCAAGCCACTCAAGGAGACATCGGTGCTGCAGAGGCCTCTCCGCCGGCTGCCATGCCCCTGGACCCAGGGGACTGGCATCACGTCACACAGTCCACAAGGCAGGGAGGGGCCAGGGGCTCTGAAAATGGGCACTGGGGACCAGGCACAGGACCCAAGGGCATTTGGAAGGGACCCAGGGCCCCCAACTTCCATCCTCCAGGTTCCTGGGGGCAGAGCATGCTCAGAAGACTGAGCCCAGTGGAGGGACCCTCTGTTACCAGCCAGGCTGGGGCCCCAATACAAGGAGCAGCCCTGGGAGCCACAGAGCCCAGCTTGACAGGAAGAGGGTAGGGTAGGAAGCTCCTCCCACCTGTCTTGGGGTAACCCAGGGGCCTCCCCAGGGACCACCCTGACCTAGGGGAGAGAGAGAGACAGAGACAGCATACTGCACCCCTGTGATGTGCTTGGCCTTGGGAACGAAAATAGATCCTATTTTGTTCTAGCTGCCCCACTTCACACCCCATGACTGGGCAAATCCTTCCCTCTCCAACCCCCTTTCTTCCTCCATAAAGGCAGCATTCTCACAGCCCCTGCCTCGCTCTTGGTGTGGAACTAAGTGGGGCAGTGAGTAGAGGCAGGAGCACGGAGCCTGGCAGGAGCATTGTCAGTCCTCAGTCCTTACAGCTCCCGCTCGTCCTGTCCCCCAGAGCCTCCGCAGGCTCTGGGGACATCACAGAGATAAACAAGGAGGGACTCCGCTCTTGGAAGAGGCACAGACTTGGGGGAGGGCCTGGAGAGGGAGTAAACTATGATCTTGCAACACTGTTAGTGTCAGAAAAGAGGAAGCCAGACGGGGGCCAACCGACCTGACCATATGCCAGGGCTGCCCAAGCTCAATCTGCAGGAATGCTCAGCTTGGTCCCTGTAATGTTTTGATTTGAGTCAACAGTTTTCATTTGTTTTGTTTTGTTTTGTTTTGGTCTTTAGGCTTTTTGAGACAGAGTCTCACTCTGTCACCCAGGCTGGAGTGCAGTGGTGTGATCTCGGCTCACTGCAACATCTGCCTCCCGGGTTCAAGCAATTCTCCTGCCTCAACCTCCTGAATAGCTGGGACTACAGGCGTGCACCACCACACCTGGCTAATTTTTGTATTTTTAGTAGAGACGGGGTTTCGCCATGTTGGTAAGGCTGGTCTTGAACTCCTGACCTCAAGTAATCCACCCGCCTCAGCCTCCCAAAGTGCTGGGACTACAGGTGTGAGCCACGGTACCCGGCAAGAGTCAACAGTTCTTAAATTGGAAAGTTTGTCCAAAAGTTCTGAACTTCTGGCTTCTCTTGAAGAACTGGAGGCTGTGGCAACAGTGAGCCTGCACTCCCACCTGGCAGCAATAAGCTGCCCCTGGGGATGGGGGTGTGGACTCTCCAGTTTGCACCAGACCCCACCACTCCCCACTGCCACCCAGCCCTGGGGTGAAGGGGCAGATGACATTATCATTGCATAATCTAGACACTCTCCTCTTTTACATTATCAGCCTGGTCCCTGGAGACACCTGAGTCTGGGACCCATGAACCAAGGGCTGGGGGGACCTGAGGAAGGCTTCACAAAGCAGTCCTGGGGTTCAAGCCAGGCTTGCTGGGGCAAGAGGAGGAGGAAAGGCGCTCCACCGAGGGACCAGCAGGCACAAGGAGAGAGAGATGCCAGAAAGCCCAGCACAGGTTCAAGAGCCGGGTGGACTGTGAGAGGGGTTAACAGGGGCTGTGGCCTGCAACGTGGGAGTTATGGAGGGCACAGTCAGGAGCCACGGGTGATGGGATGGAGCCAGAGGTTTTGGAACAAGCCCTGTTGGCAGAAATGGGAGAGACGTGAAGGGGAATTACTAGGAGTTACAATGAGGGGGAAGAGAGTGAGGAAGGCACATCCCCCTTCTTTCCCCTCTGCCTCAGGAAGAGCCTCCAGCCCAGGGCAGGCCCAGGAGGGGGAAGGGCCGCCCGCGGAGAAGCCGCACCAGCTCACCCGTTGCCATGGAGACCAGGCTGCAACCTCCCTGGATCCCCTGAGACTTGTTTCCGTGGAGAGAAGCCTCCTCACCCACCTCATCCAGGACAGTGATGCTGTCAGGAGGCAGCGAGGACCTGTGGAGCCACCTCCCTCCTCGGAATGATGGGGAGTGGGCAGAACGGAGTCCCCATCCCTCCCTGGGTCAGGGTACTCGTGGGGAAACTGAGGCCCAGAAGACCACTCCTGGCAAAGCCCAGCACATTAGCCAAGGAGGGTCTGCCCGGCCTTCCAGAAGCTCCTAAAACATCTGCCCCAGCTGCGTGCAGACTGTGGCCAGGGCTGGCTGCTTTGGCAGGGGGTGGGGTGCACCCCGAGGAAGGGTCAGCTCCAGCCCACAGAGCACCTCTGGGTCAAGGAGCCATGTGTGAAAGGAGAAAGGCAGGGGCTGTGGGTGCCCCTGAAAGTTTGCTGGCACCAGTGTCTGCCAGACACGTGCAAGCTTCGTTGTGTAAACACTGGCACAGGGAAGAGGAGCCAGGCCATCCCCATGAGCTGAGTGCTGCTTGGTGTGTCACATGAGTACAGAAAGCACTAAGGCAGGGGTGGGGAGGAGAGCCAGTGGAGGCCAGTTTGGGGCAGTGGAGTCAGAGAGGGCCTCCCTGATCAGTGACATTTGAACCAAGAGCTGGCAGAGCTGAAAGAGTGAGCCATGGGGTAATCTAGAGGGAGAGCATTCAGGTGAAGGTTGCTGGAGGAGAGAGCACCCTGGGGTGCTCTCGGGGGCTGAAGGAGGGGAATGGCATGGCAGGGAAGCCAAGACAAGGCGTGCTGCTGCCCCCACAGGGGCGGGTGCCGGGCCAGACACCCTGCTGTGCCTGAGGGTGCCAGGCTGGGTAACCAGGAGACTTCGGAACCTGCGTCAGCAGAAGCAGCAAGGCCGGGGGCGGAACTAATTGCCTGTCACCGACTAATAGCCTGTTTGCATTTTCTCAAGCACAGCACATAAAGCCTACAAAGTAACGAGAACAATTCCATCGGCCTCTTGTACGTGGTCTTACGATTCCACAGTCCTCCCACCCCTGGAGTGGCAGCTGGGTCCACTTTTCACATGTGACACCTGGCTCTTACCTAAGGAGCCACTGCCCCAGCCATCAGACCCTAAAGCTCATTCATGGGGTGGCAGGGGCTCCGGGGCCAGGCTTCTGGGCCCTCGGGCCACAGGGTGCTATACACAGCCTGAGGCCCATGTGCTCCCAACTGAACTGAACAGACTGTCTTTTCCCTAAACCTCCAACAAGGCCCGAACCAAACACAAAAGTGACAGCGCCACAAAAAAACAAAAAGACTCAAAAATGCTTGAGGGGCCCACTCTCATCTTTTTTTTTTTTTTTTTTTTTTTTTTGAGACGGAGTCTTGCTCTGTCACTCAGGCTGGAGTGCAGTGGCGCAATCTCGGCTCACTGCAACCTCCACCTCCTGGGTTCAAGCGATTCTCCTGCATCAGCCTCCCGAGTAGCTGGGACTACAGGTGCCCACCACCACGCCCGGCTAATTTTTTTGTATTTTTAGTAGGGACGGGGTTTCACCATGTTAGCCAGGCTGGTCTCGATCTCATGACTTCATGATCCATCCACCTCGGCCTCTCAAAGTGCTGAGATTAAAGGCATGAGCCACCGCGCCCGGCCCTCTCCTCATCTTTAGGCTTCTACAATTCCAAAGGGGTTCTGAGCCTCCTCCAGGAAGAAAGGATGGAGAGGAGGTGACAGAGGGGGGCACTGTGCCCCCAAAACGCGCCTCTACCTAGACACAGGGTGGGGAGACGCCTCACCCCGGCCCCATGAGCTGTGACCCCACTGCGGTTTCGCCTCCCTCAGCAACTATATACAGGATGTTTCTCTTTCTCTTCCTGCATTTGTTGTTTAATAATAGAGACATTTTAAAAGAGCTGGAATTCTCCTTAAAAACAAACAAACAAACAAACAAAAAACAGAGAAGGCCTGTGAATGTTCCCAGCACAGCTTAAGGTCTAGTAAAGAAAGCCTAGGGGGGACACACTGGCTGCATCTTCTCAATTCAAGCCCCGCAGGATCTGAGCCACTTCCCCTCTCCACAGGCGTGATGGTTAATACTGTCAGCTTGATTGGATTGAAGGGTGCAAGGTGTGGTTCCTGGGTGTGTCTGTGAGGGTGTTGCCAAAGGAGATTAACATCTGAATCTGTGGACTGGAAAAGGCAGACCACCCTTAATCTAGGTGGGCACCATCTAATCAGCTGCCAGCACAGCCAAAATAAAAAGCAGGCAGAAGAACATGAAAAGACTAGACTGGCTTAGTCTCCCAGCCTCCATCTTTCTCCCATACTGGATGCTTCCTGCCTTGGAACATCAAACTCCAGGTTCTACAGCTTTGGGACTCAAACTGGCTTCCCTGCTCCTCAGCTTGCAGAAGGACTATTGTGGGACCTTGTGATCGTGTGAGTTAATACCCTTAGTAAACTCCCCTTTATATATATCTATCTATCGTATTAGTTCTGTCCCTCTAGAGAACCCTAATACAACAGATAAGCAGCAATGGCATCCTAGCTGGTCCCCATAATAACTTGAGTTTACAGAGCCCCATGGCCAAGCTGGCCCAGCCCTCATTGTATAGGACTCAGGGGGTGGCACCCCCACCCAGAGGGCCCCCAAAAGACAGATATCAGCTCCGCTAGAGAGGCAGGTGGGAAACTTCTATCTGGTTTCCATTTTTCCTTTTAAGAGCTGTTCTCCCCTCCCTGCTCACTGGAGAACAGGGTATCTGGGGGTCAAGAGGTTTCTCTTTTGAAATGCTTCCCAAAGCACTGAGGCTGGCCAGGCCGAGGGCCGGGGTATCCTGGTACTGAGGGTTGAAACGTTACCATCCCTCAGCGAGATGAAGATGAGGTCTCAGGCTTTAATGAGGGAAGAGAGAGTGATTACCTCTCTCTCTTTGGGAAGAGCCACTGAAAACCAACACTAATAAAACCACCCCACATAGAGGGCTGTCCCCCGGCCAAGCAGGGCACTCACCTGTGATCTCACCCAATACTCACAGCAGCCCCTGCCTGGGGAGAGCCTTTTACACTCCCATTTCACGGATGAGGAGCAGAGAGAGGAAGGGGCAGGCCACAAGCCACCAGCCAGGAATGAGCCCTGGCTGCCTGACTCTAAGGAAGTCTGCTAAACCAGTGGTTTCCAGGAGGAAATAATACACATGGAAGGATATCCACAGAGCTGAGCCCCTCTCTTCCAGCCAGCTAACGATGCTCCATGTGCTGGACGCCTCTCCTCCCTCCCTTTTACCCTCAACCACTCTTGCTCCAGCCCCTGACAGTTCCAGCCAGTGTTACATCCCAGGCCCCTCCTGCTCCCCTAGCTGGTCACCCAGCCTTCCACCCCACTCCTCCTAGCACAACCCAGCCACTCTCAGCTCTGAGAAACAAGCCCGTTATACGGAAAGGTGGGGGTGGGCTGTGCACTTTCTCTAGGATTCCAGAACTATGGGGGCAGTGAGACCCATCTAGTTTCCCACTCCCTCCAGATAACCATGTACACTCTCTGGGAGCTTCCTGGGGGAGCCCTAACATGCCTCCGTCTCCCCACTTTCCCCGGGGTTACTTACCGAACCGGCCCATCATCATCCTGCAAACAAGAACACAGAGAGAGCCATGAGATGGGTCACTCAGAACACAGTTTCACAAGCAGCACAATGGAGGATGAGGGACAGAGCCAGCCAGAAAGCTGGGCCCTCGCTGCCCAGGTAAAGGCCTACTGATAAGAATGCAAGTCACATGGTGCTGTGTTCCAGCCTGCTCTAATTATAAACGAGAGGTGCTTGTGTGAATTATTAACGTTTGCACAAGGTCAGCAGCAAATCACCATCTCTATTTGCACATTAACCACCCTGGTAATGTTGTTTGGAGGGGAGGTACTGAAATCAGAAGAGTGGTGAATATGAAGATTTCAGCAGACAACAGGTCTTCCAGCAGCCGTGGAATGCTCAAAACACAGGCTGGGCCGGGCACAGGGGCTCATGCCTGTAATCCCAGCACTTTGAGGGGCAGAATCGGGTCAATCACTTGAGGTCAGGAGTTCGAGACCAGCCTGGCCAAAATGGCGAAACCCCATCTCTGCTAAAAATGCAAAAATTAGCCGGGCATGGTGGCAGGCACCTGTAATCCCAGCTACTTGGGAGGCTGAGTCAGGAGAATCACTTGAACCCAGGAGGTGGAGGTTGCAGTGAGCAGAGATTGCACCATTGCACTCCAGCCTGGGCAACAAGAGTGAAACTCTGTCTCAAAAAACAAACAAACAAACAAACAAAACAACAAAAAAATGCAAGGCTGGAGACCAGCCTGGCCAAAGTGGCAAAACCTCCTCTAAGAAAAATACAAAATTAGCTGGGTGTCATGGCGTGCGCTCTAGTCCCAGCTACTCGGGTGCTGAGGTGGGAGGATCGCTAGAGCCTGGGAGGTCAAGACTGCACTGAGCTGGGATTGCACCACTGTACTCCAGCCTGGGCAACAGAGCAAGACCCTGTCTCAAATAAATAAATAAACAAACAAACACACACACAAGGTTGCAGGTTACTCATGTTTCCAGGAGTAAACACAATGTACTTGCAGGACTCGTGGAACTAAAGCATCCTGGAGAACCACGAGGCCAGGCCCTGATCTCAGGCAGGCGGCAGCAGAAGCATTGGGGGAGACGGGAGTGGTGAGCAGCTTCTCCTCAAAGATTCCCAGTGAGTGAGTGCACAGATCCTTTCCATGCACTGCCTTCCTGAGAGGCAAGGAAGTCTTTACTTTGTCCCCAAATCCCTCTAGGCTCAAGTCCTTTGGCTCCATCTTATTTAACAAGCACTTACTTGAGTACCTACTATGTGCAGGCTGTGCAGATACAGAAATTAACATCCCCTGGAGATAAACACTATGTGGCCCTGCCCTCAGGATGCCTGGGAGTGACAGACCTCGTAAGCCAATATTTCAATGTTGGCCACATGTGTCCAGAGGCTATGGGAACTAACAGGAAGCCAAGCACTCCTGCTTGGCAGACAGGAGGGCTTCCTGGAAGGGGTGACCTCATAGCCACCTCTTGAAAGAGAAAGGGGAATACTGAGACTGGACAGGAGGTGGCAATGCTGCCTTAGGAAACTGAATGTGGATCTTTGGGCCGCTGGTTTTCAGCAGACATCCAATGATTCAAATGTTCCGTCAGAGCCTCTGCAGCCACGGGGAGGGGAAGTAACAGGAGACAAGGATGGGATGACCAGCCCTGAGGAGAACCTACTTGGGGCATCATCCTGGAGAGGTGACCCAGGCTCTCCTTTACCCTGGCCCTGGCTGGCAGAGGGACGCTGACTCAGGCTAGAAAATCCCAACTCCCTTCCTCACTGCTCAGGGCCATCTGATATCTGATTGAGGTGGCTTTCACTGAAATCTCCCCTTCCCTGACTTTGGGGTGCTCCCCTCCTCCTGGAAATTCCCTTAGGGCCCTGAGGCACTTCCCACAAGCCCCTGTGTTAGACTGTACATGTCTGTGGATGCATCCTTTCTCATCAGCAGGATGGGTCGCCCTGGAGGAGAGGAACTGCACTCAGCCCACCTCTCAGTGTCTCTGTTGATCCAGCAGGGAGGCTGGCATGCAGCAGGTCCTTGGGGCCACTTACTGCTGATGAATAGCTGAGACAATTCTCCCACCCACTTGCTCATTCTCTGTCTCTGGACCATTCTAGTTTTATGGCAGGGGGCCCAGCTCCTCCTTGCTGTCCTCATATGGGACCCCCTCACCTAGAGGGGAACTCCTATCACAGCATGCCCACCACCCAACAATGTGCACAGGCCATTCCTGCACAAGGAGGCAGAGTCTGTTTCCTGCATCTTGATCCAGGATGACCTGTGACTCACTTTGACTCACAGAATTGAGGACATAGGTATGGATGTCCAAGACAAGGCCTCAAGGGGACTGCAGCTGCATTCTCACTCTCTCAGGACCCTGAGAGCACCCTGGGAAGATGCCCAGCACTGTGAGGAGGAAAGAGACCCAGGGGAGGCCAACACCAACCACCAGAGGTAGGGGGAGCCCATCTCAGCCTCCCCAGCCTCCATCCAGCCTTCAGGTGTCTGCATCATATGAGCAACCCCAGGTGAGACTGGCTGAACAACCGCCCAGCTGAGCCCAGCCTAAATTGCTGACCCACAGAATTGTGAGCAGCAAATGAAACAGATGTTGTTTTAAGCCACTTGGCTTTGGGGGTGATTTGTTACACAACAATAAACAACTAAGACACCAGCCCAATCCCAGTTCCTCATGAGCAGCCCTTCTCCTACTGCTGAATAGGCAGAGCTGCTGCCAAAGGCCCACTGTGCTGGGCACAGAACCACATTCTCATCCTCCCCTTTTCCAGCTCTCCCTGTTCCCTTCGTGGGCCTGGGGCAGACTGGGAGGCCTCTTCATGGGCCTCTGCACATGCATCAGCCTGCACTCCACTGTCCCATCATCTTCCCTGACAGCTTGCAAGCCACGAGTGGTTTCCTGCGTCAGCTCCAATTTTTGAAATACCATCCATGAATTCACAACACAGTAATTAATCACTCTGTGAACTTAGCTGATGGATTAGCTGAGACAATCAATTTTTAAATGTTCTGTTTCATCTGAAACAGGTTTAGTCAAGAGGCACAAATGCAGTGAATTCTAAAGATTCTTAGCAGGTTATCACAAGGAGTCCTTAAAACCACATACCACAGATACTGTTTGATTTGCTATTTTCAATAGATTTGAAGCCTTTTAGACTTCTGAACACCTGCCCTCTGGCTTTCTCTAGGAGATAACAGATGGCTTATAGTGTCTGTCAAAGGAAAGTTCTGGTTTAAAGATGTAGCTCCTGCCTCTGATGGGGCTAATGTAGATGGATAAATGAACTGAGACAATGGTTCTCTCTAACCATCCTGAACTCTCTCTGCCTGCCCCACTTTGCAATGTTCTTACAGCTCACCTTTTAAGATAGGAATGAAAAAATTCAAAGTCTGTGGAAGGTAACTCAGTTCTAATGTTAAAAACTCTGAAGAAAGTGTGCAGAGGGAGGAGAGCTGGGGTGGGAACCAGCATGAGAATCACATGCTACAGAGAAGGGGTGTGGAGCAGGAGCAGCCCCACGGGCGCTGGTGTCCCTGGCTGAAGTGGCAGCCTGGGGTCCCGCTCACTCGGGGCAGCAGGGCCTGGAAGGGCAAGACAGGGGTCCACTTACTCTGTAGTTGTGGTCAGCTCCTCCGAGATGTGGCTGGAATGCAGCAGGCCTTCCCGTTTCTGAAAACCCCAAAATAAACATACAAAATCAGGCAGTGGAGAGTTGAGGAAAGATGCACTGACAGGGCAGACGAAGCTTCGGGGCCAGAGATCATCTTAGAAAAGAGCAACAGGAGAAGGAGGGGTGGTGTTGAACACGCATGCCAGGCCTGGGTGAGTACACAGCAGGGGACCCTGGGCAGGGTGCCTTTCAGCGACCACAACCTGTCCCTATCCTCCTCCCCACCCTCTGGTCTCCACGTGGCCTTGAGAGTTGGCATTTGTGTGGGTCTCAGGAGAAACACCCCAGGTCAGGATTCCCCAAAGGGATCCTCTATGCTTTGCAGCCAGGAGAGGTGAGGCATGCAATTGGAAGGAACATAAATAACAGGGAACATCCCCTGCAATCATGTGTGTGCACAGGACTGAAGAGGGTCCCCCAAAGTTCATATCTACCACAAACTTCAGAACATGATCTCATTTGGAAATAAGGGTCTTTGCAGATACTATCTCAGATGAGGTCATCATGGATTATGGTGAGCCCCACCTTAATCCAATATGGCTCACCTCCTTATTAGAAGAGGAAACAGACACAGAAACAGACAGAGGGAGGAAGCCATGTGATGACAGAGGCAGAGACTGGAGAGATGTGGCCACAAGCCAAGAACACCAAGGACTGACAGCCACCACCAGAAGCTGGAGGAGGCAGGAAGACCCCTCCCCTAGAGGAGGAGACGTGAGGGAGGACACCCTACCCTGACAACATCTTGATTTCAGACTTCTGGCCTCCATAATTGCAAGAGAATAAATGTCTGCTGTTTTAAGCCACCTGGTTTGTGGTACTTTGTTATGGCTGCCCTAGGAAACTGACACAGTATATGTCACACTTCTCCCAGAGCGTGGCAGGTATAGAAAAGCAATGATGGCCGGGCATAGTGGCTCACAGCTGTAATCCCAGCACTTTGGGAGGCCAAGGCAGGCAGATCACGAGATCGAGAGACTGAGAGCATTCTGGCCAACACGGTGAAACCCGGTCTCTGCTAAAAATACAAAAATTAGCTGGGCGTGGTGGCACGTGCCTGTAATCTCAGCTACTTGGGAGGCTGAGGCAGGAGAATCGCTTGAACCCAGGAGACGGAGGTTGCAGTGAGCTGAGATCGTGCCACCGCACTCCAGCCTGGGTGACAGAGTGAGACTCCGTCTCAAAAAAAAAAAAGTAATGATGGTAGTGAGGGGGGCATGGCAGTGGTGACGGTAGGGGTGGCAGCCCGCCTGTCACAGGAGCTCCAGATGGAGCCTGGGTGGCTAATCCAACCACCACTGAACCCCTCAAGGGACTGGGAACTCATTTCCCACTGGGCCAGCCCACAGTGGACACCACCAAGATCTGGGCTTCCATCCCTTTCCTGAGTTTGACCTCCAGGGAATACTCAGGGTTGGTGCTTGTTATTAAACAACAGTGTGGGTGACACTTATCCTGATTCTCAGGAGTGCCTGCCAAGGAAGGTCCAGACATTGTGTTCACCTAGTCAAGGATCAAACATGCCTGAGGCACCCACCAGGTGCTGGGCCCAGGTCTAGGATTGGAGACATGAAGCTGGATGTTTTATAGGTTTGTAGTAAAATCTTGGTTTTATGGGGAAAAGCATTGCAGCTCAGCAAAAGCAAGTGATCAGCCCAAAGCCACGTGGCCAGGCAGTAAATAAGGCCCTTTCCTTCCTTCCTTCCACCCTGGAAATGCCACATCCCTTACACCAACCACTCCATCTGGGGTTAGATAAGGGGTCCCCTGAGCAAGCTCAGAGGCCAGGGGGCTGCAGAGAAGACAGAAGGTGGCTCTAAGGTCTGGGGAGTAACTGTGCCCAGTTCACAGGACCCCCTGCTCCCGTTTCATTCTGCTTTGGTCGTGGCCAAACAACACTACTCTAACCCATTATGGCAGGAAGCACCAGCAAGTGCTTGCCTGGTTCAAACTTTCTGCAAACCCCAAAGATTATCTTGGACCGAAGTGCAAGCCTGAAAGGAAATACTCCAGTTTCTGAGCCTGCACAGGGCTCCTGGGGCCCCGAGCTGACGTAGGTAGGCTTGGGAACCACATCCCAATGTGTCCTAGGGAAGCCTTTTCAGGCCGGCTGCCTGTGAACCAGTGGCCAAGACACGGGGCCATAGGAATGGCCCCCCAGGTCCCGAGTCACCACCACCAGCCACAAACATCCTCCTTAGGAAGGAAACATGGAGACATGGCAGGTGGCCCTTGCCGGATGCCAGAGAGGAGCATTCCCGTCCGGTCAAGACTGAGCTCCCAGGGTAACAGAGGGGCCAGAATGGGTTCGGAAAACACAGTGAGAGCCATGTCCTCCCCGACCACAGAGACCACGGGACTGAGAAGTTTAAAAACCAGAGGAAAGTGGAGCCGGATGTCTCCAGTAAAATAAACACAGAGGCATCCAAGGTTCCGAGCGTGACCTCAACTCTGGCCGCAGTGGTCACCCCCACAGACCCCAGGCGTGTGTTCCTCCTTTAGTGGCTCGGCAGCCTATGCTGAGTGCTTAGAGAATAGTAGGCACTCATTGCACATTTACTGAGGGAAACTGCACACATGAACCCTAGGCAGCGACTGTCCACTTAAATGTAAGGGAAATAAGGCCAGGCATGGCAGCTCCCACCTATAATCACAGCATTTTGGGAGGCTGAGATGGGAGGATCGCTTGAGCCCAGGACTTCGAGACCAGCTTGGGCAACATAGCGAGACCTTGTCTCTACAAAAATTTGAAATTAGCCAGGCACGGTGGCATGTGCCTGCAGTCCTAGCTACCTGGGAGGCTGAGGCGGGGGGACCGCTTGAGCCCAAGAGGTTGAGGCTGCAGTGAGCCATGACTGCACCATGGTAGTCCAGCCTGGGCAGCAGAGTGAAACCCTTTCGCAAAACATAAAATAAAATAAAAAATAAATGTAAGGGAAATAGCAAGAGAAAGGTAACTCTACTTCACCCTCTGTTAGAAGGACCTGGGTTCTGGTTCCATTTCTCCAAGTGAATCAAGAGAAATGAACCCAAAAAAAGAGATGATGGGGCATGATGAATAATCCCCGACGAATGCAAAGCGGCTTTAATTTGGGTGTCTGTTTCATCCCGCGGGGCCAACCTCCTCCAATGAGTAATAAGCACATTCAAGGGGATTGAATTCCAACCAGTTGGCTTTGGAGAGAAATGAATGTTCTTTTCAAAAATGTGGAAAATTAAACCTCAACACCCTCATGCCTCTGCTTCTGCCTCTCATCAAATCAATGCCATTGTTCCCATTCCAATCATTTATCTCGGAGCCAGGGTGAGACACACATTTTGTCAAAAGGGAAAAATAGAAGGTAGCCTCCTGGGGGGAAAAAAGGAGGGGGAGGGCAGGAAAACTGCAGGAGGAAGATGTTGCCTCTCTGGCGGAGTTACGGGCAGGCCGACCACTCGGTTATACTCACCCGCACGACCACCACCTGCACCGTTACATGCTCAGGAAGGCGGATGGGGGCCCTGAAGTGCATGGCCAGAGAGACCAGCAGGTGGAGGATGGCCACCAGGTTCTTCCCGTGAATTGCTGCAGGAGGAAGGAGGAAGGGAGACGCTTTAGATCAGGTTACACAGGAACCTGAGCCCACGTGCAGAAGGCAACAGAGACACAGCATCTAAATGAGACCCCAGCGAGACAAGGATGGAGCAAAGTGTGGACAAATCAAGAGAGCTGATGAGCAACCTGGTGAATTTACTTCTAGCTTCAATGTCTCCTTTCCTGTTGGCCTAAGGTGACTTGTGCAACCACTTTTAGAAGCACAATGTTTTTAAAAGCAATAAATTGGGCAGTGATGAGGGAAAGGAACAGGATAGTAAAATTAGCACAGAAGGGAAAAGATCATGGAAAGCAGGTCACGGCCACTTACCCATCGCAAGGATGTGCGTTATTATCTCTAGCACTAAAAAAGGGCTCCCTCTCCGCAATGAACCATCCCAACAAGGGTAGGCTGCCAAGAGCAGAGGCCACTCTGGGGACATTAGACATTAGCCCCTGCCTTGCCTGAGTCTGTCCTCTCTCTTCCTCAGCATGCGGACTCAGGTTTGGTCAACATCACCACTTCTCCTGCAGGGTTTTACAGTTTACAAGGCACCCGATTCCCCACCCACGGACCCAGCCACCCACGAGACAGCCTGGGTCTGCCCAAGGTCTCGATACCAAGAAACTGGGTGCAAGGCCAGGCTCCAGGGTCTCCTGCCTACCACTGAGAGCCCAGCTCACCAAAGCACGGAGACCTCTGGCCCAGCACAGAGAGCCCTGAAGCCACACCCTCACAGCCCTGCTTCCAGGGGAAGGAGGTGGGGAAGGAGTGGGCAGGACCGAGGAGAACTTTCCAGCTTCTCCTGGTTTAGTCTTTCACCTGCTGGGTTCATGTCTTGGCTGAAAATACCGTGATGTCACATCTCATAATGCCAGGGTCATAGGCAAACAGCCCACTAGGTGTTGCTGCCACCAGTATTTGGGGTTGAGTCCCAACAAGAACCCCCCAAGGCTGCTTCTCTCTCTCAAAGTCCCTCTGATCCACCCATCCATAAACATTGCCTCTCTCCTCTGCAGCATGGGGAGGATGGAGAATTGTGGCCTGACCAGGTCCCTTTTCTAGGATCTCCCTAACCCTTCTCCTGTTCTTCTCCCCTGCAATGTTCTACCTCTTACAGAGCTGGGAGATGAACCCAATTTTAAGATGCAAGGCCAGATGGGATGATGATGAATGTGGATGACAAATGTGGATGACGAATGTCGAGAGGACGGGCTCCCTCCAGACAGTCCCTCCCCCTGTGGCGTGGAACTCACAGTCCACGCTCCACCGGAGCGCCCAGCCGCGGGGCCGCAGCAGGTCATGTACTGCTTCCAGCACCGTCTGCAGCTTCTGTTTCTGCCCTATTTCGGACTGTGTCACCTCAGCCACATTCAGCTTGCACCCTGCCAGTTTTTCTGCAATGAGAAGCACAAGAGAAGAGGGTCAGAAAAAGCTGGAAGGGCCAGGCGCAGTGGCTCATGCCTGTAATCCCAGCAGTTTGAGAGGCCGAGGTGGGTGAATCACTTCAAGCCAGGAGTTCGAGACCAGCCTGGCCAACATGGTGAAATCCCGTCTCTACTAAAAATATAAAAATTAGCCAGGTGTGGTGGCACACACATGTAATCCCAGCTACTCGGGAGGCTGAGGCAGGAGAAGGGCTTGAACCTGGGAGGTGGAGGTTGCAGTAAGCCAAGATCACGCCATTGCACCCAAGCCTGGGCAATCTGAGTGAGACCCTGCCTCAGAAAGAGAGAGTGAGAGAGAGAGAGAGAGAAAGAAAAAGGAAGGAAGGAAGGAGAGAGAGAGAGAAGAAAGAAAGAAAGAGAGAGAGAAGAAAGAAAGAGAGAGAGAGGGAGGGAGGGAGGGAGAGAGGAAGGAAGGAAGGAAGGAAGGAAGGAAGGAAGGAAGGAAGGAAGGAAGGAAGGAAGGAAGGAAGGAAGGAATGGGAGAGAGATATGCTGGAGGAATTCAGAACCACCAAGACCCCAGCCTCAAGGAGGTCCCCGAAGCGGGGCAGGTTACCATGTGGCCATGGGGGTGTCTTGAGATGCTGAACCATGAACTCTGAGCTTCCAGGTCACTAATCTTCCTTAGAGAATGACGCCAGATTGAAAAGGGAAGAATAGTTAAGGATAAAACTGTGGGTGTTATACTCGGGAACATTCTATGCATACAAAATGGAAAAAACATAATAAGATGTAGTTGAGAGGCAAGGAGGTTACCTGGGAAGAATGAGAGTGGGAGTCAGGAGGTGAGAAGACTGTCCCTGTGGGTCCCAAAAGGGAGAGGACTGATAAAGATAATTTTAAAAAAGGTCTTAAAAGCTGCCTCTGCCTCTCCACACACCTGAGGCTCCCATTCTTGTTTCTTAAACATTCTACCACCACAATAGGAAGTTAGATTAGATATTCACAGAACTGGTGATGATTTTATTATCAAGAATGAACAGGAAACAATCCGGAGGAGCACAGACAAGAACTGTCACATTTCGTCAAGATTCAATTACTGAGACTGAGCTCCAGCCGAGCCTGCACCTCCTTCAATTTCCCTTTTGTTAGCAATAGGTACTGGCAGGTGCCGGCCACCAGCACCCCGCCCCACACCCGCTGCAGGGCCACACGGCAGGAAGGACCCCCAGTTTCCCTGCTAGTCTTCGATTCTAAGACTCCAGTGTTTACTGATAGATCCACTCTGCAAAACAACAAAAGCGACATCACAGAGCATCGTGAGATGGTTCACTGGGAGGGTGACTGCAAGCACTCAGCACAGAGCCTTCAATACACAGCTGCTGTCAGTGACGCCGGCATTGACATGCCATCATGAAAGCAATCAAGTCCAGGCCAGTCACAAATGGGGTTTCTGTTTTGCAAGTGGTTCCCAGCACAAAGTTCTGTTTAAAACATTTTAGCTAGAGGACCCCATGTCTTCAGTGTTATCTCCCCAGCAGCCTCCCCTCCCTCAATTAGAAAACAAACAGCTTTGGCATCCCTTTCAGGATAATAAAATTCTAGAGCAAGGCCTGCTGGGCTCGGAATACCCCTTCGATCATGCGTTTGTTGGCTGACAGATAGGGACTGAATACCTACTATGGGACAGGCACTGTCCTAGGTGCTGGATATGGCACAGATAACAGAGGTCCCTAGTGGGGAGATAAACACCCGTAAAAAACATCTGATTGGGTGGCAATGACTGCAAGAGAAAAAACAAAGCAGCCCAACAAAACGCATCCTGCAGGGGAGTGGAAACGATTCCCGCTTATTCATCTGATTTCCCTCCATCTGGATCTAACAGCTCCTCGCTGAGTCATCCACAGCTGTCTGTCTGAATTTGCGCCCTGGAAGTAGAGAGCAAGTAAGTCCCACAGGTGTTCAACAACCATGGAAAGGGCAGAGCAGGGCAGCTTGGAGAAGGAAGGAGAGAGATAGGATCATACAGAACTGGGTGGTCTGAGAGCCTCGCCCACCAGGGAGATGGGAAGCCTGACGCGCCCCCGTTGCACCTGCCACCATCCAGCCCCGCAGACTGAACATGGCCACGTCACCCAGGGTGGAGGAAGAGGAGTCGGCAGAGGAGCGGAGGACACTGGATTCGTTTGTCTGGGCTGCTGCAATGAAGCATGCCACACACCGTGCGGCTTAAACAACGGAGATTTATGTCACAGCTCTGGAGGCCAGAAGTCCAAGATCAAGGCACCGGCAGGGTAGACCCTTCTGAGGCCCCTCTCCTGGCTTGTAGATGGCTGCCCTCTCCTTCCTGTGTCCTTACTCGGTCTCCCTCTGTGCATATCTGTGTCCTAATCTCCTCTTTTTATAGGAACCCTAGACATATTGAATTAGGGCCCACCCACTCGTATGGCCTCATTTTACCTTCATTACCTCTTTTAATTTTTTTTATTTTTTTTGAGATGGAGTTTCACTCTCGTCACCCAGGCTGTAGTGCAATGGCACCATCTCAGCTCACTGCAACCTCCGCCTCCCAGGTTCAAGTGATTCTCCTGCCTCAGCCTCCCAAGTAGCTGGGATTACAGGCATGTGCCACCACGCCCAGGTAATTTTTGTATTTTTAGTAGAGGCAGGGTTTCACCATGTTGATCAGGCTGGTCTCGAATTCCTGACCTCCAGTGATCCGCCCACCTCAGCCTCCGGAAGTGCTGGGATTACAGGTGTGAGCCATCGCACCCAGCCTATTATTATCTCTATAAATACAGTCACATTCCGAGGTTCAACCTGCAGGGCTGGCTGGTAGCAGGGACAGTGGGAGGCTGCCAGGCTACCCATCTCTCCTAGTGGGCGAGGCTCTCATACCTTGCAATGTGCCTGTATTTAAAGAGGCAGTTAAGGTAAAATGAGGTCACATGGGTGGGCCCTGCATGTAGGACTTGAAAATATGAATTTGGTGGTGGAAACAGCAGGCAACAGAGACCAAAGAGACTGGCCATGCCTGTGTGCTGCCTTAGGCTGGGTCTTGGGTGACTCCTGTGCAACAGAGAATACGGCACATGATCACCTGCATCATCAGACATCACTGTGCCCACTGACGGGGGCCACAGCAGCAGCTCATCACTGTGCCCACTGGCGGGGGCCGCAGGAGCAGCTCAGGGCTCTGTTGTGGCCAGGACCCCTATCTTCCTAGCACAGAAAGAGAGAAAACTGGGGAGCATTCTCCCATGTAGCAGGTGACCCTGAGTGATGGCCACATGTGGGGTTGAGTACACATGTGATGAAGAACTTCACCTTCACAAGGAGAGGGTGTGCCCGTGAGTGACCAGCAGGACCACAGCCAGGAGCTCCCACAGCACGGGCACCTCACTCTGGCCATATACAGTCTACCTTGAGGGCTGCACTGCAAACACAGGGGAGCTACGCCCCCAGAAACCTGGCATGTGGCAGAGAAGCCGGCAGCTGCTTCCAGAATCTTCTCTCAAGAAGAGGGATTCGGCTGGGTGTAGTGGCTCATCCCTGTGATCCCTGCACTTTGGGAGGCCAAGGTGGGAGGATCGTTTGAGCCCAGTTCAAGACTAGCCTGGGCAACATGGCAAAACCTTAGCACTACAGAAAATACAAAAATTATCTGGGCATGGTGGTATGCATCTGTGATCCCAGCTTCCCGGGGAAGCTGAGGTGGGAAGATCATCCAAGCCTAGGGGTCAAGGCTGCAGTGAGCTGTGATCACGCCACTGCATTCCAGCCTGGGCAACAGAGTGAGACACTATCTCAAGAGAAAAAAAAAAAAAGAAGAGGGACTCCTCAGGGGTCCTGCTGGTTCACTCTGGGCAATTTCCACATGGCCAAACCAGAAGTCTGTTCTCTTTCCTCCTCTCACCTCCTAGAAACACCTCCTTTACCCTTCCTGAATGCTACACTCCTCTGGCTCCCCCTCCCTTGTGACTGACCTTTGCCAGAACTTCCTCTTCCTGACCACTAGTGGCTGACAGCCCAGACCCAGTCCTCAGACCTCTTCTCTACTATGGATGCACAGAAGTTGGCTTTGACCTTGGTATTCAGCTAAAATCTCCTATTTGGTTTGGGCTTCTGCCTTTGGAAAGCCAAAGAGCTGAATGCCTACATCGGGTCATTCCTGGCATCCCAGAGCTCAAGGATCAGGTGATCACATCAGTAGTATCACATCAAGAGAATATCACATCAACAGTATATTATGTCATTTCAGTGTAACAACATTCACAAAACGAGGCAAGACATTCTGATGCTCTGTTACTATCTGAATATTCTAGTCCATTGTTCTTTTTTTCGGTTAAAAAAAAAAAAGTGGTTTTAATATGTCAAACCACTTGACACTCAAGAGATTTTAGAATTGCCTTCTCAAGTGCTTATGTGATTATTCAAACAAGATGGAACAGCAGCTATTCCACAAGAAAAAGGCTGCTTGAGCCAAAGGAAGCCTCATGTTATACTTTATGGATAACACAACTGATATAGCAGGACTCATGGACAATCACAGCAACTCCGGAGTAAGTGCTGTGTTTGCTAGCACTAACTGAAGAGGGAACCAAAAGGATGTGCCTTGAGAGGGGAAGATGCGGCTTTAAAGATGCCCCTGTAATTCTACTCTATAGAAGGCACTGGCATGGTTTACAGGCAACCATGGCTGAGACGCAGATGCAAATTCAGAGCCTGTCCTGAGATTCTGAGGGCCAGTTCCACAGCCAGGCTGCCAGATACAAGGCTTGCTGACATACTGTTTCAAGTCATTGGGTGGGAGAAGCCACAGGTGCAGGCAAAAGAATCAGAAATAAAAAATGAAAGTGAACAAAACACTCAAGTTTGCTTCTGAAAATATTAGAAAATATCTGCTTCAGGTAGGGAGCAAAGTACCAATTGGGGGGACTGCTTCAACAGAGGGCCATCACCAGCAACAGCCAAATCTTCACAACCAAGATCAAAGAGGAGGTAAGTCTCTACCATAACCAGCCACTCAGAGAGAGAAAAACTGACAGCCCAGGGGCAGCTTCACATGAGGAGTATCCCTTCAGACAGCATCAGCCAAAGGTCCATGTGCTCCTCCAGCCTTCTGAGTTGAAAGTGAGCATCTAGCATCACAAATGTCTGGTTTGAAGACCTCAAGAGCAACTGGTACCCAACAGTGCTGGGTGTGACTGTACTGATACTGCAATGCAAAACATCAAAACTTTGGCCACTAACGTTTTTAATAATAAAACTGTGATAATTATGACACAATCTTGATGAACATTTCAGACTTATTCTTGTACCATGGGATCTCATTCTAAGATGGGGATTCTCACCTTAGCCAAATATAGATGTTAATTCTTGGGCATTCAGCATTCAGCCAAATAAAATTTGGAACACCCTCTTTGGGTGAAGCCGTGCAGTCCCATGGTGCTAAACATCAGCTCAGTGCTGCTGGGTTCACAGGTACAGTGCAGCCTGGACTCCAGGCTCACCTGCTCAGCATCACCTCCAAGAAGGCAGGTATCTCAGCCCCAGCATGTACAACACAGACCCCCGCCTTCCCGACCTCCCACCCTACTCCCAAGGGCTTCCCATTTACCAGTTGCTCAAGCCACAAACCTGGCCATCAGTCTTGATTCCTATGGCAGTTTCACTGCACAGTACCTCCCCAGGTCTGCCCTTCCACTCTGGGGGCTGAGCTACTTCATCAGATGCCTGGGCCATGGCAATGGTGTCCTGACTGATCTCTCAGTTCCAACTCCTGACTCTCCTCCCCATCCATCCTGCACCCAGAAGCCTAAGTGACCTTTTAAACTCTAACCCAATCCACGTCACAGCCCTACCCAAAACCTCCAATGGCTTCCTGTCACTTGGAATAGACTGTTGTCTAGCAGGGCTGAATGAGATCTGGCCCCAGCCTCATCTCTTGGCTCTCTCCCTCCCTCTCTGCCACCTCGGCCCCGCCTCCGCTTCTTTTCACTGCTCCTCCAACACAACAGGCTCTTTCTCGCTTTAGAGCCTCAGCCCAGAATGCCCTTCCCAAGCTCACTGTGCAGACATGTGCTCAGATGTCGCCTCCCCAGAAGAGCTGCCCTGGATTGCCTTCCCCAACCCCCACCCGCCACTGTACCCCATAACCTTCTATTACTTTCCTCCTAGCACTTGTCATTCCTTTAAAACATCATCTATGTTTCAGGTTGAACCACTCCACCCCATAATACTTCTCTTTCTTCACTCTGCGAGAATGTGTGCTGGGGGAGTGGGCAGGCGCAGGGTGCGGGGCTCATCTCTCTTGTTTCCCACTGTGTCTCTACAGCCAAGAGCCACCCGACACATGTAAGCCAGTGAACATTCATTCATCAGATGAATGAATGAATGTGTGACCAAAACAAACACAGACATGTTTCCCTCCAAATATACTTTCTGAGGGCCAGCTGAATAAGGACAAACAATGTGGTCCAAGCATCACTGTGTCCTTCAGAGTGAGTTATGGGACATGGCCTCCCCAGCACCTCATCCCCCAACCCTCACCACCACCTGTCACAAGCCTAGGAGGTTTCCCTCCAAGAGCTGGTCTGTAAGAGCCATTTGTGCAGAGTGTGCAAACTCTGTCCAGAGGCAGCTACAGATGCTGCACCCCTGTGTTTTCAGGGCCAAGTTTCTCTGGCAGGGGCTCCCCTAGTCTCTCTCTCCTGAACAGCACCCCACCCCCTACCCACTCACATCCTTGTGGCAGTCCCCCCGCAGTCCACATATCCCCTGCAGCAGATACTCCTCTGTCACAACAGTGGAGAAAAACATGATCCCACCCCAGTCACCAGCCCTGCCCTGAGGGAGTGACCCTCCAGGACGGCCCACGGGGAGACCCTTCCACCAGGATGGGGCTTGTCTGTGGGACTGACCCTCCAGGATGGCCCACGGGGAGACCCTCCCACAGGATGGGGCTTGTCTGTGGGACTGACCCTCCAGGACAGCCCCTGGGGAGACCCTTCCACCAGGATGGGGCATATCTGTGGGAGTGACCCTCCAGGACAGCCCACGGGGAGACCCTTCCACCAAGATGGGGCTTGTCTGTGCAGTCCATCAAAGCAGGGAGGTTGAGCAGAAAAGAAACCCTAGAGAGAGGATCTGCTGACCCCACCAATGCTGGGGATGACATGGGTGGAATCTCATGCTGACCTTTAAGAGGTATGCTATCCCACCTACAAGGGGACACTGAGTTCTTGAGGCCACCGTCACAGGCATCTGTGGACCCTGAAAACATATCAGGGCTCTATGAGAACTGAAAGATTGTTCAGCAAATAGCTGATCCCTTCTGGAGTCTGTGGATGGCACTGAGGACCAAAAATCCAAACAATACTCATCTATCTGTCCCCCTTTCATGTCCCAAAAGAGGACCCCACAATCTTCATAGGTAATGAAACTGCAGGAATTCTTTCATTGACTTAATCAACAAATATTTATCATGTGCCAGTCACCCAGGGGACTTGGGGTGGATGGGGTACCCAGCAGGAAGCCAGATACTCCTTAGTTCTGCTCTTGGCATTTATTTGTCTGTTTAAAAAACAACAGCAATAACAACTCCTGCTTATTGATGACAGACCTGTGCCAGGCACTGTGCCAGGGGCTCCATCCACGTAACTTCAGCAGGCAGCTTGGATGGTTCCCAGTGGACAGACATGAAAAGGAGCTACTATGGCCAGGCGCAGCGGCTCATGCCTATAAACCCCACACTTTGGGAGCCCGAGGTGGGTGGATTGTTTGAGCCTAGGAGTTCAAGACCAGCCTGGGCAACATGGCAAAGCCTCGTATTGGCCAGGCGCAGTGGCTCATGCCTGTAAACCCCACACTTTGGGAGCCCGAGGTGGGTGGATTGCTTGAGCCCAGGAGTTCAAGATCAGCCTGGGCAACATGGCAAAGCCTCGTATCTACAAAAAATACAAAAAATAAGTCATGCATGGTGGCATGCACCTGTACTCCCAGCTACTCGGGCGGCTAAGGTGGGAGAATCACCTGAGCCCAGGAAGTGGAAGCTGCAGTGAGCCATGATTATACCCCCACATTCCAGGCCAGCCAATGGAGTGAGACCCTGTCTTGAAAAGAAAAGCAGCTGCAGCAACCACAGGTTCACTCCCTTCCTCTCTCTCCCTCTCAAAATTATGTACCTCAAAGGCACAGTTCTCTGCCCCTGGACCCTCCCCGATCAGCATGTTACCCCCACCACTGCGCCAAAACTGCTCTCATCTGGGCCACCAATGACCCATCCGGTGCCAAATCTAATGGTCAATACATTTGAGTGATGCAGAGAAATTGGAGTGTTGCAGGAGCAAGGGAGCCATTTTTTAATGGAAATATTACATCATGTCTGCACACCGAACGGTCCAGGGAAGACAGAAAGTGGCTACAGAAAAGATCAACCAAGGCACAACAGACCTGGGAAGGCCAGAGGTGAGAGAGGTGAAGCCTCTCAGAATTTGAGAATTCCTTCCTCTACAGTGGTCAGCTCAAGGAAGCAACCTATTACACTTGAGGTCAACAATTCTAGTTTCTTTAACATCTGCACGAGGATATTCCCACAATATTACTGGTGATAGAAAAATATTAGAAATGACAAAAATGCCCCACATAGGAGAGTGGGTGAATAAACTGAGGAATATCCACACAGTGGAGTACAATGCAGCCATAAAGAAAAAGAAAGGTGATCTCCACATGCAAGGATTCCTAGAACATATGAAGCGAAACAAGCAGGGTGTGTAAAAGAATGTACAAAATACATCATCTTTTATGCAAGGAATAAAAGGGAAATGAGTAGGTGTGTGTATGGACATTTTTGTAAAGAAACATAAGAAGGATAAAATCAGAATCCATTGAAAATTGTTACCTGGGAGTGTATACGTGGGAGAGAAAGCAGTGAGACCTCTCTCTCTCTCTCTCTCTCTCTGTCTCTCTCTCTCTCTCTCTCTGTCTCTCTCTCTCTCTCTCTCGATCAACAGGGTCTCACTCTGTTGCCTAGGCTGGAATGTAGTGGTACAATCATGGCTCACTGCAGCCTCAACTTCCTAGGCTCAATGATCCTCCTGCCTCAGCCTCCTAAGCAGCTGGGAATACAGGTGCACGGTGTACATCACCACGACTGGTAATTTGTAGAGACGAGGTCCCACTATGTTGCCCAGGCTGGTCTCAAACTCTTGGGCTCAAGTGATCCTCCTGGCTCAGCCCCTCAAGGTGCTGGGATGATAGGCTGAGCCACCACACCTGGCTAAGACCTTTCAAGGTATGTCATTTCCATAGTTTTGACTTTTGAAGCATGTAAATGCTTTACATTTTTAAAAGTAATATTAAATAAAATTAAATGTAAACATATACACAAAAACTAAATACAGAGAGAAACAAATTAATCTATTTATACATTAAATGGATGACATGACCACTCAAAAAGAAAATAATTCAGTTAAGTTCTGAACACAGAATTCTGACTATATACTCTTAGTGGATATATTGTACTTAAAAAATCATGGCAAAGAAATCTTGTACCTAGCATGTTTGTAGTTGATAGAGGTATTGGTATCGTAATTCTGACACTATTTTTGTATGCAATCAGAGTAAATAGCAAATATATTTCTGGAACCAAGGTTCTCCCTGGAGACTGGAATACAGAATGCTGACAGTTAAGGGATAAACTTGTAGCACTGAACTGGAATTAGAAGTAGCAGTGTGAACTCACAATTTTTTAAAAACTATATATTTGCTACCTCTTTTGGCTTAAAGAGACTAGAAGCAATGACACCCCAGGAGCCACAAGCACCCATAAGGCCCAGATTTTGCTATCTAATTATCATTCTCTTTTGAACATAAAATAATTCATCAGTCCAGGGGAATGTGTTATTCTATTTTAGGGGATTTTTTTTTTTTAAAAGGACACAGGAGAAGAAAAGCACTTATTTACAGAAGAAAATGCCAGCTAATAAGTGGGGAAGCCATGATAAAGATACAGAAATCACTATTTTGCAACCTCCAGCATAATATTTAGAGATGATATTTAGCATAATTTAGAGAATGATAATCAGCAGATGATAAAATCATGGGGAGCGCATCATGGGTGAACAGGACGTTCACACAGTCCCAGAGTCTGCCCCTCTAGAGACCATGTATTAAAAAAGGAAAGAAGGGCTGAGCATGGTAGCTCACACCTGTAGTCCCAACACTTTGGGAGGCCAACATGAGAGAATTGCTTCAGGCCAGTTCAAAACAAGCCTGGGCAACAAAGCAAGGACCCTGTCTCTAACACACAAAAATTAAATTTAAAAATTTAATAAAAAAACAATTAGCCGGCCAGGCACAGTGGCTCACACCTGTAATCCCAGCACTTTGGGAGGCTGAGGTGGGTGGATCATGAGGTCAGGAGATCAAGACCATCCTGGCCAACATGGTGAAACTCCATCTCTACTAAAAAACAAAAATTACCTGGGCATGGTGGTATGTGCCTGTAACCCCAGCTACTCAGGAGGCTAAGGCAGGAGAATCACTTGAACTAGGGAGTCGGAGGTTGCAGTGAGCTGAGATGGCACCACTGCACTCCAGCCTGGGTGACAGAGCAAGACTCCATTTCAAAAAAAGAAAAAAAAAACAGCCAAGTGTGGTGGTACACATCTGTAGTCCTAGCTACTCTAGAGGCCAAGGTGTGAGGATCACTGGAGCCCAGGAGTTTGAGGGTGCAGTGAGCTATGTTCACCCCACTACACCCCAGCCTGGGCAACTGAGTGAGACCCTGACTCTACCAAAATAGAACAAATAAAAAAGTGGTTTTTTTTAACAGGAAAGAAGCACCTTTACAATGGAGAAACCCATAGGCCACTGCCTTAACCCAGTGATCAAATTGTTAGCAGCACCAATGACAGGCAGCCTGGCATTGTGCGCTCCTCCTGATACGATGCCCCCAGGAGGACAAGCAGGCAGCGCAGTCACACTCTCAGCAGAAACATGTGACCCAGATCTCATCGTGAGGAGACAGACAGATCCCGATGGGAGGATATTCTACAAGACAAGAGGCCCAGACCCTTCCAAAACGTCATAAAAGACAGAACAGAACGGAGAGAGGGAAAGGGAAGGCGGTTCCAGATGAAAGAAGCCTAAAAGAAGAGACAAACGTTCATGTGTGATTCACTCCTAGATCCAAACAAAAGGCGTCGTGGGGACAACCAGGGACATCTGCTCATTCAGCCAGACCCCCAGGGCTGTTGTGAGAACCAGCTGTGATCATGCAGGAGCGCCTGACCCAGGCCCTGTACCTGGGGCTGCTCCGTAAACAGGTCAGAGAAAGGCCCCGCGGCCGGGCTCAAGAGCTATGCTTGGGGCCAGGCTGCCCGGCTGTTCACCAGGAGACTGTGGGCCCCAACGCCCCCACCTGTTGAAGGCGATGGCAGTACTGCCCCCTAGGACCATTGTGACAATGAGACATGACAGTGCCAGGCACCGTGAGAACCCACTACAAGTCCAAGAATTCCTCTCATGCATCATCTGCGAACTCTGCTCTTCCGTTCTTCGCCTGGCAACTCTTCGCTCGTTCTTCCATATGAGCTGCAAGGCCGCCCCACCCCCAGGCCAGGCCGGCGTCCTCTACTCAGAACCTGCGGCATCTCCGAGGGCCCTCATCACAAGCAATCTGAACAGTAACTGTAACTATTCAAAAATATTTGTCTTTTCAGACAGACTGTAAGTTCTGAGGACAGGGACCACGTCTGTTTCAAAGATCACTGTATCCCTGGCACCCAGCCCTCGGGACTCATCCAACATCTGATGAATAAACAACCGGTTTGTCTGCACATCAAACCATGCATCAGTCAGTCCCGGGAAGATCACTAAACTGCCCTCACCCAGCAAATGCAGACACTAGAGCCCGCCCCTGGTGAGGGAACATGAGCTATCATGTATTTGGTGACACATTCACTCACAGAATATTGCTGCAGACCCGCCTCCCTGCTGCTGCCTCCCATCCTGAACCGAAGGAGTTCAAGTCAAAAGAGGGTGGCAGGGACACAAAGTGGGCCTGAGACCCAACAGGATGGGAGCCGCAGGCAGTTTTGGAAGCTGTCCCCAACCTGCTGCTGCCCCATGGCTGGGTGCTCTGTAGAAACGGCAAGGGGAGAGAGGACCCTGAAGCCACAGCCCAGGGCCTGGGCACCACCTGGGAGATGCACACTGCAGCTTTGAGTGTCTTCCTAGGACCTGCGGCCGATGTCACTATGCAGAGAATCCTGGCCCAGCCCAGGGCCGCCGCTGCAGGGAGATGGGGGTGGGACAGAGCTGTCCCTGCTGTGAACTCACCCAAGAGCTTCTGCAGCACCTGGCCATCGTACAGGTCTTCCTCCAGCTGCTTCACAATGATCCTCTCCTCCACCAGCACGTCATTAATCCAGTCGAGGAGGACCTGCGGGAGATGCAGGCATTATGGCCTCAGTCCACCAGTGCCATGGCGATGAGGCAGTGACCAGGGAAAGTGCAGAAACAGAGACTGCACAGCTCTGCGGCCACCACCAGGACCAGAGCAAGTACAGGGACAGAGGCTGCACAGCTCTGGGGCCAGGCTGCACAGCTCTGCAGCCACCACAAGGACAGGGCAAGCACAGAGACAGGGGCTGCACAGCACTGCAGCCGCCAGAACCAGAGCAAGCGGAGGGACAGAGGCTGTACAGCTCTGTGGCCACCAGGACCAGAGCAAGCACAGAGACAGAGGCTGCACAGCTCTGCGGCCACCACCAGGTCCAGAGCAAGCACAGAGATAGGGGCTGCACAGCACTGCAGCCGCCAGAACCAGAGCAAGCGGAGGGACAGAGGCTGTACAGCTCTGTGGCCACCAGGACCAGAGCAAGCACAGAGACAGAGGCTGCACAGCTCTGCAGCCACCACCAGGACCAGAGCAAGCACAGAGACAGAGGCTGCACAGCACTGCAGCCGCCAGAACCAGAGCAAGCGGAGGGACAGAGGCTGAACAGCTCTGTGGCCACCAGGACCAGAGCAAGCACAGGGACAGAGGCTGCACAACTCTGCAGCCACTAGGACCAGAGCATCTCGTGTTCACCTTGGTATGGGGGCAAATGATTAAGCATTGGTAATACTGCCCTCTCATCACCCCAAGACAGTCAAGGTGACCTACAAGATATCCATGCCTCCCTGGTCACCCTAAGTCTCAACCCACCCTAACCCAGGACAGCAAAGGGAAGTTATGCATCATTACTGACAGGCTTGGTGTGACCACTGTCAGCTGCATTTTGTATGCACCCTTATTGAGATAGAATTCTCACTCCACACAATTCATCCTTTGAAAGTGTGTGATTCGATCTACTTCCCCTCTCCACGGATTTGGCTTTCTGGACATTTCATATTAATAGGAGCCGATGATGTCTGCCCTTTCGTGTGTGGCTTCTTTCACTGAGCATGTTTTCAAGGTTCATCCATGTTATAGCATGTTTCTGTCCTTCTTTCGTGCCTACGCTGAATCATATTCCATCTCATGGGGGACCACATTTTGTTTCTCCATCCCTTGGTTGATGGTTATTTCGGTTATCACCCCTTTTTAGGTACTGTGAGTGGTACTGACATGAACATTCAGGTACAAGTCTCTCTGTGGATGTGAGTTTCATTTTTCCAGGCCAGCCTTCCTCTTAAGCCTTTTCACAAGAGATTTTCCATTCAGTTCACTGGGTGATACACTTCAGAAGGAGATTGCTTCCATTATGAAAGTACCTACCAAAAGACAGGACTCCCGCCAAACACAATTCCACCTGGCCAATCCTGCTTCTGACACGTCTATTCCACAAAATAAAATGGACTCAATCAATGGCACAGAGTGTGTGATTTTCCTGTGCAAGGAAAACTAATACAATGATCTCATTGGTCCCAGTAACCTCTCAGAAATGGGAGTTTATGGCCCCTCTCAGAGATGAACAAAAGGGCACAAGTCCAGAATATACCGTCCCCTGTCACTCTGAAACAGCTGCAACCTGCGACATTGGCCACAAGGCAAATTTCTGTGAAGCACATTCTATTTTCCCAGTAACATAAAAATATCGAACCTGACACACAAGCCCACAAGGAACAGAGGTAAAAATAAATTAAAGGGCGGTTTGCAGGGAGAGGTGCATGGCCCTGTGGCATTCTGGTCTTGTCAAGGCCACCTCTGAAGGTCAGGGCACAGCACCAACTACCCTGCTTCCACCCCGGGCTCTCTCTGCAAGGTGGCTGGCAGGGGGAGGGAGAGCACTGGCCTGGGAGTCCCAGGGCTGCACCTGAACCCCCTCAGTTCCCAAAGAGCTGCCTCCCCCACCCCCCATGGCCCACAGACCCCCACACTCACTGGCTTCCTGCTCTCCTCCTTCACCCTCTACAGCCTCCTTTGGGGGATCCTCCCTGACTCCCCTGACCCTTACATGATGCATGCCTGAGGGCCCTGGACAGCTCCCCTTCTCCCTCCCCACTCTCTTCAGAGGCCGGTTTCTGCCCTCCTGCAACTTCCAGCGCCGTCCCTAACCCAGGACCCCCTAAGCACAGGGCCCGCCTCTCCATGCCCCTGCCACGGGGCGGGGCGGGGAGGGGGGTTCCGTGAGCATCTCTAACAGGACTCACCACACCCCAGGCGTGCTCCTTTCCAGGGAAGGCAGGAAGGAAGGGAGGCAGGAAGGCCACCATCCTCCTGTCTCAGATCCTGGACTTTGCCTTCTCACCCTACTTCTGTCCTCTTCTTAACCGGTTCCACTCCTCCCCATCTCCCTCTTGCCCCTGGGCCACGGCCACAGCCACCCGAACACCCTGCCTCCTCGCTGGGGTTCTTCAAATAGCCCAAGCTCATCTACGCCATGGGGCCTCTGCACACGCCACTTCCCCTAACCCAGATACCACCCCTCCCTCACTGCCTGAGCAGCACTCCCTCCTCCAGAGCTCAGACCACCCCAGCCCGCCAGGCAGCATCCCCCATCACAGCTCTCAGTCCCCCAGCACCCTGTCTCATCCTGTCCCATTAGCAATGGGAGCAAATCTTTGAAAGGCTCTCCCCTGTTAGACTCCAAGGTCTATGAGGCCAGAAGCTATGACCGGCTTGTCTGTGGCTCTGTCCGCAGCACCAGCACTTGCTGCCTGGCGCCAGAGCTCTGTAAGGATGTGGTGAATGGGTGGACTAACTTACTAGGCACCACTGCGGACCAGGCTCTGGTGACAAACAGGACAGACGAGGCCTCTGCCTTGAGGGCCTTACATTCTACTAGACTCCAAGAGACACACGGACGCCCACAGTTTCAGGTTGTGATGGTTGATAGAAAGGAAAATAAAGCTGGATCCAGTGGAGAAACCGGGTGAGCACGCCTGCACAGGTGATGACGACTGACGCCAATAGCGAAGGTGTGCAGATGGGTGTGCCCCGATATGCGATGAAAATGGCACTTGACCTCACAGACTTCCTCCCCAAAGTGACAACCCGATTGAATCATGAAGAAAGCATCAGACAAACCCCAACAGAGGGACAGTCTACAAACTCTCTGAGCAGTACTCCTCAAAACTGTCAAGGTCAACAGAAACAAGGAAAGTCTGAGAAACTGTCAGAGCCCAGAGAAGCCTCAGGACTGAATGCAATGTGGTGTCCTGGGAGGAACCCTGAGACGGCCAAAGGAGAGCAGGTGACACTGAGGATATCTGAATAAAGCACCTCCGTAGTTAGTAATGGGATGTATCCGTGTTGGTGCAGGGCCTTACTTAGTAACAATGTATCTGTGTTGGTGCAGGGCCTTAGTTAGTAACGATGTGTTCGTGTTGGTGCAGGGCTTTAGTAACAATGTACAATGTATCCGTTCTGGTGTAGGGCCTTAATTAGTAACAATGTATCTGTGTTGGTGCAGGGCCTTAGCTAGTAACAATGTATCTGTGTTGGTGCAGGGCCTTAGTAACAATGTATCTGTGTTGGTGCAGGGCCTTACTTAGTAACAATGTATCTGTGTTGGTGCAGGGCCTTAGTTAGTAACAATGTATCTGTGTTGGTGCAGGGCCTTAGCTAGTAACAATGTATCTGTGTTGGTGCAGGGCCTTAGTAACAATGTATCTGTGTTGGTGCAGGGCCTTACTTAGTAACAATGTATCTGTGTTGGTGCAGGGCCTTAGTAACAATGTATGTGTGTTGGTACAGGGCCTTGGTAACAATGTATCTGTGTTGGTGCAGGGCCTTAGTTAGTAACGATGTATCTGTGTTGGTGCAGGGCCTTAGTAACAATGTATGTGTGTTGGTACAGGGCCTTGGTAACAATGTATCTGTGTTGGTGCAGGGCCTTAGTTAGTAACAATGTATCTGTGTTGGTGCAGGGCCTTACTTAGTAACAATGTATCTGTGTTGGTGTAGGGCCTTACTTAGTAACAATGTATCTGTGTTGGTACAGGGCCTTACTTAGTAACAATGTATCTGTGTTGGTGCAGGGCCTTACTTAGTAACAATGTATCTGTGTTGGTGCAGGGCCTTACTTAGTAACAATGTGTCTGTGTTGGTGCAGGGCCTTAGTAACAATGTATCTGTGTTGGTGCAGGGCCTTACTTAGTAACAGTGTATCTGTGTTGGTGCAGGGCCTTACTTAGTAACAATGTATCTGTGTTGGTGCAGGGCCTTATTAGTAACAATGTATCTGTGTTGGTGCAGGGCCTTACTTAGTAACAATGTATCTGTGTTGGTGCAGGGCCTTACTTAGTAACAATGTATCTGTGTTGGTGCAGGGCCTTACTTAGTAACAATGTATCTGTGTTGGTGCAGGGCCTTACTTAGTAACAATGTATCTGTGTTGGTGCAGGGCCTTACTTAGTAACAATGTATCTGTGTTGGTGCAGGGCCTTACTTAGTAACAATGTATCTGTGTTGGTGCAGGGCCTTAGTAACAATGTATCTGTGTTGGTGCAGGGCCTTACTTAGTAACAATGTATCTGTGTTGGTGCAGGGCCTTACTTAGTAACAATGTATCTGTGTTGGTGCAGGGCCTTACTTAGTAACAATGTATCTGTGTTGGTGCAGGGCCTTACTTAGTAACAATGTATCTGTGTTGGTGCAGGGCCTTACTTAGTAACAATGTATCTGTGTTGGTGCAGGGCCTTACTTAGTAACAATGTATCTGTGTTGGTGCAGGGCCTTACTTAGTAACAATGTATCTGTGTTGGTGCAGGGCCTTACTTAGTAACAATGTACCTGTGTTGGTGCAGGGCCTTACTTAGTAACAATGTACCTGTGTTGGTGCAGGGCCTTACTTAGTAACAATGTACCTGTGTTGGTGCAGGGCCTTACTTAGTAACAATGTATCTGTGTTGGTGCAGGGCCTTACTTAGTAACAATGTATCTGTGTTGGTGCAGGGCCTTACTTAGTAACAATGTATCTGTGTTGGTGCAGGGCCTTACTTAGTAACAATGTATCTGTGTTGGTGCAGGGCCTTACTTAGTAACAATGTATCTGTGTTGGTGCAGGGCCTTAGTTAATAACAATGTATCTGTGTTGGTGCAGGGCCTTACTTAGTAACAATGTATCTGTGTTGGTGCAGGGCTTTAGTTACAATGTACAATGTATCCGTTCTGGTGTAGGGCCTTAGTTAGTAACAATCTATCTGTGTTGGTACAGGGCCTTAGTAACAATGTATCCGTGTTGGTGCAGGAATTGTAACAAGCTCGCTGGCAGGAGGATCGCTTGAGCCTGGGAGGTCAAGGATGCAGTGAGCTGTGATTGCACCACTGCACTCCACCCTGGGCGACAGAGTGAGACCCTGTTTTGGGAGCCTCAGGCGGCATCTGAGCAGAGACAGAAAAGGGTGAGGACGAGCTGCGTGGACACCTGAGGAAAGAGCGCTGGAGGCAGAGGGGACAGCCAGGAGGAACCCTGCCAGTGAGCTGAGCACAGGGGACTGATAGTGACAGGAGTGGGGGGAGGGGGACAGGGCCAACCCTGGACTCTCCCCCAGGCTGAGTGGGGAGGAGGCCGTGAAACCGCTGGGGTCAGGGTATTCCCCCCAGACCAAGAGACCTGGAGTGCCACCCAGGGTGGCTCTTGAAGACTGACCCAGCCACGGACCCCAAGCCAACTCCCCCAGCCACAGAACCCGGACCGCTGCATCTATGCGCCACCCCCCGGGAACTTGCTCTGGCCACTTAGTGAGATTTTATGGGTTTGGTTTTTGTTTGTTTTTTTGTTTTCAAAGTGTGTCATTTAAATTCGAGAGACAACACCAAGTTTACAGACACACAGAGCAGCAATCCTAACTACCCTTTTTGGTCTTCAAAGCCCTCCTCTGCCTGCTTCCACTCTCTCGCCATGCTGATTTCCACCACGGGTTCCCCATGATCCTCCCAGCTCCCCGGCTGACCTCCTTCTGACCCGCAGCCTCCCAGGCTGCAGACCTCTTCCCTCCACCAAACACTCAGCCCTTGACAGCCAGGTAAGGCCAGTGACAGAGCCTCTTCCACCCCCTCAGAGCTCCCAGCAAAGCCCCAAGCCTGAGAGATGCCGCAAATACTAGATAAGTGACTACTCATAATATTTTGCATGTCTTTTATAATATTTGGCTCATGGCTTTAAAATGGGTTTGCCTGGGGCAGCGGCTCACACCTGCAATCCTAGCACTTTGGGAGGCTGATGCAGGATGAGTGTTTGAGCCCAGGAGTTTGAGACTACCCTGGGCAACAAAATGAGACCCCATCTCTACAAAAAAAATTAAAAATTAGCCAGGTGTGGCAGTGCACACCTGTAGTCCCAGCTACTCAGGGGTCTGAGGCAGGAGGATTGCTTGAGCCTGGGAGGAAGCTGCAGTGAGCTGTGATGGTGACACTGCACTCCAGCCTGGGCAACAGAGCAAGACCCTGTCTCAAAAAAAAAAAAAAAAGGTTTTGCAGGCAGAATTTTAAAACACCCCCTAAAATCCCAACCTGCTGGTGTACATGCCTGTATAAATACAGCATGGCATGAATATGTAGGGTCTGCATTAAGACCCAGCTCCACCAGAGTTTTAGCTGTGTGACCTCGAGTCACTCATTTAACCTCTCTAGACCTCAGAGTCTTCTTTCAGAAAGGAAAATAAGTCAGTCCCTAGCCCTGTGCACACTATATGACCTGGCAATTCCAGCTCTAATTTATCCCAAGGTACTAGTCCAAATGTGGCCCTAGATGCTTACTAGCTCTGGAATGATTCCAAATTTGTGTAGGAAAAATGAAAAACACAGAGAAGCCTGAAGGGACATACATGGAAAAAAAAAAAAATTAGCCCTGCCTTCTGTTGGATTTTTCTGTCTTCCAGGTTTTCAGCAGCATATATTACTTTGGCAGTTCAAAAAGATAATAAGTATCATTTTTATAAATTAATCACTATCCAGATGGCTTCCAAAGAACTTGACAAGCAGGTCTTAAATGCATATATAGGCCGGGCGCAATGGCTCACGCCTGTAATCCCAGCACTCTGGGAGGCCGAGGCTGGTGGATCACTTAAGGTCAGGAGATTGAGACCAGCCTGGCCAACATGGTGAAACCCTGTCTCTACTGAAAATACAAAAATTAGCTGGGCATGGTGGTGCATGCCTGTAATTCCAGCTACTCGAGAGGCTGAGGCAGGAGAATCGCTGGAACCTGGGAGGCAGAGGTTGCAGTGAGCCGAGATTGCACCACTGCACTCCAGCAACAGAGCAAGACTCCATCTAAAAAACAATAATAATATTAATAATTAAAATAAAATAAAATGCATATGTAAATTCAAGGGACTCCTGGATTGCCAAAACAATCTGAAAAAGATGAACAAAACTGGAGGACCCACACTGCACTGTTTCACACCTGACTACAAAGCTCCAGTTGTCGAAACTGTGGGACTGACATCAAGGCAGACACCGACCCACGGAACAGAAAGGGGCGTCCAAGATAAGTCTCAAGTCACAGTCAACTGATATTAACAAGGATACCAGGACAATTCAGTCGGGAGAAAATAGTCCTGTTTCCTGCCTTAGTCTTCTTCGGAGCATGCAGGCCACGTGATCTCATTTTCACTTATCAGGTCTGTCTCCCCAGCTGGCCTGGCAGCTTCTCCCAGGCGGGGCCTGTGTTTTGTTCAATGCCATATCTCCAGCGGCTAAAGCAGGCACAGACCCACAGAAGGGGTTCAAACTGCAGAACCGCCTATGAACTTTCTAGAAAGGTCTCCTGGGCCTGCAGACATTTGGTTCCAGAGGCTGCCTTGCTCAGAGCTCAGTCTTGTTAGGAAACACACAAGATACAACATTGCTGCTATAAAGAAAACTGAAAAAAGAAAAAAAAAGTCACATCTGGATTTCAAACCCAGTCCAAGACCAAACCCAAAAATAACAAACAGATTAAAATCAAATTCCACGCAGCAGGCCATGGCAGTCCTCTCTGGGAAGCAAAAGCTGTTCACGGCCCAGTTCCACTGCCACCCCGAGGAGGTACAACTTATTCCTGGATACCACAGCACATGCTGCCACTGTACTTCCCAGGCCATCCATCTTAATCTGCTATGCCACAAAAGACTTTTTAAAGATAGCACTAGTCATTATTTTTAGGGACGCACTCATTTGCCAGCCCTGAATCCTGTGGGCAGATGTCTAGGACATACATTAATTGTGCTCTTGCATACCACTCCATCACACACGTCTTATGAGCTTTGGCTTTAACCAGAATTTTTTTTTTAAATTACTTTTTCTTTAGATCCTTCTGAATTATAATCAGGATCTGCAGCCTGTCTCCCCCAGAGCTATGACAGTTATGTTTTAATCACTTCCAAAGAGAGTCGGACGAGGGCTGATTGCAACAGGCAGGAGGAGACACGGCCCGGTGGGGGCCAGGGGGCACGGGAGGGCACCTCTGTGCGGCTCCAACAGCACCAATTTCTGCCAGAGGATCGTTTTCATGCAGCTGATTTTCTTCGCAGAGACAAAGGGAGGAAGAAAACAGAACTTAAAGACAGGAAGGGTCTTGTCCAATCAACCGGGGAATGAGATGTGAAACCTGCTCTTGGGGGGAGACGCACCCCCAGATGACATGCAGTCAGCCTGCTTTCAACCAATCTGCTTAGGGAGTTTTCTGCGGTTTTTTTCTGACACCCAATGTGTCATTCCTGTCAGGCCTCTGAGCCCAGGCCAGGCCATCGCATCCCCTGTGACTTGCACGTATACATCCAGATGGCCTAAATTAACTGAAGATCCACAAAAGAAGTAAAAACAGCCTTAACTGATGACATTCCAGCATTGTGATTTGTTCCTGCCCCACCCTAACTGATCAATGTACTTTGTAATCTCCCCCACCCTTAAGAAGGTTCTTTGTAATTCTCCCCACCCTTGAGAATGTACTTTGTGAGATCCACCCCTGCCCACCAGAGAACAACCCCCTTTGACTGTAATTTTCCATTACCTTCCCAAATCCTATAAAATGGCCCCACCCCTATCTCCCTTCGCTGACTGTCTTTTCGGACTCAGCCGCATGCACCCAGGTGAAATAAACAGCCATGTTGCTCACACAAAGCCTGCTTGGTGGCCTCTTCACACGGACGCACATGAAAATTCCAACAGCAATTCTCTGATTATCTGATACCAATGGGGTGTCCTAGAGTTCAGTCTGATTCTAACACTAGCTACAGTTGACCCCACAGGCTGAGGGCTCAGTCCCACCAAACTGACTTCATTCCAGACACCAGCTGCAGATGGGGCTCCCAGGCTACTTGAGCCTCTTCCCACTGATTACAAATCAGGGCCCTCACCTCAGGTTCAGTGATTTGGCAGAACACACAGAGCTCAGAAAAGCATTTTACTGAGGATTACCAACTTACTATAAAGGTTAGAACTCGGGCACAGCAGGCCAGGCATGGTGGCTCATGCCTGTAATCCCAGTACTTTGGGAGGCTGAGGCAGGCAGATTGCCTGAGCTCAGGAGTTCGCAACCAGCCAGGGCAATATGGTCAAACCCCATGTCTACTAAAATACAAAAAATTAGCTGGGCGTAGTGGCGGGCGCCTGTAATCCCAGCTACTTGGGAGGCTGAGGCAGGAGAATCGCTTGAACCCGGGAGGCAGAGGTTGCAGTGAGCTGAGATTGCACCACTGCACTGTAACCTGGCCGACAGTGTGAGACTCCGTCTCAAAAAAAAAAAAAGAACTCAGGGACAGTGTAATTAATAAGAAACACTGCACAGGACAGAGTTTTCGGGGAGGGAGGCAGGGCTTCCATGCCCTCTCCCTGCGTGTCCCCCTCCAGCACCTCCATGTGTTTCCCAGCGCCAAAGCTCTCTGAACCCCACTGTTGATGGGTTTTGCGGAGGATTCATTATGTAAGTGTGACTGATTACATCATTGGCTATTGGTGATTTGATTCACTCTCCAGCCCCTCTCCACCCCACCCAGAGGCTGGGGGTGGGTAGGACTGATAGCCCCAACCCTCTAATCCTGTGTTGGTTACTCTGGGGCCAGCCCCCACCCTGAGTCACCTCATTAGCATAAACCCAGATCTCATTATGAATAACAAAAGACGCTCCTATCACTCAGGAAGGTTTTAGGCGCTACGTGCTAAGAATCTGCACCAGGACCTAGAGGCTAAGGCCAGGTCTAGGTTTCTCCTTACATGGCAACTGTATAGGTTTCCCTTGGCTATTCATTCTGGAAAGCATAAGAATAGCCACTCCCTCTTTTAAGAATCATTAAAAATTTAAAGTATCTCATCTATAAACCTCTAGTTGCCTGGGCAGCATTCAGTGTTCACCCATAAGTAATTCAGGTCACTGCTGGAGAAGGTTAGAGAAAATACACAGGAAGAAACACCAGCAAAGATGACTTTTGGATAAGTCTTCTAGGCTCCTGAACCCACCGGATGCATGCACCCACTTCCAAACTGGCATTGCCCATCTGTCCATTCAACTCCCTCCTGGGCTGCCCTGTTCATGCTCATGTTCCCAGCACTGCCCTGACACTGCTAACGGGTGATCAAGTGTATGATCTAACATTATTCTTACAAATGACACTTTGAGGTTGTCAGGTTGGTGCTATTATTCTCCCACTTTAATCTGAGTTGGGATTTAAATCCAGGAAGCTGACCCTAGAGCCGACCTTCACCCCTTAACAGTATAATACATGAGTATAATCAATGCTCAGAGACAAGTTTTGAATGACTGGCCTCATTCTCAGTGCCTAGCTTACCCAGAACTAAGGATTTTTTTTTTTTTTTTTTTAAACAGGAGCAGAGGGCAGCTCACAATATTTTATACAGCAACAGTCCTGAGGCAGCAGAGGTCAGAGGGGGTATCTACTAGGGGAGACAGGACAAGCAATCAAGACAAGAGGGAAAAAGTGCAGATGACAGAGAACAGAGAAAGAGAAAACTAGAGGACCAGGCAGGCATCCTTGGAAATGTCCCCCATTTCCAAGGGGGACATTCAAGACTGCAATGTGGCTACAAGCAATGGCCACACCACCATATCCAGCGGGTCAGGATGTCAGCCAGATCTGTCTGTCCCCTGATCTGCTCAGGCCTGCATACGGTCTGTGCTTTGCACTAAAATCATCTGCTTCTGGACCAAATGCCTCCGAGGAACCACTGGGAGGTGGCTTCTACTAAGGCCTACTTACATGTAATCCACTAGCATTAGATCATCACAGTCCACAGTACACAAAGGATGTTCTGGAAAGCAAAGAGAATTACGCAGGTAATGTGGATGGAGGTGTTTTGTCTGCACCATCCGGACTGTCCATCTCCTCCCAAGGGAGCACCTGGGACCACCTACATCAGCATCCAATCCACAGGTTTACCCCAACCCTCACCCCCTCTTCCCAGAGCCTCCTCCCTGCCATCTCACAGGTTTGGGGTAGAGAAAAAAAACAAAAAAAACAAAAAAACACATCTGGCTGGGCATGCAATGGCTCACGCCTGTAAGCCCAGCTCTTTGGGAGGCCAAGACAGGCAGATCACTTGAGATCAGGAGTTTGAGACCAGCCTGGCCAACATGGTGAAGCCCCCTCTCTACTAAAAATACAAAAAATTAGCCGGGCATCATGGTGCATACCTATAATCCCATTTACTTGGGAGGCTGAGGCAGGAGACTCACTTGAGCCTGGGAGGCAGAGGTTGCAGTAAGCTGAGATCATGCCATTGCACTCCAGCCTGGGTGATAGAGTGATAGAGTAAGACCCTATCTCAAAACAACAACACAAAACAACAACAACAAAAAGCAACCACATCTGTCTTGTCTCTAAGCCGCATGCCATCTTGGGAGACGCTGGTGTGAACCTCATGTTGGTGCTGCTGACACAGACCCCCATCGGTTCTCTTACTATCTATCAAGGATGAATTAGCTCTGCATGTGCAGCACGACTCCAGCCCTGGGGATTTAGCTGGGAAGAGAATGGTCATGGTCCCCCACAGCATAAGATTACATTCTAGAGGAGGAGAAAGACCAAAAACAAACTAGTAAATAGGAAATGACTCCAGGCAGCAGCAAGCCCAGCAAAGAAAAAGTAACTGGGGTTAGGAGGAGAGTGATGGAGTGACAGGGGCAGGAAATACGTCTCCAAGGAGGAAGCATTGAGAGAAAACTGAAAGAAGTGTTGACGACAGCTCCAGGCATGGGCCTTTGAAAGTCCGAAGACCAGGTACGTGATAATGAACCTAACCTTGCCCACAGAGAGGTTGGGCCTGTGACCTCAGCCCCTGGGAGGTGATCTCCTAAGCTCCGAAATGCCCTGCCAGATAAAGTACCTCTGCTTACCTGGGGCCCTCGGGCCAGCCAGGGAGTAACTATGTGATTCAGGGAGGGGGCTTTGGGTTGCACTCTATCAGCCAGCTGCTGGAGGGGCTGGAGACAGATGAGCCATGTGGACAGTCAGCCACACCCATGCAAATGAGCTCCAGCAGAAACTCTGGACACGGAGGCTCAGACGACTTCCCCAGCTGGCAATACTGCATGCACATTGTCCCACATCACCGGGAAAGTAACGCTGCCTATGACCCCATGGTGAAAGGACAATGGAGGCGCTGTGTGGGTGCGTTCAACTCTGCCCTGGGCAACTCTTCCCTCGGCTGATTTTCATGTGTATCCCTTCACCATCAGAAACTGTAACTGTGAGGGTGACAGCTTTAAGTGGGTTCTGGGAGTCCCTCTAGCAAATGATCAAACCTCAGGGCAGTGTTGGAGATCCTGAACTTGCCATTGGTGTCAGAAGTGAGGGTGGGCTTGTGGGATGTCCCCTTTCACCTGATGCCCAGTGGGCACTGGCTAAGTGTGTCCTCGGAACAGCAAGGTGGTCAGGGTGGCTGGGGCAGTGAAGGAGGAGGGGAGGCAGGGAATGACACCTGCTCACCCCTACCCACACACGCATACTGCTCTGGCCTTGTGTAGTGAGGACCTGACTCATTCCCAAACCAGAAGAAAGGAGGTGCTGAAAATCCATGAACACAAGCAAATCCAGACAGGGAAAATGCCTGGACGCACAGAGAGCCCCCTGCATGCCTGACAAACAAGAATCAACCAAGGGCAGCCCAAGCTCAGCATAGCCAACTCACCTGCTGCCACCCACACGCTGCTCTGTTTAAAAGGCTATAGTCAGTGAGAACTAATATTTAACGTATTCGCCTCTGTGCCACCACTACAGTAACTAACACGCCACTGACAGCCAAACCGAAGCTGCTCTCCGGGTTGCTGTGTCTATGCTTATTTTGGAAAATGATTGATCAAGAGTGGAAAACGTCTGCCAGCCTGCTTTGAAACGCAACCTGCAGTCTGAGAGCAGGTGGAGCCTTCCAGAATTTGCCTGTCTCCAGAAACACGTGCTCCAGGCTGGT
The DNA here is from genome assembly GCF_028858775.2 of Pan troglodytes. Taxonomy (NCBI): domain Eukaryota; kingdom Metazoa; phylum Chordata; class Mammalia; order Primates; family Hominidae; genus Pan; species Pan troglodytes. The sequence continues at coordinate 46,102,732 of NC_086016.1, read as the reverse complement.
GGGACAGTTGCAGTAACAGGCATCTCAGTGTCTGGCAACTGGCCCTTCCAGGAAATGGCCAAGGATGCTGCCGCTGCAGGTACCAAAACCCACCCTTCCTGGCCCCAGTGGCCAGGGCACGCCAGCTGCAGCTGGAGGCAGCAGCCTGGAGAACGGGATGGTGTTAGTTGCTTGTGGCTGCTGTAACAAATTAACACAAATCCAGGGGCTTCCAATGGCTCAGTGGATTCTCTTGCAGTCCTAGAGGTCAAAGTCCAAAATCTGTTCCACTGGGCTAAAATCCAGGTGTCAGCAGGGCTGGTTCCTTCTGGAGGCTCCAGGGTTCCTTCTGGGTTCTCTAGTGGAGAATCCATTTCTTTGTCTTTTCCACTTCTAGAGGCAGAGGCCGCCTGCATCCATTAGTGCATGGCCCCTTCTTCCATCTTCAGAGCCAGAAGCTACCACCTTGCCTCCAGGGTCAAGCTGCCATGTTCATGGGCAGTCAAAGCTCCCCATGTCCCTCTTATACAGACACTAGCGAACACACTGGGCCCACCTGGATCATCCAGGATGACCTCCTCATTGCAAGGTCACTAACTACACCCACCATGTCCCTTTGCCATGTAAGATGATAGTCAATGGCTCCAGGCATTATCACATGGTCATCTTTGGGGACCATGATTCTGGCCCAGGTTCCCTGCAAAACAGAGCCAGGACAAAGTTCACTGCTGATGCCTTTTCTTTGGCAGGGGTTTGGGGTTGAGGGGAGGGCACCCTAGACTAGCAACAGGGAGGGGAAGGGAGGTGAGGCAGGTGCATGAGCTGGCTATGGCTTCAGAAGAAAACCCAGCTGATGCTCAGCCATGCGGCCCATCTCCATGAGCCATGGTCTCAGAAGCCCACATCAGGGAAGTCGGGGAGAGGCATTTATTCCTCAGCTCCTTCCTGTCCTTAGTTGTATTTTGCCCCATAGTTGTACTTTGCCCCAAAGGATGCTAATTAGCTTTCCCAGTCAGTCCACCCCATGCCCCTCAATGTGGCCTTCTTCTCAATCTGAAACCTGGAAGACATGAAGCAGCCGGAGCCTCCATGGGTTCCTCCAGTTTGGCCCTGGCTGCCACAGACACTGCGGCCCCTCCACGGTGGGCTGGCAGACACGCAGCAGCCCAGCCCTCGCCCCACCAAGGCCAAAACAGCCTGGGGGTCTTCGGCAGCAAAGCAGCAAAGGCAGGGGTGGGTGGCACTGCAGACATCCAGGAGGAACATAAATCAAATCCTGCATAGCAGGGAAGTCACTTACCCATCCCCGAATCCCAGGGCCCAGCACAGGACCCCGCACTCAACTTGGCTCAGTGAACACAGCACCAAATGGACAGAGCCATTCAAGCCCAGACACATCACTAACCCCAGCACCTGGGGGTGGGGAGTTACTTAAACCTGTCTTTTTTTTTTTTTTTTTTTTTTCAGACAGGGTCTTGCTCTGTCACCCAGGCTAGAGTGCAGTGGCTATTCACAGGCATAATCTTAGCTCATTGCACCCTTGACCTCCGGGGCTCAAGCAATCCTCCCACCTCAGCCTCCTGAATAGCTAGGATTACAGGTGCCTCCCACCACACCCAGTTAATTTTTTTTTTTTTTTGGTAGAGACAGGGTTTCACCATGTTGCCCAGGCTGGTCTTGAACACCTGGGCTCAAGTGATCCCCCCCCACCTTGGCCTCCCAGGGTGCCCAACCCCTTCACCTCTCTCTGAGTCTCCACATGGAAGCAAGAATGACACAGCTCCCCAGGGTGTTGTTTCAAGGAGATAATCCTGTGAATGGAGTTTGTGAACTCTCAAGCATTGCTCAAAAATCAAAGAAAAAAATCTTTAGGAAGGTGCGTGGGATGGTTCATCTTCTGTGTCAACTTGCCTGGGCTCTGGGGTGCCCAGATAGCCAAAGAAACATTGTTTCTGGGTGTGTCTGGAACTGTGTTCAGAGGAGATGAGCATTTGAATTGGTGGATGGAGTAAAGCAGACAGCCCTCCCCAAAGCGGGTGGGCCTCATCTGATCCCATAGAACAAAAAGGTGGAGGAAGTTGGGATTCACCTCTCTCTGCCGGGGACTGCTAGTGCCAGCACCTGGATCTTCTCCCACCCTGTTCCTGGTACTCAGGGCTGCAGACGCAGGCTGGCATCTCTACCACTGGCCCTCCAGCTTTCTAGCTTGCAGACGGCAGGTCGTGGGACTTCTCAGCCTCCGTAGTCAAGTGAGCCAATATCATAATAAACCTCTCTCTAGATATTGACACAATTGGGTCTGTTTCTTTGTAGAAGCCTGACAATTCTCATGCATCCCTTGCTTAAATATCCCCCAAGAACAACATTTTCGTGGCTAAAAGACAGTGACTTTCCTCATCAACATTCTTCTGTTTGAAATAACAAAGTGGGTATTCAGAGGGAAAAAATAAAACAAATTAAATAATTTAAGTTATTAATAATCAACATCTTTGGGTGGACCCTAAAACTGACATTTGGAATTTCTTTTTTTTTTTTTTTCTGTGAGATGGAGTTTTACTGTTGGTGCCCAGGCTGGAGTGCAGTGGTGAGATCTCGGCTCACCGCAACATCTGCCTCTCAGGTTCAAGCAATTCTGCCTCAGCCTCCCGAGTAGGTGGGATTATAGGCACCCACCACCATGCCCGGCAAATTTTTTGAATTTTTAGTAGAGACAGGGTTTCACCATGTTGACCAGGCTGGTCTCGAACTCCTCACCTCAGGTGATCCACCTGCCTTGGCCTCCCAAAGTACTGGGATTACAGGCATGAGCCACCGCGCCCAGCCTCAATGTAGATTTTAAAAGAATATAACTTGCAAGCCGTCTTACTTATTCTGAATGAGCCCTCATGAAAACACAGTTGTACAGCCCAGCATCGGGTCCACTGTGGTGGTGAAGGTGGAGAAGCTTTTTAAAAAGCACTTTTAATAGAAAAATGTCTGTTTCTGGCAGACACTGTCACCATCGGTATTTTCAAGAATCCCGGGGTGCCCAAGCTCGCTGTGGGCTATGGAAGCCAAGTGTCTGCCACGGCCGTCTGCCCAAGAGCCCACCCTGGGTTCACCAAGGTCAGGCAGAGCCCACAGCCTCTCCTCTTCAAGGGATTCTCTCTCAAGCCCTACCGTGGTTTCGATCAGAGCAACCAAAACTGCAATCTGTCCTTGGACCCACACAAGCACTGCCTCACGGTGAGCAGGAGCCACGCTGGAGAACGACAGCCGCTGCCCAAGAAGGCCAGCACCATGGGCCCCTTCCCTCACTGTTCCCTGACTTCTGGGAGCGGGGCAGCCAGGTTCCTCGCCCAGCTGGGATTCACGCCTCCAGACGTGGTGGAAACTGACTGTCCAGTCAGCGCAGGCATCGGCATCAGATGGCTCCTGGCCAGGAGTGGCCAGGGTGACCCTTCCTGCTTTTCAGGGTTAAATCTGAATCTAGACCCCACCAGGCTCCAGACGGAGTTCCAACTCCATCTGTAAGGTACTACACTAGCTCACGCCAGCACTCATTCCTAATCCTAAAATCCCCTCCTGCCGAGCTCTGTCCAGCAAAGAGTTCACAAGACTGGTCGTTAAAGCCCCAGCCGAGCAGGGCACATGGGAGGCGCTTGGCACTTCGGGCTGGATCCTCCCTGCCATCCTCCTCTGCCAACATGTCTGCCCACCTTCTCATGCAGCACCAACATCCCTTTCAGGAGCCCCGGGTTTAGCTCCCTTTGTCCATGAGAGCCCTGAACCCCAAAGCCAAGTCCTTGCCCTAAGAGGAAGATTCCAACCAAGACGGAGCTCCTTACCTTGACCAGTTCCTTGAACTTGGGGTCTTCCTTGGAAGTGGGGTCAATCATCGTGCGCTCCTCGTTCTCCTCTGCCAGGGACAAAAGGAAGTCACGGTCAGCGATTGTGGGGGTGGCAGGGACACGGGGAACCAGGGGGAGGCCAACTCATCTCTGACAAATGGAGAAGCAGAGAACCCAGCACTAGGGGAGGGTGACTGCAAGGAACCGCCTTCTGGAAGGTGGATGGGGCATCCTCCCGCCTTCCCCTCTTCTGGAAAGGGGTGAAGTCAAACTCATCATTCTGCCCGGCCTCGCTCCTCCCAGACTCCGCCAGCAGCTGGTCCAAACCATTTCCATTTTTCAGGAGAAATAAGGAGAGAGCAGCATTCACAGGGCATGAGATGCCTCCCCTGGCCGGAATCTGGTATGTGGGAAAGCTTCAGGCACCAGGTAGTTCCCTGTGGCCACTATTTATAAATACATTTGAAGAGTTTGGATGGTTATAATGAAATGGAAAATGTTTGGTACATTCCGTGGAAAAGAATCAATATGCAATGTTGTATGTAAAATAACATGCAGAAAAAATATTGAGAAATAAATAGCAAAAAAAAAGGTGGGGGGGGGATGATGTGTAACAGCCAAATGTGTTCAGCCTCATCCTCTTTCTATTTCTCTACCTGTTTGCTATCCCTCCACGTTTCAGCCTGGATCCCACAGACACCAGGCAGCCAGCCGAGCCCGTCATGGAGGACAGTGCCGTGGAGACAGTGGGGAGGCGGGACTGCGGAGGGGGCACCCACAAAGGCTAGGCATGCTCCACAGCAGAAATGCCCAGCACCACACAGAAGCCAGCAGGCGCCGAGCACCTCTGAACACACACAGGGAAGGGCAAGGGGGTCTCAGGCTGCCACACTGTCCAGCTCCGGGACCTGCACAGAGCATGGGTCGGGTGGGGCCCAGGTTCCACTCACCGGGAGGCTCTATACCACACCTCTCTCTTAAAGAGGAAAAAAGGCACAAGAGGGGCTCCAGGCAGAAGCCAGTTACCCCCAGGACATACAAGTGGAGACGGCCAGGACACAGTAGAGACCAGGGTTCCAGAGCCCAGACAGGCTCCCATGGGGCTGGGGACACTGACCATGTCGGTCAGAATGAAAACAGCTTTGAAGCTGAGCGTAAGTGGCTCATGCCTACAATCCCAGCACTTTGGGAGGCTGAGGCGGGAGGATTGCTTGAGCCCAGGAGTTCCAGACCAACCTGGGCTACATAGTGAAATCCCTGTCTCTATTTTTAAAAATAAATAAAATAATAAAATAAAATAAAATACAAAAGAAAGAAAGAAAATGGCTTTGAGTGAAACTTTGCTGCTGACACGGATGTGATGCAACTTCCCGGCAGCAGAGTGTAAACTCTGACAACATGGAGAAACTAATTTTGAAGTCATACAGATCTGATGCCTGAGAAGGACACTCCAGGTAATGTGCAGGGAGTTCTCGGGAGTCCTGATGATATCTCTGCAGAGGCCTCCGCAGCCTCCCACTCCTGCTGGGATCAAGGCCGGCGTCCTCCATGTGGCCTCCAAGGCCCCTCTCCCGCCTCATTTCCTGCCCTCCTGATGCAATCTGCTCCAGCCCATCCGGCCTTCCCTCACTCCTTGAAGCCTTGCTGCCACCTGCCCTGAGCCTTGGCACCTGCTCCCGCTGTCCGACACTCTCTCCCTGGCCCATGTTTCCTTCACCCTTCAGACCTCAGCTCCCCAGCTGAGATCCTTGAGCCCGAATGCCAAATCTTCCAAGCTCTCCAGCCCCAAAGAGGACTTTATGTGCCTGTGTGACCCATGTCTGAGACCCCTTCTGGACCACCCATCTCAGGCGGGCAAGGAGCAGGGCCAGGCCGTGAGTCCACACGTGTATGGGAGGGGGTGCAGGACGGAGAGTGAGCAGGTCACTACCCAATCCCAGCCTTCAGAGAGCCCATTTCTGGAAACATCCCCTTCAACCCACACTAAAAATCTCAGCATTGCCCTATCTAGCATGTCCCCACACCTTGCTCTCGCTGAACTGAGGAGAAGCAAGATTCGGGCCCGGCCAGCTCATGTGGCCCCCACAGGGAACTCGCTGCTCCCTCCTGAAGGCTCTGAGCCCGCGTCTGACCCCGGACTGGGCAGCATGCCATGGTGGCTCGGATGTCCCAGGACTGCGTGCTTCTTGAGGGGTCCTGCCTCAGTCGGCGGGACCACTGAGAGGAATGGGGCGTCTGACCCAGAGACTGTGAAAGGTGGAGGACAGAGATGCCATTTCGAGGCTTACTGTTACCAAACACTTTCTCAGAGGCATCTCCGGTCTTTAACTGTCCCCGTGGGGTAGCTTTCATTCCTGACCCCGCCTAGAGGGGAACAGTGGGCCTGAGAGGGTGGACGGCAGGCCCCAGGCAGGCAGCTGTGTGTGGCAGTGTGTCCGTGTCTGCAGATCCCGCCGGGATCTCCTGGCCACCTGGTGAGGGTGACAGTGGGCCAGAATCAGAGGCTCTGCACAGACCAGGGAGCAGCTGCATCTCACGGGGCAGGGGCCTGATTCAGAGCAGGCGCTTGCTCCAGATGAGAAACACCTCTGTATCTGGGGGCTCCAGAGCTCACAGTCAGCCCTTGCTGCCTGTCAGCATTCACGACCTGCTAGCCTTGACCGGGGACCCTGGACATGAAGCCCCTGCAGGCCACTGCACATCATGGCCCTCAGTCTGCTACAGGCTGCTCACGCGGCCTAGAGGGGAGCAATTCCCAAACCTCAGTGGGCCCCGGAGTCACTGCAGGCATGTTTAAAGCAGAGGGGCCTGGGCCCGCACACTCCCATTTGGTAGGTCTTCGGGTGGCCAGGAACCCTCACTGCCAAGTGCCCTGGGACTTTCTGACATCCTGCATTGAGAAACAGGACTCCAGGGACTCTGGGAGAGAAGAAAAGGGCTGTGAGAGGCTCCTTGTTTTTCCTAAAAGGAAGCTGAGAGCAGACACCAGCCGCCATGCCATCTCTGAGCTGTGTGACTTTAGTGGTCGCTAAACTGTGCCATGCTCCTCTCGGTGGCTCCAAGACTGAGGCAGGACCCCTCGAGGAGCCCACAATCCCGGGACACCACAGTGGGTACAGCAAGCGCTGCCCCGTCCAGGGGGTGCCGGGGGGTCAGACATGGGCTCAGAATCTTCAGCAGGTCTGGGTCCACACAGGCTAGGTGGGCCTGGATCAGGTTTCTCTCCACTTCAGTCAGAGGAGAAGCAGTGCCCAGAGGCCAGGGTGGTATCTCTGTGCCAGTGTTTTGTGGGAACCGAGCCCCCGCCCTCCCCACCTTGTGCATCACAGCCAGCTGCAATAAAACGTGCCCAAGGACAGGGACCTGTCCTACTCACCTCTGATGAGGGCCACCATCTTCACTGAGAGGGTCTAGAGCAGGGGGAGGAGCCTAGCTCTGGGGGCACAATGCCCGGGGTTCAAGACTTTGGCACTTACTAGTGATCTCTGTGATCTTAGATCTGTGCCTCAGCTTCCCCATCTGTACAATGGGGATAATGATACAACCCACCTCACAGGGTCACTGAAGGGACTGAGGAGTAGAAGCATTCACAGTCGACCCCCAATATTCGCTACAATGATGACATTTATGAGCCCAAAGGATACGAAATATACAACGAGGACTTCAGAAAGAATCAGGTGCTGTGCAAATATTCAGTGAGTGAGTTCAATTATTATTATTTTTTGAGACAAGGTCTCACTCTGTTGCCCAGGCTAGAGTGCAGTGGTGTGATCTTGGCTCACTGTAGCCTCAACTTCTTCAGACTCAGGCAATCCTCCCACCTCAGCCTCCTGAGTAGCTGGGACTATAGGCGTGTGCCACCATGCCTGGTTAATTATTTTATTTTATTATTTTATGAGATGGAGTTTCATTCTTGTTGCCCAGGCTGGAGCGCAGTGGTGCAACCTTGGCTCACTGCAACCTCCGCCTCCTGGATTCAAGCGATTCTCCTGCCTTAGCCTCCCAGGTAGCAGGGATTTCAGGTGTTTGCCACCACACCCAGCCAATTTTTGTATTTTTTAGTAGAGACAGGGTTTTGCCATGTTGGCCAGGCTGGTCTCGAATTCCTGACCTCAGGTGATCCACCCGCCACAGCCTCACAAAGTGCCGAGATTACAGGCCTGAGCCACCGAGCCTGGCGGGGCCACTCTCTTCTAAGCGGAGGGAGAGAAAGCCCCGTGGACGCTAGTGCAACCTCAGGCAGCATCACCAGCTCTTGCTTTGGGTCGGTTGGCGGCTGAACTTGCATCAGCGTTTCTTCTCCATAAGCTCTTGCTGGCCTGGCCTCGTCACAGAAACCACAAACAAGGGATGAACCGGGACTTCCCTTTGAACCAGGGTTTGGAAATAGGCGGAATGTTCCATAATCGCCTTCCAGATCAGCTGGATCCCAAAACACACTTTAAGGAAAATGTGTCTTGGCTGTTACCCATTACATCAGGCAGTGAGCGCAGGGGCCTGGGCCACTTGGCAGGGCTCACCCTGCAAGCCCAGGCCGCGGGCAGCTCTGGCCGGCCCAAAGGGAAGAAGCATATTAATTGTGTTTTGCATTTTCTTTTTTTCTTTTTTTTTTTTTTACTTTGAGATGTCTCGCTCTGTCACCCAGGTTGGAGTGCAGTGGTGCGATCTTGGCTCACTGCAACATCCCAATCCCAGGTTCAAGCGATTCTCCTGCCTCAGCCTCCAGAGTAGCTGGAATTACAGGCTAGCCACACTCGGCAAATTTTTGTATTCTTAGGAGAGACGCGGTTTCGCCATGTTGGCCAGGCTGATCTCAAACTCCTGAACTCAAGTGATCCGCCCACTTTGGCCTTCCAAAGTGCTGGGATTACAGGCGTCAGCCACCGCGCCCGGCCTGTTTTCTGTATTTTCTGGTGCTTGGCATCTTGGGGCCTTGCTGACTCTGGAGAGACTGCACCTCCAGGGTGAGCTAATTCCTAGAGATGGTAAACCACCCTCTGTGAGCACACCTTTCAAATGTAAACCACTCAGAGCCTGAGCCCCAGAGCCCAGAGTCCCCAGCCACCTCTTTCCTTGGGCTCTCACGGGGCTCCTACACTCCCAGCCAATATCCTCACCCTAATCTCCCCTGGCCCTGGTGACATGCCACGCCACGCCACACCATACCATGCCACGCCACGTGGTGTGGAAGAAGAAGAGTCTTCTTACTGAGAAGACTCAGGACAGCTCCTGCACCCCAAGGCCCAGTGAAATGATTCCAACAAGCCAGGCCTAGGCCTGTTGACCCAGCCTTGCCCTTCAGAGAAAGCCACAGTAAGGGTGTTGGGGCCAGGCGCAGTGGCTCATATCTGTAGTCCCTGCACTTTGGGAAACCGAGGCAGGAGAACTGCTTGAGCCCAGGAGTTGGAGACCAGTCTGAGCAACATGGCAAGACCCCATCTCTACAAATAAATTAAAAAGTTAGGTGGGCGGGGTGGCACATGCCTGTAGTCCCAGCTACTCAGGAGGCTAAGGCAGGAGGATCACTTGAACCTGGACGGTAAAGGCTGCCATGAGCTGTGATCATATCACCGCACCCCAGCTTGGGTAACAGAGTGAGACTCTATCTCAAAAATATATATACATAAAATATCAAATAAAGGCATTAGCCCTGCTCCTTCTGCCTCTGCCTCACACTAGTGCTTTCCATGTGGCCTTCTGTGGCATGGTGTGGTATGGTGTGGCGTGGCTTGGCATGGTGTGGCGTGGTGTGGTGTGGCATGGCATGGCATGGCCCTGAGTGGCCTGCTACACCTCCTTTCAGAACTATGAGTTTAACAAACTATCTTTTCAAGTCAGTCTTCTCCCAATCTGTTTGCTTCACCACCTGAATAATAAAACTTACATTTTAAGACTAGGGCAGAAACCCTTAATGAAGGACTTGCTTTTCCCAATGGACTTTTCTAAAGATGACCTTGAGCTAAGAACTTAGACTCCCAAATGCCCCCAGCATCTGATCAAGAGGCCAGATCTATCGGGCTCCTCATTGGCCTCCCCAAGACCAACTTAGTGCCACGGAAGCTCAACTGTCTCAGGGCAGGGAGCGGAGGAACCCCCGTACCGAGCTGGGTGTCTTCAGGGTGAACATCCGCCAGGGCAGGGGACATCGGTGAGTTGATGGCATTCTTGCCTTCTTCCTGCAGGTCACTCACTGTTGAGCAAAAGGAAAGAAAAACCAGGTTAGTATACACGGAGTGCCGTGGCCTCACATGTTGGCTGTGGACGCAGAGAGAAATCAATTCCTGTTTTTTCAGCATTTAACAAACATTCCTAAAAGGTCTGTTGCCCAGAAAGAGTCAGAGGGAAAAATGCTCCGAACCAAGAATACATTTTGCAGTTCCTCCCCACCCCAAATATTTCCCAGGTCTTGCTGAGCTCTGCCAGTCTGTTTTCACTGCCCTTTGAAAATCATAACTAAGACACCAAAGCTTCCAGATGCCTCCAGATGCTTCCAGATCTGACCAAGACTGCTGAGGCAGACAAAGCATGGACCACAGCGATGGGGCATGAGAGAGTGGGGTTGCCTTCCCTCTGCCGGGGGGCTGCGTCCTGAACCACGGACTCAAGATGCTAACCCCCTCCAGTCATGCATACAGGTGAATCTGGAGTTTAAAGTGGGGTCACTGGTGATGGCCACATTCACAGGCACAGAAATCTGATGGAACACCCAGGTCAGGATGGCTGGAACATGCAACAGAATCTAATAAAGAGAGCCAGAGGCTCCAAGTCAGAAACACCATGACCTCCTGTCTCAAGGGAGTGCTGAACAGTTACAGGATCTGGAACGCCCAGTGATTAGGGACAATCCCAGAACCAGAAACGACCCCTCATCTCCCTGCACCAGTGAGACCCTGCAGGCCTTTCAGCCACATCCACCAGGGAGGAATACCCACCCACACAGACACCAGGTGCCAAAACCCTTGCTTCTGTAATGTCACGCTTTCTCCACAGTCACAGCCTCAGCCTCTGCTGCATGTGAGACTCCAGGTTCCAACCCCAAGATGCATCCATGGTGCCGGGTGCAGGTAGGGCCCTGGCCACTTTCATGGCACTGGTGGAGGGCCGCTGGGGAGCAGTCCCTGATCACATGCTGCAAAAGTACCCAGGCCAGTGTGCCCGGAGCTGTACCTCTTTCTCCATGAAACAGGTTCAGAAGTAAAACGGTATTTCCTCTTTTAACACCAGAATCACCTCGAACCTTGAACACCTCTAGCTCTGGACATCCAGCCTCCACAGTGGCAGATGATGGAACAGCAAGGGGGTGTGGCATGATGGCTTTGGAGCAGCAGGCCAACAGGGCCCCACTCATGCTGGCCGTGAGACCCCAGGTACATCCCACTCACCTCTCTGCACCTGTTTCTCCATATGGCATTTATAGGTAATACTGTAAAAATGCCAGGGCCTTTGGAAGGGCTGAATGTAACCATGAATGTTGAGCGTCCAGTCCAGAGCATGGCACGTGATGGGCTCTTGGGACACGTCTGTGGACCCAGCCTTCAGGACGACACAACCTCCATCCTTCATAAGGACAATGGCAGCAGGGCCCAAGGATGCCAGCTCCTCTCATGTCAGCAAAGGCCGATATTCAGCTTCTTAAAAAGCGGACCCTCTTTTATTCCCATTTTCATAGCTGCAGGACTCAAAATAGCCCAAAAGTAGAAATAACCCAGGTCGGGTGCGGTGGCTCACACCTGTAATCCCAGCACTTTGGGAGGCTGAGGCAGGTGGATCACGAGGTCAAGAGATTGAGACCATCCTGGCCAACATGGTGGAACCTTGTCTCTACTAAAAATACAAAAATTAGCTGGGCGTGGTGGCGTGCGCCTGTAGTCCCAGCTACTCAGGAGGCTGAGGTGGGAGAATTGCTTGAACCCGGGAGGCGGAGGTTGCAGTGAGCCAAGATCACACCACTGCACTCCAGCGTGGTGACAGAGCGAGACTCCATCTCAAAAGAGTGGAAATAACCCATGTTTCCGCACATGGAATTTATAGGTAACACTGCAAAAATGCCAGGGTCTTTGGAAGGGCTAAGTGTAACCAAACCATGAATATCAAGTCCCCAGCCCAGAGCATGGCACGTGATGGGACTCTCAGGACGTGACCGTGGACCCGACTTCCAGGACAACACAACCTCCCTCCCTCATAAGGACAATGGCAGCGGGGCCCCAGGATGCCAGTTACCCACTCCCCCGAAGGTAATATATTTGCATTTTAAACAGGCACCTTATCCTAGAGGACTGCCTGATGCAGGAGTATCAGAGCCTAGGTACAGGTTGGGGTTAGGAAGTTTTTTGATTCGACAGAACCTTCTGGCACTGCTGCAGTCACTGAGTCTTGGCATTTGAGAACACCAGATGAATGAGTAAGCAAAATGTAGTCCACGTATACAACAGAATATTATCTAGCCCTAAAAAGGAAGGACATTCGGACCAGGCTACCGCATGGGTGAACCTTGAGAATGTTCTGCTCAGTGAAATAAGCCAGACACAGAAAGTCAAACACTGTACAATTCCACCAACAGGAGTTCCCTCGAGTAGGCAAATGCATAGAGGAGAAAGCAGTCTGGTGGCTGCCAGGGGCAGGGGGAAGTAGCAAATAGAGAGGTAGTGTTGAATGATGGCAGAGTTTTGGTTTGGAAAGATGAAAGAGTTCTGTGGGTGGGTGGTGGTGATGGCTGCACAATGAGAACGTACTTAATACCAGTGAACTCTGCTCTTGAAAATGGCTAAGATGTAAAGTTTACGTTATGCCTATTTTACAACAATTTTTTTAAATAGCAAAAAAAAAAAAAAAAAAGCAGGCCCTCTCCAGGTAACCCACATTCCAGCCGCGAGCCAGCCTGGCTGCCGCACACACTGTCCTCCACGCACAGCCAGCATCCTAAGGGAAGATCCAGGCACCACTCATCCTTGAATTTCCAAAATCCTTAGCTTAACTCTACACCAGCAGTGGACAAATGTTAAATACCTTCACAGGGAAATGATACAGACATAGAGTTTTGAGACTCCCTCTGCCCCACCTCTCTAAAAATAATCCAGAAGAACCCCCACAGGTCACCCAGATCAGCTGAGAAAACAGGGACCAAATTTCAGCAAGTATTTGTACCACATGACGAGTTACAAAGAGAGTTGTAACCAGCAGAGAGTCTTAAAAGGCAGAAAGGAAACAGGGAAAAGTGATTTTTCACAGAAATCCTTGGGAATATGATAGCCCTGGAGCACAGGGGGTCAGGGTGGAAGTTCCATGTCCTGGCTGGCATCATAGGAGGACACAACAGAGGCAGGGAGGTCCCGTCCAGCACAGCTGCCTGCAGTGCTCACGCTGATGGCAGAGGAAGAACAAAAGACCCAGTTTCCCTATGTGTGGAGGATTACACAGGTGGGCTATGCCCGTGAGTCCTCGTGGCAAGGCCCGAGAGCTGGCACTGCACCCATGTGCCTGGGCCTGAGGGGTGGGGAGGGAGACCTCGGGGCAAGTGGTCAACGCTTCGAGGCAGCCCTGCTCACCTGATTTCAAAAACACAGAGAGGGAGGAGGAGAGAAGCCACATTTTGAAAGCCTAGAAATTGGGTCATATCAAAACAGAGATTTCCACACCGCCCTTGAACATCAAAGATGACACTAAACAGGGCCAGGAATTTTGTGACCTTAATAAATGAGAAACGCGCTCACGAACACCGCCCAGGGCCTGTTCAGCAGCGCGTTCTGAAGGGGCTGGTTATGCACGATGGCCTGAGGGAAGCAAAGACTTCGGGGACCAGGAGGAGGGGGGCACAGGCTGGCAGACCCCTCGGTTGGCAGGAGGAGCCCAGGCCTGTGGCCACAGAGCCCCAGTCCAAATCTCGCATTGCCACTTGCTGGTGTGTGGCTTCGGGGAAGTCCCCTCACCGCACTAAGCCTCAGTTTCCCCATCTGTAACACGGGGTGGTGGGAATACCAGCCTCACAGGAACTTCCTCACATTTCCTGAGGAATAAGGGGAACCGTGAGCACCCACACATGGCCCACAAACTACTCCCTGCAAGTGGGAGAGGCAGCTGTGGATGTACAGGGTCTCTGTGATTAGGCTCCAAGAGAGACACAGACTGGAGGAAGAGTGACCACAAGGCAGGCGAGGTCCCCCATTCCACAGAGAAGCATGGAGGGCTGCCTGGAGGAGGCAGCAATTTAACTGGCCTTGAAATATGGCCAGGCTAAGGAAAGGGCCTTCGGGGCTCTGTGCAGAGTGCAGTGGAGACAAACCACAGCCAGCATGTCCAAAGCTGAACCCCATGAAGGTTTGAGGGATGCCCTTCTGGGCCTTGCTATATTTTGCAGCCTGGGTTCCCTTATGGACACAGCTCCTTTGCAGAAGAACTTGCAGCCTGGATCTGATCGTCACCTTCAGAGGATCGGTGTGATTTTTGGAAGGAGGGGCTCCTCTCACACCCTTGGCTTCCCCCCTCCCCCGACCCCCCCGCCACCTGAACGGTGCCAGTTTAGTGGCTTTCAGTGAATCCCAGGAATGTTTTGGTTTTTAAAGTACCGGTCTACTTGCCAGAAAGACAAACCCTTCAAAGATGTGAAGTGCCGGCTGTCTTCAGTCACAGAGAAAGATCTGCTGGCCCGGGTGTGCTGGCCCGGGTGTGCTGGCACAGGCGCGCTGGCACAGGCATGCTGGCATGCATTCTCTCAGTGTCTGGAGGGTGTGGAGGGTGTGAGCTTCCAAGGGACTGGGGCTTGATTTCATGAGATGGGTGATTCAGGGAAAAACACCGCCTTGTGCTTGTTTTCCTAAGTGTCTGCATTGTTCTAAGATGAATGTCTCTGTCCACACGAAACCCAGCAGCCAGCCACGAGGGAGTCGATGCCAACTCGTTCCCACCGCAGCAGAGTTCACCTGCAGCACCATGCTCTGTGGCCTGCACGGGGGGCCAGGTAGGAAGAGAGAGACAGGAGGGCATTTGATAGGAGGAGGGCCCCTTGGCACACTGTCTCTGGAGACGGGCACTCCTCACTCAGCCCGGGATGGCAGAGTGGGAAGTGCAGGCTGCAGTCACCAGATCTGAGTTTTCAAGAAAAGCTGGAAATGTGGGGTTTGGTGTGGAATCTCCCCATTTATAAATATGAGCCATTAATTCAAATTTTGTGGGCCAGCCAGAGGGCACACAACCTCGGATTACAGGACATACTTGTCCAACCCATATTGCTGACTGTCCATTGGAAAGGGGGAGAGCACCACTAACATTTCCTGAGCACCTACTATGTGCAGGGCATCTTCCATGCCAGCCATTCACCTTGTCTCCTAACGAGTCTGAGGGAGGCCGGGCATGGGGGCTCAAACCTGTAATTCCAGCACTCTGGGAGGCCAAGGTGGGCAAATCACCTGAGGTCAGGACTTCAAGACCAGCCTGACCAACATGATGAAACCCTGTCTCCACTAAAAATACAAACATTAGTCAGGCGTGGCAGTGGGCGCCTGCAATCCCAGCTACTTGGGTGGCTGAGGCATGAGAATTGCTTGAACCTGGGAGGTGGAGGTTGCAGTGAGCTAAGGTTGTGCCACTTCACTCCAGCCTGGGCAACACAGCGAGACTCCGTCTGTCTCAAAAATAATAACAATAATAATAAATAAACAAGTCTGTGAGGGAGTGGCTGGTCCTGTGCTGTTAGATGTGAAGCCCCAGAGTCAGGACTAAAGCCAGTTCTACCTGATCTTGCACCTCACTGTGCCCTACTAAATCCTACCTACCTTCAACCTCATCTTACTGGCCGCCTCCTCCAAGAAGCCCTCCTGGGTGTTCCCCTCTCCCCAGCTGAAGCCACACAGCCATGTAACTATCTCCTTCCCGAACTTGCCTTCCTGCCAGTGCCAACCCAGTTCCTGCACATAGTAGGCCTTTTAATATATTCAAGGAGCAGCACAACAGAGAGCTTAGAATCCCAGAGCCAGGCTGCTGGTTTTGGATCCCAGCTTGACCACTGACAAGGTGTGTGATCTTGGGCAAGCTGCTTGACGGCTCTGTGTGCCTCAGTTTCCATCTGTAAAGTGGGGCCTAACACACCTCAGAGAGATCACAAAGATTCAGGGAGACACACCCTCAGCACAGTCGCCAGCATGCAGCCACCCCTCGGGAAGCGTCAGCTTTGAGTAACTATAATGGTGGAATATGTGCGGCTTCCAAAGCCTCCACCCAAAGATTGGGCAAGGTTTAAAAAAAAGAAAAAAAAAAAAAACCAAAAAACACCATCGTTCCTGATTTGGAATTACAAGAACATAAAAGGAAAGAAAGAGAATCAAAAACTAAAAGCATGTCATCAAAAGCCTGCCATTTATACCTCAGGCCAAATGCGAAAGTTCCATCTTTGATTTTTTTTTTTTTTAATCTTCTTCTTTGTATGGTTGTATTTATTTATTTATGCCCAGGCTCTTTCCCAAAAAAGGATTATCAGGCAGCTTTTTTTCCCCCTTTTGATATTATTAGGAAAACAACTTTGAAAGCAGGCTGGTTTAAAGAACAAGGTTACCTTAATGGAGAGAAGAAATCTGAAAACACAAAGGCTGATCAGCTTCTTGCTCCACTAGGAGAACCAGGGCAGGACATGGGGGATGGCAAGGCGCCCCTGCAATCATGGGCCCAAGAGCCTCACTGGGGGCTTGCCTGGAGGGTCTGGCCCAGACACAAAGGCCCAATGGAGGCTGAGCCACAGGCCCTGGGGGGCCAGAGCAATGGCAACTCCATTTTCTGACACTTTTCTAAGCGTGTCATTTCAACACAGCAGAGATGCTTTGCCACCTACGGGGACTTTCTACACCATCCGTGCAATTCCTGGTTTTCATAGAGAACAAAAGATCAGGGCGAGAAATTTCAGAGGGCCCCGTCTGAACCAGGATCAAAGAGAAAACCCCAACAAAAACAGCCATTCTCCATCCCTGCACATCTAAAAGAACTTGAAAATGGCAGGAAAGCTGCCTCAATTTTAAACACTTAACCAGCCCTTTTCAAGCCCTACCCACTTCTAGTTACAACTGATCCTGCTCAAAGAAACAGAGTGGTCTTCAGAGCTTGCGGGAGGATACAGGAGGAGAAAGAAAGGTGCGGCTCACGCCACCAGCTCCTCTTCCCAGCTGGGGAGGGGGCATCGGGATCCTTCGCTTGGGCTTAAGCAGGAACCCAAAGACATCTCTGTTAAATGAGCTTTTCCAGGCCTCTGCCAGGACATGACAGCTTTCTATGAATTTTCCAACTTCCATCTGTACTCAGAGGGGTGTGGTTTCTTCGTAGAAGCTGTAATTTATCAGAATAATTAACTTCATCAGGCACGAAGGTCTTCTTAACAGAGCAGTTCTTCTAAAAATAAGTCCAGTTGTACTTCAGTGAAGATCTTGCAGCCCAGTGGAGTTAAAATAAGACCTAAGTGAGATCTAAATAAGAATAAAAACATCATCAGCCTCGGCAGCTGGGAGGAGATGCTGTTGGGCAGTCTTTTCTGACATCCAGAAAGAAGGTGATTGGAAGGAGCCGCGGATCATAATTCAAAGGGCTGAGCTGTTGCTGGCACATCACGCATGCAAAGGCCTTGAAATGTGAGGCCTGGCCCTCCCCAGGAGGTTACGAACTCCAAGTCCAATCTCCAAGGTTCTTGGGATTACAAATCGGAGGAATAACAAAGTGTCTTGCCTAGGACAAAAGGCAGCAAAGGCTAACAGTGCCAGAGAGCAGCTGCTCCTCCTGGCCCGGACATGGGAAAAGAGGGAAAGGACTTCCAGTGATCCATGGAGCACAACATACAAGAAAGCGCTTCTTGACGTTTCAAGTGGCAGATGTAGTTTGTTTTTGCCGAGAAATGGATGTGGGCCCTTGTCATGCAGGATGCCGGCCCAGGATAATGAGCTCGGTTGTATTTATGTACATGTAACTCACTGTCATCTCTAAGCCAAGGATGAGTTTCTGAACGGTGCTGACATGACTAGAGGAGTAAGAAAGCCCCGTGACTGTGGCCCAAACCGGAAGGATCGCTCAGCTTGAACATCTGATTTATGGGGCTTGTTGTGCTGGGGCATGAGGTTCCAGCCCACTTCTCAAGATGAAATAAGTTGAGAAGCTAAAAGAAATGTGTGAACATTTCAATAAGGTAAATCCAAAGAAGGTCAACAGGTGGCGCAGACTCCACATCAAGAGCTCACTGCTGAAGCCCTGTCCTATTCAGATGGCAGCAAGCCTTGGGCATGACAGCCTGCTGATCTAACTAACACTGGTGGATGGATGCCAAAGGGCTGGGCATGGGGCTGGGCAGGCCCTGCCCTTGCACCATGGAGAGTCTGCGTGTAGCCGAGGGAAGACGTATCCTGGTCACTTCCACCCAGCAGCCGACCTCACACCTGGCACAGAAGGCTCGTGAAGGATTCGATGCACAATTAATTAAGTCCAATACATAGCATGGTGTTGAGATTTTTTAAAAAAGCAAAAGCAGGTTGGGCCAGCTGCAGTGGCTCACACCTATAATCCCAGAACTTTGGGAGGCTGAGGTAGGTGGATGGCTTGAGCTCAGGAGTTCGAGACCAGCGGGGCAACAAGGCAAAACCCCATCTCTACACAAAATACAAAAATTAGCCAGGAATGGTGGTGTGAATCTGTAGTCCCAGCCACCCAGGAGGCTGGGAAGAAAGTTTGAAGCCGAGAAGCGGAGGTTGCAGTGAGCCAAGATCACGCCACTGCACTCCAGCCTGGGTGACAGAGCCAGATCTTGTCTCAAAAAATTAAAAAGAAAAAGAAAACCATGTTGCAGAACAATACAGCAAAGGCTGGGTGTGGTGGTGTACATCTGTTGTCCCAGCTACTTGGAGCTGGGGTGGGAGGATCACTCGAGCCCAGGGGTTCAAGTCCAGCCTGGGCAACATGGTGAGACACTTTAAAATAAATACAGCATGATATTTATGTAAAAAATACAACTAGAAAACTCACCACTATGGATTTCTATGTGTACGTATCAAAATTCACAGAAAAAGAAATGAAAGGGCATGCTCCAGAATGATAAGAGCAGCATTACTGATGCAAGGCCCAGTGGCTGAAGGTAAGGAGGAGACAGAGGGAGGCTTTGCCACCAGACTGTGTTCTTGTACTCCTTTTGAAATAAAAATAAAGCTACAAGAATGGAAAATAAACAGATGTCCTGGCAGGGTTATGTACAGGGTGCAGTGGGGACCCTAAAGGAAACAAAGTGGCAGCCAATTCTACAGGGAAGGACACACACTGGGTTCAACCATAGAAATGGCTCTGAGACCCAGAAGGAGCCTCGGGCCTCTCCCGGCAGCACTGGCTGCCT
The DNA here is from genome assembly GCF_028858775.2 of Pan troglodytes. Classification (NCBI taxonomy): domain Eukaryota; kingdom Metazoa; phylum Chordata; class Mammalia; order Primates; family Hominidae; genus Pan; species Pan troglodytes. The sequence continues at coordinate 46,083,580 of NC_086016.1, read as the reverse complement.
CGGGGGACACAGTGAGCTACCCTGAAGGAGGGAGGAAGCTGGGGAGGGAAAGTCCTGCACGGTCCCATCCCCACAGATGACTGCAGAATAATAACATGACTCTGACACTATGGGTGACAGCAAAGGCCCTGGCATGAGTGTCTGTGCCAAGAACGCAGCGGAAAGAACCAAGATGCCAGACCTGGGAGTACCCTTGGCAGGCTCACATCTCGTGCCCTATTCTTGGGTTGGCCAGTGGGGCTTTCTCACCAGGATGGCCACCTTGGCCCCTGCAAGCCCTGCCCTAAACTCTTCCCACCCCAGCCCAGCCTCTCCCCTTCTGGAGGTGACTGTTATGGACACCATTGCTTTTCTTCTCCAGCATCCATTGATCCTTTCAGGCAAACAAGACTCAGCCTCCCTCAGAGAGAGCCACCCCTCCTGCCACCGTGCTCGGGCCTTGTAGTTCAGCTCTGGGGTGGAGCAGGCATCCCAGGACAAAGCCAGCTGGCACACTGGCCTCCCAGGAACACAGTCAGGGATGGGCATGGCCCAGTTAGAGCTAATGAACTGCACTGAGACTTTACCAGGAATAGAGAATGAGACAGGCACTCCTTCCCACTGGCCTTGACCCAGAAAGGATGGAGGTTGAAACCGTCCCATCATCTTACCACTATACAGAGCCTGGAGATGAAGGCACCAGATCGAAAGAGCTCAGGGAAGGGGAGAACAGAATCTAGGATCTAGCAACACCTTCTATGTGCTGGATCAAGCCTTACCTGAGGCCATCCAACCCCACAGACCATTCTGTCAAATGTACCAGTGAATTCTGTTTTGCTTTTAAGCCATTTTGAATTGGGTTTTCTGTCCTTTGCAAACCAAGAGAGTCCTGTCTGATGTAGAAATCCTTCTAATACACAAAGCTGGCGTTGGTCACTCCCTGCTGCAGTGCACCCCATGGCTCCCACCAGCTCCAGGGTAAAACGCAAACCCTTCATAGTGGTACCCGATGACTGTTAATGAGCAGACCCCTCCTCTCATCAATACAGCTGCAGCTACCATGCTTCCACACTCATCGTCTGATGAGGCTATTCCAGGCCACTTCTGTAGGTCATATCTCTGCCCCTCTGCTCGACTGTCCCCACAACCTGAAATGCCCTTCACTTCAGGTCAGCTAGCTCCACCCACTTCCCACCGTCTGGAAAGCACACACTGCACATCCTCTATCCCTGGGTGCAGTTCGGGCCCCTCCTCTGGGTTTCCACAGCTCCCCGTGCACATGACAATGACAAACCCTATTCCCCGATCATGTGATTGTGGGCTGTGCTCACCTCCCTGCACCCCCCGACCCGGCAAGGAGTGCACAGGGGCCAGGTCCCATTCATGACCATGGCCTCACATCCTGCATAAAATCCAGCACATGGATAACTGCTCTCTGAATATCTGTGGAATGAATGAATGAATGAACACAAATGCTAAGCTTATGCAGGCCAAATGGAGCAACATAGATAATTTCTACAAGAGAAAGTCAGGGAACTGAACGGACGGCTCTCACACAGCATCCCACCTCCAGCCACTTAATTGGGTGGAAAAAGAGGGTTTCCATTAAGGTTTGCATTAGCCTGGCAGTCGTGGTTCACGAGGAACCCAATTACCCTGATGTGGCCACGCAGAGGCTGATGGGCTCAGGAGGAAGGAGTCCACTCCGCAATTAGGGACTTGCTAGTACAAGCAGCCCAGGAGCCAACATCCCCCCAGCCTCACCTCCTGGGGTGTGCATTCCGACCAGCCACCTGCTGCAGGAATCTGAAATACAGACCACCCCGAGATGGAAGGAGTCCATCTGGCTCAGGGAAACTGGGTCTTCTGAATACGAAAAGTTGCTTACATAGAAATGTAAAAAAAGCTCCGAAGCCCATGTTAAACAGATGATTCCCTTGGCCCAGAAACACGGTCTTTTCTTCCCCTTTGTCCCTGGGGTGATCAGGAAAATGTTAGAACCACAGAAAAATGAATCCTTTGTGGGAAGGAGAACAGGAAGAAAGACTTTCAGGTGCACGGTAAAATGTCAGGTTGGCCGTCTAACCCACCTGGGCGAGAAACCGGGGCACGGAGGGGCCGGTGAGCTTCTTGTCTACAAAGGAGGACACATTCTTTAGAGACAATGATGATCTGATTGGTTTCTCAGACTGAAAGCCACATGAGTCAGTTTTTGTTTTTTGTTTTTTGTTTTTTGTTTTTGTTTTTGAGACGGACTCTTGCTCTGTCGCCCAGGCTGGAGTGCAGTGGCTCGATCTTGGCTCACTGCAACCTCCACCTCCCGGATTCAAGCGATTCTCCTGCCTCAGCCTCCTGAGTAGCTGGGATTACAAGCATGCACCACCATACCCAGCTAATTTTTGTATTTTTAGTACAGATGAGGTTTCACTATGTTGGCCAGGTGGATCTCGAACTCCTGATTTCAAGTGATCCACCTGCCTCGGCCTCCCAAAGTGCTGGGATTACAGGCACGAACCACCGCACCTGGCCAACTTCTTTAATTCCTCCCTTCAATTGCCACCCTTCCGGAGCACTGGAACCTACCGCCCAATGCCCCCACCTTGCGGTGAACAGTGGGATACACATCTCCAAAGCCAGCCTCCCCCGCCCCAAAAAAGAGCTACCCCATTTGCCTCCCGTTTTCTCGGCCCCTCACCCTCAGCTCCAGTGCCCAGCAGCCACTGCCTCCTGACCACTCTCATCCTAATTCCTTAGCAAGTCCTTCGACACAAGCCTCTGCCTCTGTGATTTTCAGAGGCTGCGTCTGTCACATTTCTCCAACCCATCACGCTGGCTTTCAGGGGGTACTTCCAAATGATTTCAGTCACTGGTCATGAAATCTGTCATTAGCTAATAAGAAGAAGAAAAGAGCCTCGAGGCAGCAGAAGGTGGGGGCGGGGTGTGAAACCCAAAAGAAACAATTCTCAGAAGAGGATGCCGACCTTTCCCCTGGCGTGTGTCACCGTCACCGCCCCTCCGAGCCCAGCCACTTGCCAGCAAGCTGCACAATGAGCCCCACCGAGGCGGGGGGCAATGGAACCCGCTGCTCACTTCCAGCAACAGACGAGCCCCATGAGACTGCCAGGCTCTTAGAGAAATGCACTTCATAAAGGAAAGCAGAAACGGCCGTGCAGAAGCTAAGTCTGGAGAAGCACGTTCGCTGGTTCCCAAGTTGTGAAACTCGTATTAATTAATGTGACTGGTAACGTCCCAATGTATCCAGGGAAGTCCAAAGCGTTGTCTGCTGAGAAAATAAGAAGATTAAATCACTAAGTCGTTAGAAAAAAAAAGGCTTTACTATGCACCTGCCATAGAAACGGGGATGTGGGAAAGGCCAGAAGGACAGTGCCCTCTAGCGGCTGTCTCCCCTGCAGAAGTGACACAGATGCCTCCACGAAAGCTTCCCCCAACAGGAGGACCCGGCCTGCTTCGGAGACAGGCCCCTTCCAAAAGCAGGTGGATTTGGGGAGTGCTGGAAGCCATTGGCCTCTGGTGCTGGCAGCTCAGTTCCCACCTGAGATACTCAAAGAACCACCATGGCACTGCCTTGGGCCCCACCGGGCACAGACAACTCTACCCATCAGGAACAGATGCAATGCCCACAGCAGCAAAGGAGAAAGGCCTTCACGGCCCACAGGGGTCCCCACACCCCTGCTGGAGACTGCACCTTTGGAGGAACAGCCCCAAACAAGGGATGGAGGGATGACGGCAGGTGGAGAGTCCCTCCGTGACCCCACAAAGCAGGTCAGGTTCCCCACTCCCCGCATCCATTCCCATTCCTCTCCTTTCGAGGCACTATTAGTCTAAGGCACATCTGTGCATCTGTGCTACAGGATTTGCGTCTACAGTGCTCTGAAAGGACAGATGCATGGCCTGCTCTGTCTCCCCCGCTCCCAACATGACACCTGGACTGAGGCAGGTGCTCCGTGAACGCTCGGTGAATTCATGAATGAATGAATCAGGGTTTCGGGACTCTACCATTCTCTCTACTGCAGTGTCTCCTGTAAAAACTCAAAGGATGTACTTTCTACTCCATCTGTCACTGTCTCTATGGAAGGCTGGATCTTGGTCCCTGCAAAGATGTCCACATCAAGTCCCAGGAAACTGTGACTTTGCATGGCAAGAGGGAGTTTGCAGATGTGATTAGGTAAGGACCTTGGGGTGGGAGATTAGCCTGGATTATGCAGGGGGCCCAATGTGATTGACAGGGTCCTTACAAGAGGAAGCAGGAGGGCCAGAGCCAGAGGAGGTGTGGCGAAGGAGAGAGAGAAAGATCAGGAGATGGCTTTGAAGACAGGAAGAGGCCAGGCACTAAGGAACGCAGGTGCCTCTGCAAGCTGGAAAAGGCAAGGAACGGGATTCTCCCCTGGAGCCTCCGGAAGAAACCGGCCCTGCTGCCACCTTGATGTTAGGACTCCTGACCTACAGAACTGTAAAATAATAGATTTGTGTTGGTTTAAGCCACTGGGTTTGTGGTATTTTGTCACAGCAGCCCTAAGTAAATTAACAGCCTCAAGAGAGCCCTAGCAACTCCACGTAATTTCGAAAGGCCTGGAACATTCTTTGCAGCAGTTTTACTGAGCCCTGCTCCACACCGGGTGCCCCCTGGCACAAGCGTTACTGAAACTGACATGGCTTTGTTCACGCAAGCAGAATGAATATTAAACAAGCACAGAGGACGCATCTGACCAACACTGGATAAAATCACAACTGGCCCCAAGGCTGCCGCGGGCCATTCTCCTGTGACACCAAGGTCTGAGGAGGTTGCCTCCTTATTAGCAAATCCGGAACAATGTTTTTTTTGAGAAGGAGTCTTGCTCTGTCCCCCAGGCTGGAGTGCAGTGGCACAATCTCGGCTCACTTCAACCGCCACATCCTGGGTTCAAGCGATCCTCCTGCCTCAGCCTCCCAAGTAGCTGGGATTACAGGCACCCACCACCATGCCCGGCTAATTTTTGTATGTTTAGTAGAGACGGGGTTTCACCATGTTGGCCAGGCTGGTCTCGAACTCCTGACCTCAAGTGATCCACCCACCTCGGCCTCCCAAAGTGTAATGTATTGTTTTCAATGTGCAAAAACAACTGGATGGCCTCACAATCAGCACGACCTGAAGTCAGTTCTCCACCGGTGGCTTCTCAGAATGGCTTAGCACAGCAGCCGCTGGCTAAAGGGCTGAGTAAGGGGTCAGATTCCCTCACCCTCTGTCCTCCTCAGCCTGGAGATTTAATGGGTTCACAGGAAGTAGCCAGGGATGAGCTAACTGCTTGACGTTTTCAGACACAGCTGTGTCCCACAAACCTTGCTGTTCCTTGAGCCTGTGTCTCCTCTTTGTCCCCAAGAACACGTGACACAGATGGCTTCTCGATCCTGCTACTGTCCCTCCAATTACTGGCCTACCAGGTTCTCAGGCTGGAGCCCGGGCATTTTCAAACACAAGGATGGTGCACTAGCTCTTCTGCATGGACGTCATTCAAGTCACTAAAAACAGTGAATATCAGCCCAGATGTCAGCACCATCAGCCTCCTGGACCAAGCACACCCATCTATGGTGGACCAAGCACCAGGAGCACACCAGCAGGCTGGCAAAGAAGAGGACACACATTGCAGGAATCGTTGAGTGCTCGGTGAATTCATGAACGACTGAATCAGGGTTTGAGGACTCTACCATTCTCTCTACTGCAGTGTCTCTTGTAAATACTCACAGGGGCCGGGTGTGGTGGCTCACGCCTGTTATCCCAGCACTTTGGGAGGCCGAGGCGGGTGGATCACCTTAGGTCAAGAGTTTGAGACCAGCCTGGCCAACATGGTAAAACCTCATCTCTATTAAAAATACAAAAAAATTAGCCGCACTTGGTGGTCTGCGCCTGTAATCCTAGTTACTTGGGAGGCTGAGGGAGGAGAATCGCTTGAACCCAGGAGTCAGAGGCTGCAGTGAGCTGAGATCTCGCCATTGCACTCCAGCCTGGGCGACAGAATGAGACTCCATCTTAAATAAATAAATACTCAAAGGACCTATATTCTACTCCATCTGTCACTGCCTCTATGGAAGGCTGGATCATGGTCCCTGCAAAGATGTTCACATCAAGTCCCAGGAACCTGTGACTTTACATGGCAAGAGGGGGACTTTGTAGATGTGATTAGGTAAGGACCTTGGGGTAGGAGATTAGCCTGGTTATTCAGGGGGCCCGATGTGATTGACAGGGTCCTTACAAGAGGAAGCAGGAGGACCAGAGCCTTTTACTAGGTCCAGATACCTCCCTTACCACTTCCCCCATGCCTGCCCCGACATGGTAACCCTGGCCAGGAAAAGGTCAGGATGGTGGCAGAGAAGAGGGGAACTCAGTCCATGCTGTGGATTTAATTGTGTCCCCCCGAAAAAGATATGCTGGAGTTAGGCAGGTCCGGGTCTAACCACTCATCTGGGTGTGTGGCCTTGGGAAAGTTCACATCTCCAAGTGCCAATTCCAACATCAGTAAAAACAGTGACACAACCTTAAGTGAGGACTTCTCTGGAAGAGGGAGAGACAGACACACTGTGTCCAGTCAGTTCAATGCAGTAGCTTGCCTGAGCTAAGGATGCAAACAGAGCTCACAGGACATGTGACAAGGAACCACGCTGTGAGCTTGGGGCTCCAAATTCAGGCTCCTTCCACCACACAGCTCTGCAAATGGCCCCCTGTCCTCAAGGGACCTGGTGTCTCTATCATGTCACCAAGCCCAACTGTTTCCCTAGCTGTAAAGAGTAATATCCCCTGCCTACAATCCCAGCACTTCGGGAGGCTGAGGTGGGCGGATCACTTGAGGTCAGGAGTTCGAAACCAGCCTGGCCAACATGGTGAAAACCCGTCTCAACTAAAAATACAAAAATTAGCCGAGTGTCATGGTAGGTGCCTGTAATACCAGCTACTCGGGAGGCTGAGGCAGGAGAATCGCTAGAACCATTGCACACCAGCCTGGATGACAGAATGAGACACTGTCTCAAAAGAAAAAAAAAGAGTAACTACCCCCCTCCAATATCATCGCTAAGGTTTAAAGTCACATGTGGGCAATGACGTGTGGTTCTCCAATCCCCTGCAGAGCTTCACACCTCCCCGGCACCCACCTGGCGACTCCCCGTCACATCCTGGCCAGGACTCGTAAGCCAACTTCACCCTTATCAGTGTTGCCCGGCGGTCTGGAAGAAGATAGGTCTGGGGATCTGGAAGGCCTCACTGTGTGCTGTGTATTGCACTGTATCTCCCCTAAAAGGCACACTGGAGTCTGGCCCCCCACACCTGTGACTCTGGCCTTATTTGGAAGCAGGGTCTTTGCAGATGTAATCAAGTTGCAGATTCGGTCATTAGGGTGGGCCCTAATCCAATGACGGGCGTCCTTACAAGAAGAGGAGAGGACAGAGACACAGACGGAGAAGGAGGCCCACGTGAAGAGGGAGACAGAGGCTGGAGCGATGTGGCCCACGGCAGGGAACACCAGAGCCACCACAGCCTGGAAGAGGCCAAGGGGGATCCTCTCGGAGCCCTGGAGGGAGCACAGCCCAGCTGACACCTTGATCTTGGACTTCCAGCCTCCAAAACTGTGACAGACTATGTTTCTGTTGTTTAAGCCACCCAGGTTGTGGTGCTTTGTTACAGTGGCCCCAGGACACTAGCACACCCCATGCTGCCCCAGGGCAGGCCTGGTTGCACCTGCTGCTTGGCCCCGGGCAGGCACAGGATCCATACTCAAGAGTGTCAACCAAAGGGGGACCCAGGCCACACACCATGTGATATTCTGATCATAATTCGACTTCCAGCCAAGCTGGTATCAGACAGGATGTGCCCAACATTCTGGCGCACACTTCAGCGAGCCACATACCGAGGGCTGGGGAGGGGGCACAGGATCCAGCCCCAGCCCCCAGCCTGTGGGCACTCTCCCTAGGGTGCAGGGGAGTTGGGGCAGGCCACCTCCTCCATGGGACACAGCAGCATGTTTCTGGCCCTCAGCATCTCACCTGAGAAAGGGGCAGGCACCCTGGCTTATCTATCTCACGGTGGGCAGATGCCCCATGAATCTAGAGGAGGGTGCACAGAGACCCAGGACCCAGGCACGCCTATAAACAACTCGTGCTCCCTGCACCACGAGGCATACACTGCTCCTGCCGTTGCCCTTCAAAACACACCCCACGCACAGCTGCATGTGGTCTTGAAGAACTGTGCATTTGTGGAAAAATTTCCTGCTATGTTGAGGCTGGGCTCTGTATCTTACCAGAACCCCTGGACTGCACCCTCCGGAGGGAAGAGCCTGTCTCTAGGCCTGAAAGATCAGAGAGGAGAACGGATTTCTGAGGAGAACGAATTTCTGGCAGGGGAGGACTGGGGCCACTGTGGGGACCGGGCTTACAAGACAGAGGACTAGAAAGAGGACACAGGGCTGCGAGTGGCCGCCCTTTCACCATTCCTAGAGGCGACAGTCTCTACAAGGACAGGCATCCCCCAACTCAGCGGCCATGGAGTCCCCGACTCAGCTGCCATGGGGCCCCCAACTCAGCTGCTGTGGAGCCACTCTTTCTGAGAGGGCCACCTCATGGAGAAACTCACCACAGGCCTAGCATTGAGGGGTTGAGCGCTCTGGCCTCCACAGACCAGCCCTGGGTTGAGGCAGGCGGTCCTCCTTCTAGACACTCCCAAGTCCCGGCCCCACCTGCCCCCTTCAGCATCCTCTCCTGCTTTGCGCTCCAGGTCCCCTGCCCCACAGCCATCAGTTTAGACAATGCACAGGCCTAGGCCGGGTGCAGTCAGAGAGCTCCAACCTCAGGGCAGGGGCCTGGGCTCTGATTCCAGCTCGACTGCTCCATCCCAACTCCACAGCGCCTGGGCTATACATCTGCAGCAAGAGCAGCGGATCCTCTGGGAGGCGAACAGGGAACAAATGGATCCGTCCAGACAATGCAGAAAGAGCCACTCGGAACCAAGAAGAAACGCGCCGTCAGCTGTGAAAAGGTGTGGAGGAAACTTAAATGCATCTCACTGAGTGAAAAACCAGTCTGAAAAGGCTGCAGACAGTGTGATCCCAACTGCACGACCCTGTGGGGCAGGCAAAACTACAGAGACAGTGAAAGGAGCAGAGGTTGCCAGGAGTGAGAGGGAGACAGGGATGAGCAGGTGGGGCACGGGGATCTCAGGGCCGTGTCACTGCTACCATAGGGGTCCCTGTCCTTACACAATGTCCAGCACCAAGAGGGGCCCCTCATGGAAACTGTGGACTCTGGGTGGCCCTGATATGGCCACGTGGGTCCACCAGGTGCCACAGATGCACCCGCTGGTCTGGACGTTGATAGAGGGGGAGGATGTTGATAGTGTGCGTGGTAGGGCCGTGCAGTCACGGGAAATCTCTGCACCTTCCACTCAATTCTGCAGTGAACTTAAAAGTGCTCTAAAAATAGTCTAGTTAAAAGATTATTTAAAAGAGCAGCAGGGGTGTCCCTTCAGGGTCACTGCGGGTGCATACATGAACATGTGTGCATATGAGTGAGTGTATGCATGCGTGCATGTGCGTGCGTGTTTGTGGGTGTCCCAGGCAGGCATCCATGTCTCCAGGGCCCAGGGCCTTCCCTTCCTTCACCCCCTGCTTCCGGGGAGCCTCTCAGCTCAGCGGATCTCAACTGGGGACGATTCCTCCACCCCCACACTGGGAGGGTATGTAGTGGCATCTGGAGACACTTTGGGTTGTCACAACTGACACCTCGTGTGTAGAGGCCAGGGATGCCGCTAAACCCCCCGCAACGCTCAGGAGAGCTCCACAACCAAGAAGCCTCAGTGTTGAGGCTGGGAAGCCCCGTCCCCACCGACTCAGGAGTCCCAGGAGCTCCCGGAGCCCACCGGGCTCCTCCGTCCTCTGCTTCCTCACCTAGTGCAGACATGAGGTGGGGTGGAGGGAAGGGCCCAAGGGCAGGGGATGACTCCATTGTCTTGGCTGTTGCACTGCGTGCTGGCACACCACACGGCCACGCTCTAACTGCCCCCCACGCCCACACTGGCCTGGCCTGGGACTGCCGTGGGCAGCTGGGAAGCTGAGGGAGGGGCAGTGAACATTGTCTAATGTTCCCCACCCCACTCCCCTCCTCTTCTCAGGGATGGTGGGGACCCTCCTCTACTAATTCTGCCCCACAGGCCAGGGTCAGCCTGCCCTGGTCCTCACTCCCAGGGCTGTGAAAAGCTCAGCAGCTTGCCTGGAGCCCTGGCCTCCCACCTAGGGTTGCCATGGAAACAGGGCATCCTCCCTCCCCAAGGAAGCATCCGAGGGTGGCACTAGGCTCTGGCTGGGTGTGATCTCCAGATACCAGTGACAGCGGGGCCATGCAGGGATGCCCAGACCAGCCAAGCATGTAGCCAGCACCCTGTGTGGCCTAGACAGCTGCTGCCAGGAGGCGCCACTAGCCAGAGCCCAGGAGACATGGTACTAAGGCAGGGGTCTCCTGTCAGTGTTGCTCACTCAGGCCGTCATGCAGGCAACAGAACCGATCAGGGGCTCAGAAATGCCAGGGCTCACTGGCACGACAGGCTTCTGCCCATGCCCCCGTCTCTCTGCTGGGAGCCTTGGCCAGCCTCAGAGGACCACTCCTCCTCTGGCTTCCAGAGACCCCTTCCAGGACCCCCACTCACACACCCCTGGCTCCTGCCTCGGAGTCGGCCATTCTGTTATCTTATGTTTTCATAAACTGTCTTCAGCCTGAACAGAGGATCCCAAATAAGGGTCCTCGTCAGCATCCTCAGAGCCCAGCCAGCAGCCTGCCCCACGGCGGGTCCTCGGTAGGTGTCCACCAAATGGCTGCACAAAATACACACCATAATCACACCTCCTCCAGTGCTGCGGATTAAATGAGGGAGTGTAAAAATGGCAATCATGCTCGCTCATCTGTTTTGAGGATCTCCTGTGTGCAGGCCAGCCGCCGAGCCTGCCACAGACCCAGTGTGGGAAAAGCAGGTGGCCCCAGAGCTGGTCCCAGAACCGCTGCCTTGGCCTACCTGCTTCTCCCTTTCAGAGGGAAGTGCTTTTGGGGTCTCCTCTGCTTTCTCCAAGCAATGAATGCTTCTGCTGAAGCACAACCCAAAATTCAAAGGGGGGCAAGCGGGCCCCACCTCCTCAGCTACACAGAAATTTCTGCATCTGAAGAAGATCAGGACAGTGACACCTTTCATCACTCGGTTCCCTTTATTTGGCATTGGTATTTGAGACGTTTAAGAGTCAGGAGCTGGAAAAGCAGGTATGGTCGTATTCATTCACTTCTTTTTTTTGAGACTGACTCTCACTCTGTCGCCCAGGCTAGAGTGTAATGGCACGACCTCCGCTCACTGCAACCTCTGCCTCCTGGGTTCAAGTGATTCTCCTGCCTCAGCTTCCAGAGTAGCTGGGATTACAAGCATGCACTGCCACGCGCAGCTAAATTTTGTTATTTTTAATAGAGATGGGTTTCGCTATGTTGGCCAGACTGGCTGGTCTTGAACCCCTGACCTCCGGTGATCCACCCACCTCAGCCTCCCAAAGTGCTAGCATTATAGGTGTGAGCCATTGTGCCCAGCCCACTTCTAACTTTAAATTTCCTCCACTTAAAGAAGTCTGGTTTTTTATACAATTACTCTAGCATAATTTGATGAGATTGGGCCTAGTTTGCATTTGTTCATTCACTCATCGAACAACTGCTTAGTGACATCCACTATGGTCAGGCCTGGCACGGGGCACTGGGTGGGACACAGGGGGACTTAGATACAGGCCCTGCTCTGAGGGCTCCAGCACCCAGGAGACACATAAGGGAGGTATGTGAGAAGGCTGGGGGCTCAGGAGGGAGTGTAGTAGTCCAGAGAGGCTTCCTGGAGCTGAGTCTTGAAGGAGTTTGCCCTGCAGGGTGAAGAAAGAGAGTTCCAGTCCTTTATCCCTACATCCCTAGTAGGTAGGGGACTTATTCATGACGGAAACTTGTTCCTTTCCTCTGGGCTATCCTGTAGCAGGAAGATGTCTAATAAGGCACAAAAAGAAAGGGTGACTCTGGGCCAGGCGTGATGGTTCATACCTGTAATCCCAGCAACTTTGGGAGGCCAAGGTGGGTGGATGACTTGAGGTCAGGAGTCCGAGACAAGCCTGGCCAACATGGTGAAGCCCCCGTCTCCATTAAAAATACAAAAATTAGCTAGGCATGGTGGCATGCACTTGTAATCCCAGCTACTCGGGAGGCTAAGGCAGGAGAATCGCTTGAACCCAGGAGATGGAGATTGCAGTGAGATGAGATCACGCCACTGCACTCCAGCCTGGGCAACAGGGCAAGACTCCATCTCAAAAAACCAACCAAACAAAAAAGAGTGACTCTGAAGTCCTGAGGGCAAACTGTCGGCTCTTCCTTCTCCAGTCCCCTTCCCTTGTCCTATCTGATGCCCAACTTGAAATTTACCAACCCAAAAGGGTGATGAGAGGGGGCCTGTGAGGTGGGGACAGAGACTCGGGGACTCAGCTCCACAGGGCACAGAAACTATCTTTCAGGGGCCTCATGATGAGCTCGCTCAGCCTCCCAATAGCCCAGAAAGGGGGACAGGGTAGGGAGGGTTCTACAGATCTGGAAACAATGGCTCACACAGCAAGGACTTGCCAAGGAAAAGCAGCTCCACATGACATTCACATTACAACTGACTCCGTTCAATTACAAAGTCCTTTCCACCCAACGACAGACGTGGGGCAGTCACAGACGCTTGAGAAACCTTCAAACGTTCTCATGGTCTTGGATCCCACTGGTAGAGAGCGAGGGAGGGAGGGAAGGAGGGTGTTAGAATCCAAGCCAGCAACTGGCAGAGACGCAGAAGAGGCCGCCCAGCTGCGCCTCCCTTCCTGGGTCCTGGCTTTGGGCCGGGCATGGACGCCTACAGGGGTCCTCGGCAATCAGGGTATGGGTTACCCCGATTATTGCCATTTTACTGACAAGGAAAGTAGATCTTGGGAAAGTCAAGGTCCCATAACTAGTAAAATACAGAGCTAGGATGTGATTCCTCCTTGTTTAGTTAAGAATTCAAAATAAACACCCATCACTAATCAGCCCAATCATGACTTCCAGGTCCTCAACTGCAACAGAGGACACGAAGTTTGGAAGGAGGTGACAAACTCAGGGTGAGGACAGGGATTCCAGTCAGGGCCTCCAGGAGCATAGGTGGTGGCTGGGAGGTTATCAATAGGCCACAGCGGGTGGAGGATGGGTAGCCCACAGTGGAGGGGGTGATCCCAATGAGGTCCTCAAGCATTCAGAGCCTGGGGACCCCTTTTCTAAAAGAAAACTTAGCCGACCTCCTCCTTTCATGGGTGGCTGTACTTTTAGACAGAGAAAAACACATTCAGCACAGCTTTTCAATTCGTTTGCATTTGAGGAAGCCCAGTGGATCCTGAGCAAAACTGAAGAAGTGGAGGATATACGAGCAGGACACCTATTTGGTCTCCATCAGTATCTCCCAAAGTGAGTCCTGCAGTTTAGACGTTCACAGGTCACACATGAATCAAGCAAAGGTCAAGGAGGTGGAGGAGTCGTGAAGTTAAGGGAAGCTAAGCAGGTGTCTTTTCCTACCGGACTTCTCAGAGCCTTGACTCTGCTAATGTACTGTGAGATTCTCCAAGGGGAGGGGACAGAGCGCTCAGTATCTGTTCCCCCACACCCCACACTGGCCCCAGGATGCTCTCTGGGAAATGTCGCTGGAGTGATCCTGGGCTCCAGGACCCCTTTCACAGTGACTCCTACCCCACCAGGCCAAGGCGGGCGGGCAGGGGCCGGGGGGTCCTGGTCTGGGGTCCAGGGCAGGGGCCCTGTGACTACTAGGAACCACTGACTTCGAATAAGCCTGGCAAGGTTCTAGCCTCAAGGGTTAAAATCTGACACACCTGAGTGAAGAGAATCTGGCACCTTGGTTAGAAACAGCAAGGTGAGCAAAGTCCCGCACAGGTCCCAGGAGGCGCGGGCAGGGTCTACCCTCCTCCAGCCACCAAGCCCCATCCATCCCATCCCACCTGGCACTGTGCAGGAAGAGTACTCTGTGCGCAATCACCTTTTTGCCTTTTATTGCAAGGTCTATTGTCCCTGAAGAGCCTCACATAATGTGAGCTAAGAGATGCCCAGCATTCAATTTCATTATGCCCCTCCTTCCACCTCTGGTTTCTCCTCTAGAAATATCCCCACACATCTACAAAAAGCCTGTGAAAAAGATGCAGAACATCAAAGGCAAAAATCAGCCTGGGAGCTCCTCCAGGAGACAGCTCCTATCTTGTTCATCTGCGTCCCAGGCACAGCGTCCCTCTCCTTAAGGATACCCAGGCAGAGCTCAGAAAAAAATGTGCATTCTTTATTCCACAAAAGTGGGGAAGGAGCATTTACCAGGAGTTTGCTTGGTATCAGAAACAAAGGAGAATGTGAATAACCATCATCTTACTGGGTCCCCTAGCAGGGCCCAGGGAGGCGGCCTTCAAGCTGAGGTTGAGAGCACTGACTAGGGAGCCAGGCTGTTGGGTACACTCCTGACTCCCATTCCGATCTGCTGTGTGACCTTGGGCAGGTTACTTAACCTCTCTGGGCTTCAGCTTACTCAACTGTAAAATAAAACTTTTTAGGAGGATAGCACTGAGCAAAGCACGTTAAGGAGCTGGGATAGTCCCTGGGATGCAGAAAGCCCAGGACACATCAGCTCTACTGTTGTTCCCATTTCACAGGAGGAAAAATCGAACATAGGGCAGCCTGGCCAACCATCACGATGGGCGCTAATAACAGCAAGGCTGGGCTCACTCCCAGGCATGCCAGTGCAAAGCACCTTCTACTGACTCTGCCTCCCAGAGACAAGACAGAATATCTAGCGGTGACCAGGGGAAAGCCAGGCACTGGCCACGATCAGCTACTTAGAGGGGAAACACAGAACCGAAGACCACTAAAGAGAAACCCATAGCCGGGCGCGGTGGCTCACGCCTGTAATCCCAGCATTTTGGGAGGCCGAGGTGGGTGGATCCCTGAGGTCAGGAGTTCAAGACCAGACTGGCCAACATGATGAAACCCCATCTCTACTAAAAATACAAAAATTAGCCAGGCGCGGTGGCAGGCGCCTGTAATCCCAGCTACTTGGGAGGCTGAGGCAGGAGGATCGCTTGAACCTGGGAGGCAGAAGTTGCAGTGAGCCAAGATCGCGCCATTGCACTCCAGCCTGGGTGACAAGAGCGAGACTCCATCTCAGAGAGAAAAAAAAGAGACAGAGAGAGAGAAACCCACAGTATCAGGTACCCCTATGAAAAAGAAAATCTTAATTGCAGCCTGTGCCTGAGAATGTTCCAAATCCCATTCTTCTGGGCCCAAAGATCTACTCGCCCCCAGCAGAGTGCTGGAAATTTCACTCCACAAGTCAGAGCCTCATCCCTCTGGGGCCGCAGTGAGACAACCTGGACCCCCTTGCCCATCATCCTAACACCAACGTCCCCATCACCTTCCTGGGAAAAGTCAAGCAGCCACCCAGGGTCCATTCTTGCAAAACAACATTCTGCCATAAAGCAGAAAAGAAAAGAAGGGCTGGCCTGGGTTTAGCTCCTGCTGAAAATGATACGAAAGCAAACAGAACTCACTGGCGAGGAGGGTGCAGCTGGCGGCAGCTCTGCAGACCAGCACGGCCGGCGGACGTCGGAGGGCAGGCAGGGCACACACCCCGTTCATATAGGGACGTGGCAGGGGTGCCACTATGACTTGCACTTCAAGGGAAAGCCTCTTTGGGGAGCCTTTGAGGAAGGTCACAGAGGGTCAGGCTGTGGGAGGACCGGGGTGTTTCCAGCGATAGCTCCTTGCTGACCACAGACCACTATTTCTGTCTTGACTCCCAACAGCCTCATGGGCCAGGGCAACTGCTCCCCAGGAAAACCCCCATGCACAAAGAAGGAAGGAAGGGCGCGCCCAGGCCCCTGGGGTGACTGAAGATGCACGTGGCTCAGAGCTAAACTGAACAACAGACATTGGCCTCCCACTGCCTTTGCTCTCTGGGTCCTGAGACAGGAGAAGCGATTGGGGGTCTGCAAGCTGGCACGGAGCTGGGTCTCCTCTGCCTGACCCCCAGCAAGAGGTGGCACCACCGTGGGCACGTGCCACCCCAGCTGCACCTGCCGTGTGCCGACTACGTCAGGAGGACCAAATGCTAACACATGGAACACTTGTCACCCCGTTTCCACGACAACAGAAATCAAATATTGGACACAGAAAGCAGAAGCTGAGGCTGCCCCGACACGGAGGCGGCAGGCTGCTCTCGGGAGCACTCACTTCCCCAAAGGAAGGTCCTTGAATGAGGGGAGAAGCAGGACTCGCATGATACCTACCTTGGCCGGCAACTTGCTCCCCCTTTCCTCGGCCTGAACCCTCTCCTGGTTTATAACACCAGACCCAGCCCCTCCCTACCAGGTGACACAGGCGGGCTCTCTGTCTGGTCTGGGTTCCTCGTCGGTAAAAAGGGGTTATTAACAATGACCAGCCTCATGTGCTGCTGTGGGAATCCACAAATTTCAGTGGTTCCTGGCATCCAGGAAGCACGATTAGCTTTTATTTATTCCAATTACCAGTCTCCCAACTCCCTGTGGAAGCTCTTTCCTGAGGCTGGCTTCCTGCAGGTGTTGCTCGATTAACTGACAATTCCCAGTTCTGCTGAAGCAGGAGGCGGTGAGGCCCACGGGAGGCCCATGTCCCGACCCAGCAGGTGCTCCAGGCGGGGCTCTGGGGCAGGCAGTGGACTGGGACATGCCTGGCCCACTCCCAGGGGCACTAGTGCCCCTCTCCCATTCGAGGCCAGGATCAACAGTGAGGGCTCACCCGCCGGTCACCCCTGTCCCCCAACACTCCACTCCCATGGCACAAACCAAGCTTCATCCAGAGTCAAAACTAGGACTTGAGGAAGCAACAAAAAGACACCCAATGCCGATGCGAGTCCCCAGCACTAATGCAGGTCCCCAGTGCTAATCCAGGTCCCCAATGCTGATCCAGGTCCCCAGCAATGATGTGGTCCCCAGCTCTGATGCAGTTCCCAACACTGGTTTTGGTTTAACAGTTTTCCTGCTGGGAGACTTGATGCAGGAATCCAAGGCCAGGACAGCAAACAGCACTTCATGGCCCAGGAGATGCCTCGACAGCCAAGTGAGGACATCATGAGGGCACAGACAGGAAGGCCCTCGCCAGCCCAGTGCTCCATGGAGAGGGCCTTTCCATCTGCCCAGTGTCCAGTGCCACCCATGAAGGAAGGCTGGGGCAAGGGAGGGTCTTCCTGACATGTGTGTATCCACTGAGCTGGCCAAGGAGATGCCTGGGGCTGGTGCTCAGCCCCTTGGGGGAGGAGGCAGAAATAACAGAGGATCAGTCAGGAAAGGAAATGTGATTAGCTTTTAAAAGGAAAATAACTACGCACTTGAAAAATCATGAAAGGATCAGCAGCCTAGTAGTCACATCTTAGAGTCAGGTTTAGACCACTTCAGTGTAATGCAACTAACTAACATTTCATTCACTCACCCTGTATGCATCGACTGCCTCCTACCTGCCAGGCAAGGGGATTTCACAACGCAAGCAAGGCAGCCAAGACCCAGCTCCTGACACGCCATTTTCAGAATAAATTAAGGGGGCCTGGCACAGTGGTTCACACCTGTACTCCCAGCACATTGGGAGGCCAAGGCAGGAGGACCGCTCGAGCCCAGAAGTTGGAGACCAGCCTAAGCAACATAGTGAGACCCTGTCTCTACAAAAACTTAGCCAGATACAATGGCACATACCTGTAGTTCCAGTTACTCAGGAGGCTGAGGCAGGAGGATCACTTGAGCCTATGACCATCCCACTGCACTCTAGCCTGGGCAGCAGAGTGAAACCCTGCCTAAGAAGAAGAAAAAGAAAGAAGAAAGAAGAAAAAAAAGGAAGAAGAGAGGAGGAGGTGGAGGAGGAAGAGGAGGAGAAGGAGGAGGAGGAGAAGGAGGAGAAGGAGGAGAAGGAGGAGGAGGAGGAGGAGGAGGAGGAGGAGAAGGAGGAGAAGGAGGAGAAGGAGGAGGAGGAGGAGGAGGAGGAGGAGGAGGAGGAGAAGGAGGAGAAGGAGGAGAAGGAGAAGGAGGAGGAGGAGGAGGAGGAGGAGGAGGAGAAGGAGGAGGAGGAGGAGGAGGAGGAGGAGGAGGAGGAGGAGAAGGAGGAGGAGGAGGAGGAGGAGGAGGAGGAGGAGGAGGAGGAGGAGGAGGAGGAGGAGGAGAAGGAGGAGGAGGAGGAGGAGGAGGAGGAGGAGGAGGAGGAGGAGGAGAAGGAGGAGGAGGAGGAGGAGGAGGAGGAGGAGAAGGAGGAGGAGGAGAAGGAGGAGGAGGAGGAGGAGGAGGAGAAGGAGAAGGAGGAGAAGGAGGAGGAGGAGGAGGAGGAGGAGGAGAAGGAGGAGAAGGAGGAGGAGGAGAAGGAGGAGGAGGAGGAGAAGGAGGAGAAGGAGGAGGAGGAGGAGGAGGAGGAGGAGAAGGAGGAGGAGGAGGAGGAGAAAGAGAAGGAGGAGAAGGAGGAGGAGGAGGAAGAGGAGAAATAATTAAGGGACTGATGTCATCATTTCATTTGATTCTCATCAAGGCCCCATAAGGCAAGCAAGGAAGAACCCTTATGATCATCCCTACCTAACAGATGAGGAAACAGAGGCAGTGAGGGGTCGACAGGCTGTTGAAGGTCTTATACAGGGTGCGTATCAGGATCTCAACTCAGATGTGTGCCGTGCACCTACTGTGTGCCAGGCATCACTCAAGCCTGGGGTGCCAAGGTGAGAAACACTGCAGCCCTGCCTTCAAGCTATCAACGTGGGAGAAAAGTCAATACACGCATAAATACAAGGTATGGGGATGATAGGTGGGGAGGCACCCCTTGTTAAGATAATTAAGACTGAGCCAAATGTAAGTTACAACCTTAGAGGCAGGTCATATCCTTTTCAATATAACCCATTAAAAGCCAGAGAAGTACAGATTCGACTTTTTGCTAAAATATTTCTGCCTGAGTTCTAAGGGGCTCACAGGGAGAAAGGCCCTTCAGTAGCCCCCGGCTCTGCTTCTGTTTGAATTGGGCCCTTCACTGGCCATCACTAAAAACAAAGCACTCAGTTGAAAGACAAAGTATTTCAGAAAAAGGGTAAGTTGGATGGTGACTTTTAAGAAGTGGTAGATTCCACCATAGCCACCCACCCGGTACACAGTAGGCGCTCAATAGATGTTTGCTGTAGTGCCATTCTCATTCCTTTTTAGCAGCTTTTAAGAAAGAGCAAGGCTTCCTTTAAAAAGAAGCAGGAGACTACTGGGTATCTACCCAAGGGAAAAGAAGTCATCAGACAAAAAACATACTTCACACACGTTTACAGCACCACAATTCACAATTGCAAATATATGGAACCAATCAAATGCCCATCAATCAATGAGTGGATAAAGAAATTTTGGTGTATACACACACACACACACACACCATGGAATACTAATCAGCCATAAAAAGGAACAAAATAATGATATTCGCAGTAACCTGGATGGAAATGGAACTGGAGACCATTATTCTAAGTGAAGTAACTCAGGAATAGAAAACCAAACATCATATGTTCTCACTGATAAGCAGGAGCTAAGCTATGAGGATGTAAAGGCATAAGAATGATACAATGGACTCTGGGGACTCGGGGAAAGGGTGGGAGGTAGGTGAGGGATAAAAGACTACACATTGGGTGCAGTGTACACTGCTCGGGTGATGGGTGCACCAAAATCTCACAAATCACCGCTAAAGAGCTTATTCATGTCACCAAACACACCCGTTCCCCAAAAACCTGTTGAAATAAACAATAAAGAAATAAGAAAGAGGTGGGAGGCTGGGTGTAGTGGCTCACACCTGCATCCCAGCACTTTGGGAGGCCGAGGCAGGAGGATCGCTTGAGCCCAGGAGTTCGAGACCAGCTTGGGCAACATAGAGACCCAGCTTCTAAAAAAACAGAAAATAAATAAGATGAGGGAGAAGGTAATAAAATATAATCTTCCTGGACAGACTTCTCCTTCTGAGAACCCCCACCCAGAAGCTGCCCTCAGCACCACTATGGTACCACCACGTCCCCTGATTCATCTGGGGAAGACGAAGCAGATAGACAAAGGGTCCCCACAAAACCCCAAAACTAGTCAGTGAGCACTGGGGGCGCAGTGGGAGAAAGCCGAGGTTCCAGGGTCTCAGTGGGGCACATGGGGCAGGCTGGGCTGGCCCCACATAAGCTCTGAGGACCCCATCCAATGCCATTCAAAGTAAAACCCAAGAAATGACACTTTCCTTTCTTCACAAAAACCCTGTACATTTCCTCTTGGTTTCATACAATCAACCAAACCTGGGGATCAGTGGAAAGAACTTGCAAAGGCCCATCTAGCTCTGAGAACCCTCATCCTAGAACTATCCGGATTAATGTTCTGCTGCTGTTATTGCTGTTAGACAGGGTCTCACTCTGTCACCCAGGCTGAAGTGCATTAGTGCCATCACAGCTTGCTGTGGCCTCCACCTCCCGGGCTCAAGTGATCCTCCCACCTCAGCCTCCTGAGTAGCTGAGACTACAGGTGCATGCCATCATATCCAGCCAACTGTTTGTTTTTGTTTTTGTTTGTAGAGACAGGAGTCTCACTTTGTTGCCCAGGGTGGTCTCCAAATCCTGGGCTCAAGCGATCCTCCAGCCTCTGCCTCCCAAAGTGCTGGGATTATAGGTAGGAACCACGTATAATTACCTGGAGTAATGTCTTAAGGCCAACGACCTCTCCTAGGCCCACAGGTGAGAACTGCCCCTTCTTCAAGGTCACGTCCTTTGGCCTCCAAGGACGTGAAGCATCAGAACTTGAACACTGACCCCAGCCTCTGGGGAACTCGGCCAGGCCCTTCAACAAACGCGAGTCCACACACATTCCCTGCTCTGAGCTCCTTCCTGCTTTCCTAACATTGCCTCCACCTGGGCACGGCGCATGCCTGTGTTATTCGTCTCCACAAAACACGGGGAAAGGAAAAGGGATCCAAGGCCCCACGGCCACGCTTCCAAACAGCTGGGTTTCGGCGTGACTATAACCAGGTGATACGGCTGGCTGCACCGAGGGCTGGTGGTCTCGGCAGGAAGGAAGACTGGCTGACGTGGCCAGCATCACATATGCGATCCCCAGCATCTTAACAGGCAGGATTTTCCACTCCCCAGGCCCCAGCACCACCCCAACACCAGCCCTCTGCCCTTGCATGGCAGCATGGCAGGGCATGAGACGGGTGAGGGCGCCACTGACCACACAGAAACCGAGGAGGAAAGCGATCCCAGGCCTCCGGTATCAAAGGCCGTACCGCACCCCATCCACGGAACACCTGGCCCCGAGAATGGGAAGCCGGGGAGGCCTGGGAAGTGGCACGGAATGTGGCAACAGAGAGCACATCGGCTCGGCCAGAACTGGGAATCCGAGCTGGCCTGGTCATTGAGAGCTTCTCACATGCCCTGGAGGAAGTCACCTCCCAACTCATCTGTACCAGGAGCAGCTGCCTGATCCCAAGGGGCACAGACCATGCCCTCTGTGAGTGTGGACCCCCAGCACCGAGCAGGCCACGAGGAGTGAGTGAACTGGACAACCACACACACTCTGGGGATCACTGTGCCCCGGAAATCACTCCCCAACCCCACTAACCCCACACCCTGCCTGCCAGGCACCCTCTAAACCACAACGCTGAGGACGGAGACCACAGCACACACCGCAAGTGCTTGTAAAATAATAAGAAATATTGATATTGGGCCAGGCGCGGTGGCTCACGCCTGTAATCCCAGCACTTTGTGAGGCCAAGACAGGTGGATCACCTGAGGTCAGGAGTTTGAGACCAGCCTGGCCAACATAGTGAAACCCCGTCTCTAATAAAAATACAAAAATTAGCCCGGCATGATGGTGCACACCTGTAGTCCCAGCTACTCAGGAGGCTGAGGCAGGAGAATCACTTGAACCCAGGAGGCGGAGGTTGCAGTAAGCTAAGATCACGCCACTGCACTCCAGCCTGGGTGACAGACTGAGACTCCATCTCAAAAAAAAAAAAAAAAAAAAAAAGAAATATTCACATTGGTCTCTGCCACCAGTCCCTGGCACACAGATCCTAAGAACCTTGTAATTTCCAGGTGCCAGGACAATCTTTTGTTCTAATATTTAGTCTTTGACCCTGGTTCCTGACACAAAGTTCCTAATCCCTTGGAATTTCCAGGGAGATAAAAGGATGTTTTATTCTAATGAGGTGACTCTTGGTGGCTCCTGGGTGGGGGCTGAGCACCAGAAAGACCCAGACACAATTAGAAGCCTGGAGCTTTCAGCTCCACACCCCCCAACCCCACCCTCCAGAAAGGGGAGAGGGGCTGGAGATTGAACTAATAACCAGACATGCCTACATGATGAAGCCTCCGTAAAAATCCCTGAACTACAGGGTGCAGAGAGCTTCCGGGTGGGTAAACACATCCAGGTGCCAGGAGGGTGGCACACCCCAACTCCAGGGCAACAGAAGCTCCTGCACTGGGGGCCCTCCCAGGCCTCACCCTGTGTGCCTCCTCCTGTTCCGCTCACCTGCACCCTTTATCATCTCCTTTATAATAGACCAGGGAGCACAAATGCAGTGTTTCCCTGAGTTCTTTTTTTTTTTTTTCCAGACAGGGTTTTGCTCTTGTTGCTCAGGCTGGAGTGCAGTGGTGCGATCTCAGCTCACTGCAATCACCAACTCCCAGGTTCAAGCAATTCTCCTGCCTCAGTCTCCCGAGTAGCTGGGATTACAGTGCCCACCACCACGCCCAACCAATTTTTGTATTTTTAGTAGAGACGGGGTTTCACTATGTTGGCCCGGTTGGTCTCGAACTCCTGACCTCAAGCAATCCACCTGCCTTGGCCTCCCAAAGTGCTGGGGTTACAGGCGTGAGCCACCGTGCCCGGCCCATTTCCAGTTCTGAGTCCTAGCAAATTAATCAAAACCGAGGAAGCAGTCGTGGGGACCCTGATTTGGGGTGCAGTCTCGTGGGGCTGAGCCCTCACCTGTGGGGTCTGAGGCTCTCTCCAGGTCGATGGTGTCAGAATTGAACTGAACTGCAGGACACCCAGCTGGTGTCTGCTGGAGAACTGCCAGGTGCGGCAGGAAGCATCCCTGCACCTCTGGTGTCAGAAGTCTTACCCTGGGCAGTATGTGAGCAGAGGGAAGGAACAGTTTGCGAGTTCCTCCTACAGTGCTAAACAAATAATTGTCAAAGTACAATCAATCGCCTTGATTCATGGATTCTGTATGTGTAAATGTGTCTACTGGCTAAAATTTGTAAGCTCAGAATCAATACTCTTGGCCTACATTCATTCACAGACCTGCACACAGAAGCAAAGAATCTGACTGGGTGTGGTGGCTCACACCTGTAATCCCAGCACTTTGGGAGGCCAAAGCAGGTGGATCGCCTGAGGTCAGGAGTTCGAGACCAGCCTGACCAATCTGGTGAAACCCCATCTCTACTAAAGATACAAAAATTAGCTGGGTGTGGTAGTGCGCACCTATAGTCTCAGCTACTCGGGAGGCTGAGGCTGGAGAATTGCTTGAACCCAGGAGGTAGAGGTTGCAGTGAGCCGAGATTGCACCACTGCACTCCAGCCTGGGTGACGCAGTGAGACTCCACTCAAAAAAAAAAGAATCTGAGTTGCCGGATGTGTCCCCACCTGAGGTCAAACACGGGGCGCTCTGCCTTCTTGTCTGAGGTCTCACATCATAAACAAGTGTCCATTTCATGGTCTATTTAATGCCATGTTTTTCACATTTTTCTGCTATTTGTTGGTGACTTCACTGTTTTGTTTTGTTTTGTTTTGTTTTGTTTTGTTTTGTTTTTGAGATGAAGTCTTGCTCTGATGCCCAGGCTGGAGTACAGTGACGCGACTTCGGCTCACTGCAACCTCTGCCTCCTGGGTTCAAGCAATTCTCCAGCCTCAGCCTCCTGAATAGGTGGGATTACAGAAGCACACCACCATGCCCAGCTAATTTTTTTGTATTTTTAGTAGAGACTGGGCTTCCCCATGTTAGCTAGGCTGGTCTCGAACTCCTGACCTCAGGTGATCTGCCTGCCTCGGCCTCCCAAAGTGCTGGGATTACAGGCATGAGTCACCGTGCCCAGCCAACTTTGCTGTTTAAAATGGGTCCCCACGCGTGGCGAGGGGTACTCCTAGTGTTCCCAAGTGCAAGAAGGCTGAGGTATGCCTTGCAGAGAACGCACAGGTCAGAGAAGCTTCGTTCAGGCAGCACTTATACTGCTGTTGGCCGTGAGCTCAATGTTAATCAATCAACAATACATTTTAAATAACGTATCTTTAAAAAGAAACATATATAAGAAAAAGTTATGTATTGATCTGTTGCTGAAAATGTTGTGACCAGAGGCTCGCAGGAACTGAGCGCTGTACTGCCCTAGGAGTGATGGGTCAGTATTGGCTAACTCGGGGTTTGTGGCAACTTTATAGATCAAAACCACCATGAATAATGAGAACTGGCTGAGTTTAAGAAGGAATGAACTAAACCCAGCACCCCACTCCAGCCAACTGATTAGACCTCTTCCCATCCTGCTTGTTTTCCCTTCTTGAGCAACGTCAAACTATGAGACCTCTCCTTCGCCTGTGCCCAAAGAACCCGGGTGTATTCCACCTTTTGTCCAGATATTAATGCCTAATGTAGTTGGGTTACTAGATGACATTTACCCAGTTAAGTCCCATCAGGTATAACTCACCCTAAGCTCCGGTTGCCCCACTACCTGACCTGACACACCAGGATTTTTAGAACCTCAAAGCTCCCAGCTTCCACCATCTTTCCACCAGCAAGTTCTTCTGGCTCAATCTCCCTTTCTGCTGCTCAAACATTTAAAAGTTTCCTATTGAAAATGATTCCCTTGCCTCAGATCTTGGGACTAAAGATGGTCCTGTGACAATCAACCATGAAATTCTTTTCTTTTCTTTTTTTTAGAAAGAGTCTCTCTCTGTTGCCCAGGCTGGAGTGCAGTGGCAGAATCTCAGCTCACTGCAACCTCCACCTCCTGGGTTCAAGTGATTCTCCTGCCTCAGCCTCCCAAGTAGCTGGGATTACAGGTAGCTGCCACCACACCCAGCTAATTTTTTGTATTTTTAGTAGAGATGGCATTTTACCATGTTGGCCAGGCTGGTCTCAAACTCCTGACCTCAGATGATCCACCCGCCTTGGCCTTCCAAAGTGCTAGGATGACAGACATGAGCCCCCACGCCTGGTCTCAGCCATGAAATTCTAATACAAAAGGCCACCTTACATTTCAGAGTGCCCTTTCCACCTTCCCACAACATAGGAAAGAACATTTCTCCCGATAGCAAGCAGAGAAAGCATCGTGGTAGAGAAACTGCCACCTGGGTACCTCACATCCCCCTTCCATGATGCTGAGCAAACACGCCCCGCCAAAGATGACGAGTGCTGTTTAAAACCAAATGACAGCAGGCTTTGCAAGTGTTTAATAACACATCTTCTGTGCCTGTCAAACAAGCCAAGTGAGACTTTTTAAAGGAAAAGGTGTACGGCATCTTTCTTTATTAAGCCGAGACAATCAACACCACGTACGTGACACCTGAATGTACACCCAACATTCACATTTTGTGGCAACAGGCATCTCTTCTCCCCTGTGAATGAGCTTGGGATACCATACCGGCGCCTTCTACTTCCCGAGGCTGATGGAGAGTAGCATTTATGCAAAAGGAGTACATCAGAAAAACTGCTCCTTACCTTATGGCTGACAAATGGAACAGGATGAAATGACTCAGCAGAAGTCAACCTAAAAGGGCTTGTCAGTGCGCAAGCTGTGGGCACTGTGCAAACACAAGCCTCACGGTGTTTTATTAATCCAAAGAGAAGAACAAGTCCTTCTCCCCTTTCCCATCAACACCTAGAACAGTCTAATAACTAGCCACGGGGCTGGGCACGGAGGCTCATGCCTGTAATCCCAGCACTTTGGGAGGCTGAGGTGGGTGGATCACTCGATGCCAGGAGTTCGCGACCAGCCTGGCCAACATTGTGAAACCCCGTCTCTACTAAACATACAAAAATTAGCTGGGTGTGGTGGCGGATGTCTGTAATGCCCGCTCTTCAGGAGGCTGAGGCAGAAGAATCGCTTAAATGCGAGAGGCAGAGGTTGTACTGACCTGAGATCGTGCCACTGCACTCCAGCCTGGACAACACAGCAAGACTCCCTCTCAGAAAAAAAAAAAAAAAGCCACAGGGTGTGCAGAACTAAGAAGACACAATCAACTCTGCTTCTGTTTCCCCCCCCATCACACCCTCATCTATGAAAGTAATAACTAGAAGGGTGACTGAGTGACCATAACTAGTGGGTTTTAGTCACTAACTGAGCACCAGGTACTGTGGGTTGAATGGTGTCTCATCCAAAATCCATGTCCGATGGGCGCAGAGGCTCACGCCTGTAATCCCAGCACTTTGGGAGGCTGAGGCAGGTGGATTGCCTGAGCTCAGGGGTTCAAGACCACCCTGGGCAATAGAGTAAACCCCATTTTTACTAAAAATACAAAAATTAGCCAGGTGTGGTGGCAGGTGCCTGTAATCCCAGCTACTCAGGAGGCTGAGGCAGGAGAGTCGCTTGAACTCGGGAGGAGGAGGTTGCAGGGAGCCATTGCACTCCAGCCTGGGCTACAGAGTGAGACTCCATCTCAAAAAAAAAAAAAAAATCCACGTCCACCTGGAATTGGACAACTGGAGAATGCGCCTTATTTGGAAACAGGGTCTTTGCAGATGTAATCAAGTTCGGATGCGGTCATACTGGACTGCAGTGGGCCCAGCTGGTGTCCACGTGGGAGAGAGAAATTTGGATGCTGACATGCAGAGACAAGACCATAGGAAGACACAGAGGGGCATGAAGGGGGACACCTGTGACAATGGAGGCTGACTGGAGTGACATGGCCACAAATCAAGATATGCCAGGACTGCCCACCGTCCCCAGAAGCCAAGAGAGTCAGGAAGGATCCCTCCCTGGAGACTTTAGATGGAGCGAGGCCCTGCTGACACCTTGATCTTGGACTTCTGGCCTCCAGAGCTGGGAGAGAATAAACTTCTGCTCTGTAAGCCAGCCAGTGTGGGGTACTCTTTTATGTCAGGCCTAGGAAATTAATGCAGATTTTGTATTATCTCATTTATTATTTTCAAGAGCCCAGTTAGGCAGGTGCCTTCCTTTCCTCCACTGGACAGGGGAGGCAACCGAGGTTCAGGGAAGTTATGTCCCTTCCCAGGGTACACCCCAGACAGGAAAGCAGGCAGGAGGATGACGCCAGGTCTAGCGGCTCTCAGCCCCACCCCTCTCAAAGAGCCCAGGCTTCCAGCAAAGCTCATGCCACACTGGGAGGCTCCTGGTCCCTGCTTGAGCCGTCCAACGTCCCCTCAAGGCAAGCATGAACCCACAGGGCTTCCCAGGACCTAAGCTGTGGGACTGGGGCTCCAGCCCCCTCTCTCTCCTCTCCCTCCTCTTCCGCTCCCCTCCCCCACCAAGCGGGGGTCTGGTGCTAGACTGACTCCTCTCTCAGTCCCACAGGTGCCAAGTGCTGAGACTCCGGGCCCCCTGCACATCTGGCACGACGTAAACCGTGAACTGCAAGTGGGCCTCCTGCTGTATCCACTGGTCTCCTGAGCTGAGCTAAGGCAGGCCTCCCCCGAGACCCAGTCCACCCAGAGTGCGGATAAACTCAGGCTCCAAAACCACCCCTGCCAAGTCACAAGGGCCCCCCTTGGACAGCTCTCAGGACACAGCGTCCCAGCTCTCCTCGGGCCTCGCTCTTGGGTGAAATCCAGCATGAGCCTCTTCCCCCACTTTTGGATTTTTTGCGAGCACGGAGATTCTTTTTAGAAGCTTTATTGCTCTACAGTCACTTCATTAGTTCTAGAACCAAATAATCCCATTATATATGACTCGACTGGCTCATAAAATTATCATTCATTCTAACAAATATTTATTGAGCGTGCCACATGTGCTATGCTTGGTACATTACATTTAAAAAAAATAATTTACTTAGCTAATGATCACAAGTCCCCTAATTTAATTTACTCTTAAATGTGTCTAATTTTCCCACAAATGGAACGACACGCTTCTAAACTGAGCATTTTTGTCAGGTTGAGACACGCAGGACAAAAAAAAAAGAGAGAGAGAGAGAAAGAGAAACTTATCGGCAAGAAAGCCTTGGAACAAAAACGCCCCCAGCTCAGCCCCCAGCTCCACCCCCAGCTCAGCCCCCAGCTCAGCCCCCAGCTCGGTCCCAAGCCTCTAACCCCTGGGCACAGAGCAGGTGCCATTTCCAGACATTTTATACAGTCACCCTCACCACCTGAGAGCTATCATCATTACCTGATCGAGAAAACTGGGGCACAAAGGCCAGATGAGGTGGCTCACACTTAATCCCAGCACTTTGGGAAGCTGAGGCAGGAGGATCACTTGAGCCCAGGGGTTCGAGGCCACCCTGGGCAACATAGTGAAACCCCATCTCAACAAATAATTAAAAAATTAGCCAGGTGTGGTTGTGCACGCCTGTCGTCCCAGCTACTCAGGAGGCTGAGGTGGGAGGATTGCTTAAGCCCACAGGGTCGAGGCTATAGTGAGCCGTGACTGCACCACTGTACACCAGCCTGGGTGACAGAGGGAGACCCTGTCTCAAAAACAAAAACAAAACGAGACAAAATGAAAACAAAACAACAAAAACAACAAAAAATCTGTGGCACAGAGAGGTAGAGTAATTTGTCCGATCTGGTTCAGCAGGCAGGAAATGGCGCAGGCAGAATTCAAACCCGGGCAACCCTGCATCCGTATGTGTGCCCTTCACCCACCTGCTCCCTGCCTCTTAATTAAAACTCAGCAGGAAGAAATCCACATGCAACTCAGGCACAGAATCACCCCTCCCAGGTGACAAAGGGACGGTGCTCCTGGTGTGGGATCCCACACGGCCACACAGCAGAGGCAGCGGTGCCCCGAGTAAATGGGGCTGTGCCCCAAAGCTAGGCTACTGCGTAAACTCGAGTCATAGGACAGCACGCACGGTGGGGCTCCCGTCATATTGGGGTCAAAGTTGGGCAAAACTAAAGAAAGTGAGGGACAGAGATGCACACGTGTGCAAAACGCAAGGAAAGACAAGCAAGTGGGGCAGGGCCTGCTGACAAGCTGCCTGGACTGGGTGGGGAGTGGCCTGGTGCTTGGCTAACCATTATTCTGGGCGTGCCTGTGAAGGTGTTTCTAGATGAGGTTAGCATTCGAATCGGTAGACTGGGTACAACAGATGGCCCTCCCCAGTGCGGATAGGCCTCGGCCAATCCATTTGAGACCTGAATAGACCGAAAGGCAGGGTAAGGGGATTCACTCAGCTGGGACGTGGGTCTCCTCCCGCACTTGGGCTGACGCCATTGGCCCTCCTGGGTCTCTAGCTTGAAGATCCTGGGATTTCTCAGTCTCGTAACCACATGAGCCAATAACTTATAATCAATCTCTTCAAATATATATATATAGAGAGAGAGAGAGAGATGGATAGAGACAGACAGAGAGACAGGCTGGGCGCGGTGGCTCACGCCTGTAATCCCAGCACTTTGGGAGGCCGAGGCGGGCGGATCACGAGGTCAGGAGATCGAGATCATCCTGGCCAACATGGTGAAACCCCGTGTCTACTAAAAATACAAAAATTAGCTGGGTGTGGTGGCCAGTGCCTGTAATCTCAGCTACTGGGGAGGCTGAGGCAGGAGAACTGCTTGAACCAGGGAGTCAGAGGTTGCACTGAGCCGAGATCACACCATTCCAGCCTGGCGACAGAGTGAGACTCTGTCTCAAAAAAAAAAAAGAGACAGAGAGAGCTACATATCTCCCATTGGTTCTGTTTCTCCAGAGAACTCCAACTAATACAACATGCTAAACGCAACGTTCAAGGCGGCACTGGTCACCTCTGGTGGGGAGGGAGGTGCACAGGAGGTATGGGGCATATGGCTCGGGGAACAGGTAATGTTATTTCTTAAGCTGGATAGCAGGAACACGGGTACTTCTTTAATATTAGTCCGTAAACTATACATATGTACACTCTTGTATGTGTAATGTATTTCCCAGTAATTTTTTTTCATTCTTTCAATTGTAGTAAGGTACATTTAACATAAAATACATAAAATTTCTCACTTTAACCTTTTTTTTTTTTTTTTTTTTGAGATGGAGTTTCACTCTTGTCGCCCAGGCTGGAGTGCAATGGCGCAATCTCGGCTCACGGCAACCTCTGCCTCCTGGGTTCAAGTGATTCTCCTGCCTCAGCCTCCCGAGCAGCTGGGATTACAGGCGCCCACCACCACACCCGGCTAATTTTTGTAGTTTTACTAGAGAGGGAGTTTCACCATGTTGGCCAGGCTGGTCTCAAACTCCTGACCTCAGGTGACCTGCCCACCTCGACTTCCCAAAGTGCTGGGATTACAGGTGTGAGCCACCGCACCCGGCTACTTTAACCATTTTTAAGTGTACGGTTCAGTGGCACTAAGGACATTCACTGCTGTGCCACCATCGCTGTTATCCGCCAAACTCTTTTCTTCTTGCAAGGCAGAAACACTAACTCCCTGTCCCCTCCCTGCCCAGCCCCCAACCCCTGCCCCTGGCAACTGCCATTCCACTTCCTCTCTCTATGAGTTTAACTCTTCTAGCTGAGGAGCTCACGCTGTAATCTGAGCACTTTGGGAGGCCAAGGCGGGAGGATTGCTTGAGCCCAGGAGTTCGAGACCAGCCTGGGCAACATAGCAAGACCTTGTGTTTACAAAAGAATTTAAAAATTAGCCAAGCGTTGTAGTGCGCGGCTGTAGTGCCTGCTACTAGGGAGGCTGAGGTGGGAGGATCGCTTGAGCCCGAGAGGTGAGGTTGCAGTGAGCCAAGATTGCATCACTGTACTCCAGCCCTGTCTCAAAAATAATAATAATAATAATAATAATAAAAGATGTTGGGGCACTTTAGCCTTAGAAAACAGAATCTCTCTAACCTTCTGCCCTCCTTTCACCTGCCCAAGGCAGGACTCTCATCAGATTGTGAGTAATGAGACCCTCACTCCAGAGAGGGGCCCCCACACCTTGGAGGAAGGAAGGCTGCACAGATAGGTCTTGCAAGGCCTCCCCAGTCCATCTGTTAGTGTTAGATCACACCCTTGCTGTCCAATCCTATTTCTACATGGCTGTCAATCATGCATATCCAATGAGGCTCCATAAAAGGCCCAGGAAGGCAGGATTCAGGGAGCTTCCAGAGACTGGATGCTTGGTTTTTGCAAAGTGGCACGCCCAGAGAGGGCATGGAAGCTCTGCACCCCTTTCCCTACACCTCACCCTATGTATCTCCTCATCTGTATCCTTTGTAATATCCTTTATAATAAACCAGGAAATATAAGTAAATGTTTCCCCGAGTTCTGTGAGTCACCCTAGCAAATTAATTGAACCCAAAGATGGGGCTGTGGGAACCCTGACTTACAGCCGACTGTTCAGAGTCTTGGGAGACTGAGCCCTCACCCTGTGGGATCTGATGCCATCTCCAGGTAGGTGGAGTCAGAACTGAATTGAATTGAACTAGGGGACATCCAGCTGGTATCCGCCAGTTGGTGCAGGAAAAACCCACACACTTGGTCACTGGAGTCTGTTAACTGTTGTTGTGTTGCTGTGAGTCTGGGCTTTCCCAGGCATCCCCGCTACCTGTACGGTGCCCTAACACCCATTCAGGGCAGCGCTGTGAAAGCCACAGGGAGCAGCAGCCGAATCCTTTAAATGCCCATCACTGAGAACTTCTAGAAAATGTAACATCAGGCTGGGCGCGGTGGCTCATGCCTGTAATCCCAGCACTTTGGGAAGCCAAGGAGGGCGGATCATGAGGGCAGGAGTTCGAGACCATCCTGGCCAACATGGTGAAACCCTGTCTCTACTAAAAATACAAAAATTAGCTGGGCGAGGTGGTGTATGCCTCTAATCCCAGCTACTCGGGAGGCTGAGGAAGGGGAATTGCTTGAACCCAGGAGGCAGAGGTTGCAGTGAGCCGAGATCACATTAATGCACTCCAGCCTGGGAGGCAGAGCGAGACTCCATCTCAAAAAAAAAAAAAAAGATGTGTAACATCATACAAAGATGTGTGTGTGTTATTTAAATTGTTGGTTTAAACCATAGATTGGCAAACTGCAGCCAGTGAGCAAATCTGGCCCACCACCTGTCTTTTTGGGTGTTTTGTTTTGTTTTGTTTTGTTTTTTGAGATAGGGCTTTGCTCTGTCTCCCAGGCTGGGGTGCAGTGGCACAATCACAGTTCACTGTGGCCTCGACCTCCTGAGCTCAAGGGATCTTCCCACCTCAGCCTCCCAAGTAGCTGAGACTACAGGTGTGCACCACCACACCCAACTAATTTTTGTATTTGTTGTAGAGACAGGGTCTTGCTATGTTGCTCAGGCTGGTCTTGAACTCCTGGGCTCAAGCAATCCGCCTGCCTCAGCCTCCCAAAGTGCTGGGATTACAGGCATGAGCCACCACACCCAGCCCCCCACCTACTTTTGTAGCTTCAGGGGGACGCAGCCACGGCTATGCTTATGAACTGTCTATAGGGGCTTTCATGCTTCCAAGGCAGAGTTGATTCATTCCTACAGAGGCAGGATGGCTCACAGAGGCTGAAATATTCTTTGGATCTTTACAGAAAGAGATCACAATTGCTCAATGAAGAACATTCATAACACAATGTTTTGACATTTTCAAGGGGTGGGAAGTTAGCACTGGGGTGATATCAGGAACACAGGTAGGTTCGGCATTCCCAGAATCAGGTGAGGAGAGCAGGCCCGGGCCTTCTTTCTCCCGGTGCTGTCGAACCACAATTTATGCAGGTCCAGCCCTGCCTGCCTGTGTTTGGCATTCACACCGCCTCTCAGGGTGACGGACTCTCATGTTGCACTTCCAGCTTAATTCTTTTAACTTGATTTCCAACTGTGACCTTCAAGTTTCACTCACAACCCTTACTGGCAGGAGAACCGCCGAGGCAATTAGAAGATCAAAGGCCAGATGGTGACTGTATTCGCATCCTGTGGCCACCTTAACAAAGTACCTCAAACTGGCAGCTTAAAACAACAGACGTCGATTCTCTCCCAATTCTGGAGGCCAGAAGTCTGAGATCAAGGTGTCGGCAGGGCCGTGCTCTCACTGAGGGCTCCAGGCGAGGATCCGTCCTGGCCTCTTCCCAGTTTCTGGTGGTGGCCATCAGTCCTCGGTGCATCTTGGCTTGTGGCAGCATCTCTCCAATCTCTGTCCAGCCTCTGTGTCCCGTGTCTGTCTGTGTCCTGCCTCCTCTCCCCATAAAGGCCCCAGTCACATGGAATTAGGGGCCCACCCTACTTCAGACAGGCCTCGTCTTAAGCACATCTGCAAAGACCCTATTTCCCAATAAGGTGACAGTCCCAAGGGCTGGAGAGTAGGACCTGGACATACCTTTTAGGGGAACACAAACCCCTAACAGAGACCTTCACTCCATTTCCTCCCATGGTCCCTTCCTGCACTTCTGCACAATCCTCTCCCCTGATTGACACAAACCAAGCGCTTCCCGGCATTCGCCTCATTGGTTACACACAGCGCCGACAACAGGAAGGGCTCCTTCCAGCAAGAAAGGTTGGGGTGGTTATCTCCTTCCTTTTCCTGCTGTTGCTAAGCAGGCCACCAGCACAGCCTTGCCCACCCAACACTATCACCTGCTTGTCTCTCCACAGAGACATGGTCAGAGCTGGGACTGAAGGGCTTCACTGAGGCCAGCCAGGCGCCAGCCACAGAGTCACAGGCTATCTACAGTGGCAGTGTGGCCAGACGAACAGTCCCCACCTCATCATCAATCCCCCCAGCGCCTACAAACAGATGGGGTGACACAACAGCTCTGCAGGGCTCCCCTTCTCTCTTCACAAGAATTGTTGATATTTTTCAGTTGGGAATTTGCAGCTGCAGAGCACAAGTCTTTGACGGCATGGCACCTGTCAAATGAGACCTTTTCCACGAGCTGGCGGTAGGATTTTTATGGCTGCCTAACTACTCTGTCACGGGAGATCTCTGCTTCTGCCCCCATGGCTGTTACTCAGCACAGATGCTGCTCTTGAAGCCCGCAGCAGTGAGGGAGTCTCAGGCCTCCCGGGACTCTCTTAGGAGATGAGACAAGAGGAGCTAGGCGCCCAGTGCCTGAAAGGGGTGTCCCTGTGGCACAGGCAGAAATACACACCCGGCTCAGCCCCCGCCTCAGCTTCTGTGCTCACATCCCCACCCACTCTTCTCCTCCTTCAAGCTCCTGGTGACGGGCTGTGTGCCCTGACTTCATACCTGCACTTTCTCCCAGGTTATTGCATTTAATTCCTCAAATAAGACTGCAAGACAGGTGAGGGAGGTGTTGCCATCAGCACAGTGGTTCAGAGACAATGTGTCTAAGTTGAGCTCAAGGTCACTGAGCTAACAGGGGACAAGTGACCCCAGTCCTATCTCTCTGATATTGCTACCCCACCAGTCTGCAACACATAGAACCTTGAAGAGTGCAGGACTGGCCAGGCACAGTGGCTCACACCTGTAATCCCAGCACTTTAGGAGGCTGAGGTGGGAGGATCACCTGGGGTCAGGAGTTCGAGACCAGCCTGACCAACATGGAGAAACCCCATCTCTACTAAAAATACAAAATTAGCGTGGTGGCAGGCACCTGTAATCCCAGCTACTTGGGAAGCTGAGGCAGGAGAATCATTTGAACCCGGGAGGCGGAGGTTGCAGTGAGCTGAGATGGCGCTGTTGCACTCCAGCCTGGGCAACAAGAGCGAAACTCAGTCTCAAAAAAAAAAAAGGCCGAAAGGGGTCACCTGTAGGAATGTCTTGTTTACTAACAGTTTAAGAAGGAAAGAGGACTACAAACATACCTCAAATCTATGGTGTGGATTCTGTTTGCCAATCCTTGCTGTAGATAACCACTGGGAAACAGAGGAAGGCATTTACACCTTAAGACGGCCGCGTATCTGAAGAAGTGTAAAGGCAGTGGCAGCAGGACGGGAGAGCCGCCAACGAGACTCTGCCCTCCTGATTAGGAGCTGGGAGAGGAGGCCCGTTCATCTGAGGCAGGAAGAACTAAATACGGCTGGGGCAACCCTCCCTAGGCTGTACCACGAGAAGCCGGTGAGTGACAGCGAGTCCAGGTGCAGGCACATTTCCGCAGCCACATGCCCACAATATGGAAGTGTAGGTAAAACAGAAACCCCAAACTCAAGTAGGCATGGGGCTTATTCACAGTACAACATCGAGACAACTCCCCACCAGAGCCACACAGAGGCTGAGGCCGAGGCCGGGACGGCTTTGGCAATAAAACCTACTCACTCCACGTGCCAGATGGCTGAGCCCCCAAATGACCCGTTCCCGGGCAGAGGTCTCCTGCTTTAATAGGAAGAAAGCACCAATTTGAATTTGATTTCCAGCCAGTATCTCCAGGGCTATGGCAGCCCCTAGGGTTCCTTGCAACATGCTCAGAAACAGGGCTTCAAATTGGATCACTCCAGCAACAGGGGAAAATAAAAACCAATCAATGGGGCTGTGCTGGGAGTGGGGCCGCTTCCTCAGCAGGCCTTTTATCGCTGGAGGAATCTGATTGACCTCGAGCCGCAGCCTGCACGCAGTGCATCCTCTGCACACATTTTCACTCCGCAGATATTTTTATGCCCGTGAAAAAGAGTGGAGCAAATCCAAATTTAATCAGACAGGAGCTAAACTTGAGAAACGGACCTCAAATTTAATCAGACAGGAGCTAAACTTGAGAAACGGACGTCCGATTCTTGTCTAGGGTCTGAAGTGAGAAAGGGGGCTGGGAGGAGAAAGCGGGTCCCTAGCTTTGCTGATTGTCTACGCCAAGCACTATGGGTATTGTTCATTCTGACACCAGCACACACAGCAGCTCTCAGAACATTTCCACCCGGAGATGTCTTCAGTGAGAGGTACATTCAGCCAGAGACCTGGTTTCTCACCCCCTCTCAGGGCCTCAGTTTCCTCATCGTAAAATGAGACTCATTTTCATCTCATTTTGCAGGGGAAGTGGCACAGGACCGAGGGCACCAGCCCTGGAGCCAGAAAGCCTGGACCTGCAACCCGGATCCAAGGCCATGTGGCTGGGAGGACTCCACACTTCTGTTCCCTCCTTGGCAAAATGGAGTGAAATAGGCCAGGCGCAGTGGTTCACACCTGTAATCCCAGCATTTTAGGAGGCCAAAGTGGACAGATCACCT
The DNA here is from genome assembly GCF_028858775.2 of Pan troglodytes. Lineage (NCBI taxonomy): Eukaryota > Metazoa > Chordata > Mammalia > Primates > Hominidae > Pan > Pan troglodytes. The sequence continues at coordinate 46,047,283 of NC_086016.1, read as the reverse complement.
GAGATCAGTAGCTCGAGACTAGCCTGGCCAACATGATGAAATCCCACCTAAAGTACAAAAATTAGGCCAGGCACAGTGGCTCATGCCTGTAATCCCAGCACTTTGAGAGGCCGAGGCAGGCGGATCATGAGGTCAGGAGTTTGAGACCAGCCTGACCAACATGGTGAAACCCTGTCTCTACTAAAAATACAAAGATTAGCCAGGCATGGTGGCGGGCTCCTGTAATCCCAGCTACTTGGGAGGCTGAGGCAGGAGAATTGCTTGAAGCCTGGAGGCGGAGGTTACAGTGAGCTGAGATTGTGCCACTACACTCCAGCCTGAGTGACAGAGCAAGACTCCATCTCAAAAAATAAATAAATAAATAAATAAATAAAAATTAAATTAAAAAATATAAACATTATCCAGGCATGGTGGTGGGCACCTGTAATCCCAGCTACTGGGGAAGCTAGGACAGGAAAATTGCTGGAACCCAGGAGGTGGAGGTTGCAGTGAGCCGAGATCACGCCACTGCACTCCAGCCTGGGCGACCAGCAGGACTCCATCTCAAAAAAAAAATTCGACCAAAATTATTACCCTCAGTTCATGTGCCCCCAAAAGATATGTCCACATGGTCCTGAGTGCTCTCCACATAATTAATGCCAGGAATTATTTCAATTACAGAAATAACAAAGTTGAATGATTTGCTCAACGAGACAAGTGCTTTCAGTCTCATTCTGCACCAGGCTTTCAGGCCCCAGTGAAAAAGTATCAAGAAGATTTCAGTCTCGCCTCTCCTATGGGCCTTCCAGGAAGCTCAACTCCACATTCTGCACAGCTCTTCTGTGTCCGTGCATCTGTTCTGCCTGCCTGAACCCCCCATCCTCTCCAACTGCAAAGCTGCCCCATCCCGCCCACTGGTCCTGTGGGGAATGGCCAAGCACACCTCACTGATGGCTGGAGACAGGACGGAGCTGGGGGTTCCCACACCATCCAGCCCCACAATTGGTCTTCCCTGGGGCTGACTCAGGGGAGCCGGAGGGGAGGCACCGCCCACCCCCAAGATGCTGAAGGGATGTGAGGCCAGTCCCCTTTGTCCACCAATACACATACACAAGTAGATTACACCAACGTCAAATACCTGGGTCAAGGCTCCCTGAGATTACAGGCTCTTCTATGGGGAATTATGCCCCTCTTTCCCCAAAAAAAGATATGTTGGAGTTCTAACCCCTAGAAGCTTGTGGCTTCCATAACTGTGAGAGAATCCACTTCTGCTGGGTTTTTTATTTTTTATTTTTTTTAGATGGAGTCTGGCTCAGTTGCCCAAGCCGGAGTGCAATAGTACAATTTCAGCTCACTGCAAACTCCGCCTCCTGGGTTCAAGTGATTCTCCTGCCTCAGCCTCCCAAATAGCTGGGATTACAGGTTCATGCCACCATGCCCGGCTAATTTTGGTATTTTCAGTAGAGATGGGGTTTCGCCATGTTGACCAGGCTGGCCTCCAACTCCTGACCTCAAGTGATCTGCCTGCGTTGGCCTCCCAAAGAGCCACCCAGTGTTTGGTGCCTTGGTGCCACAGCCCTGGGAGATGAATACAGCGACCTAAGCCAATATGTGTTTTGCTTAAAATAATGCAGCTGTGTTTCTGTTTTCTTAGAAAAGAGCATGGCACCTCCTTCCTCTCCCTTTCTTGCTCCCTCTTCACCTTCCACTATGAGGAGAAGCCCCTGAGGCCTCCCCAGAACCAGATGCCAGTGCCACGTACAGCCTGCAGAAACAGGAGCCAAGTAAACCTCTTTTCTTTATGCATTAGCCAGCCTTAGTGTTCCTTTATAGCAACACGAAATAGACTAAGACGGGGCACAGGCTCCATGTGAAGCTCTGCTCCTCCATGGATAGGCCTGGTGGCTCCAGGACAAAACACCTCTCTTCACCTCTGCCGGTGGGGGAAGGAAGACAAACTGTAGCTACGGCCCCCGGGCCATCCCCACCCCCCCGCACACCGACCCAGGAGCCAGTTCTCAACTCTGCATGCACGCCCCCGCTTAATCCTCTAAACCATCTTGAGATTAGGCTGCTGCTCTCCCGGCACTGATAAGGACCTCAGCAGAGGCTCAAGTCAGCAGACTCTGGCCTCAGTCTCCAAGTTCCCATCTCCTGCCACCCCACACTGTGCTGAACGTTGAACACAGAGACACTGGTGGGAACACCCCAAGGTCTGGGATTCTGCCAGAACCTTTTGTGGAGTTATCACATCACTCCAGCCAACACTATGAAAGTAATAAGCACCTTTAATCAAGTGTGTCCAGGGACTGTGTGGGGAGATAACATGTCATCGAGGCCAGCCTGCCGAGGCTCAATGATTGTCAGCGGGCAGTGTTCTCTGTGCCAGACCCAGGCGTCTATCAAACATGCCAAGTAACCACAGGAGAGCCAACTGTAGGCCCCCTCAGGGGCCATGGGCTCTTTCCCACTCCTGCAGTCAGCTCCTACCTTGCAGGCCAAGCCCAGCAGAGGTGCATCCCCCACTGGTGGTCAGTGATATCCCATGATGAGGGTGAGGCGCCAGGTCCTCTGACATGGATGGCCAGCCTCAGGATGCATCTCCTAGCACCAAGGAGCAGCTCTGTTGTGCTAAGGTTCCTACTCCAGATCAGTACACTTCTGACTTCCTGCAAGAAAAGTGGCCAGAACTAGGCAAGTAGGTGACACAGACACCCTGCAGTACAAGACAAGGCTGCAGCTGGGCTCAGCGACCACTGGCAAGGACAACAATCCCACTGACAACAGCATCCGAAAGCATAAGCCACCCAGGGATAAATCTGCCTGGAGAGGCAAGAGACTCGTACCCTGAAAACCACACAACATTGCGAAGGGAAATTAAAGAAGACTTAAGGAAGTGGAAAGACATCCTATGTTCATGGACTGGCAGACTTCGTGTTGTTAAAGATTCTACCGAAAGCAATTCTCAAATTCAGTACAATTCCTCCCAAAATTCCAATGGTGGCTCGTTGCAGAAATAGAAAATCACACCCTAAAACTCATACGGAATCTCGAGGGATCCCAAATAGCCAACACAAGGTTGAAGAACAAAGTGGGAAGCATCACATTTGCCAATTTCAAAACGTACTGCAAAGCTACAGTGATAGACACAGTGTGGTACTAACATAAAGACAGACCTGTTGATCAACATAATAGAATTGAAAGCTCAGAAATAAATCCATACATTGATGATCAACTGATTTTCAGCAAAGGTGCCAAGATCATTCAATGGAGCATCAACAGTGCACAACAAGATGGAGACAAGAGTGATGGGAGAGTCCCAGCCCACTAGTGCCATGTGGGCAGGGCCAGTCTCTCAAGCAGGACCACTCACTGGATCTCCAACCCCCAGCCCCATACCTGCTCTCAAGGGGAGCTCAATAATCACCTTGAATGAATGACTGCATGCTTGGAAGACTGGGTGATCAATGAATAACTGAATGAGCAAACAGGAGTTGAAACCCCAGGGTAACACATGAGACACCAGATCCAACAATGATTCCTCAAAAGAAGTTGGGCTCCTCAACACTCACCAACACATTTTCCTCCTTACATCTCTCTTAGCAACATTTTAAAACTATCATTTTGACTCAATGAGTCATAAAATCCATTTAGGAAACTGTGACTAGCATATTTTATTTATGTGTTTATTTATTTATTTATTTAGACAGAGACTCTCTCTTTGTCACCCAGGCTGGAGTGCAGTGGTGCAATCATAACTCACTGCAGCCTCAAACTCCTGGGCTCAAGCGATCCTCCCACCTGAAACCCCCCTGCCCCTGCCCCAAGTGGCTGGGACCACAGGCACGCAACACGCCAGACTAATTTTATTTTTTGTAGAGATGGGGTCTTGCTATGTTGACCAGGCTGGTCTCAAACCACCGGGCTCAAGCAATCCTCCTGCCTTGGCCTCCCAAAGTACTGAGATTGCCTGGACAGCACATTTCTTTAATGAAATGAAAGAACAGTAGAGTACCAAACGTCAGTGTGCTTATAGGAAGATATCATTTCATGAAACTTTTATTCATGGATATAGGTAAATGTATGCTTGAACTGGGGTTTTTATGGAAATATATTTCCTACCATGGATCCAAAATAAAAAGAGAGTTTAAAAGTTGCTCTCCCAAGCCAAGCACAGTGGCTCATGCCTGTAATCCCAGCACTTTGGGAGGCCAAGGCAGGTGGATCACTTGAGGTCAGGAGTTTGAGACCCACCTGGCCAACATGGTAAAACCCCGTCTCTACTAAAAATTCAAAAATTAGCTGGGTGTGGTGGTGCATGCCTGTAGTCCAAGCTACTCTAGAGGCTGAGGCATGAAAATCACTTGAACCCGGGAGGCAGAGGTTGCAGTGAGCCAAGATCATGCCACTGCACTCCAGCCTGGGCGACAGCGAGATTCCATCTGAAAAATACAAAACAGGCCAGGCGTGGTGGCTCCTGCCTGTAATCCCAGCACTTTGGGAGGCCGAGGCGGGCGGATCACGAGGTCAGGAGATCAAGACCATCCTGGCTAACACGGTGAAACCCTGTCTCTACTAAAAACACAAAAAATTAGCCAGGCACTGTGGTGGGCGCCTGTAGTCCCAGCTACTCGGGAGGCTGAGGCAGAAGAATGGCGTGAACCCAGGAGGCAGAGCTTACAGTGAGCCGAGATCGGGCCATTGCACTCCAGCCTTGACAACAGAGCGAGACTCCATCTCAAAGAAAAAAAAAAACAACACAAAAAATGCTGCTGCCTCGGTTCAGAGGTTTTTGACCATTTGTGGGCCCCTAAGAATGTGATCAAAGTCTCTGTCCAAAGTATGTGAGATCAGGCAAAACAGTGCACACAATTTCTGGGGGTTTCCTATTGTCACTTGCCCAATGAGGACATATTATCATACCTACCTCAAAAGCCTCATAGTCCTGATAAGACAATCTGCGTACAGCACCAAGCCCAGCCCCGGCCAGTGTGAGACCTTGATATGGGACAGCTGCCACCACTGCAGGGGCAATGAACAGGAAGATGAGGAGGAGGAGGACTGAAAATTCCATGTCTGTCCCGGATCCACCCGCCCTCACCCCAAGGTGAAAGATCTCACCTTGGAAACACGCACGGAATACCAACTGGAGAAAAACATCTCACAAGCTCTGAGCGCTGCCTCTCGGTACCACGCTATTTTTGTACCAGCTTTATTGAGACAGAATTCACATTCCATACAATTTGCCCTTTTAAAGTGTACAATTCGGCCGGGCGCAGTGGCTTACGCCTGTAATCCCAGCACTTTGGGAGGCTGAGGCAGACGGATCATGGGGTCAGGAGATTGAGACCATCCTGGCCAACATGGTGAAACCCTGTCTCTACGAAAAATACAAAAGATTAGCCAGGCGTGGTCGTGGGCACCTGTAGTCCCAGCTACTCGGGTGGCCAAGGCAGGAGAATGGCGTGATCCCGGGAGGCGGAGCTTGCAGTGAGCTGAGATCGCGCCACTGCAGTCCAGCATGGGCGACAGAGCAAGACTCCGTCTCAAAATAAATAAATAAATAAATAAATAAATAAATAAATAAATAAATAAGTGTACAATTCAATGATTTTTAGTAAATTCACAGAGCTGTGTAACCATCACCATTGTCAATGTAAGAACATTTTCGTCACCCCCAAAATAATCCCTGTACCCATGAGGGGTCACTGTACCTTCCCCAGGCTTTGGGAACCACTAATCTTACTTTCTGTCTCTATCAATTTGCCTATTCTAGATATTCAAATAAATGGAATCACACAGTATTTATCCTTTTGCAAATGGCTTCCCTCACTGAGCCTGTTTTCCAGATTCACCCATGTTGTAGCATGGATCCATATGTCATTCCTTTTCGTTGCTGAATAGTATTCTATCGCATGGATGGAGCATAGTTTGCTTATCCACTCATCAGTTAACGGACATCTGGGTTGGGTCCACTCCACGGCAACCACAGAGTGCGCCAGTAAACCTTAAACAAACACAAGTCTCCTTCGGTAACAACGCTCATTCTCTGGTTCTGATCGAGCCAGCTAAGTATTTACAAAAAGGATATTCTTTTTTCTCCAGCAGATCTTCTACACAAGAAAATTAAGACCTGTAACAAAGCAGGGCTCTAGGAAAGAAAAACTAAATAATAATTGTAGAAACATGTCCTTGCAATGAGGCCCAAGCAAAGAAACAAAATAAAATAGAAACAATGCCCAGCTGCACACACAGTTAAGATTGAAATTCTCCCTGCGCTGCTCCAACAAAATTTCAAATCATTAAAATCTCATTATACTAATAATATGTTTTCCAGATAAATTTAACTAAAACACTCTCTTCCCCTAACAAAGTGCAGACGTTCTCAGCAGCAGCAGTGCAGGACGTGTGAAGACACGGGCCAGTTCCCAGGGTGGCGTGTCTTCTCGTCCCATCTCTGCAAATGCCTACAGCTGTAACCACATCACAAGTGACAGCTTACTGGGGAGATGAGCCTCTACAGTTCCAAAGCCCCAGCCCCTTCACTTCGGAGTCTCGCTCTGTCGCCCAGGCTGGAGTGAAGTGGCACAATCTCGGCTCACCGCAACCTCCGCCACCCGGGTTCAAGCGATTCTCCCGCCTCAGCCTCCTGAGCGGCTGGGATTACAGGCACCCACCACCACGCCCGGCTAATTTTTGTATTTTTAGTAGAGACAGGGTTTCACCTATTGGCCAGGCTGGTCTCAAACTCCTGACCTCAGGCAATCCACTTGCCTCGGCCTCCCAAAGTGCTAGGATTACAGGCGTGAGCCACCGCGCCCAGCCTAGATTTTCTTAAGTGAAAGCAATTCTCCCAATATGTCATATGGCCTCATTGTATGTTTATTATTTCGTCTGCTCACCACCAACCCAGCCCCTGGTCTCTTCTCTTCCCAGGCCTCTTCTCCACCTGATGGATAAAGTGGGGGAGTGGCCGTGGTGGCAATAAGAATGGAGATGAGATGCCAATGAGAACAAAGGCTGACACCTATGTAGGGTATGTATGAATGTATGTGTATGTATTTATTTATTTATTTATTTTTGAGGCAGGGTCTCGCTCTGTCACCCAGGCTGGAATGCAGTGGTGCAATCTCGACTCACTGCAGCCTCAGCCTTCCATGCTCAAGCCATTCTCCCCCTCAGCCTCCGGGGTAGCTGGGACCACAGGCATGGGCCACCACGCCTGGCTATTTTTTTCTATTTTTTGGTAGAGAGGGGGTCTCACTATGTAGCCTAGGCTGGTCTCAAACTCCTGGGCTCAAGCAATCCTCCTGCCTTAGCCTCCCAAAGTGCTGAGATTACAGGCGTGAACCACTGTGCCTGGCCTGTAGGGCTTTTATTATGTATCAGGCCCAGTCATTTCCCCCCAGTATTTCATTATTAAAAGTTTCAAACACATAGAAACATCTAAAGAACTTTATTTTATTTTATTTTTTGAGAGGGAGTCTTGCTCTGTCGCCCTGGCCGGAGTGCAGTGGCACAATTTCAGTTCACTGCAACCTCCACCTCCTGGGTTCAAGCGATTCTCCTGCCTCAGCCTCCCAAGTAGCTGAGACCACAGGCATATGTCACTGTGCTCAGCTAATTTTTTGTATTTTTGTAGAGATGGAGTTTCACCATGTTGGCAAGACTGGTCTCGAACTCCTGACCTCAAGTGATCCACCCGCCTCGGCCTCCCAAAGTGCTGAGATTACAGGCATGGGCCCCCACTCCCAGCCAAGTAAAGTTTGAAGTGAACACTTGTATACCCACAGCCTACAGTCCACCACCCACCTTTGTCTATACCTGTTTTATTCCACATCCGTCCATCCCTCTATCTATCCAGCAATCCATCAGCATTCATTTCCTATTGCAGCTGGAAATAATTCCCACAAACTGTGGGACTTCATACGACACAAATTTCTTTCTTTTTTTTTATTTTTTGAGACAGAGTCTTGCTCTGTCGCCCAGGCTGGAGTGCAGTGGCGTGATCTCGGCTCACTGCAAGCTCCGCCTTCCGGGTTCACACCATTCTCCTGCCTCAGCCTCTCGAGTAGCTGGGACTACAGGCGCCCGCCACCACACCCGGCTAATTTTTTGTATTTTTAGTAGAGACGGGGTTTCACTGTGGTCTCGATCTCCTGACCTCATGATCCGCCCACCTCGGCCTCCCAAAGTGCTGGGATTACAGGCGTGAGCCACCGCACCTGGCCTCCATACGACACAAATTTCTATCTTGTGGTTCCGGATGCCAGGACTCCAAAATGGGTCTCACTGGCTAAAATCAAGGTGTCAGCAGGGCTGCATTCCTTCTAGAAGCTCCAGGAGAAAATCAATTTCCTGGCTTTTCCAGCTTTCAGAGGCTGCTCACATTCCTTGGCTCCTGGCCCCACATCATTGCAACTTCCACCTCCATCGTCACTTCTCTCTGACTCTGACCCTCCTGCCTCCTTCTCATAAGGACCCTGGTAATCACGCTGGGCCCACCCAAATAACCCAGGCTAATCCCATCTCAAGGTTCTTAACTTAATCACACCTGCAAATTCCCTTTGACCACATAAGAGAACATATTCTCAGTTTCCAGGTATTGGAATATAGACATTTTTGGTACTACTATTCAGTCTACCATATCATCTTTTTTTAACACATTTCAAAGTCAGTTGCAGACATCAGTACTTTTCCCTCTAAGCACACACATCACTAATTAGAGTTCAGTATTTATTTATAGTTCTTTTATTTCCTTGGAGTTAAAAGGTACATGCCATGAAATGCACAAATTTAAAGTACACATGCAGAGTTTTGACAAATGCTGCACCTGCGTATCTCAAACCACTCTCACTGTAAAGAATATTTTCATAACAACAGAAAATCCCTCCTGCTCCTCCCCAAGCAACTCCTGCCCACAGTCCCAGAGGCAACCACCACAGATTAGCTCTGTCTGCTGTAGAACATTGTAAAAGTGAAATTAGCGGGGTGTAGTGGTACACACCTGTGGTCCTCGCTCCTCGGGAGGCTGAGGCAGAAGGATCACTGGAGGCCAGGAGTTCGAGGCTGCAGTGAGCTATGACTGCACCACTGCACTTCAGCCTGGGCATCAGAGTGAGATCTCATCTTTGAAAAAAATGAAATGAAATGAAATCACACAGTGTGTACTCTTTTGGTCTGTCTTGGTTTGCTCAGCATAGTGGTTTTGAGAGTCTCGGGTGATTTCCTGTACCGGCACCTTGTTCCTTGACACTGCCCAGGATCATTCCGTCCTGTCAATTACTGCTGTCCGTGTATCCATTCACCTACTGATGGTCCCCAAGCTGTTTCCAAGTACCAGCTCTTATGAATGAAGCTGCTATGAACATTCCTGTACAAGAGTCTTCTTACAGATTCCTACTTTTTTTTTTTTTTTTTTTCTTTTTGACAGAGTATCACTCTGTTGCTTAGGCTGGAGTGCAGTGGCACGATATTGACTCCCACTGCAACCTCCACCTCCCGGGTTCAAGTGATTCTCCTGCCTCAGCCTCCCAAGTAGCTGGGATTACAGGCATGCACCACCACGTCCAGCAAATTTTTATATTTTTAGGTTTCGCCATGTTGGCCAGACTGGTCTTGAACTCCTGAGCTCAGGTGATCTGTCCGCCTCAGCCTCCCAGAGTGCTGGGATTACAGGAATGAGCCACTGTGCTCAGCCATAGATTCCTACTTCTGTTGAGCAAATCTATCTAAGATTTACTGGAATTGCTGGGTCATAGGAAGGATGGTTACTTGATTTTAAAAGAAACTACCAAGCTGATTTCCTGAGGGGCCACACCACTGCACATCCCTCCAGCCTGAGTGAGTAGCAGCTGTCCTATTTTCACCACATCTTCCAGCCTTTCCCATGGGTCTGCGGGGCATTCCCTGTTCTTCTCATGTGCATTTCCCAGGTGGCTGGTGACGGGGAGCGCTTTTCCAGATGCATATTGGCTATCTGTCAATCTTCTTTGGTGACGTGTCTGTTCCAACCCTTTATCTATCTATTCTTTTACTGCGTTGACTGTGTTTTTATTCTTGAGTTGCGGAAGTTCTCTCCATCTCCTGGACCCCAGACTTTTATCAAACATGTGTTTTGCAAACATTTTCTCCCACTCGATGGCTTGACCAGGTCCAGCTTTTTTGTTTTTTGTTTTTCGTTTTTTTTGGTTTTTGAGACGGAGTCTCACTCTGTCGCCCAGGCTGGAGTGCGGTGGCGTGATCTCAGCTCACTGCAACGTCCACCTCCTGGGTTCAAGCTATTCTCCTGCCTCAGCCTCCTGAGTAGCTGGGATTACAGGAGTGCACCATCACGCCCAGCTAATTTTTGTATTTTTTAGTAGAGATGGGGTTTTGCCATGTTAGCCAAGCTGGTCTTGAACTCCTGACTTCAAGTGATCTGCCTACCTTAGCCTTCCAAAGTGCTGGGATTACAGGTATGAGCCACCACGCCCGGCCCCAGGTCCAGTTTTAAGTACATCATTTCATTTAATAACTCACTCAATTCTCTAATGACCCTACGAGTTAAGTAGGCTTTACAGAAGAAGAAACTGAGGCACAGGGTGGGGAAGTACCTTCCCCAGGGTCACAGCTCCAGGGCCCAGAAAGATCAGTTCAAGCCCATGCAGTCTGGCCTCAAGAGCAGTCACCCTAACCACTACACTAGACTGCCTCTTGCTTGCTGGGCAAATACACAAAGATCACTGTAAATGGTCATCATTATCTCCCAGTGAAATGGGAACACACCACACCCCAGGAAGACAGGAACTGGGCCAACAACCTGAAACAGGAATGCAGGGACATGATGGTACCAATGGGCAAAGAGGGGCCCCCACCGTGCTGGAGGTGCAACATTTAAGTCAACAGGGCAGAGAGTTGTCAGATCAGAGAGAACAGGGGACGTGAGGGCTTTCAGCCAAGGAAGATCATGGGACCCACAGAAAGCAAACGAAGACCCCATGGCCAGGCCAAGGGAGAAGACCTGGGAGCTGGAGCTGGAGCTGGGCTGGGCTGGACAGGTGCTGGATGGCTGGCGAGAATCTGGACTTGGTCCTGGAGTAGCATGAAGCCACTAGGTTTCTGTCTTCTTATAAACACCAACAAGTTCATTCAGCACAAAAAGGATCTAATGTGTCTCCTCTAGCGCATCTTCCTAACACTGGGGCTGGGTGCAGCTTAAATGCCAGGAATGATATCAGCTTACTAGGAGCCAGCTGGGAAGATGACTCCCATCTGAATCATTCTTCCAGTTTAAGCAGGGTCAGCGGCAATGAAGAGCCACACTGCCTGGAGTTAAATCTCACCTGCTGGCAGGATGACCTCGATCCTCTCTGAGCCTGTGTTTGCCCATCTGCAAAATGGGAATAACCACATAACACCGACTTCCCAGCTTGGTGTGAGGAGTAAACAAGGTAATAATGCAGGAAGCATCTAGCACAGCACCTGGGACATCAGCAGTGCCCGAGTCTTAGCTACGGTGTGATTATTATAAGCTCCATTCTGATTTGTTTTTGTTTTTGTTTTTTTGAGACAGGGTCTCAGTCTGTCATCCAGGCTGGAGCAAAGTGGCACGATCTCAGCTCACCGCAACCTCCACCTCCCAGGCTCAAGTGATCCTCCCACCTCAGCCTCCCGAGTAGCTGGGACTACAAGCAAAAGCCACCATGCCTGGCTAATTTTTGTATTTTTGGTAGAGACAAGGTTTCACCATGTTGGCCAGGCTGGGACTACAGGCATGTGCCACCATGCTCAGCTGTTTTTTCTTTTTTTGTTGTTGTTTTGTTTTCTTTTGCAGAGACGAGGTCTCACTATATTGCCCAGGCTAGTCTCAAACTCCTGGGCTCAAGCGATCCTCCTGCCTTGGCCTCCCAAAGTACTGGGATTATAAGCATTTTTTTTTGTTTTTAATCTTCCTTTAACTTTTACCCTCACTTCTCAGATTATCTTTATTATGATTATTATTTTGATAGAGGGCCTCACTCTGTCACATAGCTGCAGTGCAGTGGCGCAATCATGGTTCACTGCAGCCCTGATCTCCTGGGCTCAAGTGAGCCTCCCACCTGAGCCTCCCAAGTAGCTGGGACCACAGACGTGCACCACCACACCTGATTGATTTTTTTTTTTTAATTTTTAATAAAAAGGGGTTCTCTCTATGTTGCCCAGGCTGGTCTTGAACTCCTGAGCTCAAATGATCCTCCCATCTCAGCCTCGCAGAGTACTGGGATTACAGGCATGAGCCACTGCACTCCTTCTATTAAACTTATAAATATCAAGTATAAACTCATTTAGATTTTACTTTGAAAGACATTACAGTTGACTCTTGAAAAACACAGGTTTGAATTATATGAGTCCACTTACATGCAGATTTTTTCCAATAAACATATTGGAAAATTTTTTGGAGATTTGTGACAATTTGAAAAAAACTGCAAACCACGTAGCCCAGAAATATTTTAAAAAATTAAGAAAAAGTTACATACATGACAAATGCATAAAATATATGTAGATACTCGTCTGTTTTATCATTTACCACCATAAAATACATACAAATCTACTATAAAAAGTTAAGATGTATCAAAACTTACACACACACACAGACTGTGTTCACAGTTGAGAGAAATGTAAACAAATGTAAAGATGCAGTACTTATGTATTTATTTTATTGTATTTATTTTATTTATTATTATTTTTTTTTTTTTTGAGACAGTCTCATTCTGTCACCCAGGCTGGAGTGCAGTGGCATGATTTTGGCTCACTGCAACGTCTGCCTCCTGGGTTCAAGTGATTCTCCTGCCTCAGCTTCCTGGGTAGCTGGGATTACAGGTGCCAACCACCACGCCTGGTTAATTTTTATCTTTTTAGTAGAGACAAGGTTTCAACATTTGGCCAGGCTGGTGTCGAACTCCTGACCTTAAGTGATCCACCCGCCTCGGCCTCCCAAAGTGCTGGGATTACAGGCGTGAGCCACTGCACCCAGCCAAGATGCAGTATTCAATAATAACTGCATAAAATTAACTGCAGTCCATACTGCACCACTGTAATAGTAGCCGCCTCCTGTTGCTATTGCATTGCTTAGAACATTATTTGATGTTAATTATCTCCCCTTGAGCAGTTCACCGCTCCAGTAAATTCTACATCATAGTAAAAAAAAAAAAAGTGATCTGTTTGGGTTCCCACGTATTTTTCATCATGTTTAGTGCGATATCGTAAACCCTGAATAACACTATGGGACTCATACAAAGCGCCACTTGTGTTGCTGTAAGTGCTCCCGAGAAGCCTTGACGGACGGGCGCGGTGGCTCACACCCGTAATCCCAGCACTTTGGGAGGCTGAGGCAGGCGGATCACAAGGTCAGGAGATCGAGACCATCCTGGCTAACACGGTGAAACCCCATTTCTACTAAAAATACAAAAAAATCAGTCGGGCATGGTGGCACATGCCTGTAATCCCAGCTCCTTGGGAGGCTGAGGCAGGAGAATCGCTTGAACCCGGGAGGCGGAGGGTGCAGTGAGCTGAGATCACGCCATTGCACTCCAGCCTGGGCAACAGAGCGAGACTCCGTCTCAAAAAAAAAAAAAAAAAGAAAAAAGAAAAAAACAAAAGCCTGACATTCCAAGAAGCTGGATAGCTTGAGATGTTGTATGGTAGGGTGAGGTCTGCAGCTGCAGTTGCCGGCCACTTCAGAGCATTCATCTTGTAAACACATGTTGTAAACGTGCAGCATCAATAAACACAGCACAGTACTATAAATGCATATTCTCTTCTTTATGATTTTCCTAATAACATTTTCTTTCCTCAGGCTCACTTTGTAGTAAGAATACGGTACATAATGCATAGAACATACAAAATATTGTTAATTGTTTATGTTATCAGTGAGGCTTCCAGTCAACAGCAGGCTATCACTAGTTAAGTTTTGTGGGAGTCAAAAGTTACACATGGTGGCCGGGTGCAGTGGTTCATGCCTGTAATACCAGTACTTTGGAAGGCTGAGGTGAGCGGATCACCTGAGGCCAGGAGTTTGAGACCAGCCTGGCCAACATGGTGAAACTCTGTCTCTACTAATAATACAAAAATTAGCTGGGTGTGGTGGTGTACGCCTGTAATCCCAGCTACTCGGGAAGCTGAGGCAGGAGAATCCCTTGAACCTGGGAGGCAGGGGTTGCAGTGAGCCAAGATTGCACCACTGCACTCCAGCCTAGGTGACAAGAGCGAAACTCCGTCTCAAAAAAAAAAAAAAAAAAAAAAAAGTTACACGTGGATTTCTGACTGCATGGGGGTCAGTGCCTCTTTCGCCCTGTGCTGTTCAAGGGTCAATTCTATTAATTTTAAAACAAAAAGAAAAAAGACAGGGATGAAGACACTTCAAATTAAGCTATGGGCCAGATGCTTCTCAAGAGCTGGGCATGGTGGTGTGCACCTATTGTTTCAGCTACTCAGGAGGCTAAGGCAGGAGGATCCCTTGAGGCCAGGAGTTCAAGGCTACAGTGTCTGATGATCTGGCCTGTGAACAGCCATTGCACTCCAGCCTGGGCAACACAGCAAGACCCCCATCTCAAACATATATATATGTATAAAGACCCCCATCTCAAATATATATGTATAAAGACCCTCATCTCAAAGATATATATGTATAAAGACCCCCATCTCAAACATATATATGTATAAAGACCCCCATCTCAAACATATATATGTACAAAGACCCCCATCTCAAACATATATATGTATAAAGACCCCCATCTCAAACATATGTATGTATAAAGACCCCCATCTCAAACATATATATGTATAAAGACACCCATCTCAAATATATATTTATAAAGAATATATATATTCTTTATATATAATTATATATAATTATAATTATAATTGCTGTTGCAGTAAAAGAATGCAGACACAATGCAATGAATTCTAAAATTATTCTTTATATTCTTTATACATATATTCTTTATATATTTTTATTTGTATGTTCACATATATATATATATATTCTTCAAATTCCATTTATAGCAAAAATAAACTCTGAATACCATATGCGCATGAGGCCCCACCCCGGACCTCCCCCTTTCTCCAGCCTTGTCAGGGGCACTCCATCCACATGTTTAAAGTGGGGCCTGGTCAGTTCTAGTTCCCTGGAGTCTGAAGTAACTTGAGAAGCAGAAAACAACAAGGGCAGACAGGGCTCCGCTGAGACAGCTGCTTCCAGGAGTGTCTGGATTTGAGCAAGCAACATACGCAGGCCCTAGGAGTGCTAACATTTTCGCTCCCTCTTTAACTTTTTAATAGCTTAACATTCAAGTCTAGATCCTGTGGAACTGTAATTTTTCAAATGAAAACAAGTATAATAATGCATGACTTTGTAAGAGAACAAGCAAAGAAATTCTAAGATGGCGTCGCTTGGGGAAACCAACATTACCGACTGATTGTGGGTGGCTGGCAGGTAAAGGTTCAAAGGCCAAAACCAAGCTCATCACTTCAAGTGGCAAAGCTTAAAGGAGCAGGCCTCCAACTACTATCAGGCAAGCGTAAAGAACTCCCACTCAGAGACTGCCAAATGTTCTCTGATGCCGTAGGCTGGTGAGGAAGGCAAAAATGCCTCCTGGTGCCCATTTGAGTTGCCCTCACATTTCTGGGTACAAGGAATTCCAGCTGAGAAACACCTGCTTCTCTGCACACACTAAACAGTTACTCAGCCAAGTACATCTCAAAAAAGTATTGGGGGCCGGGAGTGGTGGCTCACTCCTGTAATCCCAGCACTTTGGGAGGCCGAGGTGGGCGGATCAGTTGAGGTCAGGAGTTTGAGATCAGCCTGGCCAACATGATGAAATCCTGTCTTTACTAAAAATATAAAAAATTAGCTGGATGTGCTCGCTTGAACCCAGGAGGCAGAGGCTGCAGGGAGCCGAGATCATGCCACTGCAGTCCAGCCTAGGCAACAGAGCAGGACTCTGTCTCAAGAAAAAAAAAATAGTACTGGAGATGCTTCCTAGCCACAGACAGCTAGGGGAAGAGTTAAGATACCAACATTCTCACTGCAATATCTTAAAGGATTCACACAACTTTTGTTACCAACAGCCAACTAGCTGTTGCACGGCACTCAATGGGAATAAAGCAGCCAGTGCTGCTGAAATGACACAGCACTAGAGCTGGAAAAGGCTTCTGTTCTGGGAGTGACAGCCAGTCAGCAACTAACCCTCCATACACACTGGTAGTGTGGCTGACTGGTCCCAGCATTCTTTTTCCCTAAGCCCAGACTCAGCCACAGAATCCTTCTCAACACAGGGTTAGGTACTTGTCCTAAACTGAGCTGACTTGCCACTTCTGCTGTACCACGTACCAGCTCTGGACTCTGGTGTCTGCGTCAATGCCTCCAGTCATCCACATTCATCCATAACGAATTCTGACTGAGCGCTCACTCAATTGCTGATGAGGCCTTCCTTCCTTACACCACAAGTGCTGCTTTGCTCCACAAGGGACCATCAGGAACAGAGGCTTAGAGAGAAGGAGCAACAGATCCAGTGCAAGGAGGCGGACTGCACCACCGCGACGGGCATTCTCAGAACCAGGACAAACTCAGCAGCTCAGAAACGCAGAGCTGGGATCTGCCCATACTGCCCCATATTAGAAATGAAGAAATGGGCCCCCAAACTTTAACACACATAGCCTCAAAGGGTGCGTTCAGTCCCCACGGCCCAGACACTCTTAGAACATCAGAGGGGGTAAAAGACTCCGCTGGTTTCCCAGGGCTGATCATGTTACTACCCAGATGCTGGGAGCCCTAGAGACTGGACGAGGCCAAAACTGCTGCTCATTCCATTTTTTTCTTGTAACCAGAGAGAAGGCTCTCATTTGAATATGTCAGCCTGAGGTATCTCAAAGATGCAAAGCCACAGAACACTTCTAGGATTGATTGCATTGTGTCCGCCTTCTTTTACCAAGACAGCAATTAGTATGGATAAGCAAATTAATACCATTGGGCCAACGTATGCTTATAATATCCTCCAAAGCTTATTAATCTGTTTTGCAGCCTCTATGTGATGTAACAAATAGCAAACATATTAGGAGATAAACCAATTTTTCACCTGAAACCTAAAGTGTAACATGTACAGCTAAGGCAGAGACATTTTCATAGGGTATGTCTTTTATGTGATGGAACCGCATATTCGAAAAGAAGAAAACAGCTCGGTAAAGGTACCTGCCCTGTGCCAACCACAGCAGGGAGGAATCAATCCAACGGAGCACTTAAAATCCATACTCGCAGCAGGGATGAACCCACTTACATCCAATAAACACCCCTTAATTATTCTGACGACTGGACAGGGAGCGCGAGGGTAAGCAATTTCAGGATGTGCAATCAATATTAATTCCACAGCGGTGGGGAGGGAATCAAGGCAGAGTCCCTTTGATGAGTGTGGGGTTGCCAAGGTGATCTGACTCTGCTGGGAGGTTTGTAACCAAGGTGCTAGGAGAACCACCGAGAACCTGCCCTTCCTCCCCAAGCCCCGAAAGGCAGGGAAGAGTCATCACTTGTGGCCAAGCAGTGCCTTTACCTTTTCTACAGAAGCAGAGTTTCCGACAGCTCTTAGTAGGCCTTCAAGAAAACAAAACAAAACAAAAGAAAACAAAAACACCCACGTGGTGCAGGTCGACTTTGCTGCCCCGGACAACAGAATGCATGGGCGGAACACACAATGAGAAATGTAGGGTTTGAAGATTATAGTCAGAATAATAATCAAAGGAAATGTAGCTGAACCACCCACTTCCTCTCAGCCCAAGAGGAAAGAGACAGGCCCTCACTGGAAAATGGTCTCCAGGGAGTTCCACTCACCACCCTGAGGAGCGTTTCCCATGAAGGTGCCGGGCAGCGTCGCGGTGACCTCACTGTGTCTTTCCTTCTTGGACCAACAGCTGTCCATCCCCAAACGGAGACGGCCTCTGCTCGAAGGAGGTTTGGGTTTAGAGAGAACAGTGTGGAATTGTCTTTCTCTTTGTTGGCAGGGTCTGTAAAGAGCCTCACAACACAACAGCTCCAAATAGGACTCCACCATCCCCTCTTCCCCGTAGAAACCACAGTGACTATGGCCCTGGTCCCTCACCTGTCTATATCCCCCAACTTCGGACCAGCCACTCCCCCTTTTCGTTGGCTAGGAGGCCCGCTGGCCTTCCCAACATGCCACAGCCACTTTTCTACGGGCCCTGACGCTATCAGAGGGGTCACGTGAGCACAGAGGGCCTGGAAACGAGAAGAAGTCTGAAAAATCGACCAAAAGAGACGACACTCCTTGCAAATCCTTTCCCACCCCTCCTACAAACAAGGATCTGGGTCCTCTTTCATTTCAGCATCAGAGGGGCTGCAGCCCGCTAGAAAACAGCGTGGAAATCACAGCCACGCCTGCGCCCACCCACGCCGCCTCCTCGGGGCACTGCCTGTGCCCCGTGCCACATTCCTGCCAGCCTGCCTCCCCGCCGTTCCCCCATTCCGTCCATTCCCCACTCCCCAAAGCCCCACTGAAATCGGCCACCCCTGCCAAGCCCCAGCAAGGGTTCCAAGTTCCTGTGCTTGTGGGACGCCAGGGCTGCTCACCTCTCCCGCCCCCGACCAGGGCTGGCCACAGCCCACAGGCTGCACCGTGGCTCAGCCACTGGGAGCCTGCCTGGGGGTCTCCTCAGGATCCCCCTCCCCCTCCCTGGGCTAATTTCCATCCATCCTAGACATTCAGCTAGGACCACTTCCTCCAGGGAGGCCCAAAACCCCAAGTCTGGATGGTGAGACCCCCACGGCTCAGTCCCCCCATCTGCCTGTCCCTCAAACTATCCTGAGTGGGGCCTGAGCCAGGGTCTCACCCACCCCCAGCTCCCAGCCCAGGCGTTGCTGGGGGGAAAGGCGGGGGCAGTGCAGGCCCCCCTGCCACAGCTCCCCTCCCTTCACTGGTGCGTCTTAGTGTTTTGGGGCAACCCATCATCTACACAACTGATTGCTCCGTGTAAAAGATGGATGCCCTGAAGGAAATTCTCGGTTACTGGTTTAGAGGTTTGAGATTTCTCTCCTGAAGGTTATTTAAAGTCCACAAAGAAACTTAATACTTTCAACCTTCAGTTCAATGTCGCAGCTACCTAGTGATTTCTTTTCTTTCTTTTTTTTTTTTTGAGGCAGAGTCTCGCTTTGTCTCCCAGGCTGGAGTGCAGTGGCTCGATCTCAGCTCACTGCAACCTCTGCTTCCCGGGTTTGAGTGATTCTCCTGCATCAGCCTCCTGAGTAGCTGGGATTACAGGTGTGTGCCACCACGCCCAGCTAATTTTTGTATTTTTAGTAAAGACGGGGTTTCACCACGTTGGCCAGGCTGGTCTCAAACACCTGACCTCAGGTGATCTGCCGCTTCAGCCTCCCAAAGTGCTGGGATTACAGGCGTGAGCCACCACGCCTGGCTAATTTTTCTATTTTTAGTAGAGACCGGGTTTCCCCACGTTGGCCAGGCTGGTCTCAAACTCCTGGCCTTAGGTGATCCACCCGCCTCAGCCTCCCAAAGTGCTGGGATTATGTGTCTGGCCTAGTGATTTCTTTAGATCTAGTTGATGAGGTCTCAATATCTTGCTCATTAATCATTAATTCTACATCAAATGCTTAGGAGATATCAGGATCAAGAGACAGGGAAGACAAGCCGCTGGCTGGGAGAAAATATTTGCAAAACACAGGACTTGTATCCAAAATATATGAAGAACACTTCCAACTCAACAGTAAGGAAACAAACGAGCAGATTTAAAAATAGGCCAAGGCCGGGCACTGTGGCTCACGCATGTAATCCTAGCAGTTTGGGAGGCCAAGGCAGGTGGATCTCCTGAGTCCAGGAGTTTGAGAGCAGCCTGGGTAACATAGCGAGACCCCATCTCTACAAAAAATAACAAAAATTAGCTGGGCATGGTGGTATGTGCCTGTAGTCCCAACTACTCCAGAAGCTGAGGCATGAGGATCACTTGAGCCCCAGGAGATTGAGGCTGCAGTGAGCCAGGATCGTGCCACTGCACTCCAGCCTGGGCTACAGTGAGACCCTATCTCAAAAATAAAATAAAAATAAAAATAAATAAAATACAAATGAGCCAATGACCTTAATAGACACTTCACTGAAGAAGATACACAGATGGCAAATAAGCATCTGAAGAGATGCTCCACTTCATACCTCATCAGGGAAATGCGAATTGAAACAGCAACAAGACGCCACAATACACCTAACAGAATTCTGAAATCCAGAACACTGACACCACCAAATACTGGTGAGGATGCAGAGCAGCCAGGACTCTCGTTTGCCGCCGGTGAATAAAAGTGGCACAGCCACTTTGGAAGAGAGTTTGGCAGTTTCTTCCAAAACGAGACACACTCTTACCATACGATCCAGCAATTGAGCTCAAATGAATTAAAACCTTATCTCCACACAAAAACCTACACGTGGATGTACACAGCAGCTTTATTCATAACTGCCAAAACTTGGAAGCAACCAAGATGTCCTTCAGCAGGTGAATGGATCAACAAACTGGCACATCCAGACAACGGAATATTATTCAGTCGAAAAAGGAATGAGCTACCAAGCCCTGAGAAGACATGGAAGGGCCTTCAATGTATATGACTGAGTGGAAGAAGCCAATCTGAAAACGCTACTGTACACTTTATGATCACAACTATACGATAGTCTGGAAAAGGCAAAAACACAGATACAGTAAAAAAAAAACAAAAACCAAAACCAAAAAAACAAAAAAAACGATCCGCGGTTGCCAGGGATTTGGGGAAACGGAGGGATGCATAGGCAGCAGAAAGAGGATTCTGGGGTCAGTGACACTGCTCCAGAGGTGACTGTAATGGTGGGTCCATGTCACTCTACATCCATCCAGAGCCACAGAACGTCCAACGGCAAGAGCGACCCCTAATGTAAACTATGAGCTTGCGGAGATAATGATGTCTCAATGTTGGCTCACGACTCTACCACACAGCCGGGGGGCACTGATGGAGGTGAGAAGGGATAGGTGGGGACACTTTGTATTCTTTGCTAGATTTCGCTGTAAACCTAAAACTGCTTTAAAAATATACGTCAATATATATGTGAATACATATACACACACATGCATATATATATATATATGGTTTTTTTTCTATTTGATATGGAGTCTCACTCTGTTGACCAGCCTGCAGCACAGTGAGGCAATCTCAGCTCACTGCAACCTCTACCTCCCAGGTTCAAGCGATTCTCCTGCCTCAGCTTCCCAAGTAGCTGGGATTACAGGCACACGCCACCACGCCCGGCTAATTTTTGTGTTTTTACTGGAGATGGGGTTTCACCATGTTGACCAGGCTGGTCTCGAATTCCCGACCTCAGGTGATCCACCCACCTCGGCCTCCCAGAGTGCTGGGATTACAGGCGTGAGCCACCTCGCCTGGCCCACACATACATATTTTTTTAAGGTAATCAGGGGATAGAAACTTCCTGAATGTGTTGCTCAGAAAAGAGGGACAGAACCTCCAGACTGGCTGCTCTCACCCTGCTGGCTTCAGCTGTCTCTGAGAAACCTGACCCTGGCCACTGGGCAGTGGCGCCTGAGGTCCAGGGCCTGGCGCAGCACAGAACAGGCCTCTTGTGGCAAAAGTGTGGAGCACTCCACCCGACCTCTTCCACACTGGCCAGGGCCGGCCGGCCGCCTCTGAGGACTTCCAGCAGCAGCTGGGCTGTCCCCGACCTCCATCCTGGCCCACTGGACCTATGGGGCCTCTCATCACATGGTCACAGTGGGGAACCCTGTGTGTTGTTGGTCTTCTCTCCACACGGGCTCCTCCAAGCCCCAGTAAAGCTGAACCCAAGTTTGAAACACGCTGTCCTTTCACGTCCCCAGAGCTTCTGTGGGGAGCCCTGGGGGCTTCCGGCGTTCCTTTCCATTTTCCGAATGCCCACAGTTCGTCACAGTTCCCTTTTCTGACCCAGGCCACCACGTGACACGCCTCCCGTAGCACATCAGCCTTAATCACGCCCGCCGTGAAGCTCATTCTCAGACACTTCCTGCACTGCTTCCTCCAAACCCCAGGGCCCCACATTTCCTAACCCCTCTCCTCTGGAACAGGCCACGTCACTCATCCCAACCATCCCTCCCAAAAGTCCCTCCGTGCCTTGTCACACCCCTGCCTGAATCTGCAACCTCACCGATGAGCCCGCCCCCTCCCCCAGCTTCCCCCTCCTCCCTTAGAGTCCTCAACTCAGGAACATGTCGGAGCCACATCCGTTCTCCCAAATCCACCCTCAACTTTCTAACAAAGGAGGAAATGAAGCCGACGGTGCAGCAGGCAGGGTCGTGGAAACCTCCCAAGCGCCCTGTCACTCCCTGGTAGGCAACCGAGCATAGTTCTGACGGCCCAAAGTCAGGGCCAGGGGCTGCTCCACCCTGGAGTGGCAGAAGCGCATGTTGCCAAGGCAAATGGGCTTGCAGAAATACCAGCGACTCTCAATTATTCAAGCCCTCATTATCCTGACTCCTCCACTTCCCAGGAGACCACACAGAAGCCGCTAAACCCTTCCCAATCCAGCCTGTCCCTCAATTCCTGTGCCTGGATCCAAGGAGGGTTTGTGGCCCTCTGTTTGCCAGGCACCCCAACCCTGAGAACCGAGGCAGGGCGCCCAGCTCACCCCCAGCGAAAGCAGCATCAGCAGTGCCCGGCGTCCTGCTCCTCCTCCTGCCTCCACGCCCGTTCTATTCAGCACAGGATGCTTCCTGCTACCGGAATTCTTGGTGCATTTGAATTAAACCAGGCTGGGCCTGAATTTTCTAGACACACATCAATTCATACAGGCAAGGAGGAGAAGCACTGCGTACTTTGGAATTTGGGCCCAGTCCATTACTTTGGGTGTGTGTTCTTCCTATTCCGAGAGCATAAACGGCACCTAGAAAAAGCTGCAATAGCCCAGAACATTCCGGTTCCTTGCCATTCTATGAAAGACTTTTTCCTCTGGTTCCTTCTGGCCTCCACTCAAGTGTCCCCTCCTCAGAGGCCTCCCCTGGCTCTGATCGCCCTGTTCTATGTGCTCCGGGGCACGTCATCACAGCGCCAGTTGTCTATGTATTCATTCCCCGTTCCACGAAAGCAAGCACCCCGCCCCCGCTCTTTTCTTCCTGGGGTCTGAGCAGCACCTGGCCCATGGCGGGCGCTCCACAGGCTGTGGGCTGAATTGGGAGGGGAGCGTCACTTGCGTCTATAATCGTTGCAAGCCATAAAGAGGAACCGAAATGATTTCTGTTGAGGGTGCTGATGACTGCATGGAAGAACAGTGGGGATGATAGAGAGAAGGGTGACAGCCACTAATCATGTCATTTAGGAGACGTGACAAACACCGACCAATACAAGCTACAGTGGGTCCTCCAGTGTAAGGCTTGAGAGAAGAGTGATCTATCTGCCAGGAGACCTACTGAAGGGGACAAGACCCTGCCCTCTTGGAACAGGATCACGGGTGGGAAGACACGCATCCCTGGGGGCACAGGCATCCCTGGGAGAAAATGTCTGGGGAACCAAGCGTTCCCTGCACTGTACAAAAATCCTGGGGAGCAGGTGCATGGGGGCACACACATGCCTAGAGGCAAATCTGTCATATGTCTTCCCGGAGCACACACATCCCTAGGAATACAAGAGTGCCAGGGAAGAAATGAATGGGGGACCTGCATCCCGGGGTACACTAATCCCTGGAGGCACAGGAAGAGTTCCCAGGGGATATGTCAGGCCCAGGTGGTTTAAGGAAACCGTACTGCATACCCGCTATGGGAGGGCTCCTTCCCGGGGACCCACCTGAGGCCGGCCTTTCTCCATCTGCCTTTCCACAGCAGCTCCCCTCACCTCTCACCAATCCGAAATCTCACCATAGGGCATGGTCCCGGGGCAGAACCTCCCCACCCAAGCAGAAAATTCCAGAATGTATCTCCCAGGAGGCCCTGGGCAAGCGGTACACTTAAAGACACCAGACTATCCCTTGCAACTCTAACAATCTTTAAAACGTACGAGGTTGGTAGTGTTTCGTGAGCACACGCAGTAAAAAATTTAAAAAAAAAATTTTTTAATGGGATCTCTGCAATTCTTGCTCGCAGGCCTCCCAGGCCTCAGCCCTGCACGCCCTGAGCCCCGCACCCTGCAGGGCGCCCGCGCAACACCCAGTAGTGGGTCCCCCAGGCCGTGTCTGCCCAGAGTGCCCTGCACACGTGAGCGTCACTGCTCATGGAATGAACGGTCACCCCGCGCGGCTGGCGATGCCGCTGGCCCAGGGAGGAGCTGAACACCCGGCAGGCAGAGCAGGCGCGGGCCCCGCACGGTGGCCCGAGGTCCCCGCCGCGCAGGCGCCCGCACGCGCGTTTGGCAGACTCCAGAGGCCACCGCGGCCCCACGCGCCAGGTCCCAGCCGGTGTTTACGGGTCCTGGGTCAAAGGCCTGGCCTGTCCCGAAGGTCGCGCAGCCGCGTGGGCCGGGCAGGGTGCGCGGGGGGGGGGCGGGGGCGGCCTCGTGGGGCTCCGTGGCCGAGGGCGAGCACCACCGGGCAGGTCCCCAGGGGGTCGGCGGGCGCGGGCGCGCACTCACCCTCGCGCGCCCTCCGCTTCCTGGCCAGGGTGCCGCCCAGCTTGCCCAGGAACGACTCGTCCTTCTTCATCCTGCGGGGCCGCGGGGTGGGCGAGCGCGGCGCGGAGGACATGGGCCGCGCGTGGGGCCGGCGGCGGGCGCAGCGCGTGTGGAGCCGCCCGGTCGCCCCGGGGAGTGGCCGAGGGCGCGGCCCCGCCGCCGGCCCCCGCCCCGCTCCCGCCCCCGCCCCTGGCCTGGAGCGCGGCCCCGGCGTCCCGGATGCCCGAGGCCTGCTGGTCCCAGGCAGAGCCGTCCCCGTCCCGCGCCGCCGCTCAAGCTCAGAGAAGGGGCGTGGGGCCACCCCGGGAGCGGCGCAGCCTTTTCCCCACGCGTTGGAGCCCTGGGCTCTGCTCGGCTCCGCTAGTGGTGCCGGATCCAGGGGACAGCGCGACAGACACCATTGCCACGTGGGTGCAGCCTCAGGACGTCCTGAAAGCCGGAGAGAATCAGGTCACACGAACGTGGCCGGTCTGTTGTGAAGCTTCTGCCAAGAGCCAGGCCCGGGGCAGGGGGAGCCCTTCTGAACTGGGAATTGTCCCTACCCACGGGAAGCTTAGAGGATGGAGGGCAATGCGGGGCACAGGTCATTGGCCTGACCTCCAAGGGGAGTTCCAGGAGTTGTTTCTGGAAGAGGCGACGGGGAGGCCCCAGGAAATGGCTTGCAGGCCGGTACCATGAGGTGAGCAGAAGAGCAGGCCCTGGGGACAGTGTGGGGTGCCAGGGAGGGGAGAGGAGGGGAGGCAGGCCTCGCATGTGTTGGAAGCAGAGGAAACGGCTTCATCCCGAGGACTGCCAGACAGGGCTATTTTTATTTTATTTTATTTTATTTTATTTTGTTTTGTTTTATTTTATTTTATTTTTTTAGACGTAGTCTTGCTTTGTTGCCCAGGCTGGAGTGCAGTGGCACAATCTCGGCTCACTGCAACCTCCACCTCCTGAGTTAAAGCGATTCTCCTGTCTCAGCCTCCTGAGTAGCTGGGATTACAGGTGCACGCCACCACGACCGGGTAATTTTTGTATTTTTAGTAGAGATGCGGTTTTGCCATGTTGGCCAGGCTGGTCTCGAACTCCTGACCTCAGGTGATCCGCCTGCCTCGGCCTCCCAAAGTGCTGGGATTATAGGTGTGAGCCACCATGCCCAGCCTAGATACCCAGGCAGGGCTTTGAGCTGTGATGTCACAGATGTTGCCTCTGGCTGATGGCTGCTCAGCAGGTGCTGGAGACAGAGAAGGCACAGGCAGGGGGACGGTGACTTAGGAGAAAAGCAAACAGATTTCTGAGATGCTCACAGCCAGAAGCCCCAGCCTTGAAGAAGTAGGAGGAGTAGGCCAGGTGCAGTGGCTCGCACCTGTAATCCCAACACTTTGGGAGGCCAAAGCAGGCAGATCACCTGAGGTCAAGAGTTCAAGACCAGCCTGGCCAACATGGTGAAACCCCATCTCTACTAAAAATACAAAAATTAGCGGGGCATGGTGGTGGATGCCTGTAATCCCTGCTACTTGGGAGGCTGAGGCACAAGGATCGCTTGAACTCGGGAGGTGGAAGTTGCAGTGGGCAGAGATCATGCTACTTCACTCCAGCCTGGGTGACAGAGCGAGACTCTGTCTCAAAAAAAAAAAAAAGAAGAAGAAGTAGGAGGAGTGAAGGCTGGGTGTCCTGCCAGGCCATGGTGGATCACTCAGCAGAGGACGGCACCTGGGGAGAAGTGGGTTCAGCTCTGGGTGTGTGGGTTGAGATGGTTTTTCTGTCTCCCTTTGTGCTGGCTGCCCCCCAGTCCCCCCAGTGCAGTAAATGCTTCTGTTGGTCAAGTTGGTGCCAGGCCCAGTCCTCAGCCAGGGGCGTGAAGACCAAGGGCACAGAGCTTTGTCCTCCAGGAGTTTGTGGTCAAGGAGAACGTGGGCACAGGTCACAGTGGCCATGTAGCGTGGCCAGCATGGAGGAGGGACAGGGACCATGTGGATGGGGTGGGGGAGAAGTGCTGCGGGCAGAGGAGGCTTGCAGGGAAGGGACATTTGACCTGGAACAAGGATCAAATGCCCTTTTCCTTTCAGTAAAGGAGGAGAAGACCCACCAGGCGGAAGAGACAGGGAGAGGACACTGGGGTGTCTTGGGGCTGCCAGCACAAAGTTCCACGAGCTGGAGGGCTCAGAACAACAGAAACGTCTTCTCTCACAGTTTGGAGAGAAATAACAAGGTCTATGGGAATTATGAGGCAGGCACGGTGGAGGAAAACCAATTGATAAATATCATCATCTCACAAGGGTCTTTGCAGATGATCAAGTGAAGATGAGGTCACCAGAGTGGGCTGTAATGTCCTTGTAATACCCCTGTGTACTGGGGATTAGGATTTCAGCAGGAGGCCAGAAATCCAAATCAAGGTATAGGCTAGGTTCGTTTCCATTTGGAGGCTGCACGGGCAAATCTGTTCCCTGCATCTCTCCAGGCTCCTGGGGTTTGCCAGCAAATCTTCCGTGTTCCTCGGCCTGTAGAAGCATTGCCCCGTCTCTGCCTCCGTCTCTACTAGGCCCTGTGTGTGTGTGTGTGTGTGTGTGTGTGTGTGTGTGTGTGTGTGTGTCTGAGTCTAGACTTTACAGGGACACAGTCATGTTGGATTAGAGCCCATCCTGGTGATTCATCTTCACCTCATCATCTGCAAAGACCCTGTGAGATGATATTTATGCATTGGTTTTCCTCCACCATGCCTGGCTCATAATTCCCATCACCCTTGTTATTTCCTCAGTGACTATAGCAATAAGCAGATCTTTTGTTACAATATTTGTTCTTTTTTCCTTGGTTCCTGAAGCAGTGTGGAAACAGCTTCAGAGCAATAAAGGGGAACGATAGTCCTGTGTTATCATGTTGGATCCTTGGAAGCAGGCTTCAGGTGTAGTTTCTCTCTCTTTCTGACCTTCTTTCTCCTTCCCTCCTTTCACCTGCTCCTTTTTCTCCCCAAGTCAGGCCATAGAAAATGAAAATATACTTGAATCTTCCCCCACCTTTCCATCTTGGAGCTGGCCGTGGAGAAATTCTCTGACCTGCCTTGTCTGACTGAGGGTCACGGGACCCCCATTTCAGGAGGAGTCCAGCCTCCTGCCCAGGAGGAAGAAATGCTGTACAGACAGGCCTTGCGGGGCTTCACCACTCTGACTGATGGTGTTGAGTGATACTGTTTTTGTCCAATCACACTTCGACATGGTTGTCCAGCTTCAATTGTGCTTAGCCAATGAAGGCTCCATAAAAACCCCAAAGGGGGGCCAGGTGCGGTGGCTCACGTCTATAATCCCAGCAGTTTGGGAGGCCAAGGTGGGTGGATCGCTTGAGGTCAGGAGTTGGAGGAGTCAGCCTGGCCAACATGGTGAAACCCCGTCACTACTAAAAATACAACAATCAGCCAGGTATGGTGGTGCATGTCTGTAATCCCAGCTACTCGGGAGGCTGAGGCAGGAGAATCGCTTGAACCCAGGAGGTGGAGGTTGCAGTGAGCCGAGATCACACCACTGCACTCCAGCCTGGTCGACAGAGTGAGACTCAGTCTCAAAAAAAAAAAAGAAAGGACAGAGTTGGAGAAGCTTCCAAATAGCTAAACACATGGAGGTTCCTGAGGGTGGTACACCTGGGGAGGGCAAGGAAGCTTAATGCCCCTCCTCCATCCTTGCCGTACGAGTCTCTTCCTCTGGTGTTCATCAGAAGCCTTTGTAACACCCTTTGTAATCATCCAGAAAATGTCAGTGTTGCCCTGAGTTTTATGAGCCACTCCAGCTAATCAAACCTGAGCGGGGTAAGAACCTCAATTTATAGCCAGTCAGAAGCACAGGCAGAACTAGCTGGGGCTTGTGACTGGCATCAGAAGTGGGGGCAGGTGGCTGGATGCAATGGCTCATGCCTGAGAGCCCAACACTATGGGAGACTGAGGCCAGAGAATCACTTGAGGCTAAGAATTCGAGACCAGCCTGGGCAATATGGCAAGACCCCCTCTGTACAAAATAAAAAATTAGCTGGGTGTAATGGCACATGCCTGGGGTCCCAGCTACTCAGGAGGCTGAGCTAGGAGGATCACTTGAGCCCAGGAGGTCGAGGTTGCAGTGAGCCATGATCATGCCACTGTACTCCAGCCTGGGCAACAGAGCCAGACCCTGCCTCAAAAAAAAAAAAAAAAAAAAAAAGTGGTGACTGTCTTGTGGGACTGAGCCCTCACCCTGTGGGATCTTGTGCTGTCTGCAGATGGACCGTGCTGGAATTGAACTGGACTGGGGGACACCCAGCTGGCGCCACTGCAGAACTGAGTGCCGACTTGCTGGCGGGGAGAAATCCTCAGCCCGTTCATCACAGGAGTCCTCTGTGTTGACACTTGTGGTGTGAGAGAAGAGGAAAGGCAGTTTGATTTTTCCATACAACCCTATCTCCAAATAATGTCCCCAGTCACAGTACTGGGGATTAGGATTTCAGCATCTTTTGGGAGTGCTATGTATTGGATATTTGACTCCAAATATCTAAACCCCGTATTGAAATTCAATCCCGTGTTGGGGGTCGGGCCTGATGGGGGGGTGTGTGGGTCCTGGGGAGGATCCCTCATGGTTTTGTGCCATCCTCATAGTAATGAGTGAGTTTGCACTCTGTTAGCTCCCTTGAGAGCTGGCCGTCCCCCGCACTTTCTTGCTTCCTCTCTTGCCCTGTAATCTCTGTGCATGTGGCTCCACTGCTCCTTTTGCCAGGAGAAGCAGCCTGCGGCCCTCACCCGTGCAGATGCTGTGCCATGCTGCTTGTGCAGCCTGCAGAGCCGTGAGCGACGAAACCTCTTTTCTTTATTAATTACCAGCTTCAGCCGGGCACGGTGGCTCATGCCTGCAATCCCAGCACTTTGAGAGGCCGAGGCCAGCAGTCCACCTGATGTCAGGAGTTTGAGGCTAGACTGGCCAACATGGTGAAACCCTGTCTCTACTAAAAATACAAAAATTATCTGGGTGTCATGATGCATGCCTGTAATCCCAGCTACTCGGGAGGCTAAGGCAGGAGAATCACCTGAACCCGGCAGGCGGAGGTTGCAGTTAGCCAAGATCATGCCATTGCACTCCAGCCTGGGCAACAGAGCAAGACTCCATCTCAAAAATAAAAAAAATAAAAATAGGCCAGGCGTGGTGGCTCACGCCTGTAATCCCAGCACTTTGGGAGGCCGAGGCGGACAGATCACCTGAGGTCAGGAGTTCGAGACCAGCCTGGCCAACATGGTGGAACCCTGTCTCTACTAAAAATACAAAAATTAGCCAGGTATGGTGGCAGGCGCCTATAATCCCAGCTACTGGGGAGGCTGAGGCAGGAGAATTGCTTGAACCTGGAGGTGGAGGTTGCAGTGAGCCAAGATCATGCCATTGCACTCCAGCCTGGGGGACAAGAGCGAGACTTTGTCTCTAAATAAATAATAAAAATAAAAAATTACCAGCTCCAGGCGTTCCTTTATAGCAATGCAAATGGACCAAGATGGGGGCAGCGCACGAGTCAACCATAACCATGGCAAGCCCGCCCATGTGGCCTGAGAACCTGGGTGAGGAGAACGGGGGCGATGGAAAGGACTGCCCTCCAGCACCCAGGTCAGGAGTCTGCACTTGATCTTGTGCAAGGAAGGAGGTGGCCATTGAGAGAACTGACCCAGTGTGGAGGACCAAGCGAGGAAACCCCAGAGCCAGAGACCAATTCGACAAAAGGGGTGCTGAGGCTACACACCCAGGCAGTGTCACATGGAAGTGGGGGACAAAGAGGAATGAACATTTGGAGTTGGGAGCCCCAAAACCTGGAGAATGACTGGATTCCAGGTTAGGGAAGTGAAGGGTGGAAGATCTCAGAGGGTTCTTACTCATGTGGCCTGCCTTGGATGTCACTAACCAGCAGGGAAGACACAGAAACATTGAGCATGTGGTTAGTTTTTTGTTTGTTTGTTTGAGATGGAGTTTCATTCTTGTCGCCCAGGCTGGAGTGCAATGGCAAGACCTCAGCTCACTGCAACCTCCGCCTCCTGGGTTCAGGTGATTCTCCTGCCTCAGCCTCCCAAGTAGCTGGGATTACAGATGCCCACCACCAAACCCAGCTAATTTTTGTATTTTTAGTAGAGACAGGGTTTCACCATGTTGGCCAGGCTGGTCTCAAACTCCTGACCTCAGGTGATCCACCTGCCTCAGCCTCCCAAAATGCTGGGAGTATAGGTGTGAGCCACTGTGCCTGGCCGAGATGTGGTTATTGACATCTCAGTGGGATTGTGACATAGCAGGGCTGAACAGAGA
Source organism: Pan troglodytes (assembly GCF_028858775.2). NCBI lineage: Eukaryota > Metazoa > Chordata > Mammalia > Primates > Hominidae > Pan > Pan troglodytes. Next base: position 46,016,389 of record NC_086016.1, on the reverse strand, counting down.
TCTGGGTACTCTCTGTATCCTGGGGTGAGACTGTCATCTAGGGCAGGGGTCTCTGGCCTCTTTGAGAATCTGGTGCATGGGACAGACCCTCTAGTCTGGAGAAGCACACACAATGTCACATGTGTGACATGTGACATGCAACATCATTCTGAAACAATAGCCTGCTTTGGAAGGCCCCCCTGACACCCCCACTGCCCTTGGCACCCCACGGACCCCCAGTGAAGAGCCTCTAACCAGGAGAGAGCAAGGGGAGAAGAAACACCAACTGGGAGAGAAAATGGACAAGAGCCATCCTCATGGGGGATGTGAATGGGCAAAAGCCGAGGTCCACAGGCTGAAGACACAGAGATGCATCTGTGGGGGGTCTGGTGAGTGCCCAGGAAATAATGGATTTTTGAAGCTTTCGTCAGTGGTTCCGGCTTGCCAGTGAACACACAGAATTTACAATTTTCATTTGGTTATTGCTAATTTGCACGTGGCAGAGACAGTCTGAATATGCCATTACAGTGTGAAAGAACAGTGGCCCCACATTTCAAGCAGAACTAGTGACAACCAAGTGGTGCTTAATTGTAAGAGGAACTGGCTTGGGCTTTGCATTACTGGAGGGTTCCTGGCATTTTATAGACCTAATTTGTATACAGATGGAGTCCTATGTTAAATGCAAGCGTGGTACTCGCTACTAAGAAATCCCATGTAAATAGGGCCTTCTTGGTAAAGTTTATCATCGTTCACCTTTTGCATTCTCAGACCCAAAGCACTGCATTCATTCACTCAATTTTCCTTGCACCTCTTTGTCTAGAGACTAAGATGATTTATTTCTTATTTAACACTATGAAAAACTAATTTATGGTTAGGGTGGATTACCTCTCACATCTCAAATGGGGAAGTTGGCCAGGCGTGGTGGCTCACACCTGTAATCCCAGCACTTTGGGAGGCTGAGGCGGGCAGATCACCAGAGGTCAGGAGTTCGAGACCAGCCTGGCCAACAGGGCAAAACCCCATCTCTACTAAAAATACAAAATTAGCTGGACATGGCAGTGCACACCTGTAATCCCAGCTACTCGGGAGGCTGAGGCAGAAGAATCACTTGAACCCAGGAGGCAGAGGTTGCAGTGAGCTAAGATCATGCCACTGTACTCCAGCCTGGGCAACAAGAGTGAAACTCCATCTCAAATAAAATAAAATAAAATAAAATGGGGAAGTAAAAACAGCCACAGGTCGAACATCCCTAATGAAATGGTTCAAAATCTGAACATTTCTGAGCACTGACGTGATGCCAAAAGTGGAAAATTCCACACCTGACCTCACATGACAGGTTACAGTTGAAGCACCAGGCACATAACACACAGTTTATTCAGCAGCCCCAGGGGAAAAAAGACCCTTCCAGCCCCCTTCAGCTGTAATATCTCTTGTACATAAACTTTGTTTCACGCACAAAATTATTTAAAATATTGTATAAAATTACCTTCAGACTCTGTGTACAAGGTGTATATGAAACATAAGCGAATTTCATGTTTACACTTGGATAGGATGATGTCTTATTGAAGTGGCCTCATTTGTCTGGGGTGATACCCAAGATTCATTGTCTCACAGCCACAGAAAACTAAGACATGGACACACAGAGAGTGAGGTTTAGAGTGGAAGTTAATAGGTGAAAGAGAAGAGCTAGGCCAGGCACAGTGGCTCATGCCTGTAATCCCAGCACTTTGGGAGGCCAAGGCGGGCGGATCACGAAGTCAGGAGATCGAGACCATCCTGGCTAACACGGTGAAACCCCATCTCTACTAAAAATACAAAAAATTAGCTGGGCCTGGTGGCGGGTGCCTGTAGTCCCAGCTACTCGGGAGGCTGAGGCAGGAGAATGGCGTAAACCCGGGAGGTGGAGCTTGCAGTGAGCCGAGATCACGCCACTGCACTCCAGCCTGGGCGACAGAGCGAGACTCCATCTCAAAAAAAAAAAAAAAAAGAAAGAAAAAGAAAAAGACAGAGAAGAGCTCTCTGCCCAGAGAGAAATCCCAAAAAAATGTGTTGTTGGTTCCATGGTGCAATGTCAGGGGATTTTACAGATTAGTTTGAGAAGGTGGTGTCTGATTTGCATAGGGCACAAACGATTGGTTGGACCAGGTGTGCCATTTGTATAAGGCGTGAAAAACTGGTTAGAGCTAGGTGTATCATTTGTATAAGGTGTTAAAAGTT